>NC_034178.2:56029727-56703177 GCF_002021735.2 Oncorhynchus kisutch | reverse complement strand
TCATTCACCTCTCCCCTCCCCTTCCTTCACTTCTCCCCTCATCTTCATTCACCTCTCCCCTCCTCTTCATTCCTCTCCCCCTCCTCTTCCTTCACCTCTCCCCTCCCTCTTCCTTCACCTCTCCCCTCCTCTTCATTCACCTCTCCCCTCCTCTTCCTTCACCCCCCCCCTCTCTCCCTCCTCTTCATTCACCTCTCCCCTCCTCTTCCTTCACCTCTCCCCTCCTCTTCCTTCACCTCTCCCCTCCTCTTCCTTCACTTCTCCCCTCCTCTTCCCTCACCTCTCCCCTCCTCTTCATTCCTCTCTCCCCTCCTCTTCCTTCCCCTCTCCCCTTCTCTTCATTCACCTCTCCCCTCCTCTTCCTTCACCTCTCCCCTCCTCTTCCTTCACCTCTCCCCTCCTCTTCCTTCACCTCTCCCCTCCTCTTCATTCACCTCTCCCCTCCTCTTCCTTCACCTCTCCCCTCCTTCATTCACCTCTCCCCTCCTCTTCATTCACCTCTCCCCTCCTCTTCATTCCTCTCTCCCCTCCTCTTCCTTCACCTCTCCCCTCCTCTTCCTTCACCTCTCCCCTCCTCTTCATTCACCTCTCCCCCTCCTCTTCATTCCTCTCTCCCCGCTTTCTTCATTCACCTCTCCCCTCCTCTTCATTCACCTCTCCCCTCCCCTTCCTTCACTTCTCCCCTCCTTTTTCATTCACTTCTCCCCTCCTCTTCATTCCTCTCTCGCCTCCTCTTCATTCCTCTCTCCCCTCCTCTTCATTCCTCTCTCCCCTCCTCTTCATTCACCTCTCCCCTCCTCTTCTTCCTTCACCTCTCCCCTCCTCTTCCTTCACTCTCCCCCCTCCTCTTCATTCACCTCTCCCCTCCTCTTCATTCACCTCTCCCCCCCTCTTCCTTCACCTCTCCCCTCCTCTTCCTTCACCTCTCCCCTCCTCTTCATTCACCTCTCCCTCCTCTTCATTCACCCTCTCCCCTCCTCTTCCTTCACCTCTCCCCCCCTCTTCATTCACCTCTCCCCTCCCTCTTCCTTCACCTCTCCCCTCCTCTTCCTTCACCCTTCCTCTCCCCTCTCCCCTCCTCTTCCTTCACTTCTCCCCTCCTCTTCCTTACCTCTCTCCCCTCCTCTTCTTCTCTCTCCCCCTCCTCTTCCTCTCCTCTCTTCCCCTCCTCTTCCTTCACCTCTCCCTCCTCTTCATTCCTCTCTCCCCTCCTCTTCCTTCACCCTCTCCCTCCTCTTCCTTCACCTCTCCCTCCTCTTCAGTTCACCTCTACCCTCCTCTTCCTTCACCTCTCTCCCCTCCTCTTCCTTCCCTCTCCCCGCCTCTTCCTTCACTTCTCCCCTCCTCTTCCTTCACCTCTCCCCTCCCCTTCCTTCACCTCACCTCACCTCTCCCCTCCCATTCATTCACCTCTCCCCCTCCCATGCATTCACCTCTCCCTTCCCCTCCCCATTCATTCTCTCTCCCCTCCTCTTCATTCACCTCTCCCCTCCCATTCATTCACCTCTCCCCTCCCATTCCTTCACCTCTCCCCTATCCATTCCTTAACCTCTCCCCTCCCATTCATTCACCTCTCCCCTGCAATACAACCTATTTCTGTTATGGTGCTTCCCTAGCCAGCCACTGCCTCTCACACCAGACACACACTCAACATGTCCATGCCTGCTATCAGACTGATGGTTGGGTGTGAGAGTGTGTGTCTGGAGATCCAAAAGTAGGGGGTCTGCAGATTTTGGGGGCTTCAGGCCAGATTAAAATTGTATGCTGTTTCTTTTTACCAGCAGGCGGAAGGGATTCGATTTTCTTGAGATGTCTTTTTCTTCTTTTTTTTCATTTGACGACAGAGTTGAAATAATTCAGGGATCTCATGAATGATAAATGAAGATGTGTTGTAGCGTTCCTTTGTTGAAATTAAAAAATCTTTTCCACTGTAGCCAAGCGTGCAGTCACGCATAGTCGATCCCTGTGGACAGCACGCAGTCCATGAAATTGTAATTACTAGCTCCGTCAATGCTCCATTGGTCTGTTGATGAAGTGAATCACACAGACACACACACACTCATACACACACACACACGCATACACACACACACATACACACACACATACTGTATACACACCAGCGGTGTGGAGTCTGACTCGAGTCACAAATTTGATTTCTTGAGACTCGACTTGATAGAAAATCAAACAACTTGAGACTTGACTTGGACTTGGATCCTCAAGACTTGGGACTCGACTGGTGACTTGAAATGATCTGGCAAGGTTTTGTCACTCATTTTGTTTCACAGATTCCCTGTGGATTACAGTCCACGCAGCCAGAGACAGTATAGAGACAGTGTGGCAGTTGCAAAAAACGAATTGGCTAGTGAAACACACACTCAGCCCTCTGAATAGACCAGCACACTGTAAATCAACACAGGTCAGGAGAGCTAACATAGTGAGAAGGTTTTGGAGGGTTATGAGACTGAGTTATGAGACATGAGAATGAAACTGAATGGGAAAAATTTAAACGAATTCATGCATATTTTAATAGGCTACATAAAGCCTACCATATTTTAATAGGCTACATATAGCCTATCATATTTTAATAGGCTACATAAAGCCTACCATATTTTATTAGGCTACATAAAGCCTACCATATTTTATTAGGCTACATAAAGCCTACCATATTTTATTAGGCTACATAAAGCCTACCATATTTTATTAGGCTACATAAAGCCTACCATATTTTATTAGGCTACATAAAGCCTACCATATTTTATTAGGCTACATAAAGCCTACCATATTTTATTAGGCTACATAAAGCCTACCATATTTTATTAGGCTACATAAAGCCTACCATATTTTATTAGGCTACATAAAGCCTACCATATTTTATTAGGCTACATAAAGCCTACCATATTTTATTAGGCTACATATAGCCTATCATATTTTAATAGGCTACATAAAGCCTACCATATTTTATTAGGCTACATAAAGCCTACCATATTTTAATAGGCTACATATAGCCTACCATATTTTATTAGGCTACATAAAGCCTACCATATTTTAATAGGCTACATATAGCCTATCATATTTTAATAGGCTACATATAGCCTATCATATTTTAATAGGCTACATATAGCCTATCATATTTTAATAGGCTACATATAGCCTATCATATTTTATTAGGCTACATATAGCCTACCATATTTTATTAGGCTACATAAAGCCTACCATATTTTAATAGGCTACATATAGCCTACCATATTTTAATAGGCTACATATAGCCTACCATATTTTAATAGGCTACATAAAGCCTACCATATTTTAATAGGCTACATATAGCCTACCATATTTTAATAGGCTACATAAAGCCTACCATATTTTAATAGGCTACATATAGCCTATCATATTTTAATAGGCTACATATAGCCTATCATATTTTATTAGGCTACATATAGCCTACCATATTTTATTAGGCTACATAAAGCCTACCATATTTTAATAGGCTACATATAGCCTATCATATTTTAATAGGCTACATATAGCCTATCATATTTTAATAGGCTACATATAGCCTACCATATTTTAATAGGCTACATATAGCCTACCATATTTTAATAGGCTACATATAGCCTACCATATTTTAATAGGCTACATATAGCCTACCATATTTTAATAGGCTACATATAGCCTACCATATTTTAATAGGCTACATATAGCCTACCATATTTTAATAGGCTACATATAGCCTACCATATTTTAATAGGCTACATATAGCCTACCATATTTTAATAGGCTACATATAGCCTACCATATTTTAATAGGCTACATAAAGCCTACCATATTTTATATGCATATCTTTGCTTATTCATACTGGTCACTAGCATAGGCCTAAGGCATTGCACCAAATTATTTGTTTCAAAAACATCTAATCTGTGCTTCAGAAGAAAAAGGTACATGCCTTGAAATTGATCATTTACTTACATTTGGAATTTGTTGTAAAAATGTATTATTATATAGTCAAAATGTGTTGTATTGAAAATAAGGAAAAGGGCTGTCTGGTAGCCTCAATAAATAGACAAAGGTATGTAGTTGAAGTCATTGCCTGCATAGATTTTTTTTTTCTTGACATGAGACGACGTGAAAAAAGTTCACTTGCTCTTAGAATGCACGACTTGGATTTAACTCGACTCGACCCATTCTACTTGGGACTCGGCTTGAGACTCGAACCTTGTGACTTGAGACTTGCTTGTGACTTGCTCTGACACACACACACATACAAATATACACATAAAAATACACACACAACATCCACCAGATATTGACTTAATTATAGCACAAGAAACATGTTACTGGTACAAGCAAATAATGAATGTTCAGTGATTTTGGTGGGAATTCAGGTATTCAATGTATTGTCCTTTTAATTTATTTTAAATCTTAGATGCACTCATATATACATGTTCTTATTGTATCAGGTATTTTTATTATTATTTTTATATGCTTCTAATTTGCATAAATACACTTGGTGTATTTGCATATATGAATAAAATAACATAAAGTAGAGGAAAAAGGCTGCAACCACCAAACACTTGCTCTGTCTAGCAGTGGAGGCTAGTAGGAGGAGCTATAGGAGGACAGGCTCATTGTAATGGCTGGAATGGAATTCATGGAACAGAGTCTAGCATTTGGTTTTCCCAATGTTTAATGTGTTTGATACCGTTCAATTTATTCCATTCCATCTATTACAATGAGCCTGTCCTCCTATAGCTCCTCCCACCAGCCTGTACCGCTGTCTTGGCCTACCTGCACTCACCTGTGCTGTCTAGACTGCCTCATTAATTACGTTTGTTGTGATGTTCTCTTGCGTAATTCAACAAGTGTGTCAATAGCAGGATAACCTGGGATTAAAAATCAACATGCTTAGCTCTAGATTACACCTATCTCAACATACGTTACATTGTTTGTGAGATTAGGCATAATATCACTAATATCCCTAATCCGAGTTTTCATTTTCGGAAGTTGCTTTAATTTCAACTATTCTATTTTGTAAAATGTCAACTGTATTAAATTATAACTTTTTTTTTTAATTCCACAAAAATGCACACCCATCAAAATAAAGTTTTGTTTCTTCTCTTTCTTGTGATGTGGAGATGTTGTGTTAAATCCCAGGCAAAGCTTTCTTATTGATTCCACAGAAAGCGAAGGTATCCCATTGAGCCCATTTCAGCCATTACCGGGATGTGTTTGACAGGTCATTACAAACATTTCCCTGGTCGTAACGTTAGCGGGAAAAAATGACAGGCACAAGCAAGAGTATGAAAGGGTTGCAGGTGTAAAATGAAAGCAATCAATCCAACGAGATTTACAGTAAGTGACCAGTGGATTTCGCAGCCCCCAAACACAGGAAATAGATGGCTGAAAAAGATAGACACGATAGACACGCACGCACACACACATACACATACATACATACACACACCACGCACAAAAACACCATCCCTCTTTCCTTCTCTCTCTCACACACGTTCTGTGCCATGAGGATTCCCATATGGTCATGAGGCATCTCTAACCCAGTTTGTGCTGTGTAACATGGATTCTCTGTGTACCCTGAGAATAGCTGTCTGCTCCAGCCTGCTGTTTCACCTGCACCTTCTACTCTCCTCATTTATCGCTTTCTCTTCCCCTCCACCTCTACCCATGCCTCTCCTCCCTCTCTCCACCCCTACACCCTTTACTCTCCTCCCCTCCACCTCTACCCGCGCCTCTCCTCCCTCTCTCCACCCCTACACCCTTTACTCTCCTCCCCTCCACCTCTACCCGCGCCTCTCCTCCCTCTCTCCACCCCTACACCCTTTACTCTCTTCCCCTCCACCTCTACCCGCGCCTCTCCTCCCCCTCTCCACCCCATACACCCTTTACTCTCTTCCCCTCCACCTCTACCCGTGCCTCTCCTCCCTCTCTCCACCCCTACATCCTTTACTCTCTTCCCCTCCACCTCTACCCGCGCATCTCCTCCCTCTCTCCACCCCTACACCCTTTACTCTCCTCCCCTCCACCTCTACCCGCGCCTCTCCTCCCTCTCTCCACCCCATACACCCTTTACTCTCCTCCCCTCCACCTCTACCCACGCCTCTCCTCCCTCTCTCCACCCCTACACCCTTTACTCTCTTCCCCTCCACCTCTACCCACACCTCTCTTCACTCTCTCCACCCCTACACTTGTTTATCTTCTCCCCTCCACCTCCACCCCAACACTATCTTCCCCTCTTTTTAAGCTATGTCCCCTCCTTCCTCTCCCCCTCTCAGGTCCTTCTCTTCTCCCTCTACCCATCTCCTCCTCTCCCTCTCTCAGGTCCTTCTCTTCTCCCTCTACCCATCTCCTCCTCTCCCTCTCTCTCCTCTTCACTGTAGCAACAGTATTATCCCTGACACCCTGTAGCCCCTCCAGACTCACTCCCACCTCTAGTGCAGATGGATCCTGTACTCTGTTTGCCTGCACAACTCCTGCCTCACACACACACACACACACAGACACACACACACACACACACTTACTCACTCACACACACACACACACACACTTGCATACACATTTACTTCACAAACCAAATCTGATATTTCTTCATTTTAGTTGGTTATTTTTTATGTTATTTTGGGGGGGGTTGGTTATTTGTGTATTCATATTGTACTGTTAGAAATGTACAACACTGCTGGAGCTAGAAACATGACCATTTCACTACACCTGCTTTAACATTTGCTAATCTGTGTACGCCACAAATACTTTTTGATTTATTTTGATTATTATTATTATTATTTGATTTTAATATTTTATGTTACCATCTCTGAGCCATGCAAAACTAAATATGGGTTTCTGTCAGGGGAAGAGGGAATAGGGGACAACACTCTCCCAGAGTACCAGATAAAATTGGATTAGATTACATTTAAGAAAATTATTCTGTTTGTAAAAATGTATCATTCAATTAGACAATTCAAATGTTTCTTACCTTGGCTTCCCAAAGCACAGATTAACCTCTAATTTACCTCTAGTCAACTGAATGGGATTCAGGATGTTTTGGTGATGAAACATTTAAATTTAATTAAGCAAAAATATGTTAAAGTGATACAAAACAACTTGTTTGAAAAGGGAAAGTCACTGGAATCAGTTTTTGACTCCTGATTGGTTGGAAGGGGCTGGTAGTAGGACATTGAGGGGATTCGATTATCTGGCCCGGGTTACCTCGGTGGGAGGAGTTTGCACTGGGTGAAAAGTGATTGCATTCATTTTGTAACTAGGCTGCCTCCCTGGGCTGCCTCCCCGGACTGCCTCCCCGGGCCGCCTCCCCGGGCCGCCTCCCCGGGCCGGCGGGCCGCCTCCCCGGGCCGCCTCCCCGGGCCGCCTCCCCGGGCCGCCTCCCCGGGCCGCCTCCCCGGGCCGCCTCCCCGGGCCGCCTCCCCGGGCTGCCTCCCTGTTCCCTATTCCAAGCCCAAGGCAAAGTTGGCTCAAAACAAAGTGACGTAGCCTAGGCTAGATTAAGCACGTGGAGTAAAGACTAGAATTCTGTGTTTTCACATGCAAAAGTGATTGCTTTTGCTTTTAAAAAACACTTCATCTGCCTTCCCAATGAAAATTTGCTTGAAAATATGAACATATATTTTATGTAAAAGGGATGTTATATGTTTGTGGACGATGCACCATCCTACCTTGTTGATTACATGACCTAACAGCACAGATTACTATTCCATTTGAGACAGGTGCACCTCCCTCATCTATTTTGCCCGTTTACTCCACGGGCTATAGACCGGTGCACCATGTCTCAGGTTAATAGAACTCCCTCATTGGGTGATGGGGGATTCTGATTGGCTGTGTGTGTTCACAGGCGGGGACGTGTGCATAACGGGTCATGACAGTGGACCAGTGTTTGAAGAGCAGCCTAGCAGTGTGGTCTACCCAGAGGGACTCAGTGAGGGCAAAGTCACTCTCAACTGCCAGGCTAGAGCCAGTCCTGCTGCTACGTACAGGTAAGCACTCACACAGACATACAGATCAAATCAAATGAATTGGTCACATACGAGAGAGAAGGGTACAGCCAGAGTATGCATCGGCCAGGTCTGTCATCTAACCCCTCCCTCTCCGGTAGCTGGCGCGTCAATGGTACAGACGTCCCTGTAGGTGACCCCCGGTACACACTGGTAGCCGGTAACCTGGTGATCAGTGGTCCCCAGTTCGGCCGTGATGGAGGCTCCTACCAGTGTCTGGCTATCAACCGCTGTGGCACCATACTCAGCCGGGCCGCCAACCTCAAATTCGGTTGTGAGTACATTGATTTATTTATTCAGGTATTATTTTCCATTCTCTCAGTGTTTATGGGGACAATGCATATTCATCAACATTTACTGGATCCCAGTTGTTGTTCATCAAACCTTATTTGGATCTCATCTCATTCCATTGATTGGTTTACATAGTGAAAAGAATACATTTCTCAGTGAGAAGTACATTTTTGTCTTGACTGAGTGTATTTCATAGCTTTTTTCTTATTCTTGTGATATCCTTCTGTCCTCCTTTTCCAGACCTCAATGACTTCCCTGGGGAAGGGAGGAGCCCACAGACGGCTTACGAGGGAGCAGGTGCCTTCCTAGCCTGCCAGCCCCCTGCCCACTACCCAGGTGCACACACACACACACACACACACACACACACACACACACACACACACACACACACACACACACACGCACATTCACACTCACACACATGCGAGTCTCACTCTCCTCTCCTCTCTCTCATCTCTCATTAGTTCTTTCCTACCGCTGGTTCGTTAGCGAGTTTCCTAGCTTCATGAAGCCTGACGGGGGTCGGTGGTTCGTTTCCCAGGTAACAGGCAACTTGTACCTGGCCAAGGCGGAGCCTAACGATACAGCAAGTTACTTCTGCTTCACCACCATCAACATGGACATTAGCACCAAGAGTACATTCAGCAAGGCTAACCAGCTCACCGTGCAGCCAGATGGTACAGGACTCTCTGTGTGTGTGTTTGTGCATGTAGCTGAGTGAGAAAAAGGCATATTCAAGACTCTGTTACTCTTACACAGTAATTGTACAGCTTTGAAAAGTTTTGACATTTCAATTGACAATTTCAGGACAGTGAAATAAGGTGGAAGGATAAAGTGTGTTTCTCCTGTAAGAGGGAAGATTTGAACCAAATCAGCCATTTTATCTGTTGTTGACATGTCCTCTCTATTCACCACAGCCAACGCCAGGAAGTCAGCTCCTGCTATCACAGTGGGTTTCCCAGCAGAGACGTACGCCCTGACAGGACACACCACCCAGCTGGAATGCTTCGCCTACGGAAAGTAAGTCCCTGATCCATTTTCTTGTCCCATGTTAGGATATCTCTGATATGTTGTATTTCTTTTGTTTTCACACACTCTCTCTCTACATGTCCCTTCCTGCCTCTCCCTCCTTCTCCTCCTCTCTCCACCCATTTCCCCTCTCTCTCTCTCCTCCCCCTCCTCCCCCCTCCTCCTCCCCAACTCCAACCCTCTTACACTCTTAATCCTCCTCTCCTACTCCTTCCCTCCCCAGTCCTGTCCCAAAACTCCGTTGGAGGAAGGTGGATGGTCTGTTGCCGTCTAAGGCCGGGGCTAGTGCAGAGGGACCCATCCTCACACTGCCTGAGATGACTTTCCATGAAGAGGGGGTGTATGAGTGTGAGGCCTACAACTCTGAGGGCCGCGACACACAACAAGGACGCATCACTGTGCAAGGTAGGGTAGAGACACAACCCCCCCCCCCCCCCCCCCACACACACACACACACACACAATATGACCATCAAAACCATGCGTGTTGACCTGCACTTTATTGTCCCTGTGTTTATCTGGTCCCTTCTAGCACAGCCAGAGTGGCTGCAAGTGATGAGTGACTCTGAGGTGGAGATCAGCTCTGAGCTGCACTGGACTTGTGTTGCAGCAGGCAAACCAAGACCCTCCATACGCTGGCTACGCAATGGACAGCCCCTCAGCACACAGGTATACACACACACACACGCAGACACACATATACACACACACATACACACATACATACATACATACAATCCTCTATCTCCAATCATCTCTCCCTTCCTTTATCTCTCAATCCATCGCTCTCTCTATCTCTCCAATCATCTCTCCCTACCTTTATCTCTCAATCCATTTCTCTCTATCTCTCCAATCATCTCTCCCTCCCTTTATCGCTCAATCCATCCCTCTCTCTATCTCTC
Organism: Oncorhynchus kisutch; assembly: GCF_002021735.2. Classification (NCBI taxonomy): domain Eukaryota; kingdom Metazoa; phylum Chordata; class Actinopteri; order Salmoniformes; family Salmonidae; genus Oncorhynchus; species Oncorhynchus kisutch. The sequence continues at coordinate 56,692,932 of NC_034178.2, read as the reverse complement.
CCACTATCTCTCCCTCCCTTTATCTCTCAATCCATCCCTTGCTCTCTCTCAGGACCGGGTGGAGGTCAATGGGGGTCGTCTGAAGGTCATCAACCTGGCCCTGGAGGATTCTGGGATGTATCAGTGTGTGGCTGAGAACAAACACGGCACCATTTACTCCAACGCCGAGCTGAGGGTACAAGGTGAGAGGTCAGGTTTCAAGGGTTAAAATCAAACCCTGTAAACACTGCAGTCCAAGAGAACTGGAACTCAGTTGTAACTTCTCTCCCCCTCTCCTCCACCCTATGTTGTGGTCTCCAGTCCAAGTCCCAGACTTCCGCTCCAACCCGGTGAGGAGGCTTGTCCCAGCAGCACGAGGGGGGCAAGTGATGATGGAGTGTCGGCCGCGAGCCGCCCCCAAACCCACCCTGTTCTGGAGCCGCGGTACTGAGCTCCTTACCAACAGCAGCAGGTAAACACACACACTAACTCACACACACACACTCACTCATGCGGAAGACACATTTCAGTTGAATACATTCAGTTGGACAACTGACTAGGTATCTCCCTTTTCCTTTCCCCTTTCACACACTCACGCACACACACACACACACACACACACACACGCCTCAACCCTGAGGCTTGATTGAGAAACCAAAATGTGCAATAGGTATGTAGTAGAAGGTAAGATCAAAAGAGCATTCCCCTGTTATGTGTGTATCAAAGGAACCTATTTCTTCGGATTTCATCACATTTTGGTGCTTTGTTAGGTCTGTGTGTCTAGATGAAAAACATAATTAATTAACCTGTGTGTCTATGCGCATGTGTGTACGTGTATGAATGTTCACTTGATACATCTCCAGAGGGAAGTAAACATAAAAGGTAGAAGTTAAGGTCAAATGGAGATTAGAAGAGAAACGTGATCTGAAGGAAAGTCTGTCGTGTTTTAGATTTGATTTCGTCCTTAACTCCCAACTAGCAACAAACTGCAAACACTTAAAAGGCACAAACATTTAAAAAGTCCAAGAAGATAACGATGGTAACTTGAGCTTCCTGCTTCTTCTTCCAGGGTGACAGTGACTCCAGACGGGATGCTGCGGATCCACAACATCAGCAGGGCCGATGAGGGGAAGTATACCTGCTTTGCTGAGAACTACCTGGGCAAGGCCAACAGCACTGGACACCTGTCTGTTAGAGGTACACACACACACACACACACACACACACACACTGAATCTGTCAGAGGTAACTGAACTCCCTACCTATCCTCCCCTCCCCTTTGTCCTTTCCCTCCTTCCCTCCAGATGCTACTAAGATCACCTTGGCTCCCTCTAACGCTGACATCAACCAGGGGGAGAACGTCACGCTGCAGTGTCACGCTTCACATGACCCCACCATGGACCTCACCTTCACCTGGGCTCTCAACGGAGCTCTGCTGGACCTTGAGGACCCCGGCGGACCGTACCATCGCGTGGAGGGGGTGAGTTAGTCAGGCCACAGCAGAGTAAACCATTGCAGGAATGGGGGTGCGTCATGATGAATGACACAAAAAAACTCCACGGGTTCTCATGGGGTTATTTTGAATCAAAGAGTTAGAAATTTAATGAAACTCCTTAACTGATTTTGGAATCAAACAGCTTGAAATGAATATGATTCCCAGTGTGATTAATTGATTAATGGAAATAAGAACCATTCAGCAGGGTTTATTTAAACAACAAACATTTGATTAGAGACAGCTATTATACGCTTAATTGAATCACTTAAGATCTATGCTGCAGACCATATCAAGGAGACCATCCGTGTAATGTGTCTCCCTCCCTACCGTTCACGTCTTGCTGACCTAACACTTCTAGGTTGATGATGTGACTGCCATTTTCCATGCCTCTGGGTGTACTGGGGATTAGAGTTTAGAATGTTGACCCAAACAAGTTTCGGTCAGCACCGAGATTTCACTGTCACTGGAGTCATCTTTATAATGGTATATACGTTTAAATCCGACTGTTGGATATAATTGAATTTTAATTAAAGTTACCTTCAATACTGCTGTGAAATGGTGATGATATGAATACTGAATATCTGGCTTGTTTCTCTGTAGCAGACAGACCATGTCTCCAATTACGAAACAAGTTCTTTCTCTCTTTCTCTCTCCACTGTCACTTGTTCTCTCTTTCCTCTCTCTCCTCTCTTTCTCGGTCTCTCTCTCTATATATATCTGCCTCCCTTTCTCTCTGTCTTTCTCTCACCCTCTTTCTCTTTAATCTCTCTCGCACTCTCTTTAATCTCTCTTTTTCTTTAATCTCTTTAATCTCTGCCCCCTTTCTATTTAATCTCTTTAATCTCTTGCCCCGTTCTCTTTAATATCTCACACTCTTTATCTTTAATTTCTCTCATGCCCTCTTTCTCTTTAATCTCTTTAATCTCCTTAATCTCTTTCATCTCTTGCCCTCTTTCTCTTTAATCTCTTTCATCTCTTGCCCTCTTTCTCTTTAATCTCTTTAATTTCTAATCTCTCGCCTTCTTTCTTTTTAATCTCTCACTCTCTCTCTCTCTCCACCCTCCCATTCTCTCTCCCTCTCCACCCATCTATCTCTCTCTAACAGAAGGAGACCGTAGGTGACCTGTTGATAGTGAGTGGTCATCTGAGTCAGGCAGGAATATACAGCTGTACAGCTCAGACTGTGGTGGACAGCGCCTCAGCCTCCGCTAAACTGGTGGTCAGAGGTAAGACCCCGATCATATCACAACAACTCACCTGACCTTCTCTATGATGGGCATCCTTATAAAATGTTTGTTTGACAGCATTGCAGAACTTAATTGTAACATCTTATGAGGATTTTTGAGTTAATTACTTACATAATCATCCTTATCCCCAGGCCACAATGAGCTACGTCCACTACTTTCTGGGTGAGAATTTGTTCTTGCATGTACATGAAGGAGGTTAGATAAAAGTACTGACTAGGCATTCTCCAACTGTCTCTCCTCAGGTCCCCCGGGACCTCCAGGTGGTTTGGTGGTGAAGAACGTTGCCGCGACGTCGGTGGAGTTGCGTTGGAGTCGTGGCTATGACAACCACAGCCCCATCGGGAAGTATGTTATCATGGGTCACTCTCCACTGTCTCCTGGTTGGAAGAGGATGAGGACAGGTAAGAGGACCACCACTGTCTGTGTGTGTGCTTATCTGTGTACCTGTGTGTTTTTATGTCAATCAATTAGTCCCTGACTTCTCCTTCTTTCCTTCCTCCGCATTCTCCTCCGCTCTTCTCCCACAGACCCATCTAACATTGAAGGCAATGCTGAGTCGATTCGTGTGGTTGGCCTGTTGCCATGGATGGACTACGAGTTCCAGGTCATTGCCAGTAACATCCTGGGCAGTGGAGAGCCTAGTATGTCCTCTCACACTATACGCACCCAGCAAGCAGCTCCCACAGTGGCCCCTAGTGGACTAGGTGGAGGAGGAGGAGACCGCAACGAACTCATCATCACCTGGACGGTCAGTGTGTGTGTGTGGGGGGTGGGGTGGGGGTGGTGTTAGAGAGAGAGTTTTGTCATTGTGAAAATGTACATAAAGTTTTGTTTGAATCTGATCCCAGCCCATGGCCAGAGAGTACCAGAACGGAGATGGCTTCGGCTACATCCTGGCATTCCGGAAGCAGAACTCTCCAACGTGGGTGGTGGAGCGTGTTTCCAACGTGGAGTCGTCTCGCTACGTTTATTCCAACCAGAGCCTGTCTCCCTACTGCCTCTTTGAGGTGAAGATCAAAGCCTACAACCGTAAAGGAGAGGGTCCCTTCAGCCAGATCGCTGTGGTGCACTCTGCAGAAGAGGGTGAGCAACCCAAACTCTAACTCTAACCCTAACCTCAACCCTAGCCTTAACCCTTCAGTCAGATCACCCTGGTGCACTCTGCAGAGGAGGCTGAGTCAGAACAGGTCTGGGGCATGCAGGAAGGATTAGGAGCATTATGCTTGTTTGCCACAAGAGGGCAAACAAAAACACAAAAAAGCAGATGTTTACCAACCACATTATGTAAATTCATTGTGTTTATCGTACTTATGTGTGTTAGATATGATCCGACTCCCCAACCCTTATTTTACCCATGACCCTCCATGCAGAGCCCACGGTGGCGCCCTCGAGGATCAATGCCACAGCTCTGACAGCATTCGAGATGCAGGTGTCGTGGGACCCCATCCAACATCTCAGCACCAACGGTATCCTCCAAGGATATGAGGTCAGGACCTGCACAACACCAACATATAACATATGTGACAAGCTATTCTATGAGCCCTGGTCAAAAGTAGTGCACTATGAATTGAATAGGGTGCCATTTGGGACCCATCTCTGGACTTTTGCTCAAAACCAGTCAGTCCCAGTCAGTACCATCTATGGTGCCATCAGTCCCCTGACGCCAGTGAGAGACCGTCCTGGAGTTGACCTCACCTCATCTTATCTTCTCACACCAATAAAGATGGTACTCATTTATTAGATGGCCTGTGTGTGGTTGGGATCAGCATGTTCAGTCTGTCGACAGGCAGATTAGGTCTGATGGTTGGTTATCACGATGGCCCTGTGGGGAAACAATGGCAGAGATGAATATGATCATGGTTCAACAGGTGTCACACTTTCATATTTTTTTATTGTACATATTTGAAAGGAAACAGAGTTTAAGAGAATAAAAAATACAGAATACACAGTGCCTTCAGGTGAAGCATAAAACAGCAAAGGGCTTAGATACAAGGCTCACCAGAAAATATGCTCAAATGTATAGAACCACATAGTATATTGTGAGGAAGAGTACAGGTATCTAACATTCCTAATGTTTTGACAAAGTTTGTGGGGTTTTTTCAGTAGAAGAAACTATTCCAGTATTAGGCATCTCATTCCTTTAAGAGATGTACCCACGGTCACGTAACTAATTGTTTGACAATGCTGTGTATGTGTGTGTTTACAGATCCGGTACTGGCGTCAGCATGAGCGGGAGGCATCTGCAGACCGTGTGCGTACAGCTGGGCTTGAGACCACGGCTCGCGTGGTGGGATTGAGACCCAGCACCCGGTACCATGTTACCGTAATGGCCTACAACAGCGCTGGCACAGGACCAGCCTCACCCAGAACCACTGTCACTACCAGGAGACCACGTATGTAGGATACCTAACATGTACACACACACACACAGTGTTGCCACCATCAAGACACCATTCCGTATATATGACATAACATCCCTGGGTGTCAAACACAATGGGGCCATATTTGCAAACATTATAAAAAAGTTTAAGTTCAAGGTTAAGTTTAAGCATCAGCCAGTTTAAATCGCTGACGTAGTGTCACGTGATAAAACACTACATTGTAGCTGTCCCATGGGATAACCTGGCACACATTAGCCCTATGCTAACTTTACCAGGTGGCACTGACTATTTCCTGTAACAACTTCATCGTCAGTGTATCAAAGATGTTCAACTTTTTCTCCACAAACCAACGGTATTTCAATGAAATAGGTCAACTTGGCCTCCAGATGGATTTGGTAAACATCCAAAGTCAAGGTTTACTTTTCTTCCACTTGGTCTGTCACAAAGATCAATATGTAGCATGATGCATCCTTGCCTTGGCTACTAGCTACTAAAGTCAGACAAAGTTTTTTGTAAAAGAAAAAGACAAAGGGCCTTGTGGCCATGTCAAAAAGCTGTCATTTACCACAATTGATATCCCTGCCAGATGGCATATAGCACTAAGGGGTTTAACATGTCATCTCTGGGGCACAGTCATTGTGGGTTTGAGTCCCTGTGAAGTCAAGCTTTTTTGTTGAGAAAAAAACTTTTCACTGCTGGTCCTCAATGCTCAATTCAAATAAGGCTTAAATGACGAAGTGGATGATTCTAACAATGCATACAAAACAGTGTACATGTAAGTGTAGCCTACATCAGAAATTAAAGGACGTTTTTGGTCTAACACTACTGTTATACTATGCTATTATATTCAGTATGCTTGGCCTATGTAGAATAGAAATGCATCATTAAGTGGTCTCGCAAGACATTGATTCAGCTTTGATATAAACTGTATTAAACATGCACCATTCTGAGGAGTGGTGGAGCGTCGCTCCAGCAGCACTAATGTTATACGCCTGCGTAGTAGCAGTAGGCAATTGGTCATCTTAATTTCCAAGGTTTTGTCTGCAATTCCCTGCAACACACTAACACTACAAATGTCATTCTATAATTTAAAGGAAAGAAAATGTATCTCACCTGGGATTCCAACTTGCCGCACACCGTGAAAAGTACCAGGATCACTACACTGTGATCTAAACATCCAGTTTAAATAAGAAGCTTTTTAGTAACTTCAAAAGCAGATTGTGCCGCTTGACTTTTGTCGCCCACAAGTTGAACATCTTTGATAGGCTGATGAGGAAGTTGTTAAAGGAAATAATCACTGCCACCTGGTGAACTTAGCATAGGGCTAACGTGTGCCATGTTATCTGATGGGACCAGCTGCAATGAAGCATTCTATCGCGTGACAATACACCAACCATTTTTATTGGCTGATGCTCAAACTTGAATATAAACTTTGTCTGAAGTTCGTAAGTATGGTCCCAGTGTTTTTGGGAGGGGGGATATGCACCTGGCTACCAGTATCTACTGGGCTTAAGGGTGTAAAGGGATTCTTGTGGAGGATTTATAGAGTGAGAGGGAATCATGTCTGTGCTGATCCTGATACAGAGGATCTCCTCTCCTTAAGCTACTGATACTGATACCTTAACCCACTGTCAACATTAGGCAAAAATATGCCTATATTAATATATTCTATATGATATCATGCCTTTTGGTTTGCATTTTGGCTACAGTTTGGATCGTCATGTTTCTGTGTCCGTAAAACGTGTGTGAGACTATTGTATTATCAAGTAGATGTATCTAAGTTTAATTCATGTCTTGGTCATGTGACTCCCGGAAGGTGAGGCAGGTCAATAAGTTGGTGTCTCTAGTTGTTTTCCTTCGTTTACCTTTACAGCTCCTAATCGTCCCCCTGGCAATGTGTCCTGGAAGACTGATGGCTCATGGGTAACTGTTAGGTGGGATCATGTCAAGACCCTAGACAATGAATCAGCCGTACTGGGTTACAAGGTGAGTGGTGTCTGTTTGTAGGAGAGGTGTGTGCAGGTAGGTATGTTATTGTCATATTGCGAATGCACTGTCAAAATATATTAAATCATGTTAACATGTGTGAAGTGAAAGGGGATATGTGGTCAAAATGAATAAAGTTGTTCTCAGAAGCTACTTGTAAATAATCAGATATGTAGTGCAATAAAAAGGTCATGTAAAGGAATCAAAGAGCATTTGATAAGGCTCAGCCTGGCAATAGAAAAACATTCAAGATATGACATATCATCAGTAGATAACATGAACCATCCTATTCTGGTTTTATAGTGGGATGCTGTGCAGAGAGAAAACACAAAAGTCATGAAAACATTATCGTAATAAAACAAATAATAGTTCATCAAGGGGGAAAGGACACACATTCAATAACCCAACAAATAATAGTTCATCAAGGGGGAAAGGACACACATTCAATAACCCAACAAATAATAGTTCATCAAGGGGGAAAGGACACACATTCAATAACCCAACAAATAATAGTTCATCAAGGGGGAAAGGACACACATTCAATAACCCAACAAATAATAGTTCATCAAGGGGGAAAGGACACACATTCAATAACCCAACAAATAATAGTTCATCAAGGGGGAAAGGACACACATTCAATAACCCAACAAATAATAGTTCATCAAGGGGGAAAGGACACACATTCAATAACCCAACAAATAATAGTTCATCAAGGGGGAAAGGACACACATTCAATAACCCAACAAATAATAGTTCATCAAGGGGGAAAGGACACACATTCAATAACCCAACAAATAATAGTTCATCAAGGGGGAAAGGACACACATTCAATAACCCAACAAATAATAGTTCATCAAGGGGGAAAGGACACACATTCAATAACCTAACAAATAATAGTTCATCAAGGGGGAAAGGACACACATTCAATAACCCAACAAATAATAGTTCATCAAGGGGGAAAGGACACACATTCAATAACCTAACAAATAATAGTTCATCAAGGGGGAAAGGACACACATTCAATAACCTAACAAATAATAGTTCATCAAGGGGGAAAGGACACACATTCAATAACCCAACAAATAATAGTTCATCAAGGGGGAAAGGACACACATTCAATAACCTAACAAATAATAGTTCATCAAGGGGGAAAGGACACACATTCAATAACCTAACAAATAATAGTTCATCAAGGGGGAAAGGACACACATTCAATAACCCAACAAATAATAGTTCATCAAGGGGGAAAGGACACACATTCAATAACCCAACAAATCTATTTCCTCTGTAGAAATTGTGTGAATAGGTTCCCTCCCTCTGTCTTCTCTCAGGTCCTGTACAAGCACGAGGGCCAGTCTGCTCTGAAGGTTCTGGACAAGGGGAAGACGTCTGTGACCCTGCCCCTACCCAAAGACAATGGCTACGTGGTCCTGGAGATACGCTCTTGGGGGGAGGGGGGCGACGGAGCCGCACAAGAGACCATCGTCTCCCGAGACTCAGGTGAGACTTGGACTGACTGCGTGTGTCCCAATAATATATTTTTTCTCATAAAGTGTACACTCATTCACTACTTCCCCTAAATCTATAAGCATTGGATTGGTGAAAGGATGGGCTATAGATTGTTTCTACCATATTTCTTATACCAGTCATTTCCTTTCATATCAAGGGAAGTGAACAAGTGCACACGAACATAAATTTTGTGGAATTCTATCAGATTGCATCTAGGGCCTTTTAGGGTAGTTCAGATTATCACAGGTGTCTAATTATCTCTGTCCCTCCGTGTGGCCTTATCACATGTATACTATGTTAAATAATGAAATAATACCATTGGTTTTTCTACTGAGGGTTTCAGCATGAAATAGCCATTGTCTTTTTTTACCCACTTTCATTTATTTTACGATGTCAATATGTCTTTGTTGTATATGTTTTAGGGCCAAACTGGTGGCAGTTGTAATAAAAGACAATTGTTGGAAGATTTGCAGAGTTGCCATTGTTGATTAGATACTTTTTTCATTAATTTGTCTATATTATCTTGAGCACTTGGTGTCATGACTTCTACCGAAGGTAACTCCTCTCCCTGTTCTGGCGGCGCTCGGCGGTTTACAAGCCGCCACCGATCCCTTTTTCCTTTTCTGTTTGTTTTGTCTGTGATTCTTTTTCACACCTGGTTTCATTTGCGTTTATTTCTGTGTGTATAAGGGTAACCTGTTGCCTGCCTTAGTTTGTGCGGGATAGTCTTTTGTGTATTGTGCTCGATTGTATTTAAAGTTTGTTGTTTTCACGGTTACGCACGTGTATTTGAGTGTATTTCCTCCGTGCGTTTGCAGAGTGCTCAGTATCGAGAGCGTAGTTTGTATTTTCGACTGTGCCATTTTTGTGTTGGTGGACTGTCTGATTAAACACTCTTCTCAGACATCCCTGCTCTCCTGCGCCTGACTCCTACACCTCTCACCTAGACGCACGTAATCACATATGGTCTATCCACTAGAAACCCATGGACAATATGGACACAGATATTTAAAAAAAAAATCATGTTAAATATGAATAAATGTAAAAGTTATACAAGTATAAATTACCAACGTTGCCATAGATGACCTGTTCATGACCAACATTCCAGTAACCTTGGTAAATGAACAACAGCTTTGCAACTCTATACACTCCACATAACCCCAGAGCTTCTTCAGGCAAGGTTTTGTGCCAAGTTTAAGTCACAACCCCACCTAGGACTACTCTATATAAAATATAAAATAACCAAATCCCATCTCCTGTTCTGCATGAGTCTACCCCAACAGCTAGTGTAGCCCATGTCCTAACAGGATAAGCTAGCTTTCACACGAAGAAGGTTACAAGAGCTTAAGTGGTAATTGGAACCACGCGGCTATACACGGCAGCCCAGTCATAATTAGCTGGGAGGATGAGGTCAAACTGTTCTGTGAAATCCATGTCAAGTCAAGTTTTATTGGTCACATATGTAACAGTATAGCTTCTGTCCCTCTCCTCGCCCCAACCTGGGCTCGAACCATGGACCCTCTGCACACATCAACCACAGTCACTCACGAAGCATCGTTACCCATCACGCCACAAAAGCCACAGCCCTTGCAGAGCAAGGGGAACCACTACTTCAAGGTCTCAGAGCAAGTGACGTCACCAATTGAAATGCTATTAGAGTGCACCACCGCTAACTAGCTAGCAATTTCACATCGGTTAAACATACACATGGTTAGCAGATGTTAATGCGAGAGTAGCGAAATGCTTGTGCTTCTAGGTCTGACCGTGCAGTAATATCTAACAAGTAATCTAACAATTCCTAACAATTTCACAACTACCTTATACACACAAGTGTAAAGGAATGAATAAGAATATGTACATATAAATATATGGATGAGTGATGGCCGAACGGTATAGGCAAGATGCAGTAGATGGTATAGAGTACAGTATATACAAATGAGATGAGTAATCTAGGGTATGTAAACATTATATTAAGTTGCATTGTTTAAAGTGACTAGTGAGACATTTATTACATCCAATTTTTTATTATTAAAGTGGCTAGAGATTTGAGTCAGTATGTTGGCAGCAGCCACTCAATGTTAGTGATGACTGTTTAACAGTCTGATGGCCTTGAGATAGAGGCTGTTTTTCAGTCTCTCGGTCCCAGCTTTGATGCACCTGTACTGACCTCGCCTTCTGGATGATAGTGGGGTGAACAGGCAGTGGCTCGGGTGGTTGTTGTCCTTGTTGACCTTTTTGGCCTTCCTGTTTCTGATAGCCTATCATTTCTCAAGTGGGAATTGGAATATTGGATCTGGGTAGCTTTCTGGAGTCCCGTTGCTGCCTGTGAGGTTGCTAGGCTGCTGTGGGAAGTTGAGGTTCATCAGTGAGTGACAGAGTTTAATGAGAGGTAGAGAGGGTTAATGGGGGTTTACCTCACTGGATTCTGTATTAGTGCCTGTCTATCACACACATGCAGGAATGCACACATACTGAACACATATGCGCTCTCGCGCACACACACATACAGACACACATTGTTATTTGGAGTATGCTTGCTTACGACTAGCTGTGTTCCAGTCCCAGTCTCTAGAGCTGGGAGGGCTGTGTGAGCCGGTCAGAGGGACAGTGGTTGTTAGTCAGTGTCTGTCAATTAGCTTTTGCTTACTGAGCTCAGTATTAGAACTGTGACTCCTCCAATAAGCAAAGGAGACAAGAAGGCAACTGTTATGATAATACTGTACCAGAGCATGTCCCCAATTTTTTTTTCTCTCTCTCTCTCTCTCTCTCTCTATCTCTTTCTCTTTCTCTCTTTCTCTTTCTCTTTCTCTATCTCTTTCTCTTTCTCTCTTTCTCTTTCTCTTTCTCTTTCTCTTTCTCTTTCTCTTTCTCTTTCTCTTTCTCTTTCTCTTTCTCTTTCTCTTTCTCTCTCTCTCTCTTTCTCTCTCTTTCTCTCTCTTTCTCTCTCTATCTCTCTCTTTCTCTTTCTCTTTCTCTTTCTCTTTCTCTTTCTCTTTCTCTTTCTCTTTCTCTTTCTCTTTCTCTCTCTTTGTCTCTCTTTCTCTCTCTCTCTTTCTCTCTCTATCTCTCTCTCTCTCTCTCTCTCTCTCTTTCTCTTTCTCTTTCTCTTTCTCTCTCTCTCTTTCTCTTTCTCTTTCTCTTTCTCTTTCTCTTTCTCTCTCTTTCTCTCTCTTTCTCTTTCTCTTTCTCTCTCTTTCTCTTTCTCGCTTTCTATCTCGCTCTCTTTCTCAAACAGGAACTGGAATGATGGTGCAGAACCAGGCGGGATCCCCATGGTCCAATCATGCTCCTCTCCTGCTCACCGCCACACTCTCCATCACTCTCATTGGCTTACTGGACCTGTGATCTACAACAATCCCTGGACATTATGTTTCATGGTCTATGCCGATTGGTCAAATTCACCTATCTGGAGTTTTGTTGGGGTGGGGTTAAGGGATGAATTTGAATAGGTGGGGAGGGATGTGTGGGGTAATATTTTGAAGCAAGGGGGATGGTGGGAGTTGTCAAAATGACTAATGGTTATTTTATTCTTTTTATAAGAAAATCAAAGAGGGTAATTTTTTTATGTGTGGGTCTATGGGGTTCCAAGTGGGTCAGACTACCTGATTGTCAGTTACATTGGTGTCATTAGAACCATGCCTTATGGGGATAAGAGAGGCCTTTGTGCTTCACAGCAATAGGTCACTCTCTCCATGTCTCCTGGCTTTCCCTACTCTGCTATAAACCCAAGGCTCACTGGCGTATGTCACCCAAATCAGCCTGTGTATGTAGAGCATCATGTGTACATACCATTGAGAATGAAAGAGGACTCTAGTGCCCAAAAGCATGTTTTAGCAAGGGCTACGCAATTGAGGACTTTCACCATTCTGAAGTTGTCAAATGGGTGGGACATCCTATGGGTTAAGGAAGGATCACATAATTCCATCCAGGTCCTCAGGAGGGATCAGCCAATGAATTATACTTGTGATCAAACATTCTGTAACTGCAGGAGGCAGTAAATCGCCAACCTTCACTTTATACCTGTTTAAGCAACACACTACCAGGTGGCAGTAAATTGCCAACCTTCATTTTATACCTGTTTAAGCAACACACTACCAGGTGGCAGTATGCACCCTTTCATTTTTTTTTACCAACTCATAGAAGTAGTAGTAGAAGAAAATGTACTACTTCAAAATGGAGAGGGTCTCAATGGCGCTGCCCGTGCTCTCACAGATGCCATAATGGGACAGGTAAAATGATGAGTCCTCTATAATTATCTATGGTACACACATACGGAACAGTAGACAACATCTCTGGTTCCCTCAGACACTGACCAACTCAAATGTTTGTATCTAGAATAAGATGAAGGGGGATAAAACAGTGATGTCATAAATGTCATGATTTTTGAGAAAGTCTACTTCAAATGGAACTCACTGTAAATAGAACGCTACCTTAGCCTACTGGTCTTTCTTATGACACAGTCTCTGTTTAAAATGGTCCTTTTTCTCTTTGGATTGTCTGCCTGTGTATTTGTTTGGTTGCTTTATTATTTGTTTGCGATGGCAGCATCCGGATGAATAACTTTAATGGTCCAAATGAATGTTTACCTTTTTTATTGTTTATGTTTAGATGAGAGAACTCACCTTGATAAAGAGCTTCATCAGTTCTTTCAACAGCAAAAATACGATGAAAGTGTGATCACCAAAGTACAGAGTTATCGTTAGTATTATTATTAATGCCACCATTATTCTGTCACCCTTTATCCATGAACTTTTATGTAACATGTCCTGTTGTTCATTAACTGTTAATCATGCAACACACCTGCCATAAATACTGTCTGTCTGAGAAGGGTTCACGGCAAGGATACGACATCTAAGGAACATACTGCATATGCTAGTTAATCATGAAGCCCCTGTGATATTGATTTGGGTGTAAAGCAAAGAGAATTCCCACAAGCTGTTTAGATGTTCTCGATGTTTCCAGAGTTACAATAGCAACATGTCAACCTTTCATGCCCTGACCTTAGAGATCCTTATTTATTCTCTATGTTTGGTTAGGTAAGGGTGTGACTCGGGTGGGAAAATCTATGTTTCTATTTCTTTGTTGTTTTTGCCATGTGTGGTTCCCAATCAGAGGCAGCTGTCTATCGTTGTCTCTGATTAGGGATCATATACTGTGTAAGTTGTGATTTTCCATTTGGGTTTTGTGGGGTGTTATTTTCTGTTTAGTGTCTGTGCCTGACGGAACTGTTCGCTTTCGCTTTTGAATTTGTTATTTTTGTTTGAGTGTCTCTTCAAAAATAAACATCATGAACACTTTCCACGCTGCGCTTTGGTCCACTCTTCCTTCCACCGACGAGAGCCGTTACAGAACACCCCACCAAAGAAGGACCAAGCAGCGTGGCCAGGAGGACTGGACATGGGAGGAAATCCTGGAGGGACAGGGCCCTGGACACGGGCCGGGGAGTATCGCCCTCCAAGGGAGCAGATGGAGGCAGCGAGAGTGGAACGGCGACTATACGAAGAGTTAGCTCAACGACGGAAACACGAGAGGCAGCCCCAAACGGGGAGATTGGCGGAGGTAGGGTTTAGACCTGAGCCAACTCCCCGTGCTTACCGTGGGGAGTGTGTGACTGGTCAGGCACCGTGTTATGCGGTGATGCGCACAGTGTCTCCAGTGAGCATTCACAGGTCGGTGCGCTATGTGGGGTGCTGGCACAGAGCACCCCACAAAACCCAAATGGAAAATCACAACTTATATATGATCCCCAATCAGAGACAACCATAGACAGCTGCCTCTGATTGGGAACCACACGCGGCAAAAACAACAAAGAAATGGAAAACATAGATTTTCCCACCCGAGTCACACCCTGACCTAACCAAACATAGAGAATAAATAAGGATCTCTAAGGTCAGGGCATGACAGTAACCTCCACAAAGGTGTGGACTCCGGCCGCAAACCTGAACCTATAGGGGAGGGTCCGGGTGGGCATCTACTCTCGGTGGGGGCTCCGGTCAGGGATCCAGCCAGGACGGGTTGTGCCAGCTCTATGCTCGAGACCTCCAGTGCGCCTCCAGGGCCAGTGTATCCGGTGCCTGCTCCACGCACCAGGCTTCAAGTGCATCTCCCCAGTCCGGTGAGACCTGTTCCGGTTCCATGTACGAGGCCTCCAGTATGTCTCCCCAGCCTGGTAAGCCCTGTGGCAGCTCCACGCACCAGGTTTCCAGTACGTCTCCTCAGTCCGGTAAGACTTGTTCCGGCTCCACGTACGAAGCCTCCAGTGATGATCCATGGCCCGGTGCCAGTAGTGATGATCCATGGCACGAAGCCTCCAGTGATGATCCATGGCCCGGAGCCTCCAGTGATGATCCATGGCCTGGAGCCTATAGTGATGATCCATGGCACAAAGCCTCCAGTGATGATCCATGGCCCGGAGCCTGCTGTGAAAATCCAGGGCACGGAGCCTCCAGCGACGGTCCCGAGCCTCCAGTAAAGGTCCCCAGTCCGGAGCCTCCAGCGACGGTCCCCAGTCAAGAGCTTGCAGCGACGAACTACGGTCCGGAGGTCCCGGCGACGATCCCTGACCGGAGCCCCCACCGAGAGTAGATGCCCACCCGGACCCTCCCCTATAGGTTCAGGTTTGCGGCCGGAGTCCACACCTTTGTGGAGGTTACTGTCATGCCCTGACCTTAGAGATCCTTATTTATTCTCTATGTTTGGTTAGGTCAGGGTGTGACTCGGGTGGGAAAATCTATGTTTTCCATTTCTTTGTTGTTTTTTCCGCGTGTGGTTCCCAATCAGAGGCAGCTGTCTATGGTTGTCTCTGATTGGGGATCATATATAAGTTGTGATTTTCCATTTGGGTTTTGTGGGGTGTTATTTTCTGTTTAGTGTCTGTGCCTGACGGAACTGTTCGCTTTCGCTTTCATTTTTGAATTTATTATTTTTGTTTGAGTGTTTCTTGAAAATAAACATCATGAACACTTTCCACGCTGCACTTTGGTCCACTCTTCCTTCCTCCGATGACGAGCTTTACACAACCACTGTCTTTGTCAAGTGTTATGCCACTGTACATTAAAACCGTGGCAGCTTTTGAACAGTGGGTCTTCTCCTATATTTTCCCATCTGATAACTCCTGCCCCTAGAAAGTCTGTGGAATGTATGTTCAGTACAATACCTTGAACTATTGATTTTGGGCGTAACCAAGAAGTTCAATGGTAAACTGCTCTTTCAACACAGTGTGTCTGTTCTCAATATAACTACTTAGATACATCTTAACGTGAAACAAGATGGCAACTACTGTATGTTGTCTCTTGTTTTATTCAATTTCTGTTGGTCTGAACCATATAAAGGCAGGTTGGCCAGTAGCAGTACGTTTGTGCTTCTACATGTTGTTCTATGCAGTAGAACAGTTCTAGGAACCAAGATGCTCTGTGGCATTCCAGGTTTTCTTAGTCATCACTAATTGTAATTTCAAAACATCTCAGGAGTGTAGGAATCAAACAATACCTTTTATGGTTTGCAAGGGGTCTTTTTTTGTTATTTGTAAAAGTCTGGGAGTTGAAAACGGTTTGTTGAGCAAGTGGTTGGATGATGGATCACTTGTTTTTTCCAGTGCTGTTTGCTAGCTACATCTCACATTTTAGGGCCAAAGCTGTATAGAAGTTATTGTTTGTTTTAAACAGACATCGACTGATTGTCAACATCAGAATGAGCGTGATACAAACACACTCTGGACATGAAACATTTTGATGACAATCTGTTAGTACAGCAACAACGCCACTGTTTGACAGTCATTTTGTTTTCAAAATAAATTGATGTATTCAACACCTGTCAGTTTTGATGTTTCAGACCCGTAGTGTTTTGATTCCAGTGTGTGAAGCCACCCAATCCTGTGCCTGACAGTGTTCAGGTCATTTTCTATTGGATCGGGAGTGTTGCGTTTTATAAACTGTTTTGGTATGTTGATCACTGTACCTTAAAATAAAGAGGGCAGCTAAAAAAGAAACGACGTGACTGTCCATACCTCCATACGTCCATACCTCCATACGTTCATACCTCCATACGTTCATACCTCCATACGTTCATACCTCCATACGTTCATACCTCCATACGTTCATACCTCCATACGTCCATACCTCCATACGTCCATACCTCCATACGTCCATACCTCCATACGTTCATACCTCCATACGTCCATACCTCCATACGTCCATACCTCCATACGTTCATACCTCCATACGTCCATACCTCCATACGTCCATACCTCCATACGTTCATACCTCCATACGTTCATACCTCCATACGTTCATACCTCCATACGTTCATACCTCCATACGTTCATACCTCCATACGTCCATACCTCCATACGTCCATACCTCCATACGTCCATACCTCCATACGTCCATACCTCCATACGTCCATACCTCCATACGTCCATACCTCCATACGTTCATACCTCCATACGTCCATACCTCCATACCTCCATACGTCCATACCTCCATACGTCCATACCTCCATACGTCCATACCTCCATACGTCCATACCTCCATACGTCCATAAGTCCATACCTCCATACGTCCATACCTCCATATGTCTAGACGTCCATACGTCCATACGTCCATACCTCCATACGTCCATACCTCCATACGTCCATTCCTCCATACGTCCATACCTCCATACGTCCATACCTCCATACGTCCATTCCTCCATACGTCCATACCTCCATACGTCCATACCTCCATACGTCCATACCTCCATACCTCCATACGTCCATACCTCCATACGTCCATACCTCCATACCTCCATACGTCTTATAGTAATATAGTAATGACTTACTATAAACACAAACTCTCACTTTGAAGTTGAAGACAATGAATGCATGGTAATACTGTCGTTAAAACTGCAGAACAAGGGCATCAATTTGACTCTCTTTCAACATGCCGGTCAAACTATAGTCAAACATATATCTCATTCAGCAGCTTCTGCAGGGTCAAACAGTTACTAAGGCCTGATATGCTGAAAGCCACTGAACCACTCAGCTCTGTACACTGTATCACATCTATCTCTTCAATAATGTTTAAGATAAAATGATACAGCCACCAACTAGGAAAGCAGCCTGTGTTCCCGTAAGCACAGGATAGGAGTTACTATGGTAAAGACTGAGCATACAAAACAGAATAGCCTCAAGTCGACGGGGCATGGACTCTACAAGGTGTTGAAAGCGTTCCACAGGGATGCTGGCCCATGTTGATTCCAATGCTTCCCACAGTTGTGTCAAGTTGGCTGGATACCCTTTAGGTGGTTGACCATTCTTGATACACACAGGAAACTGTTGAGAGTGAAAAACCCAGCAGTGTTGCAGTTCTTGACACACTTAAACCTGTGCGCCTGGCACCTACTACCATACCCCGTTCAAAGGCACTTCAATCTTTGGTCTTTCCCATTCACCATCTAAATGGCACACATACACAATCCATTGTCTCAAGGCATAAACATCCTTCTTTAACCTGTCTCCTACCCTTCATCTACACTGATTGGAGTTGATTTAACAAGTGAAATCAATAAGGTATTATAGCTTTCACATGGATTCACCCGGTCAGTCTGGAAAGAGCAGATATTCCTAATGTTTTGTACACTCAATGTATTTGTACACTGGATCTCACTTATCATCGGTCTGTAGATACTGTACTGTACTGTGCTGCTAGAGTACAGTTGCTAGCACACACTTAGCTCACAACTCAGAGCCTACTGTTTGGTGGGTAGTGTTGTTCCTTCCTCACCCAGCACTGGTATAGGTCTGAGAAGACGCACAAGTACATGTGATCTGCCCTTGCTTATTCTACCCCAATCGGGAAGGTTGCCTCAGCCATGGGCTGTTGTTGCCCTTTTGGTTATGTACGTAATTCTAGCTTATTCATTTGTGTGTGTGTGTGTGTGTGTGCGTGTGCATGTGTGCGTGTGTGTGTGCGTGTGTACGTGTGTGCGTGTGTGTGTGTGTGTGTAAATGTTTTTGTTAACGCAACGCTTTTCATATTTAAAACTACCATCAGATAACTCTGTAATACTAAGGTGACATCATGTCCAAAAACTGTTGGAATGTTGTGTCAACTTCAGGAAGTCTGATTGGTCGGTTCATCTCTCACTTCATGGTGGAAGCTATGATAGTGCTCGAAGTAGATGTTGCCCGTAACCACAGATCTAGGATCAGTTACTCTCCCCCTAATACTAACCTGAAGCATTAGGGGGGTGAAAACACTGTCCCTGTATCAGTGGTTAAAAAGGGCAACCTCTCTGCTAGGATGTGCTTATCTGTCAGCTGGTCGGGCTGACATGTTGATATGTTATGATACCGTTTGGCCAATCTAAATCTGGGATTGAATGGAAATGTGAAGGGGGGATGGCACTTGTAAATGTGACTAAATAAACACCTTGGGTTTGTATTTAAAACGTTCCTGTTCCACTGTGTTTTTTATTTCCTTATCACTGTTGAATTTGCATGGATGATGTAGCATGATCAAAGATTGCTTTATTATGTCAGTTGTGACATATCAGGATGAATAGCCCCTAAATACTTTCCATTTTACCTAGTGTGCGTCATTTCATCCATTAGGGAGGGGGGACCTGGGTTGATTGTCTCAAGGGTTGGTTGTCACATTCCTTATTATTACCAATCTAGAGATTGCTGTGTAATATTAAAATATGGTCAATTCATGTCAGCATGACATGTTTCACGTTTTTATTAGTCGTATGTACAGAATATACACATGGTATACACCATCCATACACTGTGAAATACACACACGTACACATGCATACACAAACAAATTTACTCAAAATGTCATATGTTGCTCTCACGGCATAAAATGCAGAATTTTGTTGGGAATATTTTTCGATCAAAGAAAGGCATGGCTGTTTCTAAGACTCTGTATGCTGTAGTTCCTGTTACAAAAGGAATCAGCAACTAGCAAACATTGTGACAACCAACCCAAGAATGGAGCGTGTGTTTGATGGCTTTTAGCTCAATGTTGAAATACGATATGAGGATAGAAAGGGTCCCGACTGTATGTCAACCCAAGGCCTTGGTATTTCTATTAAGGCTTATAAGAGTCTTGTAAGATATACTAGCTCTGAGAAATACACGAGAGTAAAAAGTGTGAGCCAACTCCGGTCTCCCCTAATCAGTCAATCTCCCACTACCCAGAATAGCTTATCACTTGCACTTTGATACCAATTATTATTAAGGAAAGTGAAAAGTATAAATAAGCAAGAACAAAGCACAGCTAGAAACTCGCCCTCTGTCACTGGTGGAGAAAGGTAATACGATCACATCCATATTCATGTTTTGTATGTAATATGTAATGTTATATTCATGTATGTAACATAGCTTGTAATTTCATATGTAATATCACCGCTATGTTGCAACTTACTTATCATGCATGACATGGTGATAACAGTGTGTTTATTAATTAACGTGTGAATAGCATTTGAAAATATTTAGGTTTGTTAACAGTGGATATAAGTGTGTGTATGCTTAGATCAGACTTGGTTCAAATACATTATTGAATACACTGCAGGGTGGGTGGAGTTGACCCTTTTGGTTATGGTGGCCAGGGCGTAAATAAATGTTACAATTAAAACCTTTAATTTTTTTTGGAAAAACTACATTTTTGGGGACTTTTTAATTGTTTCCATTATACCAGTCAAGTTATAGTATGTGAAGTGCACTTCAAGCATTTGAAAGTGTTTCTACATTTGACCTAGGTCTGGGTATACATGAATGTGATTTTGTTTAATATCCAGTTAATCAAGAACAATAGTTACATGGGTTACTAAATGTTAGAGATTGTGAAATACAAACACTATCCAATACTTTGTGATATCTAATATTGACAAACTTGGTTGACCTGAATGAACAACATAACAACATAATTGCACTCTGCTTTTAAAAAGTATTTCAGGTATAAAATGTTATAATTGCATAATTATACGATTTCGTAATATATTTATATTTAAGAATGTATTTATTAAGTCATTTGTTTGTTTATTTGTATGTATTCATTTTAATCATCTATCCTTTCTTTCAGGTACATTGTTTCTAAGGAAAACATACTTTATTTTTACAACACAATGGCCAGACTTACTGTGCTTGCAGGTACATGCCTATGCCGTCTTCAGTCATTACCATCACTATCATCATCCCCATTGTCCTTGTCGCTATCATCATCCTCATCCTCCTTATCATTATCATCATCCTCATCTTATTCTTCAACGTGACCCACTGGCAAACGAGTCCCTAGTGTCTACTCTGTTAACTCAGTAATCTTTCCTCAGGTCTGGGCCTTCTGCTGATGTTGCAGATTGGTAAGCGTTTCCCTCATCAACTTTTTTACATTTCTCAATTGACATGTTTAAACCATAGAGATTAAGATTGTGTTCAATCTAATTCTGTGGTTTAAATGTCCTTATCTGAGCCCCAATTACACCTCTGAGACTCTGTAATCCTACTCAAATTCATGCATCCTACATAAGCATTTAAAATTAGGAATCCACTTAAAGAAAAATAATCTAACCCATTATTTTAGAGCACTCCAAAGGGTCAATGTGAAATTCAGTCTCTGGATAGATTACCTGTTCTACCTTCAGCTGCCTCCACCAAACTGGTGTGTCACATGACCAACTGGTCCCAGTATCGCCCAACCACTGGGAAGTTCACCCCCGAGAACATCGACCCATTCCTCTGCACCCACGTGATCTACGCCCTGGCCACCATCAACAGCTTCAACCAGGTCGCCCCTATCGAGTGGAATGACGAGACCCTCTACACGAGCCTCAACCACCTGAAGAATGTGTGAGTGACTCTGGGTTGACATCAGTGAGAGTTGGGCCTTAGTTAATAACTCCATGGTGAACACTAGGTTTGACTCCTCATCTTACCTCTCTGATCTGCAGGAACCCAATGATGAAGACACTGCTGTCTGTCGGAGGCACAGTCAACGGACTTAGCCCGTAAGTCTCTTATTGGTTCTTCACAGTATTTTATTGCGATTTCACAGCTCTCCAAAAGCATGGTTTTTGATAAGATAAAATTTAACTTTCACATCTTTCCACTACTCCACATTAAACAGATTTGTGTTTTTGGACCCAGCATCTAAAAAAGTCAATTTCAATGGTGCAGGTTTTTATTGTTTCCCATTCCACTCCTTTTTTTATCAGGTTTAATCATTGTGTTTTATCATAGTGTTTAATCATAGTGTTTTATCATAGTGTTTTATCATAGTGTTTTCCATTTCCCTACTTCTGCACATCAATAGACTCAGGACCCGAGAAACGGTTTACATTGTCTCCCTCCACCCCTCTAGATTCATCGGCATGGTGTCCAAGCCTGAGGGCCGCCAGGCCTTCATCAAGTCTGCCATCAGCTACCTGCGTTCCCATGGCTTTGACGGTCTCAACCTGGCCTGGGAGTTCCCCACTCAAAACGGCAGCCCCGATGGAGACAGGGAGAGATTCACCAAGCTCGTCAGAGTAAGCTTGCACATAAACTTTTTTACTGAAAGTTATTTGCACCTTTATCTTTCAATGTGTTTCTGTCATTTTCTGTGGCTTGTTATCGTTGTAGCTCTGTCTATCCAGCTCAGCCTGAAGGGCCATATAGTTTTGACTATTTTCAGTACCTAATGTCTATGTATGGCTTAACAGGAGCTGCAGAAGGCCTTTGAGAATGACGCTAAAGACACCAGGCTGACCCAGTTGCTCCTGTCTGCCAACGTGGCTGCTCTTCAGCCCACTATCAACTCCAGCTACGAGGTGGCCCAGATCGCCAGGTACTGTAGACAGCATGGGTCTGGGAGAAACCCACTCAGCGGACATAAGTCTTTGATATGAATTAAAGTCTCTGTTTTCTCTCTCTTTCTCTTTTTTATATCTCTCTCTCACTCTCCTTTTCAAACAAACACACTTTCTATACTTCATTCCCCTGTCTATTCATGTCTCTGCAGCTCTCTGGACTTCATCAACGTGATGACCTATGACTTCCACGGACACTGGGAGAGAGCCACAGGACACAATAGCCCACTGTTCCGCAGCAGCCATGACTCGGGGACACACTACCACTTCAATGTCGTAAGACACACTTTCTTTTTTAACAAGTTTTTCACTGGGAAACTTGTGAAGAAATTATGTAAATATAGGAAATATTGGTATTGATGTCCTCCATTGTAGCTCCCTTGTCTTAACCACCTGTCCCTATGTGTTAGGACTCTGCCATCACCTACTGGCTGGACAACGGTGCTCCCGCTGAGAAGCTGCTGATGGGTTTCCCCACCTACGGCCGTACCTACCGTCTCACCACCTCCAACACTGGCCTGGGAGCCCCCACAAACGGCCCGGCTGACGCTGGCCCCTACACCCGGGACGCAGGATACTGGTCCTACTACGAGGTGCGCTAAAACTTTAATAACTATGTTCATGATCATACATCTGATCTATATATATATATATATATATTATTTATTTTTTTAACTCAAAGCACACGGCCACGAATCTCAAAACACTATACGCCATTTTGTGTAGTTTGTTTGTTTATCTTTGTTTGTCATTATCTAACTGAATGTTTCGCTCCTCCCAGGTCTGCTCCTTCACCTCCGGTGCCACTATCGAATGGATTGATGAGCAGAAGGTCCCCTACGCCGTCAAAGGCAGTTCCTGGGTGGGCTACGACAGCAAAGAGAGCTACGCTGCCAAGGTACATGCCAGGAACATCTGAGTCAATATCAATCAATCATGCAATCAACTGATTTATCTCTAAAGCCATGTCCATGTTAGCACATCTGTCTGTGTCTTCTTTGCTTCATCAGGTCCAGTGGCTGAAGACCAAGAACCTGGGAGGAGCCTCTGTGTGGACCCTGGACATGGATGACTTCAGTGGTGCTTTCTGTGCTGATGGCCCCTTCCCTCTCGTCAACCAACTCCGCAATTCTCTGGGTAAATGAACTTACATTCAGTTCAATTGAATTCAGTTGACTTTACAAACCTCTAAGTCAAGTACAGTAAAGCTATACAGTATGTAGGTCTATATATCATCTCAAACTCTCCTCCCTTTCTCCATACCTCCTTCCCTTTCTCCCTCCCTCTCCCAGGCTTCGCCCCCAAGCCCACCACCACTCGGGCACCCACCACCACCCCAGACCCCATCCTCAGCTTCTGCTCCGGACGCCCAGACGGCCTGTACGTCAACATCTTCGACAACACCACCTACTTCCAGTGTTTCCGTGGCAACACCTACCTGCACAAATGCCAGCCCGGCCTGGTCTATGTTGATGCCTGCAAGTGCTGCAACTGGCCCTGAATTACTGCTAGCTATGTACTGTAGGACTAATTAGTTAGAATGCCATAACAACCTTCAATGACAACATGCTGTTACGGCAATAACCTACCATAGCAACTTAGTCATGAAAATAAATGTTTGAATTTTGTCCTTTCTTGTTTGCCTGGCTACAATCTTCCTCAATAAAAAAATAACATATAATGTGAATGTATAATTCTTTTGACGTAGAATCACAGGATTTTCAGAGTTTTTTTCCAATCCTGTATATTGATTATGAAATTATGAAAAATATTAACAACGTTCCACCCATGAGGCCACTAGAAGGCAATCTGGTCATTTGAAATGTGTTAACATTTGTTTAAATGTAACCTTTATTTAACTAGGCAGTCGCTTATGAACAAATTCTTATTTACAATGACCGCCTACAAAAGCCAAACCCGGACGACGCTGGTCCAATTTTGCGCCGCACTATGGGACTCCCAATCACGGCTGGTTGTGATACAGCCTGGATTCGTTTGACTGCAGGAAAGAGCTACAATGCATATATCAAGCATTTAGTCAATGGTCTCTCTCCTCTCTGCAAATATAACCACAAACATATAAGAATGCGTCATAATCCATTACATTACTATAGTTTAGCAATTTTCTCTTGGTCTCAAAGAACTTCCCAAAGTACCTTGTGTCATCTCACACAATATTATACATAACAGCCAATGTTATATTATTACCAGTTTACCAAGTCATTTCTAAGTTAATATCGGGGACTGAAAAATAAAGCAACATTTATATTTTCCTTCCTACAAACCTGGATGTTTACCAGAAAACATGATAAACCACTCCCATGGTGGTGTATCATGTTTTCTGGTAAACATCCAGGTAGAGCAGTCTACAACCATGGGAGTGGTGTATCATGTTTTCTGGTAAACATCCAGGTAGAGCAGTCTACAACCATGGGAGTGGTTTATCATGTTTTCTGGTAAACATCCAGGTAGAGCAGTCTACAACCATGGGAGTGGTTTATCATGTTTTCTGGTAAACATCCAGGTAGAGCAGTCTACAACCATGGGAGTGGTTTATCATGTTTTCTGGTAAACATCCAGGTAGAGCAGTCTACAACCATGGGAGTGGTTTATCATGTTTTCTGGTAAACATCCAGGTAGAGCAGTCTACAACCATGGGAGTGGTTTATCATGTTTTCTGGTAAACATCCAGGTAGAGCAGTCTACAACCATGGGAGTGGTTTATCATGTTTTCTGGTAAACATCCAGGTAGAGCAGTCTACAACCATGGGAGTGGTGTATCATGTTTTCTGGTAAACATCCAGGTAGAGCAGTCTATAACCATGGGAGTGGTTTATCATGTTTTCTGGTAAACATCCAGGTAGAGCAGTCTACAACCATGGGAGTGGTGTATCATGTTTTCTGGTAAACATCCAGGTAGAGCAGTCTACAACCATGGGAGTGGTTTATCATGTTTTCTGGTAAACATCCAGGTAGAGCAGTCTATAACCATGGGAGTGGTTTATCATGTTTTCTGGTAAACATCCAGGTAGAGCAGTCTATAACCATGGGAGTGGTTTATCATGTTTTCTGGTAAACATCCAGGTAGAGCAGTCTACAACCATGGGAGTGGTTTATCATGTTTTCTGGTAAACATCCAGGTAGAGCAGTCTACAACCATGGGAGTGGTTTATCATGTTTTCTGGTAAACATCCAGGTAGAGCAGTCTACAACCATGGGAGTGGTTTATCATGTTTTCTGGTAAACATCCAGGTAGAGCAGTCTACAACCATGGGAGTGGTTTATCATGTTTTCTGGTAAACATCCAGGTAGAGCAGTCTACAACCATGGGAGTGGTTTATCATGTTTTCTGGTAAACATCCAGGTAGAGCAGTCTACAACCATGGGAGTGGTTTATCATGTTTTCTGGTAAACATCCAGGTAGAGCAGTCTACAACCATGGGAGTGGTTTATCATGTTTTCTGGTAAACATTCAGGTAGAGCAGTCTACAACCATGGGAGTGGTTTATCATGTTTTCTGGTAAACATCCAGGTAGAGCAGTCTACAACCATGGGAGTGGTTTATCATGTTTTCTGGTAAACATCCAGGTAGAGCAGTCTATAACCATGGGAGTGGTGTATCATGTTTTCTGGTAAACATCCAGGTAGAGCGGTCTACAACCATGGGAGTGGTTTATCATGTTTTCTGGTAAACATCCAGGTAGAGCAGTCTACAACCATGGGAGTGGTTTATCATGTTTTCTGGTAAACATCCAGGTAGAGCAGTCTACAACCATGGGAGTGGTTTATCATGTTTTCTGGTAAACATCCAGGTAGAGCAGTTTACAACCATGGGAGTGGTTTATCATGTTTTCTGGTAAACATCCAGGTAGAGCAGTCTACAACCATGGGAGTGGTGTATCATGTTTTCTGGTAAACATCCAGGTAGAGCAGTCTATAACCATGGGAGTGGTTTATCATGTTTTCTGGTAAACATCCAGGTAGAGCAGTCTACAACCATGGGAGTGGTGTATCATGTTTTCTGGTAAACATCCAGGTAGAGCAGTCTATAACCATGGGAGTGGTTTATCATGTTTTCTGGTAAACATCCAGGTAGAGCAGTCTACAACCATGGGAGTGGTTTATCATGTTTTCTGGTAAACATCCAGGTAGAGCAGTCTACAACCATGGGAGTGGTTTATCATGTTTTCTGGTAAACATCCAGGTAGAGCAGTCTATAACCATGGGAGTGGTTTATCATGTTTTCTGGTAAACATCCAGGTAGAGCAGTCTATAACCATGGGAGTTGTCATGTTCTGACCATAGTTTTGTTATTTTATTCTGTGTTTTAGTATGGTGGGGGCGTGAGTTGGGGTGGGCAGGGGTGGGTTTGTTTTTCTATGTTGGGTTTTTGTTCTCTGTTTTTGTTTTGTTCCCTGTTCTCAATCAGAGGCATGTGTCGTTAGTTGTCTCTGATTGTGAATCATACTTAGGTAGCCTGGGTTTCACTTTTGGATTGTGGGTGTTTGTTTCCGTTTGAGTGTTTGGGCCACACGGTACTGTTTCGGTTTTCGTTTTGTTCACATCGTTTATTGTTTTGTTATTCAGTGTTCAGTTAGTTTTGAATAAATCATCATGAACACTTACCACGCTGCGCTTTGGTCCGATCCTTCTTCCACCCAAGACAACCATTACAGGAGTAGTTTATCATGTTTTCTGGTAAACATCCAGGTCGAGCAGTCCCACCATAGTGTATGGGTTAGACTGGCAACACTTAACCTCAGATAATGGCTATCAGGAGAGTAATAAACTCCATGCTGTTGTCCAAAGTCTTGCATTATTATTAGACTTAGCTCTGGGCTGAGAATTCTCTGTTGTCTCCACACATATAGCACCATTCCTGTTTACTGGATTCAAGTGGTCCTAGAAACAATTTATGGTAGCTAACTAATGGTTAATGTTTTACAGACCTGTTTCAACTGGAATATAGAAGGCTGAAGCATTTTTTGGGGGGGCAAGTCAGTTAAGAACAAATTCTTATTTATAATGACTGCCTACCCAATGAACAGTGGGTTAACTGCCTTGGTCAGGGACAGAACAGATTTTAACCTTGTCAGCTCAGGGATTCAATCCAGCAACCTTTCGGTTACTGGCCCAACGCTCTAACCACTAGGCAGTTTACAGTGCAAAAAAAAACATTTTGTCACTTGTTGATATAATGAAATAGAATAATTATTATTATTACATGTAACCAGGGACCTCTATGTTTTTTTCAATATCTTGTTGGTATAGTCTTGCTTGGTCAATTAAAGAAAATAAACTGCTGTCTCTAGTTATAGTGCCTTCAGAAATCAAATCAAATCCAATTTTATTGGTCACATACACATGGTTAGCAGATGTTAATGTGAGTGTAGTGAAATGCTTGTGCTTCTAGTTCTGACAATGCCGTAATATCTAACAAGTAATCTAACAAATTGACAACAACTACCTTATACACAAATATAAAGGGATGAATAAGAATATGTACATATAAATATATGGATGAGCGATGGCTGTGCGGCATAGGCCAGATACAGTAGATGGTATAGAATACAGTATACATATGAGTATACATATGAGATGAGTAATATTTACCAAGTAAACATTATTAAAGTGGCGTTATTTAAAGTGACTAGTGATATCTTTATTAAGTCCATGTATTAAAGTGACATCTTTATTAAGTCCATGTATTAATGTCACGTTTCTTCAAAATCGAACCCAGAAGCAGACCAGGACAAGGAGAGTAGGAAGAAGGTGAGTATTTATTTACAAGTGAATGTGAGTGGGTAGATACATCCAGGTGGCATAGCGGACAGCGGTGGTGAGTTGATGGGAGTAAATAGGTGGATCCAATGGGGAAGCGGAATCCTCCGATGACCAGGCGGGAATGGGGTAAATGATCCGGGTGAGTAACTGAAGACAGAACAAACGGAGGTAAGTTGAAGGCAAGCAAGACGTACAAAACAACAAAACAAATTCTATCCAACTTGAGGCTGATACTATGGCACAACATACTGTTCATGGCTAACGATCCGGCAGGGAATGGATGTCAGGTCAGAACTTTTGAAGGGGAGAGGTGATGATCAGGACAGGTGTGCAGATTACTGATGGGATACAGGTGCGGGTGAACATCGATCTCCCAACAAGCTAATCTGCCCGGCAACCAGACAGGGTGCGTTCCAGGACACCGGAAACACACTCCAGGACAGAAACACAGGCAAACACAGACTCAGGAAGCGGGGTTCGTGACAATTAAAGTGACTAGTGATATCTTTATTAAGTCCATTTATTAAAGTGACTAGTGATATCTTTATTAAGTCCATGTATTAAAGTGACTAGTGATATCTTTATTAAGTCCATGTATTAAAGTGACTAGTGATATCTTTATTAAGTCCATTTATTAAAGTGACTAGTGATATCTTTATTAAGTCCATGTATTAAAGTGACTAGTGATATCTTTATTAGGTCCATTTATTAAAGTGACTAGTGATATATTTATTAAGTCCATGTATTAAAGTGACTAGTGATATCTTTATTAAGTCCATTTATTAAAGTGGCCAGAGATTTGAGGCTGTATGTTGGCAGCAGCCTCTCTATATTAGTGATGGCTGTTTAACAGTCTGGGGCCTTGACATAGAAGCTGTTTTCAGTCTCTCGGTCCCAGCTTTGTTGCACCTGTACCCAGCTTTGTTGCACCCTCGCCTTCTGGATGATAGCGGGGTGAACAGGCATTGGCTCGGGTGGTTGTTGTCCTTAATAATCTTTTTGGACGCGTGCATGGCCACGCAGTCAATCAATTGAATTTACCACGGGTGGACTCCAATCAAGTTGTAGAAACATCTCAACGATGAGCAATGGAAACAGGATGCACCTGAGCTCAATTTTGAGTCTCAAAGCAAACGGTGTGAATACTCATGTAAGGTATTTCTGTTTTAATTTTTCATAAATTTGCTAAAAATTCTAAAACCTATTTTTGCCGTGTCATTATGGGTTAATGTGTGTAGATCAATGAGTAAAACATTTTATTTAATCAATTTTAAAATAAGGCTGTAACATAACAAAATGTGGAAAAAGTCAAGTGTTTGGAATGCACTGTATTGGGCTTCTTGCCGTCAATTTTCAGTCTAAAACTTATACTGAACTAAAATAGATATACAACATGTAAAGTGTTGGTCCCATGTTTAATGAGCTGAAGTAAAATATCCCAAACATTTTCCATACACACTTAAAGCCTATTTATTTTGGCCACAAATTTGTTTACATCCCTGTTAGTAAGCATTACTCCTTTGCCAAGATAATCCGCCTACCTGACAGGTGTGGCATATTAAACAGTATGATCATTACACAGGTGCACCTTTGTTCTGGGCACTAAAATATGCAGTTTTGTCACACAGCACAATGCCACAACTGTCTCAAGTTTTAAGGGAGCGTGCAATTGGCATGCTGACTGCAGGAATGTCCAGCCCAGGACCTCCTCATCTGGCTTCTTCACCTGTGGGATTGTCTGAGACCAGGCACCCGGACAGCTGATGAAACTGTGGGTTTGCAGAAGTGAAGCATTTCTGCACAAACTGTCAGACACCGTCTCAAGGAAGCTCATCTGTGTGCTCGAAATCCTCACCAGAGCCTTGACCTCATTGCAGTTTGGCGTCGTAACCGACACCACTGGCATGCTGGAGAAGTGTGCTTTACACAGATAAATCCCAGTTTAAACTGTACCAGGCATATGGCAGACATCATGGCGTTGAGCGGTTTGCTGATTTCAACATTGTGAACAGAGTGCCCCATGTAGTCAGTAGGGTTATGTTATGGGCAGACATAATCTACGGACAATGAACACAATTGCATTTTATCAATGGCAATTTGATTGCAAAGAGATACCATGGTGAGATCCTGAGGCCCATTATCATGCCTTTCATCCACCGTCATGACCTTATGTTTCAGCATGATAATGTACTGCCCCATGTTACCAGGATCTGTACCCAATTACTGGAAGCTGAAAATGTCCCAGTTCCTCCATGGTCTACATACTCATCAGACATGTTACCCATTGAGCATGTTTGGGATACTCTTGATCAATGTGCACGACAGTGTGAGAGAGAATAAAGTAGACGGCGCGCGTCAAATGTCTGATTTATGACCCTATGTCCGGATGACGCCTACATGCCCAAATAAGTGCATCAAGTCAGGACATCCTGGCAGGAAGGTGTCACGTGGGTATGCCAATATAAGTGAATCCTGTTCATGTTGTCACGTGTTAGAGTGTGTGCTATTTTATGGCTATATTGCATCTAGTCCTTTGAAGTTGTCATGATGATTGATGTGTAGGGACCTGGTTGAACTGGGGGGGATGTGTTTGAACATTTCAAAGAGGATGGCCCCACACCCACCCTAATTTTATTGCCCTTAGGGTTGTTGTCTATGAAGCAGGAATGTCCGGGGGGTGGGGGGGAATTGTGTTGGCGGCAGATGCATTATAAATAAGGCCCAGAACAACACATGCGGCCCCAGAACACTAAACAAGATTTTAAAAATAAAACCCAGAACATTAAACTGAAAATTATGTCACCTAGACCAATTCACGGGATGCTACTGTATGCGTCTCTTGTCACGAACCCAATGATAAAAGCATCGAGGACATTTTATATGAGGCCCCTGAATGTTTTAAAGGAGTTTTTGGATTCGAGTGATGGACATATAGCTTACATATTCCAACCTGAGGATTCAACTGTGAAGTTTTCACAGGATATCAAACCTTTACCCAGTTGCTCCGGGGAATAAATGATTTGGAACAGCGTTCATTAGAAGTGGATTCAGCAGAGCAAAACGAGTGCAGCCAGTCCCCATCACACTATTTTCGAAGTAAGTCCAATAATAAAATCCATAAGAATATTTATACATTTAAAAACAAAAAGTATGCACCCTATATTAAAAGCTATTTTTGTATTAACAGCTGACAGACCGCAAAGAAGGATCATGGCTGCATTATGGACTCTGAACGACTACACACCAAGAACCGAGGCTTTAACTGTCAACTCCCCCAGGAACCTCCAACCGCTCGCTCCATATTCCAGACCCAAACAAGCAACGCACAACTCAGGCACAAGTGCATTGCGCAGAATCACCCCAGCCCGAAAAGTGTTACTGGGACGGCAACTTACTGCTTGAAAAAACAGCGCTACAAGGAAGCCATTATATATATTTTTTATTAGTTATACATATTTGATTATTATTTATACATTTTTATGATTGAATATGTTAAAACAATGACAAATAATGAGACATGCCCGGCAGAATCTGGAATGCTTGGTGAAAAAAGTCTAGAGCCCCCGGTTTCCGCAATTTGTCAGAACAGCCCTCTCAAAAAAGCAGAGGTAATTTAATTACGTATTGTTAATATATAGTATTATATCTATATATAATCTACATTATATTGTATGTATTATTTTCTTTCAGACTCCTCCCCGGCGTATAACGGCACAGAAGACCATACACAACGAGAGCACGCAGAGGATTTCGGCGCACAGGACATCCCGAGTAAAACACAGAAACCGGATGATTTAAAGTTGATGATTTAAAGTTTTAAATTACATTTCAGAGGTAGACGACGTGATGTTATGTGAAGCGGCCAACCTTCTTGATTCCTCCAATTATTTTGTAGAAACACCCGAACCTGAAATAGAACAAGCTAGGTTTCTCACAGCCTTTTCCAGGGCTCTAAAATACAGAAAGATTTTGCTACACAAACGAATGGTGGCTTTACTCGAGCGGCAATACAGTCAGGATCTATCCTTCTGGCATCGAACAATGCCACGTTTGTTGACTTCTTTGGGACTGGGGGGCAGTATTGAGTAGCTTGGATGAATAAGGTGCCCCGAGTAAACTGCTTGCTACTCAGGCCCGGTTGCTAATATATGTATATTATTAGTAGATTTGGATAGGAAACACTCTGAAGTTTCTAAAACTGTTTGAATGATGTCTGTGAGTATAACAGAACTCATGTAGCAGGCGAAAACCTGAGAAACAATCCACCAGGAAGTGGGAATTTTGAGGTTTGTCATTTTTCAACTCTTTGCCTATCGAATACACAGTGTCTATGGGGTCATATTGCACTTCCTAAGGCTTCCAATAGATGTCACCAGTCTTTAGAACCTTGTTTGGGGATTCTACTGTGAGGTGGGGGCGAATGAGAGGGGATTAAGTCAGGGCTCTGGCAGAATGCCCTGAGCTGACCACGCGCGTACACGTGAGAGTCAGCTTGAGTTCCATTGCAATTCTCCAGACAAAGGAATTCTCTGGTTGGAACTTTATTGAAGATTTATGATAAAACATCCTAAAGATTGATTCTATACTTCGTTTGAGTTTCCACGATCTGTAATATAACTTTTCGTCTGAACTTTCGCATGGACTTGCCTGTGCGTCGTGAGTTTGGATTGTGTACTAGACGCACAAACAAAAAGGAGGTATTTGGACATAAATTATAGACTTTATCGAACAAATCAAACATTTATTGTGGAACTGGGATTCCTGGGAGTGCATTCAGATGAAGATCATAAAAGGTAAGTGAATATTTCTAATGCTATTTCTGACTTCTGTTGACTACACAACATGGCAGATATCTGTTTGGCTGTTTTGTTGCCTGAGCGCTGTACTCAGATTATTGCATGGTGTGCTTTTTCGGTAAAGCTTTTTTTAAATCTGACACAGTGGTTGCATTAACCTCTCTAGGGTATGTGCGACGCTAGCGTCCCACCTGGCCAACATCCAGTGAGATTGCAGTGCGCCAAATTCAAATACAGAAATATCTCATTATAAAAACTCAGAAAAGATACAACTATTTTACATTGGTTTAAAGATGAACTTCTTGTGAATCCAACCACGGTGTCAGATTTTTTAAATGCTTTACGGCGAAAGCATACCTTACGATTATTGAGAAAATAGCCCAGCAGACAAATCATTACAAACAGTAACCAGCCAAGTAGAAGAATTACACAAGTCAGAAATAGAGATAAAATTAATCCCTTACCTTTGATGATCTTCATATGGTTGCACTCAGAAGACATTCATTTATTCAATAAAAGTCTCTCTTTATATCCGAAAACCTCCGTTTTGTTCGTGTGTTTTCTTCAGTAATCCACAGGGACAAACGCAGTCACAACAGGCAGACAAAAAAAATCCAAATTGTATCCGTAAAGTTCATAGAAACATGCCAAACGATGTTTATATTCAATCCTCAGGTTGTTTTTAGCCTAAATAATCAATAATATTTCAACCGGACAATAACGTCGTCAATATAAAAGGTAAACAAGAAAGGCACTATCTCTGGTCGTGCGCATGAAAAAGCTCTGTGACACGGCAGGGTACACTCATTCAGACTGCTCTTATTCCCTAATTTTTCAGAATACAAGCCTGAAACCATTTCTAAAGACTGTTGACATCTAGTGGAAGGCATAGGAATTGCAATTTGTGTCCTAAGTCAATGGATAGTGTAATGGCCTTGAATAGAAAACTACAACAACAACAAAAAAATCCTACTTCCTGAATGGATTTTTCTCAGGTTTTTGCCTGTCAACTCAGTTCTGTTGAAAACTTTCTGAACATCAAGATTGTGGTTTTGTACCACAGTAGAGCTAATGCAGCTCTCTTGAAATTCCAAAACAACCCACAACCTCATCCTCAGATTCTGTACTTTTATGTGCAAAACGACCATTATTATGCTATTACCAACATCACAGCTTTTTTATGAGCACTGTCATACCGGCTGCAACCGAAAGGGGAGGCACTGGTGCCGTTATAACTGTTCAGTATGTCTTGATGAAAATTGTCCAATGCATCGCTTAAATCTGACACCCTATGCAGATTGTCATCGCACATGTCGTTCGGCCTACTGTTACAAAAAACACAAAATTGAAACATGGCACCCCAAGGCCTGTAAATCTGTAAGCAGTTGTGACATTAACAAGAAATGTCCAAAATGTCATTGCAATTACAACCTTAAAATAGACAGCCCTAAACCTCATGTGTGTGGAATCATACATTGCCAATCTGTAAAGGGCCTTTGAAAAGCAGAGACGCTGAACTGGTTCAGGAAGTGCCACACGAGTTTTATATTCAGCCCTTGGCTGAAGATGAACATTCAGCCCTTGGCTGAAGATGAACATTCAGAGAAATATGTGTTCTATGATTTTGAGACTAATCAGCAAGCAGGAGTTCATTTGCCTATTTTTGACTTTCAAGGGTGATAAGTGGTTGGCAGAGGGGCCCAATTGTGCTCTCCTCTTTCTAAAACACTTTAGAAAACCCCAGTACAGAAACTTCACATTTATAGTGCACAATTCTAGAGCCTATGACTCCTACCTGCTTTTGAACCCCTTGATACAGCAAGGCTTTGCACCCAGTGTCATAGCTCAAGGTAGTAAAATCTTGTGTTTTGCAGACCCCGCCTTCAACCAGAGATACATTAACAGTTTAAGCTTCTTACCCATGGGATTGGCTCAAATGCCAGAGGCCTTGGGTTTTGAGAACTCTGTGAAAGGCTGGTTCGCCCACTTCTTCACATCTGAGGAGAATCTACATTATATTGGAGCTTATCCCAGCCCCGAAATGTACGGGTGTGATCAGATGTCTCCCAAAGAGCGAGAGAGATTCATGACGTGGTACGAGACAGTATGTCACAGCACTTTTGATTTCCATAAAGAGATGGAATCATACTGTGACAATGATGTGGTTATACTTCGTGAAGGATGCCTCAGATTCAGAGAAGAGGTAATCAAAGATGCAGGCATTGACCCCTGGAGTTGTACAACTATTGCATCAGCATGCATGAAAACCTATAGTACACACTTTCTACCTACAGCATCTATAGGTTTCCCCTCGCCTGACAACTACCGACGCCAATTCAAGTCATACTCTAGTGGTTCCATTCAAAGGTTAGAGTACTTGGCCCAGGATAAAGACATTTTTATTCAACATGCTTTGAATAGGGGTGAGAAGACGTTTGGGCCTTATCATATAGATGGATACATACAGATTGACGGTGTTGAGACCATGTTTGTGTACAACGGTTGTTTCTTCCACTGTTGTAAATCTTGCTTTGTGCCCCAGGCCATGTGTGTCCTAACCCAAAATACCTTTGGGGAAATGTACAAAGAGTTTCAAGACAAATTGAAATCTTTACAGGCTACTTACGGGTTAAAAGTGAATGTAATGTGGGAGCATGAGTGGACCGCACTCAAAAAGTCTGATCCTCATGTTCGAGACTTCCTTTCCAGCTTTGACACACCAGAACCCTTGAACCACGACAGGCCTTGTATGGAGACCGTACCAATGCTATGACATTGAGGTATGTAGCGCAACCTGACGAGACAATAGGATATGTAGATTTTACATCCCTTTATCCTCATGTAATGAGTTCCTCATGCTATCCTATGGGGCATCCTGAAATGATTCACCGCGACTTTGACTTACCCCAAAACTATTTTGGTCTGATCAAAGCAACTGTCTACCCTCCTAGGGGTTTGTTTATTACCAGTGTTGCCTTACAAGGGACCTCAAGGAAAACTTATCTTTCCCCTTTGTCACACCTGCAGTGAAAACAACAACCAGGAAAAGCCTTGTGATCACTCAGATCAAGAAAGAGCCCTGACAGGTGTATGGGTCACAGTTGAATTCTCTAAGGCTCTAGAGATGGGGTATCGTATGGCCAAAATCTTTGAAGTGTGGAACTTTTCCAGGAAATCAGACACTATTTTTAAGTAGTACATCAAGACCTTCTTGAGATGCAAGCAACTGGCTTCAGGCTATCCTGCATCGGTCACAGATCAAGAGAGCAAAGACAAGTACATTCAAGACTATCACAACAGAGAAGGCATACTTCTTGACCCTGACAGAATAGAGGTCAACAAAACCAAAAGAAATGTGTCGAAATTGTACTTAAACTCTCTTTGGGGGAAGCTTTCGCAGAGATGCAATATGCTAACAACGTCGATCATTAAAGACCCTGAACAATTTTTGGAATTTGTTTTTGACCCCCGGTTGCAACGACCATTTTCGGCCTTAATCGCAGGCCCCTCCAATAGTGGTAAAACTTGTTATGTAAAAAGTATTTGAGAGAATTCTGAACATGTGTTATCTCAAAAGCCTGACAATATTGTGTGGTGTTATTCGTGTTATTAACCTGTGTATGATGAACTGTTGAAGAAAATAAAAATCAAGTTTGTTGAAGGAATACCTGAATCCCTATCTGATGATGAACTTCTCCCTCCTCATAAAAACAATCTGCTGGTTTTGGCCGATATGCTATTTGCAGGTAGCGAACATCCTGAAATTGCACGGGCTTTTACCCAATATACTCATCATAGAAACCTGTCCGTGCTTTACTTGGTGCAGAATGTCTTTCACCAAGGTAAAAATAGCCGTACCGTTAGTTTGAACACCAATTACATGGTTTTGTTCAAAAAACCCTAGAGACAAACTACAAATTAACACTCTAGCTAAGCAGATGTACCCGGGAAGGAAATCCTACTTTATGGAGAGCTATGAGGACGCTACCAAAGCGGCATTTTCTTATTTAATCGTGGATTTAAAAGCAAATACTCCAGAACACCGGTGGCTCCGAACCAGCCTGCTCCTCATGGGAGTGGCCGGCTGCGTACATTCCTACAAAGTAACCGCTATGTCTCTGCATTTAGAAAGAAACCTGCCCCTCTTGAGAAGCCTAGTTGGGCTACAGCTAAAGAACAGAAGGCCATCTTGGGTCACTGTTCTTCAGATCTCATATTATCCCTATGTAAGATTGCTTTGAATCTTCTCAGAGGACGCATTCCACTCACCCTGACCCAATTGAAAACATTTAAGAGACAAGAGACCTTGATCCAACTCTTGGCCAATAAAAGGGCCAGTCTTCAAAAGAAAAGACATAGCATACAACAGTCTGGGGGTTTTCTTCTGCCTTTGCTAACTATAGCTGTGCCGTTCATCACCAGCCTTATTGCTACCAGACGTTGGGGTTGAACACAGAGTATGATGGCAAATAAAATGTACTTGGTGCCTCAACAAGAGTTGGATAGACTTAAAAAACAAATGAAGGGTCCTGAAAATATCAGACAAACAGCGGAAAATGATTTGAATACGGCCATGAAGGATATTTTGAACCGAAAAGGATTGAAAAGACTCAAAGGGGACCCCTACTTGGAATGACAAAGGCAATCCTCAACATTCCCCACTCACATTCCCCACTATAAGCTTTGTCAACAGATTCAAGTTTTAAAACAAAAACCTTCAATGAGCTACAGCACCCCTAAAGATGTCCCAACAACCCCTCCCCCCTTTGAAAGGGATGATGATAACACATTTACCCCCCTGAACATCTCCGGACCTTTTCCTAATCCCGATCTCTCAGGGTGGTTAGACTTTTGAATGACTTTTGAATTACTATTATTAATTTCAATACATTTTATTTGAAAAATTACTCAATTTAACATTTGTGGCATTCTTGAAACATTTGATGTGAGCATACGCCTTGATTACACGGTCTTAAAGGTCCCGTATTTGAAAACTTTTGATATTTTCTAACAAAACAAGCTACAACGTTATCATTACTTCTTAAATCATCCTTATAAAGAGACATAACATCTTCAAAAGAAACTCCCCGGGCTCTTTGGCATAGGTGGAATACACAGTGTTGACCACATGTAGTGGAAAGGTTATCTTGCACTTGTTTGATGCTGTAGTATATCTTTGACCCGTTTTTGGTAAAAATTCTTTCATAGATCTGGGGAAATGTGAAAAACCGGGGGGAAAGCCGTACGAATCCAAAAAAGTTGAGATTTTTCGTCTTCTAATGTCACAGCTAGCCAATGTTCACCTGGCATGTGTTTAGGATGGGTATTGACAATAAACATGGCCGTCCGCTCCGGCCATTTCTCAATAGGTAATTCATCACAAGCCAACACTCCACAAAATTGTTTTCCAATCAAGCGGGTCATGAGCCCTTCCAACTCTTGGGTATTCATGTCTTTGCTCAACGATCCTTAATAATAGTCCACTAAGACCTGTCTTCGGGCATTCACTTCCAAAATTGAATCAGAGCATGCATAAACAATCATGCTAACTGTACAGGCTAAAGGTGTACGGAAACGCATTTCCAGCCTGAGGTTACCTTGGAACACCACTGACAGATTTCCTGAGGTGTCATCGTCAGGTGATAAATTGAAAGCATACAATGTCTAACCCTCTGCAAAATAATTTCTGACAATAGGTAAAGAGAGATCTTTTAGATGCCTCCCGGTAGCCAGGAATAGATTGTAAAATTCTCGCACAGATATGTGGTTATTAAATTGCGGTTGGAAAGCCTTTGCAGGGACCTGACGTCCATCCTGACAGAGAGCTACATACTCTGCATTGAAGTGTTGAAAATTAAAAGGGTTTTTATGTAAGCTGGCCATATTAAAGGCATGATCAACCAAACCTATAACCATGTAGCGGGGAAAAGGGCCTAGAAAATGGTTTTCTTGACTGCAGATTCTACTGCCCACAGGTATGCTAAAGGTTTTATGGTAATTATTTGGAGAGGGTAAAGGGCATTTCCTTTCATCAAAGCCTGTGAGTGACCCAGACGAACTGCCGGAGATACAGACAGTTTTTTAAATAAAAGCGTTGACCCCAACACTTTTAAACTAAAGTCACCATCCTGGGCAGATATCAGACAAAACTCATCCTTGGCCCTGGGTCATTTTAGTCTTAAATCAACAAAATTGAAAATGTCAGAGTGTATAGGCCCTAGCAGATGAAACTCTCGACATTTGGCACAGTAGCGAGCGCGTTCCTCCAGTCCTTTGTTTGAACCGGTGGAAGGGTCTGTCGATTCCATTGAGATTCCTGCAGTATCCTTGCTAAACAACCCGGCGCTGAATTGTGTCTTGAGAGTGTCTTCAGAGTAGTTGAGT
Source organism: Oncorhynchus kisutch (assembly GCF_002021735.2). Lineage (NCBI taxonomy): Eukaryota > Metazoa > Chordata > Actinopteri > Salmoniformes > Salmonidae > Oncorhynchus > Oncorhynchus kisutch. The sequence continues at coordinate 56,653,544 of NC_034178.2, read as the reverse complement.
AAAACACTCCATGATAGCCCTATAAGGGTATGTGGCACTGATTTGACTGATAAGACGTTCACCCAAAGTCACATCCACTTGGGAGAAGATGGTGGCCAAGGGGTAATTAATGAGACTCACGTTGGCATCGTCTGCAATATTAGTACCATCTCTTTTGGTCACTTTTAGACGCCAATGCACCAAGGTGTTGTTGAGGTCCAGATAGTTGTCACCGTGGACTGGTATGAAAAACTCTATGAGACCGTTATCTGTAATGGCAGAGAGTGGGGCTATCTCCACATAACTGGACCTCTCTATTGAATGCTGTGTTAAGGGGGCCGTGAAAAGATCGAACTCTGTCTTTATAGCTTCAGAGGACATGCGGTGTAAAAGAGCCATGTTGCTTGTTCTTTTAAAAAATACTTCCGTGTATTCTTTTAGTCGTTTTTGGTCCAGACCTCCTCACTTTACCACGTCTTTGACTTACTGAGTTCCTTTTAACGGTTAACCTCCGCTTATTAGGGGCAGGCCTGCGCCTTATACCCGGAGGATTCTTTTTTGGTCTTCGAGACAACATCATAAGCCCCGAGCCTTCTTGATGCTCGGCATCTGGTGACGCCCTTCTGGTCATAGCATTGGCTACAACCTCACTTACTATATTTTTTGCTGCTGATTTTAAATGTGGTTTGGCTATGCTGAGGCCTCTCTTCATAAATGGTAAAACCATCCTAAAGAGGTTACGAAATATACCGCCTATCCCCGAACCGTACATGGTCGGGGATCCATGATAGCCGGGTAACCCATTACCCACTTGATCAACATAGTATGCGACATAGCGGTTAGGGTCGCGATGTTGCTTGTGGTCCATAACCATTTTCATTTATTTGTATTATGTTTATAAAAAATATATATGTATAATACTAATAATATATTATATATGTTGGATATACGTACCAAGTCCCCCACTATGAATTTAAAATCCATTTTTTTCTTACGGCGAAGGGGGAACAAACCATACAGATTTTAAAGACTTGAAAAGAGTTTTCAGAAGAGACCTCGTAGGGTTTCATACGTATACTCTTATGGTAGCTGTTGTTGTACCCCTTTACTAAATCTTGAACTATATTGATATATCTATGCGTGTTGTGAGCTGTAAAATATTGCCACATCCGCACCTTCAGAGTTCTGTTAAAGCGTTCAACAACTGCAGCTTTCAAATCCGAGCCTGTAGCAAAATGTACTATATTGTGCTTCTTCATGAGTTTCTGAAAAGTATTATCAAAGTCCCGGGTCACCTCTGCCCCGCTCTTATTTTTTAAGACCCTCACAAATGCTATTTTAGAGAAAATATCTATAACTGTTAGCATGTAGCGATTTCCATAATTTTTATCTGTAAGGGCCTGCATGTCATATAGATCCGTCTGAAACTGGGATGAGGATGGGGTAGAAAAAACTATATTTCTTGGAAATTGTTTTCGTACAGGTTTATGTATGAGCATCCGGCTCTGATAACCACTCATTCACTTGAGCAGCGCTTAACCGCCTACCTGTTTCTTCGGCTATAGCTCTCTGTAAACGCTCCTTACCCCCATAAGACCCAGGGTTAGAGGGGGTAAAATATATGTTTTTCAACATTTGCTCCGCCATCCTTCTTGCCTCTGAGGTACAATAACGTTAATGAGCCACTTTCAAATAACGACAACATATCATTTTCCTTTTTGAATTTTTATTTTTGCAAACATCAAGTATTACATATACAGACAATTCAAGATTCGTTGCAGGATACTTGTCCCAGTTTTCTCAACTGTCATGCCCTGACCTTAGAGAGCATTTTTATTTCTCTATTTGGTTAGGTCAGGGTGTGATTAGGGTGGGCATTCTAGTTTTTCGTTTTCTATGTTGGCCTGGTATGGTTCCCAATCAGAGGCAGCTGTCTATCGTTGTCTCTGATTGGGGATCATATTTAGGCAGCCTTTTCCCACCTGTTGTTTTTGGGATCTTGTTTTTGTGTAGCTGCCTGTGAGCAGCCCAGAACATCATGTTCGTATTCTTCTGTTTGTTTTTGGTGAGTTGCATATTTATTAAACATATGGAACTCTAAGTACGCTGTGCCTTGGTCCAATCATTCTAACGATCGTGACATCAACGATCCAAGCATGCAATACCCTGTATATTTGGTTAAGATTTAGAGGCTTGTGTCGCTGAATTTTTTAAACATACACATCCGCTATATAAGTATTTAAACAACAAATATGATACATGTTACAATTATACAGTGTTTCACAACACACAACAAATAAAGTAAAGTCTTAGACAAAGTTGTTTCTAGTTCTTCAGAATCATCCACAAGATGGGATACCAGTTGTGTCCATTGTAGACTCTCGCCTGTATGTCGTACATGATTCATGATTTGCTCAATTTTTAGCACACACTCTACATTAGCCCAGGTATTGTGGGTTGTGTAGAACGATACATTGTTCACTTTATTTTCAATAATTTGATGCATCACATTTGTAAGTTCTCTCAAAAGAAAATGTATTTATGTATTTCATGTATTTATTATTATTATTTATTCTCTCTAACATCATATGCATATAGTTACCCATTGCTTTACATCTAAATAACAAATATGTATTGTCACTCTGTCTCTTGGGGTTTATTGAGTAAGAAAGTCATCACATCAGCCACCACAGCTTCCCTGTATTTGTTGTCGTCCACCAGTGTGTGTCGGATTTCTTTGGGTTTCTAGTGGATGTAGATCGCCTCCTTCAGTTCATGTAGGAAAGCCTCGGTTACCCCGTAAACTCTGAGAATAGACGGCACAAGACTCAAGGGCTCTAACCAGTGAAGGTATAAACCTGCAGGACCACAGTCTCTTCACCAGTTCCTCAAAATGGTTGAAGAAGTAGTATCTTGGGGGCTCGTATAAACACGGATGACGGCGCTGGCTGGGGTGATTGATCTCACTGTCACGATCGTTGAATGAGGAGGACCAAAGCGCAGCGTTGTGAGCGTACATATTCCTTTCTTTCGGATGACGCTGACAAAACAATAACATACAAAAACGACCGTGAAGCCTAAGGGCTATAATGCTACAAACAAAGTCAACTTCCCACAAACACAGGTGGGGAAAAAGGGTACCTAAGTATGGTTCCCAGTCAGAGACAACGATAGACAGCTGTCCCTGATTGAGAACCATACCCGGCCAAACACAAAGAAATATAAAACATAAAACACAAAACATAGAATGCCCACCCCAACTCACACCCTGACCAAACCAAAATGGAGACATAAAAAGGTTCTCTAAGGTCAGGGCGTGACACTCACAACCGATGCATTTTTCTCTTATATACTCTCCAATCACAACGTCTAAAAGTGTGGCTACAGAGGCCTTGATGGTGTCCACAAAAATAGTACTGACCACCCCATCAAACACATCCTCAGGCTGTGTACATGTAGGTGTCGGGGTCTTGCCTGGGGGGAGTAGAATGGTGGGCTGCGAGGCATAGAGTCCTTAGGGTCTGGCCCCCATGACGTATCTGAGTCCTGGTATGTTGTATGAATATCCATGGTATATGCTGAAATGAAGAACAGTAGTCTTTATGGACACTCCTTTCATTGTTGAACCAGTCCTTTGGCTGACCCTTCTGAGGATGTACCTTCTTGGGTTTCCTTTGAATGTTCCTATTATGCACTTCCTTAGCCAAACAATGCTCTGCCGCTTTTGGCTCTGTACAAAAAGAGCGTCCAACAATTCTAACATTTTCAATTCCAGTAGATCCCAACTTTTAAAAGGAATAAGCATGCACAACCCTAGAATACCCAGTCAGGTCTCCATCACAAATGTTTTGGTTGCGGGTTTCCTCATTGCTGATATAGAAGTCCATTATTTCTTTGTATTTTCACCTGGTGAAATACTCTTCCTGAGGAGTCAGGGGTTCCTTCCCAACGGGTCTCGTAGCCTGTGAACACGCTATACCCCTTTGTGATAACTCTCAGTTCGGGACACACAACCTTGCGAAAAACCGGTCTTCAAGCCCGTAGTCCACTCCTAAAGTCTGGTCTGTATATACTTCTCCTTCAGCTACGGTATAGAGTTTCACTCTACAGGCCTGGTAATCAAACTGATACCCCCATTGCTGTCCATTAGACATCATCACTTGATCTTTCAGTGCTGTTGGGGGCGGTATTTGGGTTCTATACACACTTAGAAACCGTTTTTTTGGCACATCGTATATTGTGGCTTTATACTTGGCCCTTTCTCTATGTTTCAGCCGCGGCCCTGCTTCCGTTTTTACGGTCATCACAGCTTTGCCACTGATCACAAAATCCATGTTTATTTTTTAAATATTGTTTAGTGTTCTGGGGCAGCATGTGTTGTTCTGGGCCTTATTTATAATGTGTCTGCCGCCAACACAATCGCCCCCGGACATTCCTACTTCATAGACAACAACCCTAAGGGCAATAAAGTAGGGTGGGTGTGGGGCCATCCTCTTTGAAATGTTCAAACACATCCCCCCCAGTTCAACGAGGTCCCTACACATCAATCATCATGACAACTTCAAAGGAATAGATGCAATATAGCCATAAAATAGCACACACTCTAACACGTGACAACAGGAACAGGATGCACTTATATTGGCATAACCACGTGACACCTTCCCGCCCGGATATCCTGACCGGATGCCCATATTTGGGCATGTACGCATCATCCGGACATAGGGTCATAAATCAAACGTTTGACGCTCGCCGTCTACTTTATTCTCTCTAGTGTGTTCCAGTTCCTGTCATTATCCAGCAATTTTGAATAGCCATTGATGAGGATTGGGACAACATTCCAAAGACCACAATCAACAGCCTCATGACCTCTATGCGAATGAGATGTGTCACGCTGCATGAGGCAAATGGTGGTCACACCAGATATTGACTGGTTTTCTGATCCACTTCCCTACCATTTTTTAAGGTATCTGTTACCAACAGATGCCTATCTGTATTCCTAGTCATGTGAAATTTATAGATTAGGGCCTAATTACTTTATTTAAATTGACTGACTTCCTTATATTAACTGTAACTCAGTAAAATATTTTAAACTGTTGCATGTTGCGTTTATACAGTATTTTTGTTCAGTACTGATTTTAAGAAAAAATGTGACTTACATGATTGATTTGAACTGCCATTGCTGTCACTGACTGAACCCTAAAAGTCAAGGTTTGAAAAAAAGAAACAAATGCATAGCTGTACCATATTTCATGAGGACAGTTTAGATAATGCTTTATTACTTACAGATAGACAGTTTATTAAATGTTGTTGAAGACATTGCACCACTAGTATCTATTACTTTAATCAGTAGACTCAGAAGTACCCAGATAGCAACAAGCAGGCAGCAGGAAGGCGGCCCTCCAAAGTGATTGCGCCATGGCGAGATAGCCAAGATGCTCGGTGGCCTCACCGGTGAGATGCTTGCGATTGGCCGCTTTAGTCACATGACAGACGTGCTCCAGCTGCTGACATGCCGTTTTCCTCACACACACCAACTGCCCTTTTCCTGACCTGCGACACTACAGCTGCCAGTCAAAGGGCAAGCTACTTTTTTTCAGTGTCAAATCAGCTCCCTGGTCACATTTATTTTTTATATACACTTAACTGACAAAATAATGGAAACATGAGTAAAGGAGGGATACAAAGTATATTGAAAGCAGGTTCTTCCACACAGGTCTGGTTCCTGAGTTAATTAATCAATTACCATCCCATCATGCTTAGGGTCATGTATAAAAATGCTGGGCAATCCATTATTTTGGCTTCCATGGCAATGCCCCCATCGGATGACAATATCCCCATCCACAGGGGTGAGTGGTCACTGAAAGATTTGATGAGCATGAAAACAATGTTAACCATATGCCATGGCCGTCCCAGTCATCAGATCTCATCCAAATTGAACATTTATGGAAGATTATGGAGCGGCGACTGAGACAGCGTTTTTCACCACCATCAACAAAACAAAAATTGCTGGAATTTCTTGTAGAAGAATGATGTTGCGAACAATTCATAATTTTTCAAGCACTCATTTTTGTGACTGAAGAGTCATGATTGTTTTTCCGAGTGACTTGTTCACTTTAGTCGTTAGCTCTACATCTACAACCAGACTGCTTAGAGACCTGGGAATTAAGGGCCAGAGCCAGCATTCGGCAATCAAAGCTGTATCGGAGGCGGCAGAAGGCAGCAGTCAGTGGCTCTGGATGAAGAGGAAAGACCCCAGCTGGGCCCCGAAGTGAGAGGGCCAGGAGGTATGCGGTCAACAATGCTTGACTCAGGGAGGAGGATGCCCGTGCCATGCATAGTCCCATGGGATGTTGGCTATCAACAACAAGGCAACTCCTATGACTAATTGGGAATGGGACGCAAGCGTAGGATTGATCACCCTGTCGCTGGCCACCTTTGGGGAGGGTGTATAGTGTGAAAGGCCGAAACACCCTAGGAACCAAAGGTACACTACTGACGATGCGCTCCCCAAATTTCACCAGGCTCACTGTTCATGAACTCTTGGAAGTGCTTGCACAAAGGATAGTAACATCTCATCCTGTGTTCTTGGAATCTATATTATTAGTAGTATTGGATAGAAAACACTCTGAAGTTTCTAAAACTGTTTGAATGATGTCTGTGAGTATAACATAACTCATATGGCAGGCGAAAACCTGAGAACAATCCAACCAGGAAGTGGGAAATCTGAGGTTTGTAGTTTTTCAAAGCTTGGCCTAATGAATACACAGTGTCTATGGGGTCAAGTTGCACTTCCTAAGGCTTCCACTAGATCAAATCAAATCAAATCAAATGTATTTATATAGCCCTTCGTACATCAGCTGATAATTTGATGTCAACCGTCTTCAGAAACTTGTTTCAGGCTTCTACTATAAAGGAGGGGGGAATGGGAGCTGAATGAGTCAGTGGTCTGGCAGAGTGTCTCAGGCTCGTGAAGCGCAGTCCCTACAGAGTTAGCTTTCGTTCCAGTGCTTTTCTACAGACAATGGAATTCTCCGGTTGGAACATTATTGAAGTTTCATGTTAAAAACATCCTAAAGATTGATTCCATACATCGTTTGACGAGCTGTAACAGAACTTTTTAGAGTTTTTGTCTGGACGTAGCCTCATGAAGATGGATTACTGGGCTGAACACGCTAACAAGTGGCTATTTGGACATAAATTATGGACTTTATGGAACAAATCAGTCATTTATTGTCAAAATTGGATTCCTGGGAGTGCATTCTGATGAAGATCATCAAAGGTAAGTGAATATTTATAATGTTATTTCTAACTTCGGTTGACTCCAACATGGCGGATATTTCTTTGGCTGGATTGGGCTCTGAGCGCCGTACTCAGATTATGCTTTTTCCGTAAAAAAAATTTAAAATCTGACACAGCGGTTGCATTAAGGGGATTTGGGTTTTGATGTGACTATCTGCAAAATCACAGGATGTTTTGGAATCAAAACATTACTGCATGTAACGTGCCACTGTAAACAGAGATTATGGACATTATCGAACAAAACATACATGTATTGTGTCACATGATGTCCTATGAGTGTCATCTGATGAAGATCATCAAAGGTTAGTGATTCATTTTATCTCTATTTCTCCTTTTTGGGACTCCTGTCTTTGGCTGGAAAAATGGCTGTGTGTTTTTGTGACTTGGCTCTGACCTAACATAATCATATGTTGTGCTTTCGCTGTAAAGCCTTTTTGAAATCGGACACGATTGGTAGATTAACAAGACGTTTATCTTTAATTTGCTGTATTGGACTTGTTAATGTGTAAAAGTTACATGTTTCAAAAAAATATATTTGAATTTCGCGCACTGCCTTTTCAGTGGAATGTTGTCGAGGGGTTCCGCTAGTGGAACGCCTGCACTAGAAAGGTTAACCAGCTAGGCTAGTTGAGAACAAGTTCTCATTTACAACTGCGACCTAGAAACAGTTCCTACTGGTTCCCTTTGCTGGGTAGTGAATTGAAAAGCAAACACTCAACCATGCAGCTGGATTTACGGCGCAGTAGCTAATTGGTAGTTGGAAACAACATTCATATTTTCCATGTCAACGTTATGGAACATGGCGTGCGCATCACAAATTTGGCGCAATATAGAATTTTAAGAACAACTATACAATACCGTCATGACCTGCTGCAGTAATTCCCTTGTGAGAAGGCAGTGTCAATGCAAGATCATGTTGTTCAAAGTGACTAGAGAGGACTCCGTAATGAGAGAGAAATAATGATATGGCAAATATTCGCCTACAAGATTCAATCGAGCTGCGTTTTCTTTCTTCAGTTGCATCACATTAATGAGAGGAAAGAAATGCAAAACTGGCACCTGTCATCATTCCTCACATCATGACTTGCTTACACATTTTTACAAGACAGGCCACTTTAGGAAACTTTCTGAATGGACATAGAGAGAATTAGTGAACACACACGCACACACGCACGCACGCACACACACGCACAAGCACACACACACACACACACACACACACACACACACACACACACAGTAAAAGGACCCATGAATCAAAGCCACCATCGCACCTCGAACACACACAAAACACATTTCTTCTTTCCTAAAGACATATTCGGACTCACCTTCAATTCTTGGCTGAGGTCCATCAGAAAGTAAGCCTAGGATGTGGTATAGCATAATGTTAAAATCATTTTGCCTATCAAATTCATTGAAAAGGAACGTTTAACGGGTGAGAGAGAGACAGCTGTAGTATTACGAGAGATGTTGATTATTATGTAATTATTATCCCAGCTTCTGCCTTATTCCAGAAGGAAGATTTCCATGGGATTCGTTTTTTCCAAACTGCCTCCCGTAATTCTTTATTTGTTCATTAAATTGAGTCTATGCCGGAAGCCTGGTGGTTTTATTCGGTAGGCGTGAAGGTATTTCAACATCATGTCTACATGATAAAAGGCTACAATGATCACTTGCACCTGGCTGCCAATATATGTGTCCCCATAGGTCTAATATTTAAATTGAGGAAATGTGATCAAAATCATTCATTTTGAGATCCACGTTAGACATCCCTCCTAATGAAAAGGCCCCCCATCCTGCTGATGTGAGCTGCTGGAAAGTGCACTTGATATTTGTTTATGGATGAGAAAGTGAACTTCCCATTTCCAAACAGGAGCTCAGTTGGGAATTGGATATTCTGTTTTGCAATATGTTGTCCATGTCAACAGCCGTGGTTTCATAAAATAGGCATAGGCACTATATATTTTTGAATTGCACAATTATTTAAATGAACACATTTGGCGATGTTCAAGTTCAACTTCAAATGGCACAAAACGTGCATCAGACAAAAAACATTTTGTGGGATTGCATAGCACAGCTGGTCACCAAAATTCACCTTAGTAGTCTAGGCCTAATATACAGGTGAAGTCGGATGTCTACATACACTTAGGTTGTAGTCAATTAAAACTAGTTTTCAACCACTCCACAAATGTCTTGTTAACGAACTAGAGGTTTTGGCAAGTTGGTTAGGACATCTACTTTGTGCATGACACAAGTCATTTTCCAACAATTGTTTAGAGACAGATTAATTCACATATAATTCACTGTTTCACAATTCCAGTGGGTCAGAAGTTTACATACACTAAGTTGACTGTGCCTTTATTAAACAGCTTGGAAAATTCCAGAAAATGATGTCATGGCTTTAGAAACTTCTGATAGGCTAATTGACATCATTTGAGTAAATTGGAGGCGTACCTGTGGATGTATTTCAAGGCCTACCTTGAAACTCAGTGCTTCTTTGCTTGACATCATGGGAAAATCGAAAAAAATCTGCCAAGACCTCAAAGAAAATTGTAGACCTCCACAGGTCTGGTTCATCCTTGGGAGCAATTTCCAAATGCCTGAAGGTACAACGTTCATCTGTACAAACAATAGTACGCAAGCATAAACACCATGGAACCACGCAGCCGTCATACCACTCAGGAAGGAGACACGTTCTGTCTCCTAGAGATGAACGTACTTTGGTGAGAACAGTGCAAATCAATCCCAGAACAACAGCAAAGGACCTTGTGAAGATGCTGGCGGAAACATGTACAAAAGTATCTATATCCACAGTAAAACGGGTCCTATATTGACATAACCTGAAAGGCCGCTCAGCAAGGAAATAGCCACTGCTCCAAAACCGCCATAAAAAGCCAGACTACGGTTTGCAACTGCACTTGGGGACAGATATCGTACTTTTTGGAGAAATGTCCTCTGACCTGATGACATAAAAATAGAGCTGTTTGGCCATAATGACCATCATTATGTTTGGAGGAAAAAGGGGGAGGCTTGCAAGCCAAAGAACACCAACCCAACTGTGAAGCACGGGGGTGGCAGCATCATGTTGTGGGGGTGCTTTGCTGCACGAGGGACTGGTGCACGAGGGACTCTACTCTGGACCGTACCCCTCCCACTCCACGTGATACTGAAGGCCCCTCGCCTGACGCCTCGAATCCAATATGGAGCGAACGGAGTACGCCGGGGCCCCCTCGATGCCCAGAGGGGGCGGAGGAACGTCCCATACCTCAGACTCCTGGAGCGGGCCAGCCACCACCGGCCTGAGGAGAGAGACATGGAACGAGGGGTTAATACGGTAGTCGGGGGGAAGCTGTAAGCTATAACAAACCTCATTCACTCTCCTCAGGACTTTAAATGGCCCCACAAACCGCGGACCCAGCTTCCGGCAGGGCAGGCGGATGGGCAGGTTTCGGGTCGAGAGCCAGACCCGGTCCCCCGGTGTTCGCACCGGGTCGAGAACCAGACCCGGTCCCCGGTGCGAACACCGGGGCCTCACTGCGGTGACGGTCTGCATTCTTTTTTTGGCGCAGCACGGCCCGCTGAAGGTGAACACAGGCAGCTTCCCATGTCTCCCCCGCGCGCCTGAACCAGTCGTCCACCGCAGGAGCCTCGGTCTGACTCTGATGCCAAGGCACTAGAACTGGAAGGGAGAGAGGTTAGTGGAGGAGTGGCGAAGCGAGTTCTGTGCCATCTCGGCCCAGGGCACGAACGCCGCCCACTCCCCCGGCCAGTCCTGGCAATAAGACCGCAGAAACCTGCCCACATCCTGGTGTCCTCGGATGGGTCCACAGTGTCTCCTGATCCCTCCTGTCTCAGCCTCCAGTATTTATGCTGCAGTAGTTTATGTGTCGGGGGGCTAGGGTCAGTTTGTTATATCTGGAGTACTTCTCCTGTCCTATTCGGTGTCCTGTGTGAATCTAAGTGTGCGTTCTCTAATTCTCTCCTTCTCTCTTTCTTTCTCTCTCTCGGAGGACCTGAGCCCTAGGACCATGCCCCAGGATTACCTGACATGATGACGCCTTGCTGTCCCCAGTCCACCTGGCCGTGCTGCTGCTCCAGTTTCAACTGTTCTGCCTTCTTATTATTCGAACATGCTGGTTATTTATGAACATTTGAACATCTTGGCCATGTTCTGTTATAATCTCCACCCGGCACAGCCAGAAGAGGACTGGCCACCCCACATAGCCTGGTTCCTCTCTAGGTTTCTTCCTAGGTTTTGGCCTTTCTAGGGAGTTTTTCCTAGCCACCGTGCTTCTACACCTGCATTGCTTGCTGTTTGGGGTTTTAGGCTGGGTTTCTGTACAGCACTTTGAGATATCAGCTGATGTACGAAGGGCTATATAAATACATTTGATTTGAAATTTGATTTGAGTTTACTCTCTCCACCTGCCCATTACTCTCGGGGTGAAACACCGAAGTAAGGTTTATCGAGACCCCCAGACGTTCCCATGAACGCCTTCCAGACCCTAGACGTGAACTCGGGAACTCGATCAGACACTATATCCTCAGGCACCCCGTAGTGCCGGAAGACGTGTGTAAACAATGCCTCTGCAGTCTGTAGAGCCGTAAGAGACCGGACAGAGGGAGGAGATGACAGGTCTTAGAGAACCGATCCACAACGACCAGCATCGCGGTGTTACCCTGTGAGGGGGAGATCGGGGGGAGATCGGTAAGAAAATCCACCGACAAAACACATGTGCATCAGAGGGCTCTGGGTGAGAATGGTGCCGGCTCACCTGGGGTGAGTGCCTTGCCTGCTGACTCGATACCCAGAGGAACCAACCCGGCACCGACCGGCAGTGTGACCTCTGCGGCCACAGATGGTGCATGAGCTGGAACCCCCTCCGGTCTCCCTGTGCACTGTCCCTCCCAGCTCCATGGGTATCCGAGAGGGGGTGCTGGGGGATGGAACCAACAGACCCCGATCTGAACGTCTGCGGGTAGCCAGCAGGTTATCCAGCCAGATGGACAGGTCCACCAGCTGGTCGAATGTGAGGGTGGTGTCTCTGCAGGCAACTCCCAACGGACGTCCTCACGCAGACTGCAGCGATAATGGTCGATCAGGGCCCTGTCGTTCCATCCCCGCGCCGGCAGCCAGGGTCCAAAACTCCAGGGCGAACTCCTGGGCGCTCCTCTTCCCCTGCCTCAGATGGAAAAGGCGTTCACCCCCTCAGGCGGGTGGTCGAAGACTGAACTCCTCAAACTGGTCCAACACCTCATCTCCCTCTCTCCACATGGCGGTGGCCCACTCCAGGGCTTTCCCGGTGAGGCACGAGACGTGGGCAGACACCCTCTCACGGCCCGAAGGAGCTGGGTGGACGGTTGCCAGGTATAAGTCTAGCTGAAACAGGAACCCCTGGCAGTTCACAGCCGTCCCATCGTATTCCTGGGGAAGGGAGAGACGAATCCCGCTGGGACCAGGAGAAGGAGGGGCGCATAGTGGAGACCCTGGTTGTGCTGGTGGAGGGACTGATAGAACTCCCTGTCTCTCCCAGCGGTCCATTGTCTGGACAACGCGGTCTATGGCGGTGCCAAGATGGTGAAGCATTGCTGCGTGCTCCCGGACGCGCTCCTCCACGCCTATACCCAGGGTACCTGCTCCTGCTGACTCCATATAGTTGGTCCGGTATTCTGTAATGTGTCCGTACTGGCGGCAGAGAAGTCAGGCGCAGGAGAGCAAAAACGGTGTTTATAACGGAGCAGTTTAATAATAAAAACAGAACAGAATCAGAACAAACAATCAATGGATACAAAACCCGTCGCACACCAGATAAACATGCACATGCAATTACAACAAACAATTCCGGACAAGGACATGGGGGGAACAGGGGGTTAAATACACAACGTAATGATGGAATTGAAACCAGGTGTGTGGGAAGACAAGACAAAACAAATGGAAAACGGAAAGTGGATCGATGATGGCTAGAAGACCGGCGACGCCGACCGCCGCCCAAACAAGGAGAGGAACCAACTTTGGTGGAAGTCGTGACATGCATAGCAGTGTCAAAGATAACTGTTACACACATATTCAAATGTTCTCAAGAGTTGCTTAAAGAAAGTAATCATATTTCTCCACTTTTGTTCCAGAGACGAAATTAACATGTGTTATATAATTTTACTGTAACAAATGCATAAGTCTACAATAATTCATATTTTATTAGGCTACATTTGAGAGGTTATAGGACTACGGTCAGTGTCCAGATTTCAGTTACCATTCCTTTTAACCCATATAAACTTAAATTAGGAATATTTTGTTTATTCATGGTTACAGGTATACTCGTGAGAGTATGAGCTACTATCCAGAATACTGTTCACGTGTAAACGTGGCCAATGACACAGCAACATTTGAAAAAAAGTTCAAGGCGGCGTACTTTCTATAGGCACTGTCTTATCTGTCTTGTTTTGCATTTCTCAGCTGAGTACTGTGCATTACCTGGCATGACCCTGTCATAAATACATCTCCACCCAGTCCAGACCAATCTGTAGTTATCTTATCTGATTGTATTGCAATCATTTTATCAATCCCCCTCCCATTTGGTCAAATAAACTATATAAAAGGACAGACTAAACTTCTCATCACTGGTTCTTTCATCGTTGAAATTCCCAAGGTAAGCTTGGAAGGAAACTCTGAGAGCTGACAGTTTATTCCGTCATATTTTGAACAATGAATCATTGTGAAATTGGATGAAAAAACCTTTGATGTTAGCTGCTATTATTCTTTAGTTGCTAGACACTGTTGCTTTTAATTCTATTGCTAAATTAGTTTTCTAAAGATTCTAAGTATCTGAATGTATTAAGGAGAGTCCGTGAATGCACACATTTAATGCTATAATTTCAATAGTGTAGGACATGTTGTTTAGGACAGTACCATGCACAGTACAGTTGGTCAGGTTTATTTATCTAATGGGGAGATAAATATTAGTCATGGGTAGTTTATTGTTGTGATGTAGTGAGCAGGTACATGTTTGACACCTTGCATCAGTTCCATGCTGGCATAACCCACTGTAAATACCAACTGTATTATATCAGATTCAAGATTCATTGATTAATCTCTCTCTCTCTCTCTCTCTCTCTCTCTCTCTCTCTCTCTCTCTCGTATCAAACAGAAGTTAAGATGTCTAAGCTGACAATCTTAGCAGGTGATAACATACAACTCATCCACTACGACTCCATAGTTTACATCAGGCACAATCACTGCCCTTTGTCGTCTAATAAAAGGATATGCTTTGACAAATGTTTTTTGGCAATTTACAAAGTGCAGTTTTGAAAGGCAAAGCAAATACCTATCACATCAGTGCAGATAAAAGTTATTCTCATGAGTTACTCATGTATTGACCTCAGATTTTTCTCTCTCTCTTTCTCTAGGCTTGTGCCTGGTGCTGTGCCAGTTGGGTGCTTCCACCTCAGTGTCCACCACAGCTGCAGCCTCTCCCAAGATGGTGTGCTACTTCACCAATTGGTCTCAATACAGACCAGACAAAGGGAAGTACAAGCCCGAGAATGTGGACCCCCACCTGTGCACTCACCTGATCTACGCTTTCTCCATCATCAACAGCCGCAACGAGCTGGTCACCTATGAGTGGAACGATGACGTCCTCTACAAGTCTTTCAACGCCTTGAAGACCAAGTAAGTGGCTCGCTTCACAACTTATTAGTGTTGGTGTTGAATGAGAAACTTAGTTTCCCAATTGTCCAGGATATTTCATTGTTGTTGTTTTTCATTTCTCTGAACTGGAGCTAGTTTTTAGCAGCCACTTAGATTTTTCAATCTACTTATGTCCAAAATCGCTGAATAATCTCAAACCCGCCTTTCTTTGCCGCCTCTCTGCAGGAACCCTCATCTTAAGACTCTGCTGGCTGTCGGAGGATGGAACTTCGGTTCTTCCCAGTAAGTACCTTCCTTAGTCATGCCACAGGGCTATGAAACACACCATACATTTGGCTTAAACAACCAGACTTAGGTTTAGAGTACGTCTTCAACTGTACCTACAGTATCGTAGTGTTTGGCGGAAAGGGCGGCAAGCCGAAGGGTTGCTAGTTCGAATCCCTGAGCCAACAAGATTCAATATCTCTCGATGTGCCCTTAGGCAAGGCACTTATCTCTAATTGCACCAGGGTTACTGTTAATAATGGCAGACCATGGCTGTGACCACACTCCCTGAGGTTGTTTCAAGAAGAGTTGGGATATGCAAAAAACACATTTCCAATTCACACATACATATTAATAGACACGTGTACATGTGTGAAATAGCTGAATTTAGGTTGTCTGGGTGTATGTTAACTATACTAGGGGACCTGAAATCACACAACGATCATGTTTTACAAGCAAAGTGAAGATAAGATGCTGTTCAAAGTGCTTTTGAAAAGGACAATACCACACGTTTGTGTTGTCAAGATTACTTTCATCATGACTATCAGTACTATATGACTACTGATATCTGTACTAATTTACTTGTAGCACACTTTAGCATCCATAGTGTATTAAATGAAGGCATTGTGATAAAACCTTGATCTTCTCTCAGGTGTTCCATCATGGTGTTCTAGTAGAAAACTGAGTTAACCCAGAACGAAAATCTCACCTATCTCAGATGCTCGATTTATGTTTACGTACTTGGTCCATGAGAAATTAGCTAGTAGTATATCTGTGGAAGTAGAACAGTAGTAGGTTGTATTTAGAAACCATATGGTGTATTGTAATACACAGCCTCTTCTTCACCTCAGGTTCTCCATCATGGTGAGCAATGCTGCCAACCGTAATACATTCATCCAGTCATCCATCAGCTTCCTGAGGACTCATGGCTTTGACGGGCTGGACCTGGACTGGGAGTACCCTGGAGCCCGAGGGAGCCCCCCAGAGGACAAGAAGAGGTTCACTCTGTTGTGCCAGGTGGGTGTGGCACCTCCACTACAGTTATTAGTCAATTGAAACAATGTAGATAATGGTTTGGATTTATTAGTGCTTTACCAAGCATCCAAAGAGCTTTACAAAAACTGAGTGCATCATATTCATATATTTTCCCAACCTCGTATGGTTTCCCATAATACATCTTTACCGTGTATCTCCAACCCTTTCTGACCCATGATGCTTTGTGTATGTACGTTTTACAGGAGCTCGTGGCTGCCTACGCAGCTGAGGCCAAGTCCACCGGCAATGCCCAGCTCATGCTGACTGCTGCCGTGTCCGCTGGGAAGGGAACCATCGATGCTGGATATGAGATTGCTGAGATCGCCAAGTGAGTCTAGAGGCCATTTTTAATATGAATGTTTCCACCATTGTTCCATCAGTTTTTATAGTGAGCTCTGGATCTTTAGAAACAGCTTCCAGGTGCCATTTCTGATCTAAATAGTTATAGTTTATGTGTCTGCTTGTGTGTGTGTATCTCCAGGTCTCTAGACTTCATCAACGTGATGACCTATGACTTCCACGGAACTTGGGAGCAATTCACTGGACACAACAGCCCACTCTACCGTGGTGCTCATGACACGGGAGACCTTATCTTCTTCAACACTGTAAGGAAAGATTCCACACAAACTGACAGAATGTTTAGCAGTGTGTATAATGATACTTTTGTAGGGACTAAACCTGTAGAAGGAAGAAAGTAGTAAGTTCAAAACCCTTCTCATTCCAACCATCTTCATGAAGACAAATTGGTTTCATACATCATACATCATTTTTTTGGGGGCGGGGGGGGTGGCTCAGTCAGGGTCTTAGAATACATGAGGTGCAATTTTGAAGTTTGGTTGTGCATCAGCAATCCTTTAATTAGCCCATGTCAGCTACATTTGTTATAGATTGGTAAATTAGTCTAGTGGCCAGCTATCTAAACTTGTAGTAATCATGGTTGAATTACCGACCGGGGTGGGGCCCAGTGATCATCAGTTATCACATTAAACACTGCAAACATTTGCCTTCACCTTTTTTGGAAAATGGAAAATGTGTAGAATTGCAGGAAATTAGCTGTAAAACTTCACTTTTTCATCTTCACCCCATGGCAAGAGGAGCAGAATTTCAGGATTTGTTTTTCTCTTTGCTGTCACTCTTTGCATCCCCCCCATCCCTCCACCCCTCTCTTTCTCTCTCAGGACTATGCCATGAAGTACTGGAGAGACAATGGCACCCCAGTGGAGAAGCTGAACATGGGCTTTGCCTCCTATGGTCGTACCTTCCGCCTTACATCATCTGACACCAGTGTTGGAGCACCAGCTAGTGGCCCTGCCTCCGCCGGGCCCTATACCCGCGAGGCCGGCTTCTGGGCATACTATGAGGTGAGAGCTGGGGGCCAAAACATTCATACACTCAGGACCAAAATGTTAAGCAAAGTTATATATTTGTTTTTCATTGTTATTTCAAGAATGCAGTACAAGAGGGTGATTTCATTTGCATGATAATTTCACAAAACAATCTCCCGTTTCATGTGTTTTGTTCAGATCTGCACCTTTGTGAAGGGCACAACAGTTGAGATGATTGCAGACCAGATGGTTCCTTATGCCTACAAGGGCAATGAGTGGGTTGGATTTGACAACAGGCAGAGCTACGAGACCAAGGTCATTTTCAATTCAACATTTACCATGATACTAATTTAGAAAAGAAGACATTCTTGCCCAGTCATTAAAGTGTTAAACAAAGTATCTGGCATGATACTTAAGCTTTGTGAAAACTTGGGTGACATAGCCTCTAAATATATACCCTTTCTCTCTCTGTCTTTGTCTCTCTACCTTTCTCTGTCCTCCTTCAATCCCACAGGTCCGCTACATGAAGGCCAACAAGTTTGGCGGGGCCTTCGTGTGGGCCCTGGATCTTGATGACTTCGCCAACCAGTTCTGCGCCGAGGGTAACCACCCTCTGCTGGGACATCTGCGTAACCTTCTTGACATTGGTAAGTCTGACGTTTCAGTGAAGGAACTAACTTGACAATCCAAAACTGGACCAGATTATCCCACTGTGGAGGGGGCCACTATGGTAAATGCAGTCAGATTAAATAATGTCCAGACATTTCATCACCTCAGCTCTGTCCCTCATGGTAAAACCCTCTCTCCTTTTCTCTTTCCTCCCATCCAGAGCTGCCCCCTCTGCCCCCTACCACTACCCCCAAACCTGGCTCAGTCACCACCACCACACGCCCCACCACCACACGCCCCACCACCCACGCCCCTGGGACCGGCTTCTGCAACGGCAAGCCTGATGGCATCTACGCCAACCCAGAGGACAACAACTCCTTCTACATGTGCGCTGGTGGCATCACTAACCTCAGCAAATGCGGCAGCGGCACCGTCTTCAACGATAGCTGCAAGTGCTGTGTGTGGCCTTGAGCGTGTTGTGAGGGAGTGAATTTATGACTTGTGATTTTAATTTCAGATCCCCATTAGCTGTTGAAGAAAAAGCAGCTTTTGTTCCTTGGGTCCATTAGCATAGTTAATGCTAAAGCTAACACCAACTTTGTATTTACCAACTTCAAGTGTTACCGTCGTGAAAAAAAGGTTTTGTGGAAGAATACTTTCTGTAGACAATAGTTGAGATGCATTCAGTTGAGTCTTGCATTGAGTTTAGTAGTAGTGGAAATTGGTTGATTTGAATGTGCATTTTACTTTAGATTAGAAGCATATGAATAAAACATTTTTTTCCTGCTTTATCTTGTTGTAATTTCCCTGTGTTTGACATGGTTTTTAAGACTTTTCATTCTTAGCCCTACAACATATATTACCTTGAGGCTACCTTTTTTGCACCTTTGTATTGCGATACTTCTACAAAACCAAAGCCATTTAACTATATTTTCTCTATTCTATTTGACTATCCGTATCTTTTCCCCTTTTCTTACTGACTCCTCATCAAATGGTAGGTGAAAATATACCAGTAATACTGTAACGGTTGCCTTGGTGGAAGGAGAGGAGGACCAAAGTGCAGCGTGGTAAGTGTTCATATCTTTAATAAAATAACTGAACACTGAACAAAACAATAAACGACAAATGAACAGTCCTCTTAATTAAGGTGAATGAAAAAACACTAAACAGGAAAATAATCACCCACAAAACACAGGTGGGAAAAGGCTACCTAAGTATGATTCTCAATCAGAGACAACGAACGACACCTGCCTCTGATTGAGAACCATACCAGGCCAAACATAAAACCACAACATAGAAAAAGGAACATAGACTACCCACCCCAACTCATGCCCTGACCAAACTAAAACAAAGACATAATAAAGGAACTAAGGTCAGAATGTGACAGTACGCCCCCCAAAGGTGCGGACTCCGGCCGCAAAACCTGAACCTATAGGGGAGGGTCTGGGTGGGCGTCTGTCCGCGGTGGCGGCTCTGGCGCGGGAGCCCACTCCACCATAGTCTTTGCTCGCTTCTTTACCCGCCTCCGTGGCGCCTTTAGAGCGGCGCACCTCGCCGCCGACCTCGGACTGGGGACCCTAGCAGCAGGCCCCAAATGGACGGGAGACTCCGGCAGCACCGGACAGGCGGGAGACTCTGGCTATGTTGGATTGAGGGGCGATTCCGGCAGCGCCTAACTGACGGGCGGCTCTGGCAGTTCCTGACTGACGGGCGGCTCTGGCAGCTCCTGACTGACTGGCGGCTCTGGCAGCTCCTGACTGACGGGCGGCTCTGGCAGCTCCTGACTGACTGGCGGCTCTGGCAGCTCCTGACTGACGGGCGGCTCTGGCAGCTCCTGACTGACGGGCGGCTCTGGCAGCTCCTGACTGACTGACGGGCGGCTCTGGCAGCTGCTGACTGACGGGAGGCTCTGGCAGCTCCTGACTGACGGGCGGCTCTGGCAGCTCCTGACTGACGGGCGGCTCTGGCAGCTCCTGACTGACGGGCGGCTCTGGCAGCTCAGGACAGACGGTCAGCTCTGGGAGCTCAGGACAGACGGTCAGCTCTGGGAGCTCAGGACAGACGGGCGGCTCTGGCAGCTCAGGACAGACGGTCAGCTCTGGGAGCTCAGGACAGACGGGCGGACCTGGAGGGAGGAGACGGAGAGAGAGCCTGGTGCATGGGGCTGCCACAGGACCCACCAGGCTGGGGAGACCTACAGGAGGCCTGGTGCTTGGAGGAGGCACCGGATGGACCGGGCTGTGGAGGAGCGCTGGAGCTCTGGTGCGCAGCCTTGGCACCCCTCCTCCAGGCTGGATGACCACTTTAGCCCAGACCCTCCAGAGTGCAGGCACAGGTTGAACCGGGCTGTGGGTGAGCACTGGAGATCTGGTGCATACCACTCGCACCTCTCCCTTAGGCTTAAGACCCACATCCGCCCGGCATGGGCGGAGCGCAGGCATAGAACGCACTGCACCCTTCCAGCGCCCCGGAGACACAGCACGCAGCGCCGGAGCAGGATACCCTGGGCCGAAACGGCGTACTGGAGACCAAACACGCTGGGCTGGCACAACATGCCCTGGCTGAATGCCCACTCTCGCTTGGCACTTGCGGGTGGCTGGCCTTTAGCCCACCGGGCTATGAGCGCGTACTGGCGACACCGTGCGCTTGACCGCATAACACGGTCCCTGACCAGTACTGCGCTTCTTTCGGTAAGCCCGAGGAGTGGGTTCAGGTCTCCAACCTGACTATGACACACTCCCTGTTGCCTCTCGTGCCTGTCACGCTGCTGTGCTGCCTCCTCATATCGCCGCCGCTCAGCTTTCGCTGCCTCCAGCTCTGCCTTGGGGCGGCGATATTCCCCAGCCTGTGCCCAGGGTCCTTTTCTGTCCAAAATCTCCTCCCATGTCCATGAATCCGGAGATCGCTGCTGCCCGATACCACACTGCTTGGTCCTTGGTTGGTGGGTGATTCTGTAATGGTTGTCTTCGGTGGAAGGAGAGGAGGACCAAAGCGCAGCGTGGTAAGTGTTCATATTTTTTAGAAAATAACTGAACAAAACATTAAACGACAAATGAACAGTCCCGTAAGGTGAATGAAAAAACACTAAACAGGAAAATAATCACCCACAAAACACAGGTGGGAAAAGGCTACCTAAGTATGATTTTCAGTCAGAGACAACGAACGACACCTGCCTCTGATTGAGAACCATACCAGGCCAATCATAAAACCACAACATAGAAAAAGGAACATAGACTACCCACCCCAACTCACGCCCTGACCAAACTAAAACAAAGACATAATAAAAGAACTAAGGTCAGAACGTGACAAATACAGTATTATTATTACTGGGGTTTAGTAATACAAAAAACATATAGAAATAAAAAAAAACATAGAATTCACAACACAAGAGCCTATATTGCTACTGGCACAAGACATTGTGAAAGGGGAGTGAAAACATGTGGAAAACACATTTAAGTTAAATAGAAGGGTGTTTAAATACACATCCCCTATCTTGGGAATGGGGCTGCAAATTAGATATAGTACAAAACAAATGTTGAAATTCCTCATATAACCAAAACATTAATGAAAAACATCCCACAGAGATGATTTTTTTAAACCACTCCCGTCTCTCAACACACATATACACAGCAATTTAGCAAAAAAAAACACAATAAATAAATAAATGGCAGCGTAATATTCCACAGTTCACAAAAAATGTTGGCCTGACAGACACCATGACATTGTAGTAGGTCAGGTTTCTCTGTATGGAACAGTATAGGAACACCAGCCAGTAGCTGGGTGAGGAGCAGTCGGGCTGACAGCATAGTCCAGTAGCCATAGGCTTGATCTATGGAAGTGACATGGGGATTACAAGGATCCTGCCACCCAACACAATGCAGGGTTTGCAGTGGCGTATATTCATAGATGTTGAGGGAGGTAAAAGCTTCCCCTCCCAAAATCAAAACCAAGATAATAAGAAAAAAAATATACACAACAATATATCTTTCATCTCTCTGTGTTTCATAATTTTCCTTCAATTCACAAGAGGCTGAATGTATCTCACTGGAAAAAGCATCCGAGTGAGTGAAACAGCACCCCTCTGTCTCTGTATGTGTACGCCATCTATCTGATGATGTCTGGTCAAAAAGAGTATGACAATATTGTCAGTCGTAGCATTGAATGCAAGGTAAGCCAGTAACCATTTGATCTCCCTTGATAAAAAAAGTATAAAATAATAGCCAATCAGCATTGAGCTAAACTGAGTGAGCTCAACTGTGAATGGGAAGCCAGTTGGGATTTGGCTTCACCTCAGTCCCATCACATCGAGAGCAAAACGTTGTTGACAGAAAATAACTTCAATTGTTACGTCTCGTTGTGTTGTTGTCCTCCGATGGCTGGCTAGCTAGCTAAAATTGGTTTTACTTAATTCTCCATAATGGCCAATGATTTCAAATGCGATTCTGATCCAACTATAAATTCACACGTTGGCCTGAGAGGATGGAAGTTCAGTATGGAGCTAGATGTAGTAGGCTAATCTTAATGAAAGGAAGTTAGGGTAGCGAGCAAGCATTTTAGCCAGGTAGCCTAGGACCCCACAATTTAAAAGCATGTACGGTATGACAGGTGCCTCTAGCTTGAATGGTTCGGGAGTTACTGTGGGCGAGTTATTTATGCAAATGTATATACATTTGTATTGTTTTAGTTGATAGAAGTTTTAAAGAATTTTGGATAGCCTGAACACGTGAAAGTTTGTTTGGTGTCTCTAGCTTAAAAAGTTCAATAGTTACTGTTGCTTGGTTATTTTATGCTAATCTATGCTAATGTATATAATTATAGTTGATGACATTTTTGAAGAATTTGAAGTTATGAAAGACTGCACGTGAGAAAGTTGGTTCGGTGTCTCTAGCCTGAATGGGTCAACAGTTACTTCTGAGTGAGTTATTTCTGCAAATGTATGTACATTTGTATAGTTGTTAAAAGTTGCCTGAACATGTGAAAGTTGATTTGTTGTCTCTAGTTTGAATGATTCAAGAGTTGCTGTTGTTTGGTTATGTTATGCAAATTCATGCACATTTATATAATTATAGTTGATAAAGGTTAAGAATTTAAAGTTAAGATAGACTGAACATAACAAAGTTGCTTTGCTGTCTCTAGATTGAACAGTTCAAGAGTTACTGTTGGTGATTCATTTTATGCAAATGTGTATAGGGGAACCGACCAGACAGCAAGGCCTGCGTCTTGTGACCGTAGCGTACGTGTAGGTATGTACGGCAGGACCTAATCAGAGAGATGGGTAGGAGCAAGCCCATGTCATGCTTTGTAGGTTAGCAGTAAATCCTTGAAATCAGCCCTTGCCTTAACAGGAAGCCAGTGTAGGGAGGCTAGCACTGGAGTAATATGATAATTTTTTTTGGTTCTAGTCAGGATTCTAGCAGCCGTATTTAGCACTAACTGAAGTTTATTTAGTGCTTTATCCGGGTAGCCGGAAAGTACAGCATTGTAGTAGTCTAACCTAGAAGTAACAAAAGCATGGATTAATTTTTCTGCATCATTTTTGGACAGAAAGTTTCAGATTTTTGCAATGCTACGTAGATGGAAAAAAGCTGTCCTTGAAACAGTCTTGACATGTTCGTCAAAAGAGAGATCAGGGTCCAGAGTAACGCCGAGGTCCTTCACAGTTTTATTTGAGACGACTGTACAACCATTAAGATTAATTGTCAGATTCAACAGAAGATCTCTTTGTTTCTTGGGACCTAGAACAAGCATCTCTGTTTTGTCCGAGATTAAAAGTAAAAAGTTTGCAGCCATCCACTTCCTTATGTCTGAAACACAGGCTTCTATCGAGGGCAATTTTGGGGCTTCACCGTGTTTAATTGAAATGTACAGCTGTGTGTCATCCGCATAGCAGTAAAAGTTAACATTATATTTTCGAGTGACATTCCCAAGAGGTAGAATATATAGTGAAAACAATAGTGGTCCTAAAACGGAACCTTGAGGAACACCGGAATATACAGTTGATTTCTCAGAGGACAAACCATTTACAGAGAAAAACTGATATCTTTCCGACAGATAAGATCAAAACCAGGCCAGAACTTGTCCGTGTAGACCAATTTGGGTTTCCAATCTCCAAAAGTATGTGGTGATCGATGGTATCAAAAGCAGCACTAAGGACTAGGAGCACGAGGACAGATGCAGAGCCTCGGTCTGATGCCATTAAAAGGTAATTTACCACCTTCACAAGTGCAGTCTCAGTGCTATGATGGGGTCTAAAACCAGATTGAAGCATTTCGTATACATTGTTTGGCTTCAGGAAGGCTGTGAGTTGCTGCGCAACAGCTTTTTCTACATTTTTTGAGAGGAATGGAAGATTCGATATAGGCCGATAGTTTTATATTTTCTGGGTCAAGGTTTGGCTTTTTCAAGAAAGGCTTTATTACTGCCACTTTTAGTTTGTTTGGTACACATCCGGTGGATAGAGAGCCGTTTATGATGTTCAACATAGGAGGGCCAAGCACAAGAAGCAGCTCTTACAGTAGTTTAGCTGGAATAGGGTCCAGTATGCAGCTTGAAGGTATAAAGGCCATGATTATTTTCATAATTGTGTCAAGAGATATAGTAGTATAGTAGTGTCTCTCTTGATCCTATGTCTTGGCAGAGTTGTGCAGACTCAGGACAACTGAGCTTTGAAGGAATACGCAGATTTAAAGAGGAGTCCATAATTTGCTTTCTAATAATCATGATCTTTTCCTCAAAGAAGTTCATGAATTTATTACTGCTGAAGTGAAAGCCATTCTCTCTTGGGGAATGCTGCTTTTTAGTTAGCTTTGCGACAGTATCAAAAAGAAATTTCAGATTGTTCTTATTTTCCTCAATTAAGTTGGAAAAATAGGATGATCGAGCAGCAGTGAGGGCTCTTCGATACTGCACGGTACTGTCTTTCCAAGCTAGTCGGAAGAACAGTTTGGTGTGGCATGAACAGTTTGGTGTTAAATGAACTCTGCTCCTTTTGCTCTCCTCACCAGTCCTTTGATGAAGACACCCACCCAGCCCAAGGCTCGGTGGCCCACCGTTAGCTCCTCCGCCATGGACGAATTTGACGAACTGATGATCGAGTTCACAGATGACCGTCTGGAAGATGACTTGGAGCTGGACCCCAGCAAGGGAGAGGACGACTATCTGCTGGAGCTGTCTGAGATGATTGACAGCTAAACTTGTCTACCAGCTAACCCAATCACGACCCCTGACTGACCCTTGACCTTGAGTAATGCAAATGTTCATGTAACCCCTGATACCCCATTCATGACCCCTGACTGACCCTTGACCTAGAGTAACTCCTACATTCATCACCACCAATAGAATTTCACCACCGGAACTAATCAAAAACCCTCAGTCAACCACCTGAACTAACACCAGTTGAACTTTAACCTACTACCAGACAAACTTGCAGGGCATCAATGTTACTGAAGATCCCTAAACACCTTCACCATCTCTCAGCCCATGTCATGGTAGTAGACTGGTTGCTCGCTCCAACATGTCAGAGGGGACTAATTAAAGAAAACATTTTTAGATGGTATTGTTTTTACTCTTTACTATTTCATTCATGGTTTTTACCTTTTGTCCTGGGAAAACGATCCTTTATGTATTTTAATTTCTGTACCTTTTGGATTATTTGACACTAGTAGTGATATACTTCTCTAAGGGTTTTATTTTTTATTTCCTTTTTTTGTCCCGAAAGATAACATGGAAAAAGCAAACAATTTGTTGAATGACATACAAATATATTTTTCAAACGTCCTCAGGAATTACCATCTTGCATTTTAAAGACGAGCTTGTGGTCTTACCTGCCAGGCTTGTCACCCATGGTTGTTCAATCATGTATCATTGTTTGTTGCAGAAAGACTGAATCTGTGTATGCTTAGAAGACTGCTTTAAATGGAAGAGCTACAATATCTAACTTGTCTAGCAGGGTGTCACAGACTGCTGCTGCAATTACAATCGTTAGCCTGCTCCTGCGTTTGCCTTGAGCTCATGTCAACTGTCGGACTGACGCTCCAAAAATCATGTACAAAGTTTAGTTCACCTCAAGTTCTGAACTGATTCAACGGTAAATGTAAATTGGTTGTGGGAACTTTGAGTTAGCTATATTTGAGATGAACTAAATGGAAATATGGGTTGAAGTATGAAGTGAATGTTTAATGTTTAAAAGTAAGATTTGTTTTTCAGTTGTGTATTACAGAAGTTAACTCTGAAATAAGTCCCTTTTTTTAAATACAACTACCATGTTCCTCTAGTTTCACCTACCTGTATTCCCTATTGTACGTTGGTCAACACGTGTTTGGATTAAATACCATTTTGGACCATGTTTTAAACCTACCCAATTATTTGACACAGTTGAATATGAAACATTACACACTGTTTAACATCCAACCTGCTCTCTGTTCAACCTTTTGTTACAAATAGTGTTTTCTAGTCATAAAATGTGAAAAAGCAGCTTCTCAGGGACTATGAATCGGTTGTCTGACTTTGAACCCATTTGTAATGTTCTTACACCATGTCTGAATTCAACTGACACTTTCCACTGCTAGCATGTGACAACTGGCCTTAGTGGTCGGAGTACCAGTTGGTCCTGTCCCATGTCAACTGTGATCAGATATCTGCTGATCAGAGTTGTACGATCTTGGATGATGAGCCTGTTGGTTGTGTATCTGTACCTGCTTGAGCCTGTTCTTATGTAAATGTCTAAAGGGTGTTGTACATAATAAAAAGGCTTTCATGACAAGTTGCGATTCCCCAGTCTCGAGGACTTTTTTTATTTCACCTTTATTTAACCAGGTAGGCTAGTTGAACAAGTTCTCATTTACAACTGTGACTTGGCCAAGATAAAGCAAAGCAGTGCAACACAAACCACAACACAGTTACACATGGAATAAACAAGCGTACAGTGAATAACACAATAGGAAAAAAAATAAAGTCTATATACAGTGTGTGCAAATGGCGTGAGGATGACTGAAGACATGTCAATCTAAGAAAGTGGTTGTTACAGCTACAGTTTAAAAATCTGAGTGCCAGGGTCATTTCAGTTCATGTGCCCTAAACTTACCTGGAGCAATCAACCAACTACTGTTGATTTTATAATTCTTGAAATGTGTGTTTGTCAATATAAATTGTTTTCCCCTCCGATACAGCAGACGGCGCTCTTAAGTTTGGTCAGTGCGATCTGAGCAGAAATAGACGCATCGTAGCCGAAGATTTTTTATAAATCAAGATAGACCATGGCCTGTGTTTCCAATGGGAGCAAATTAATCAAAGTAGGCAGAACAAGCAAGGATATATGCAGAACTAGCATGTACTTCCATATTTCCGTAAGAGAACGCCTACTCAAAAGTGCGCGTTTGCAATAACTCAATACGCCAATGCGCTCCTAAAAAACGCAATTAAAAAAAAACTATTGCAAAGGGTAAAGTCTACAAAGATAAGTCCACTCTGTTCGTAACAGATTCTAGTTTTGGAAAAATAAAACTATGTAGATCAAATGTTTCATCGATGAGAACATTTGCAGAATGTCGTCCAAAATCCATCTCCCTCCATCTTCTCCCACTGCCGGTCAATGGGCTTCCTCTTATTATCAGATTTGGTAGTTAGTGGAAACGCCAACTGGATGCTTCACATTTATACATCCGGTGAAATATCTGGCTCATTGTTTTATCTGTGTCGTCACATTCGTGAAACTAGATAGCTATAAACAAAGATGGTGGATTGTTAAAAATAATAATACTACCTGAGAGATAAGTAACATCTTTCATTTGTGGTACTACTCGCACAGCAAACAAAATGTCAAAATTGGAATTGTTGAATATATTTCTTACGAAGAGATTAACCGCGGCTGCCGAGGAGATATTTGGAGCTGTGAAGGGTACGATAGTTGAGTACCAGACAGAAATCGTTCGCTCCAAGGAGGAGAACAATCGTCTCCGAAAGCTGCTGGATATCGCTGTTCAGCGCGTTCTACTTCAAACAGGTAACTAGGCTAAGTAACGCTAGGATATGAACCTACTTTTATTTCTCAAAACGAGGGAATTGTTTTGTTTGTTGCCAGACTCTACAAAATAATATATACAAAATACCAGAATTGTTCTATTGGACTAACGTTAGACTAGACTGAGAATATGAAAAGCCGACTACAGGGCTGCCAACTTTGAAGAAAGCTTGGAGTGAGATTTTGCCTAGACGGGGCCTGTGAAATGTTACTGTTTTAAAGCTAATTTCCTGTAATTCTATGTATTTCGACATGGTTTAGGCCTATGATATATATTTTTAAAAAACAGGTCAGCTGTATTCAGAATTTTTTTAACAATAAATTAACACTCAAAATTCTACGACTTTGTTACTTTTAGGTTTTGGGGGGATGGAATTAAAAGTATACAATTAAATTGATTTTTTAGGTGGTTTGACACTTTAAAAAAATAATAATTCAGTAATGAAATTAGATGAGGAAACAGGCCAATGGGAGAAACAGTGGGAAGATCAGTGAGAATGCTCTGCAGAGGAAATACTAATAACATTAATGGTTGATGGCAGTGGGTAACCAAATCATAGATTCCAGTTTTGTCGTAGACCGCTTTCAAGGTAAGGACACAAACATTTAGTATTTGGTCATTTTGGTGAACTCTTTAAAATAGTGCTGGATGAAAATCCTGCTTGCTCTCCTTGATCTATGTTTCCCAAGTGCTGGATGTTCTTAATTTGTCAATCATCCAACCTTTAAAAAAAATAGTCGAATGAATATCAATATTCAGGTGGTTTATGTCTACTAGTTGAAGATCATTGTCATTCTCTTACTCTACATAGACAAAATATTTGTTAATGAATTGTCAGTCTCCCTCTATCGCTGCTTTGCATGTGCAAAAAACTAAAATGTGAAATTATATTTGAGGCCTAGAGCATTTTAATATCCAATACTTATTTGTAGGACTTATTCAAAACTGTCAATGAATGGCTGCAAAAATATATAGCCTTATATTCATTTTCAAAGACACAAGTAGGCATATCAGATTTAAAATCTGTGATTACACTGGCAAAATTGGGAAGAAGGGGAGCAATAAAATACTGTAAATGTGGGGATCTTTCTGACATGCACACTAATTCCACTTGTATTTCAGCCCATTGTTAAGAATGAGAATTGTTCAACTGATCAGACTAAATAAAGTACATTGATAATCAAATCTGCTCTAGGCAAGACATAAATCTGCCCCTACACCCTAACCAAAATGTTTTTATATCTATTGTCTCCCCTCTAGAATCAAACTTATGCTTTTGAGTTCACAATCTGTTTGACCAAATGATTTTCATAGTGACAAATCACTACTAAACATACTGTAGGTCTGTCTGCTACCTTTTCATTGTCAGAGCCTAAATGCCAATCACCAAAAAAATGGTACTAATGCAAGTGTGGATTAATTCGACATTAGTACATGCTGTCAAATTGCTGCATTCTGCAATAGGGATGGGAGTAACAGCAACCTACATTTGTTGACAACATTGTATCTACAAATGCACTACCGTGCTGCTCATTTTACCATTTTATAAACTCAGCAGAGAATGTTCTCTCTCTCCATTCAATTCCACTCTAATCTTGTTGGGTAAAAAAATACACATTTTCAAGAATGACATCTGATCTATTCATATACGATTTAAAAAAAAGTTTACCCCCTTTTCTCCCAAATTTCAATCTTGTCTCATCTCTGCTACTCTCCAACGTGGAGCCCTCCCGGCCAAACCCTCCCCTAATCCGGACGACGCTGGGCCAATTGTAAGCCGCCCTATGTGATTCCTGATCACAGCCAGTTGTGATACAGCCTGGGATCGTGCCTTAGATGCTCATCCCAAAGCTCTCCCCTGCCCTCCATTTTGCAAATCTTATCATAATTCTATCCTTCTGATTCCTTCTTACAAGCAAAAGCTAAAGGAAGAAGTACCTGTGACTTGATCCATATGGAAGTGGTCAGATGACGGCGGACTGTTTTGCAGCACAGACTGGAATATGTTCCGGGATTCATCCAATGGAATTGAGGAGTATACCACCTCAGTCATCGGCTTCATCAATAAGTGCATCAATGACGTCGTCTCCACAGTGACCATAAGTAAATATCCCAACCAGAAGCCATGGATTACAGGCAACCTCCACATCGAGCAAAAGGCTAGAGCTGCCGCGTTCAAGGAGCGGGACACTAATCTGAAATCCCGCTATGCGCTCAGACGAACCATCAAACAAACAAAGCGTCAATAAAGGATTACGATTGAATCATTCTACACCGGCTCTGGTACTGTTCGGATGTGGCCGGGCATGAAAACTATTACCGGCAACAAAGGGAAGCCCAGACGCGAGCTGCTCAGTGATGCAAGCCTACCAGATGAGCTAAATGCCTTTTATGCTCGCTTCGAGGCAAGCAACACTGAAGCATGCACGAGAGCCTGAATGTGTGATAACGCTCTCGGTAGCCGATGTGAGCAAGACCTTTTTAAACAGATCAACATTCACAAAGCCTTGGGGCCAGATGGATTACCAGGATGTGTACTCCAAGCATGCACAGACTCCAAGCATGCACAGACCAACTGGCAAGTGTATTCACTGACATTTTCAACCTCTCCTTGACTGATTCTGTAATACCTACATGTTTCAAGCAGACCACCATAGTCCCTGTGCCCAAGGAAGCGAAGTTAACCTGCCTAAATAATTACCGCCCTTTAGCACTTGCGTTGGTAGCCATGAAGTGCTTTGAAAGGCTGGTCATGGCTCACATCAACAGCATCATCCCGGATACCCTAGTCCCACTCCAATTCGCATTATGCCCCAACAGATCCACAGATGA
Source organism: Oncorhynchus kisutch (assembly GCF_002021735.2). Taxonomy (NCBI): domain Eukaryota; kingdom Metazoa; phylum Chordata; class Actinopteri; order Salmoniformes; family Salmonidae; genus Oncorhynchus; species Oncorhynchus kisutch. The sequence goes on along the minus strand of NC_034178.2, from coordinate 56,622,537 downwards.
CACAATCGCACTCCACACTGCCTTTTCCCACCTGGACAAAATGAACACCTATATGAGAATGCTGTTCATTGACTACAGCTCAGCGTTCAACACCATAGTGCCCTTGAAGCTCATCACTAAGCTAAGGACCCTGGGACTAAACACCTCACTTTGCAACTGGATCCTGGACTTCCTGACAGGCTGCCCCCAGGTGGTAAGGGTAGGCAACAACACATCAGCCACGCTCAAGGTCCTAACCGCCATCAATAAAAGACAGGACTGTGCAGCCGTCTTCATCGACCTGGCCAAGGGTTTAGACTCCATCAATCACCTCATTCTTATCAGCAGACTCAGCAGCCTTGGTTTCTCTAATGACTGCCTCACCTGGTTCACCAACTACTTCTCAGATAGAGTTCAGTGTGTCAAATCGGAGGGCCTGTTGTCCAGACCTCTGGCAGTCTCTCTATGGGGGTGCCACAGGGTTCAATTCTCGGGCCGACTATTTTCTCTGTATATATCAATGATGTTGCTCTTGCTGCGGGTGAGTTTTTTGATCCACCTCTACGCAGACGACACCATTCTGTATACATCTGGCTCTTCTTTGGACACTGTGTTAACAAACCTAAAAACGAGCTTCAACGCCATACAACACTCCTTCCGTGGCCTCCAACTGCTCTTAAATAGTAGTAAAACGAAATGTAGGCTCTTCAACCGTTCGCTGCCCACACCAGCCCGCCCGTCTAGCATCACTACTCTGGACGGTTCTGACTTAGAATATGTGAACACCTATAAATACCTAGGTGTCTGGTTAGACTGTAAACTCTCCTTTCAGATTCACATTAAGCATCTCCATTGCAAAGTTAAATCTAGAATTAGCTTCCTATTATGCAACACAGCCTCCTTCACTCATGCTGCCAAACATACCCTCGTAAAACTGACCATCCTACCAATCCTTGACTTCAGCGACGTAATTTACAAAATAGCCTCCAGCACTCTACTCAGCAAACTGGATGCAGTCTATCACAGTGCCATCCGTTTTGTCACCAAAGCCACATATACTACCCACCACTGCAACCTGTATGCTCTCGTTGGCTGGTCCTCGCTACATATTCATCGCCAAACCCACTGGCTCCAGGTCATCTATAAGTCTTTGCTAGGTAAAATCAAAGGTAAAGCTCCACCTTATCTCAGCTCACTGGTCACCATAGCAACACCCACCCGTAGCACGCACTCCAGCAGGTATATTTCACTGGTCATCCCCAAAGCCACACAAAAATGACTAAAGTTGGAGACTTATCTCCCTCACTAACTTTAAGCGTCAGCTGTCAGAGCAGCTTACCGATTGCTACAGCTGTACACAGCCCATCTGTCAATGGTCCATCCATCCAACCAACTTAAAAAAAAAATGTTTTTACCTTTATTTAACCAGGCAAGTCAGTTAAGAACAAATTCTTATTTTCAATGACGGCCTAGGAACAGTGGGTTAACTGCCTGTTCAGGGGCAGAACGACAGATTTGTACCTTGTCAGCTCGGGGGTTTGAACTCGCAACCTTCCGGTTACTAGTCCAACGCTCTAACCACTAGATTACCCTGCCTACCTCATCCCAATATTTATTTTAGTTTTTCTGCTCTTTTTCACACCAGTATTTCTACTTGCACATCCCCATCTACACATGTATCACTCCAGTGTAAATTGCTAAATTGTAATTACTTCACCACAATTTGCCTATTTATTGCCTTACCTCCTTACTTCATTTGCACACACTGTATACAGGTTTTTCTATTGCTATTGACTATACGTTTGTTTATCCTATGTGTTGTTTTTGTCGCACTGCTTTGCTTTATCTTGGCCAGGTCGCAGTTGTAAATGAGAACTTGTTCTCAACTGGCCTACCTGGTTAAATAAAATGTGAAATAAAATCCTGACCGGTTGCATCACCGCCTGGTATGGCAATTGCTCGGCATCTGACCATAAGGCGCTACAGAGGGTAGTGCGTACGGCCCAGTACATCACTGGGGCCAAGCTTCCTTTCATCCAGGACCTATAGAATGGGCAGTGTCAGAGACTCCTCTAAAATTGTCAGAGAATCCAGTCACCCAAGTCTGTATAGACTGTTTTCTCTGCTACCGCACGGCAAGCGGTACTGGAACGCCAAGTCTAGGACCAAAAGGCTCCTTAACAGATTCTACCCCCAAGCCATAAGACTGCTGAACAATTAATCAATTGGCCACCGGATTATTACATTGACCCCCCCCCCCCTTCCATTTGTTTTGCACACTGCTGCTACTTGCTGTTTATTATCTATGCATAGTTACTTCACCCCTACCTACATGTACAAATTACCTCAACTAACCTGTACCCCCGCACACTGACTTGGTACCGGTACCTGTTGTATATAGCCTCGTTATGTTATTGTTATTATTATTTAATTTTTTTACTTTAGTTTATTTGGTAAATATTTTCTTAACTCTTCTTGAACTGCACTGTTGGTTAAGGGCTTGTAAGTAAGCATTTCACAGTAAGGTCTACACAAACTATCACAAATAGTTTGATAAAACATTTTTAGACTGCTGCGCCACTCGGGAGCCATATCATATATTTTTCAGAGCCAATCTGATTGGTCAAAAGACCAATTAGTGAAAAAAGACCAGTATTGGGATGACTGTCTAAATGCAGCATAATAGGCTGACCACAACACTCGCTCGTGTCGCAAAATAAATGTAGAAAACCATGTTATTCAATTGTTGCACCCACACTGCTCGCGCGCGCCAACGAGTGTCTGTGTTGCCAAGGGCTGAAATAGAAGTCATTCCTATTTCTGACGCAATCGCGCTGCAAGTCCTGCCTCTCCCATCTCCTCATTGGTTTACAGAAGCAGGTACCCACGTGCCATCTCCTTATTGGTTATACCCATGTGGGTGATTGAAAGACTAAATGTTTTGTCGGTTGTCGTGGTAATTCTATGAAAGTGTAGATGACAATCAACAAAAAATTTCAAAGATGAAAGAGCCAGGGAGGAGAGATGACTAGAGACTATTCGGTTGGCCGTTTTATGTGTAGAGTAGAGGACCATGTGCATTTCAGGTAAAATAACAACTCAAATGTTTATATCCCAGGACAAATTAGCTAGCAACAGCAAGCTAGCTAAATAGGACAAATTAGCTAGCAAGTGCAAGCTAACTAAATAAGACAAATTAGCTAGCAAGTGCAAGCTAACAAGCTAAATTGCCATGCATGTTTAATGCTTTTCGACCTGTCCCCAAATGAATGTCATTGGTTCAGAGTTTGTTTTGGTATTTTAACCTTTGTCGTGATCATGTTTGGTGTAGGGGGACAAAATAAATTAGTGCACGATGGCGCACGCGCCCAGCCGGTTTGGGTTCTGTGTAAGTGCATTGTTTTTGGCCAAATCGTCCACTCTTCTACACCTCCAATAAAATCACTCAATACTGCCACACGCAGGTCGGCTGATCCAGCAGCAGGAAAGGTCATTGATTTTATCACCTACAACAGTTTGAACGTCATATCAATCTGTTGTTTCACCCATATATTACACGGAATGCAATCATATTTTATGTAAGTAGACAACAGGGTATGTTTTTACAGGGATTCTATATTTCTAGATAGACAGTGATTTTACTGGCGGTGCAGAAGAGGTAGATCTGGCACATGGTCAAAAACAATTCTTAGATTCTTTCCAGACAGGCCATTTTTTTCAGTTGCATTTAACTTTTTATTTAGAACTTTTTTGGAAGTACATACTGGACGTAAATGACAATGGTTGCTCTGCCACACTTGTCTTTGGTAAGTACCGAATGTATTTTGACATTTTAGGCTTGCAAAGCTGGTGAATGGCAAGTTGAATGGCTGCTTCCTGGGCTTAAAGGAGAATCTCCATATTCAACGTCTCCTGTAAACCCAGATTCTGGTTCACATGCAGGCTACACATGTCATACATGTACTGTGGTACTAGGATAGAATTGCCTTCAGCTGACTTTCTTCCTTTCCTTTCCCTCTAGACCACCATGCTATCCATCTCACTGAAGATGCATCTTCCCCTGAGCAGCAGCACTGTGAGCAGGAGTGGAGCCCCGGTCTGGGCCAGGACCCAGAGCCCACACTGATTAAAGAGGAACAGGAGCTCAGAATCAGCCAGGAGGAAGACCAGCGTCACGGTCTGGAGTCTGATACCAAAGGAGAGTCTACATTAACTCCTCCCTTTGTTAAAAGTAACTGTGATCAGGACCCAGCTCAGCCTTCACATCTTCCACATACCCAAACTGTGGACATCAGAGAAGGAGACTTTTTAGCCAGAACCATATCTTCTAAGCAGATCAAAATAGAAAATGAAGAAGGCTACAGCACATCAGAACCAACCAGTGACTTACAGACCATCTTCAATGTAAATTCAGACTGTCTTGCAGCTTCGAGTGAAAACGATGCCCAACCCAATATCAACAATAGAATTCAGAGAGAAGGACTCTCAGGATATAAGGCCCCACAGGGAACAAGCAGTGCATATGAAAGAGAAAGTATAGGTCTACACATAGATGTTAGAGGCCAGAACACCTCAAAGCTGCCTCCACAGAGATCTCCCTATCAGCCCCAGGGCATACAGAGAGTGTATCGTTGCAGAGAGTGTGGGAAATGCTTCAGTTTCTCCTGTCAGTTAGAGGTCCACATGCGATGGCACACCAAGGAAAGACCATTCAGCTGCTCTGTGTGCAGAAAAGGCTTCACAACCATCAGCATGTTGAGGAGGCACCACCGCATTCACACTGGAGAGAAGCCCTTCCGCTGTCACATCTGTGGGAAATGTTTCAACCAGTCGGCTCACCTCAACACTCACTTTAAAATTCACCCAGGGGAGAGACCACATGGCTGGAAAATGGCTCGGTCAAAACGTTAACAGCAGAGACATTTACGCTCTCTCTTGAAATTAAGTTCTGAGCACAGAAGCAGAGTGACATGTAAATCTGGGCAGTTGAATTATTGTCCAGGATTTAAAACACTAGAAGAATCAGTGATTGATGTTTGAACAATGCATTACAATACAGTGGGGAATGGGAATAACTTTGAGTAATGAAAATGTGTGATTGTGTTGCTGCATGCGTCATCATCTGAAGCCATGTTCAGTGCCAGCATGAGGATATGAATACTGCTAGTAGCTATATATATGTTGACTGATGTTGTTCTTTTGTAATTACACTACACATTTTACAGGAAGCAGAGGATATCACCTGTTTTAGTAGATGCAGATCAATCAATTAATTTGATCCTCATCTATTTCCCCTTAGGACTTGGACATGACTGCTGGGCTGTATGACTATCCTATTAGGGCCTTGACAGTTATCCCTGATGAAATTACTGTGTCAAAATGTAGTGTTCTGTAATGAATGTTAACTGTTTTGTAATAAATAATTGGTCAAATGTGTTTTTAAGGTCAGGATTACTTTTATCTTCTACCATTCAGGCTGCTGTGTGTGTGTGTGTGACTACCAATTTCAACCTAAAGCAGTGCCTCTGAGTTACAGTATGTAAATTTAGATATCAGCATCTTTCAATCTAGTTTAAACTGACACATTTTCCCCACGCAAATCACGATTCCTCCAGTTTGTAAAACAAGCTCATATACCTTCTAAGTGATCCCATCTGATTGAAGTCTGCTGCCTTCATGGCACGGATGCGGTTTCTCCTCTATGTGAGTCTTCATATGCACGGTCAGGGCTTCACTCAGCGGAGACCTTGTGACATTCTTCACAGTGATGCAGTTTCATCCCTCTGACTCATACGTGTGGTCAGGGAAGCTCTTTCCACAAATATGGCAACGATGCAGCGTCTCCTTCGTGTGTGTCCTCATGCATCTGCAAGCTTCCTTTTCGACTGAAATGTTTACCACAATCTTGACACTGAAATGGTTTCTTCCCGGTATGAATGACTTGGTGTTTTTACAGTAATGATGTTTAAATTGTTTTCCACACAGGACACCGACATGAGCCCTCACAATTTGCACTTTCAGGTTAGCCTTTTGACGGGTACAAGTGTTAGTCACACATTCAGTTATATAAAATGGGCACAAACTGCCTGCCTGTACAGCATGGAGAGCTCACCCATTCATTGAATGCTGCATGGAGTTCTGCGAGGTTAAACAAGACCTCTTCTCTGAAATTTGACATTGCACTCTCGTCAACTTTTTTCTCCAAATAGTTTTTTCCTCTATTGTATGCCTTCTTTCTATCTGGTTTTGTTTGACCTATTTGGGGAATTTCTCCCCTTTTGCTGTGTTGCAATTTCATTCAACCCTCCGTAGCTGTTTAACTGGAGTTTTCTTTTGCATCGTTTCTGCAATCTGCACTTTTCTTTGCTTTGTCATGTTTTGAGACTGAGGACTACTCTGGTTGAAGGTCCCGCTTTGGTCCAGAAGAGCATTTGTTTCCCTCCACTGTTCCCTTTTTGTGTGCCCTGGCTGTTTCGGACATCAATTCCATTGGAGGTCGATCCTTCTTCCATTGAGCCCTTCTTTGATAACTAAAAGCAAAACAATAACTGATACCAGATATAAATCACTCTACACTGACCATACAATTAACTAAATAAGTTGAAATGTACAATGAAATTCAGAAAATGCTACCCTACTCTTCTCTTGGCAATGTATTCCGCCTTTGCTAGAGGTACAGAATGTATCCGTGACCTGTGTCGTGCAACCCTCTCCTTGATGAATGAAGGCATCTTTTCTTTTTTTTAAAGGCTGAAAACATTTTTCCTTATTAACTGTATGGACAAGTGTCAATACTTGCATTTTTCCTTATTAACTGTATGGACAAGTGTCAATACTTGCAGTTTTCTTATGAAACACACCAATATCCCATTATAGTTGTTCAAATTCAATCGTGGACAGTTGCCCAATATATTTTCACCCTTTGATATGCAAAAACTGTACAAATGTATCATTCTTTGTGATACATTTATACAGTGCCAAACAGAAGAGAACATGTAGAAATGTGTTGTAATAAGATTGTATTTATTGTTTTTTTTATATAAATATTATCCTTGGACACAAAAATAGCAAATCATGTCAATTACCTTCATTCATCAATCAATACATTAGATTAAGTCAACTAACAGTAGTGCTACATTGTTAAACTGTTCCTTCAGATATTCGGACTGAATCCGGTTTCCCTCACAGAGCACCTCCACCCTTGGGTCTTGTCTTCATATGCTGTTTGATGGAAGCCTTCATGCCAAACACGGCAACAAAGTTTGTTTTACCATGTGTGTATCATATGTATGTCAATATCCCTTCCTAGGGAAAGATCTGCCGCACACATTGCAGCTAAAAAACTTCTCCCCTGTGTGAACTAGCTGGTGGATGTTTAGTCTACTCTGAGATATGAAGCTGCGGTCACACAGTGAGCATGTACACTTCCCTCCATGTATTTGGAGAATGAAGCTAACATTTTAATATCGGCTCCATACGCCAACATTTTGTATTTGGGATCAAATGTTCCGTATGAGGCGACAGTACAGAATGTCACCTTTATATTTGAGGGCATTTTCATGTTTTGTCATTTAAAAAATGAAAGCACTTAAATGTATCAAGTTCCCCAATTTGAATAATTATTTCACTTCTATTAGTCAATTTATTTTGTCCCATATTCCTTGCACTCAATGACTACATCAAACATGACTACAAACTTGTTGGATGCATTTGCAATTAGTTTTGGTTGTGTTTCAGATGATATTTTGCCCAATAGGAACTAAATGGTGAATAATGTATTGTCATTCTGGAGTCCCTTTTATTGTAGGAAGAGAAGATGGTAATGGTGAGAGGTTGTAGCCTCATGATTCATTCAGGATTATTTTAGAAGTGTGCAGAAGCATTTTATCTACTTAGAAAATGACTCCAGTTATAATTAACCATTCACTTCCTATTGGGCAAAACAACCCAAGAAATGCATCCGACAAACATGTTTGTGTGCTCGGAATATGCACCAGAACTTTTTACTACTTCAAACACGAAGTGAATTTGTCCAAATACTTATGACTTCTTCAAATGGGGGCACTAGATACATAATGCTTTTAATTCTAAACGGTAAAACCAATCTGTATGAAAATACCCTCAAATAAAAGGTGACATTACGTACTGTAGCCTCATATGAAACCTTTGATCTCAATTCCCAAATGTGGGAGCCAATTTTAAAATTGTAGCTTTACTGTCCAAATACATATGGAGGGGAGTGTATATGTATACCCTGTGTGTAATTTCATATGATCCTTCAAAAGATGAGGACGTTTGATACAAACTTGGGAGTTGAATGGCTTCTCTTCTGGGTGTAACTATCTTAAATGCTCTGCCAAGTGTCCCTTCCTGGTAAAGCACGTGCCACAACCATGGTAATGAAAATATGTATCTCCTGTATGTATTTGTATGTCTTTGACAGTATTCCTCTGTAAGGAAACATTTACTGCACACATGGCAGTTAAACGGTTTCTCCCCATAGACCTTTTGTCAGACTGCTTTCTCAGAGTTGATGTACTACTATCGACACGTTCACTGTTTTCATTCTGAGCTGGAGAACAGTCTGCATTTACTGGAGAGAGGGGCTGTAATTCACTGTTTGGTTCTGATACTCCACAGCCCTCTCCATGTTGTTTGGATCTCTTCTGTTGTTTTAGTGGGTAGAAAGTAATTCTCCACAGTTTGGGTTTGGTGAATACGTGAGGGGTGGGTCCTGATCCCAATCACTTTTCACAAAGGGAGAAGTTAATATGAATCTTTGGTATCAGACTCCAGCCTCTGAATCTACTCTTCCTCATGACCAATCCCAAACTACTCCTGTTCCTCTTTAATCTGTGTGGGCTCTGGGTCATCCTGCCACAGATCTGGGATCCACTCCTGGTCACAGTGCTGCTGCTCAGGGGGAACTCCTGCTTCTGGGACAGTGAGTTACTAGCTGCTGGGGATCTGTAGAGATTAAATATATATATATCTCGAACTATATTATGATATAGCTATAGTTATTTTCCTCTGACACTGAAGATCCGTCTGCGCACATGCGGTCACAATATTGTGTGGTTTATCAAAATCTGAAACGTCTTTATGATACGTGAAGGTAAAACGTTATGGAAACATCACTATACGCTACAGACCTGCTTTATATCACTTTATATCACTATCAGGCTGTGTGATGACATTTAACGTTAGTAACGTTAGCCTTTGTAGACGGGAGATGTCTCTTTGAACGGGAGATGTCTTACTCGTACTCCGATATCTTTCTAACCACGGCCCTAAATATTTCAACGGCTGCTGCTGTTAATTGCTCGGTAAGAAACACATTCAGCAGATGTAGTTTAGACATTATGATAGTGTACAAAAACATTTCCAGAGAAATGCTGTCCTACGGTACATGGAAGTAAACAGTGTATGCTTCCTTACCGTTCTTTGGTCGCTATTGGTATACCGCCACCTGTTGGGCTGGAGTGAGATAAAGCCATAAACAAACCAACCACAGATTTTGGATGGATGCAGCGCTGAGTAATCCTAAATGTAATATGACTTAACCTTACTCTTTAATATTTACATATTTTTGACAGCCCTTACGTTTGTAGACATCCATTAATTGACAGCAAAATTATCGTAATTAACCCGCACAAAAGGGGGCGGTATTGCAATCGCTGCTACTCTTGTGACGTTCATACGTTTTCTTTTCACAGTCTATGGTTCACACACACAACATACTACTAATCCACGTGAGTTAAACAATAGGAACTGATACACGTTCATTCTACAAAATGTCCAAACTACATCTGCTGAATGTGTTTCTTACCGAGCGATTAACAGCGGCGGCTGTTGAGATATTTGTGGTCGTGGAAAAAACGGTATCAGAGTACCAGGAAGAAATCTCCCGTTCAAAGGAGGAGATCGATCGTCTACGGATGCTGCTAGATGTCGTTACTCAACCAAAGATACATTTGCATAAAGCAGGTTGGTAGCGACTATCACAACAATCAATCAAGCAGATTATGTAAGCAGGCAAACCACATTGCCCATAAACAACCAATACACAATTGTGTCTTTAAAATAATGTCAGGATCGATTGTAATATAATGATTGATTGATTGACTTTCCTTTTAGATCCCCAGCATCTAATACTCCCTGTCCCTGAAGAGGGGGAGCAGCAGCACTGTGAGCAGGAGTGGTGGTGCACCAGTCTGGGGCAGGAGGACCCAGAGCCCAAACAGATTAAAGAGGAACAGGAGGAGTTTGGGACAGGTCAGGAGGAAGAGCAGCTTCAGGGTCTGGAGTCTGATATCAAAGAGTTCATAAACAATCCTTCCTTTGTGAAAAGTGACTGTGATCAGGACCCACCTCAGCCCTCACATCTTTACCAAACCCCAACGGTGGAGAACAGAGAGAGGGATCGTATGAGGACACACACTGGAGAGAAACCATATCAGTGTAGTGAATGTGGCAAATGCTTCAGCCAGAAGATATACCTGGAAGAACATATGGTGACTCACAAAAGAGAGAAACCACATCAATGTGAAGACTGTGGTAAATTGTTTAGCCTCAAGCATAACTTAACAGTCCATATGAGGATACACACGGGAGAGAAACCATATCAGTGCAAAGAATGTGGTAAATGCTTTGGTTACACCAAATCCCTGGCAAAGCATATGAGGAGTCATACAGGAGAGAGACCATATCAGTGTTGTTATTGTGGCAAATGCTTCACTCAGAAGTTTAGCCTGAAAGAACATATTAGTATTCACACAGGTGAGAAACCATATAAGTGTCCCATGTGTGTAAAATGCTTCAGGGCAGCACGATTTCTAAAACAGCACCAACAGATTCACAGAGAACAACCATATTGCTGACTTTTTTGTGGTTAATGCTTTGCTTGTAAGAAATGAGGATGAACACAGAGTGAGAAACATGACATTGCTGCTTAGGGCAAAATCTTTCTCTCACTTGTGCAGTAAGACCTTTCGATTCTGAGCATGGCACAAACGTGGATAGTATGTTTTGTAGAACTAGTATTTTTAGTTGACACAGTAAGCTTTTTAAGTTTGTCCCAACATATGAGTCCCCCATTTGGATTACACCTTAAAGTCACAGCAAACTAGTACATTGGTGTTCTCTAAATACATAAAGGATGTCTACATTTTAATGGGAATGTGCTTCACATTTGTAGACATGCTACCTTATACCTGTAGTGGTAGGACAAACAAACCCATCAGGTCAATGATCTTGGTTTAATATACGGTGCCTTTGGAAAGTATTCAGACCCCTTGACTTTTTCCACATTTTGTTACATTGTTACAGCCTTATTCTAAAATTGATTAAGTAAATAAAAATCCGTAGCAATGTACACACAATACCCCATAATGATAAAGCGAGAACACGTTTTTATTTTTTTTATTTTAGCAAATGAAAAAAAGGGGGAAAAAAATACATTTTTTCCGTAAGTATTCAGAGCCTTTGCTATGAGACTCAAAATTGAGATCAGTTACATCCTGTTTACATTGATCATCCTTTAGATGTTTCTACAACTTGATTGGAGTCTACCTGGGTTAAATTCAATTGATTGGACATGATTTGGAAAAGCACACACCTGTCTATATAAGGTCCCACAGTTGACAATTCATGTCAGAGCAAATACCAAGCCATGAGGTCAAAGGAATTGTCCATAGAGCTCCCAAACACGATTGTGTCGAAGGAACCGATCTGAGGAAGGGTACCAAAAAATTCTGTACCATTGAAGGTCCCCAAGAACACAGTGGCCTCCATAATTCTTAAATGGAAGAAGTTTGGAACCACCAAGACTCATCCTAGAGCTGTCCGCCCGGCCAAACTGAGCACTCAGGAGACAAGGGTCTTGTTCAGGGAGGTGACCAAGAACCCGATGGTCACTCTGACAGAGATCCAGAGTTCCTCTGTGGAGATAGGAGAACCTTCCAGAAGGACAACCATCTCTGCAGAATTCTATCAATCAAGCCTTTATGGTAGAGTGACCAGACAGAAGCCACTCTTCAGTAAAAGGCACATGACAGCGTGCTTGGAGTTTGACAAAAGTCACCTAAATATTCTCAGACCAAGCTTGTTTTTGCTTTGTCATTATGGGGTATTTTGTGTAGATTGGGATAAAGGATAAAAAAATGTAAGCACATTTTTAGAATAAGGCTTTAGCCTAACAAAATGTGGAAAAAGTCAATGGGTCTGAATACTTTCCAAAGGCATTTTATATTGTGAATGTATTGAGGAACAAACATGCACAACATTGTAGAAGCCCCAAATAGTGTGCATAACAGAAACATACATTTTTAAGCATATGCAGTTGCCATCTCATTTTGTTTTGAATTATACACAACGCGTATCAGTGACTGTCTTCTAGCTGTACTGAAACAGCACATATTTGGTTTCAACAAGGCTCCTTGTTCAAATGTTGGAGTGCCACCTCACCAGCTCTAGTCTGCCATGACCTCTTATATCTGTGTAGTGGGTTTGACACCACTGCATGGTGTTCTTTCTCATAAACCTGACATGGCCCCAGTCCATGTAATGCCATTCTATGTTGTGAGCATCTTAGAGTGGATTGGTATATCATACTTCTTGTGAATAAAGCTTTTTATTATTAATCATGTTATTTCATTTCAAGCTGTTATAGAAGGCTATTTTTTTCTCAAATAAATACAGGTTCTCAACCTTTATTTATTATTATAAATACTATCAGGTATGATATTTCACATTACTGCATAACTTTCACTGTGTGTTGGATTGGCATATCCCAAAAGCATTCCTTATCCCAGATACTTCAACTGGTGACTATCGCGGAGAATAAATATGTTTCTGCATAAATCGGATTTATTGACAGTACAAACAATCGGGTTAGAGTGCTCCTTATTCTTTATTCAGTTGAAGTATCCTGAGGTATGGAATGTTTTGGGGATTTTCAAGTCCCTCAGTCGAGCACCGGATCCCCCCTTTTTCGTTTCAATTGGGCTGAAGCGTGTTTGGGTATACCTTTTTTATTTAGAGCGGCATCTGTTTGGGACCAACACTATCCAGGAGATGGCGGTGTTTTGCGTGTACTTCTCGCATTAATTCATGTCACAATATTATATCATATCAGGTAGAAAACAATGTAAACAAAATCATTGATTGAGTTAATAAAGCAGCATACTCGACACCTCTGGTATTATTGTTTTTTTGAGTAAGGCAGCTTCAGAATGCATCTTTTTCAGCCTCGCTCTCTACATTTACTGCGTTCTGTGGAAAAGGGACAGCCAGAGTTTGTAAATTCACTCTTAATAACTGATTCAGTTACGAAGGTTCAACACCCATTGAATATGGCCGGTGTCAGTAAACGTTGGGAAAAAAAAGATTCAATTGTTGCCAGCAGCACAGTTACAGTCACCAACGCTCTGGATAACATCAAAACAGCCTAACCAGCTCTGCTAGGGCGAGTAAAATGGTCAGAGTGAACTGTTCTCTCATTTGTCTGGAAGTAGCTCGCTAGTTAGCCAACATTGAGCCAGTAAGCTTGGGTGCTTGACTGCCATTGTAAGGTCCGAACGCTCAGAACAACCCTACTCCTTTGCCAGAGCGTCCAGTGTGCGCTCCGAGAGCTTAATGAGGGCAAGTTGCCTGTCAAATTATAATCAACTACGTTTAAGGATGACAGCCCAGGTACCAGCAATTGCACACTTACAGTGCCTATGGAAAGTATTCAGACCCCTGGACTTTTCCACATTTTGTTACGTTATAGCTGTATTATAAAATTGATCAAAGAAAAATAAGAAAAATATTCTCAGCAGTCGGACATGAGGTGACCGAGAACACGATGGTCACTCTGACAGAGCTCTAGAGTACCTCTGGACAACCATCTCCGCATCACTCCACTAATCAGGCCTTTATGGTAGAGTGGCCAGACGGAAACCACTCCTCAGTAAAAGGCACATGACAGCCCGCTTGGAGTTTGCCAAAAGGCACCTAAAGACTCAGACCATGAGAAACAAGATTCTCTGGTCTGATAAAATCAAGATTGAACTCTTTGGCCTGAATGCCAAGCAACACATCTGGAGGAAACCTGGCACCATCCCTACGGTGAAGCATGGTGGGGGCAGCATCATGCTGTGGGGATGTTTTTCAGTGGCAGGGACTGGGAACGAGTCAGGAACGAGGAACGAGGGAAAGGTGAACGGAGCACAGTACAAAGATCCTTGATGAAAACCTGTTCCAGAGCACTCAGGACCAACATAACTATGACCATAAGCACACAGCCAAGACAACGTAGGAATGGCTTCGGGACAAGTCTCTGAATGTCCTTGCGTGTCCTAGCCAGAGCCCGGACTTGAACCCGATCAAACATGTCTGGAGAGACCTGAAAATAGCTGTGCAGCGACGCTCCCCATCCAACCTGACAGAGCTTGAGAGGATCTGCAGAGAAGAATGGGAGAAACTCCACAAATACAGGTGTGCCAAGCTTGTAGCGTCATACCCAAGAAGACTCGAGGCTGTAATCGCTGCCAACGGTGCTTCAACAAAGTACTGAGTAAAGGGTATGAATGAATACTGATGTAAATGTGATACTTCAGTTTTTTATTTTTAATAAATTAGCGAAAATGTCAAAAAAACTGTTTTTGTTTCATCATTATAGGGTATTGTGTGGGGATTGATGAAAAAAAAAACTATTTAATAAATTTTAGAATAAGGTTGAACCTAACAAAATGTGGAAAAAGTCAAGGGGTCTGAATACTTTCCGAAGGCACTGTACATGTAATTTGTAGTGAAATTCAACAGTTTGGTCAAATTCACACTGGTTAATAACACTATCACAGAAACAGTATTTATGGAACTTAGACAACCATCTGAGACTGACATATGTCTCTTTTAATACATACATTAGCATCAATACACACATTAATAAATATTCCTTTCAGGTAAACTTATCCCATCAAATAAATTATATGTGGTAACAAAAATGTAACATATCATCTGTACTGCAATATTTACACATTTTCATATGTGTTATCTGTCTGTGTGAGTTGTGTGTGAGTTGTGCTTGAGTTCTTCCAGCCAGTCCAGTAGAGAGTCCAGCTCTCCTATAGCCTTTACTGCTGCCTGGTAGATCTCCAGCTACAGGATGGAGAGATGAGGATGGAGAGATAAGGAAGAGAGGATGGAGAGATGAGGGGTGGTAGAATGGAGAGGTGAGGGGGAGAGGAGGAATAAATGAGGGGAGAGGATGGATAGATGAGGGTGAGAAAGGAGGGGGACATGAGGGAAAGATGAGGGTGAGAGGATGGAGAAAAGGCGGAGAGAAGTTAATATTGGCATGAATCTTATTGATTCATCTCCTCTCTCTCACTCTCCTCTCTTGGACTGTCTAAGCCTCTTTCACCATACACTCGCCAAACAGTATTTTCTCTATTTCGCTATCTATCTTTCTATATATGTATATTTCTATGTCAGTGTGTGTAGTTACCTTGTCAAACTGGGCCTGTAGGGAGTCCATTCTTCTCCTGGTATCTTCTCCACAGTGGCAGTGCTGGAGGACATAAAGAGATGTCATTAGATAACGATAGTAATAGCTTTTGTTTATGTGTGAGTTTTTAGGTGTAAAATGTGTGCTGTTGTGTGTTAATATGTGTGTGTGTGTGTGTGTGTGTGTGTGTGTGTGTGTGTGTGTGTGTGTGTGTGTGTGTGTGTGTGTGTGTGCATGCCTGTGTGTGTGTGTGTCTTCTTACACATTGCCTCAGGTCCTTGTTGATTGTGAGGAAACTATTAGCGAGAGCGCTGGTTGAGCGTCGGTGCAGTGGCTGAGACATGCCGTGGCTAACAAACACTCTCTCCACATAAAAACGTAGCAAAAGACGCAGGAAACAGCAGTACTCCCCCTCCTGAAAGGGAGGACACACTACATGTTACATTTACTGCAGCACATTGTTAAAGAAATGTTCCAAATTATATCATGCTGCCAAGTTATGAGGGTTTACTGTATTTTTTTGTACAGATACATATATGTGCTTTTTTGCACCAGGAAAAGGTCTCCCGTAATGGACAACACTAGACTGAGTGCCTTTTAAAGAACATTGATATGCAGGTTAAGGTAGTGAGAACAATTTACCTGTATGTTCCTCATCACGTCTCCCCTCAGCAGTCTCACTCCCATCTGACTGTCTGCTGCTATCTGCACACATTTAACCCACAACAACACAGTCAATACAAAATTCTATTCACTCTAATAAAATATGTATATGTAAAACAGACAGTGTGACAGAGAGTGAGGAGAGGTAGAGACTGAGAGCCTCGGGGTAGGTGTCTTGTTCTAATACAGGATCATGGAAATGACTGTGTTTGTGTGTGTGTTTGTGTGCTCACCACAGAGCTCCGTATCTCTGTGTAGTGCTTGCGTAGTTCGTGAGTGTGTACAGTGACAGAGCAGGTTCCCAGGTGTATGCCATGTCCCAAGCCACACCCACTGAGACACGCTAACAGGAAGAGGAGCCTGGGGATGGTGGGGCTTAACAGCAGCTTCATCTCTATGTCAACCTGGAGACAGACAGAGCATCACTTAGAAAGTAAACTCACACACCTTACGTACTGGTAACACATAGCCTAGAGGTTAGAGCGTAGGGCCAGTAACCAAAATGGTTGCCGGTTTGATTACCTGAGCCGACAATGTAAAAAATCTGTTGTTGTACTCTTGAGCAAGGGACTTAACCCTAATTTTCTCCAGGGGTGCCATACTACTATGGCTGTGACTGTACAAAACAACGCTTTTCAGGTGTATGTAACAATAAAAACATTTTTACTGACAGGTGTATGGAGAAAAAAGTATACTTGATGAAAGGAAAAGTCCAACTTTTAGATAGAGCATCACTGACATAACAACATACACATTCATGTTAAGTCTTCTCAGTCCAAGTTAGCTAGAGTTATTAAGTTATTGCTTAGAGTTATTGCTACAGTAACGCTGATTCAAGCCTCCAGAAATGACTCGGTGGTTACATTTTTATAGTTTGTGACATATCTATGTTTATAGCATATTGTCAGTTCAGTGCAGCATCCAGTAATCAATTTAAAAAGTCTTCCCCGCATCCAAGTCAAAATCCCCCGGGGGGGGGGGGGGCCCGGACCCCAGGCCCCCAACAAATCCTTAGGTGTGTGGCAGGTGTTCCAACTCACCTGTCTGTGTGTCTGTGTGTGTGTCCTCTATCTCTCTGATGAGCAGTCCTCTGTGTGTGTGTCCTCTATCTATCTGATGAGCAGTCCTCTGTGTGTGTGTCCTCTATCTATCTGATGAGCAGTCCTCTGTGTCCATGTTGGCGCTCATGTCTGGCTCTTATAGGGCAGAGAGGGGAATTTCGCCAGACACTCCACAAGGTGTTCACATGCACAGTCACACAGAAACAGGTAAGAGGAAATACAGCAGTATAGGAAGGAATAAATGGCTCATCTCTACATGAGTAATTTTAATGAAAAGGAAGGAAGGAACTAATGACAGTTCTGGGATTTAATATCAAGGCTTGCGTAATATATCCTTGACAGTTAACGATATACAGTGGGGCAAAAAAGTATTTAGTCAGCCACCATATGTGCAAGTTCTCCCACTTAAAAATAGGAGAGAGGCCTGTAATTTTCATCATAGGTACACTTCAACCATGACAGACAAAATCCAGAAAATCACATTGTAGGATTTTTAATGAATTTATTTGCAAATTATGGTGGAAAATAAGTATATGGTCAATAACAAAAGTTTATCTCAATACTTTGTTATATACACTTTGTTGGCAATGACAGAGGTCAAATGTTTTCTGTAAGTCTTCACAAGGTTTTCACACACTGTTGCTGGTATTTTGGCCCATTCCTCCATGCAGATCTCCTCTAGAGCAGTGATGTTTTGGGGCTGTTGCTGGGCAACACGGACTTTCAACTCCCTCCAAAGATTTTCTATTGGGGTTGAGATCTGGAGACTGGCTAGGCCACTCCAGGACCTTGAAATGCTTCTTACGAAGCCACTCCTTCGTTGCCCGGGCGGTGTGTTTGGGATCATTGTCATGCTGAAAGACCCAGCCACCTTTCATCTTCAATGCCCTTGCTGATGGTAGGCTTTCTTACTTTGGTCCCAGCTCTCTGCAGGTCATTCACTAGGTCCCCCCGTGTGGTTGTGGGATTTTTGCTCACCGTTCTTGTGATAATTTTGACCCCACGGGGTGAGATCTTGCGTGGAGCCCCAGATCGAGGGAGATTATCAGTGGTCTTGTATGTCTTCCATGTCCTAATAATTGCTCCCACAGTTGATTTCTTCAAACCAAGCTGCTTACCTATTGCAGATTCAGTCTTCCCAGCTTGGTGCAGGTTTACAATTTTGTTTCTTGTGTCCTTTGACATCTCTTTGGTCTTGGCCATAGTGGAGTTTGGAGTGTGACTGTTTGAGGTTGTGGACAGGTGTCTTTTATACTGATAACAAGTTCAAACAGGTGCAATTAATACAGGTAACGAGTAGAGGACAGAGGAGCCTCTTAAAGAAGAAGTTACAGGTCTGTGAGAGCCAGAAATCTTGCTTGTTTGTAGGTGACCAAATACTTATTTTCCACCATAATTTGCAAATAAATCCATTAAAAATCCTACAATGTGATTTTCTGGAATTTTTTTTCTCATTTTGTCTGACATAATTGAAGTGTACCTATGATGAAAATGACAGGCCTCTCTCATCTTTTTAAGTGGGAGAACTTGCACAATTGGTGGCTGACTAAATACTTTTTTGCCCCCCTGTATATGGACAGCCTGTATATGGACAGCCTGTAGCCTAGCGGTTAGAGCATTGGGCCAGTAACCAAAACGTCTCTAGTTTGAATCCCTGAGCCAACAAGGTGAACAATCTCTCGATGTGACCTTGAGCAAGGCACTTAACCGTAATTGCTACAGGTTCGCCGTTGATAATGGCTGACCTTGGATGTGACTCCACTCTCCAAGAGTGTCTCATGGTGAGTTGGGATATGCAAAAAACACACTTTTACATGTGTGAACTAGGACAAATATAAGCACACACATTATTACTATATTGCAGGCCTTAACCACTAACCACTGTACGCTTCTGTCAAAATCATTTCCCTTTGAGAATTCCGTTCCTTGCTCTTCCACCCCAATTTCACCTCTGTTTACAGTAACTTTCCATGGAGAACACAACAATATACTACCACAGTGAGGTGCTTCCCTAACTTTCTTTCACCTTCCAAGAAGGCCAGGGGTCTGGGTGTGAGCCTGGAACTCAGGCTGAGGCTTGGGCTGGGGCTGAGGCTGAGGCTGAGGCTGGGGCTGGGGCTGGGGATGAGGCTGAGGCTGGGGCTGGGGCTGAGGCTGAGGCTGGGGCTTGGGCTGAGGCTGGGGCTGAGGCTGGGGCTTGGGCTGAGGCTGGGGCTGAGGCTGGGGCTTGGGCTGAGGCTGGGGCTGAGGCGGGGCTTGGGCTGAGGCTGGGCTGGGGCTTGGGCTGAGGCTGGAGCTGGGGCTGAGGCTGAGGCTGGGGCTGGGGCTGAGGCTGGGGATGAGGCTGAGGCTGGGGCTGGGGCTTGGGCTGAGGCTGGGGCTGGGGCTGAGGCTGAGGCTGAGGCTGAGGCTGAGGCTGAGGCTGAGGCTGAGGCTGGGGCTGAGGCTGGGGCTGAGGCTGGGGCTGGGGCTGAGGCTGGGGCTTGGGCTGAGGCTGGGGCTGAGGCTGAGGCTGGGACTAGGGCTGAGGCTGGGGCTTGGGCTGAGGCTTGGGCTGAGGCTGAGGCTGGGACTAGGGCTGGGGCTAGAAAGCTCTGGCTCCATCTCTGCTGTATTTTCAGAACATTTCCCAGCAGCATCTCTTTCCTCCGTGAACTGAAAATGGCTTTGTTGAATGATTGTCATCTCGTCATCTTGTGCCATAAATATGTACGGAATCTCCATCCACCCCCAGCAGAGCTCTCTGTATGATGTCACACCCTTCTGCCTGAAGCTCTGACGTGTTCTCCCACCAGACAGGTGCTTATGGGAAGCCATCAGCTGCTCAGCTATGTGGGATGAGAAGAAGCACATAGGAAGCAGGCTGCAGGTCCAGGAAATCAAAGCACACAGTGGAACCAGAATATATTGCAATAACAGAAAAAAGTACTTCCTCTCTAAGAAGTGACTCAGCACTCCTCTAGGAAATGCAGGGCAGAACATTGTGTAATACATGAGCAAAGAAAAAAGAAAGTTGCGGACTCATCTCTCTTTGCCGGTTTGGCTCATTAGCTATCATCCCCTCATAAATCCACATTCAAGGAAAACTTAGGGTGACACTTTACTTGACACCCAGTGTCATAACAGTCATACCAGCTGACATAACTTGTCATAAACTGTCATAATATGGTCATAACACTGTCATGACACATATATTTCAGACCTGTTGTGACATATATTTAGTTATTTTATGTCTGGTTATGACACCTACACTACCATTCCAAAGTTTGGGGTCATTTAGAAATGTCCTTGTTTTTAAAGAAAAGCATATTTTTGTCCATTAAAATAACATCAAATTGATAATTAATACAGTGTAGACATTGTTAATGTTGTAAATGACTATTGTAGCTGGAAACGGCAGATTTTTTTATGGAATATCTACGTAGGCGTACAGAGGCCCATTATTAGCAACGATCACTCCTGTCTTCCAATGGCTCTTTCTTTGAAACTCTGCCTAGAAGGCCAGCATCCCGGAATCGCCTCTTCACCGTTGACTGGTGTTTTGCGGGTACTATTTAATGAAGCTGCCAGTTGAGGACTTGTGAGGCGTCTGTTTCTCAAACTAGACACTTTAATGTACTTGTCCTCTTGCTCAGTTTTGCATCGGGGCCTCCCACTCTTTCTATTCTGGTTAGAGCCAGTTTGCGCTGTTCTGTGAAGGTTGTAGTACACAGCGTTGTACGAGATCTTCAGTTTCTTGGCAATTTCTCGCATGGAATAGCCTTCATTTCTCAGAACAAGAATAGACTGACAAGTTTCAGAAGAAAGTACTTTGTTTCTGGCAATTTGGAGCCTATCATCAAACCCACAAATGTTGATGCTCCAGATCCTCAACTAGTCTAAAGAAGGCCAGTTCTATTGTTTCTTTAATCAGGACAACAGCTTTCAGCTGTGATAACATAATTGCAAAAGGGTTTTCTAATGATCAATTAGCCTTTTAAAATGATCAACTTGGATTAGCTAACACAATGTGCCATTGGAACACAGGACTGATGGTTGCTGATAATGGGCCTCTGTACGCCTCTGTAGATATTCCATAAAAAATCTTCAGTTTCCAGCTACAATAGTCATTTACAACATTAACAATGTTTACACTGTATTTACTGATCAATTTGATGTTATTTTAATAGACAAAAAAATGTGGTTTTCTTTCAAAAACAAGGACATTTCTAAGTGACCCTAAACTTTTGAAAGGTAGTGTACATAAGCTTGTCAAAACCCACAACACGTACCACACAAGGCAAAGCATTCCATGACACCATAAACTACTTATCAACAGTATGTTTATGTTATCTAACATTTCCTGAAATAGACCATATTAAATTGTAATTGTAATTGTGCACGCATTGATGTCAGACATGCACCTACCTCAATGCTCTGTTGCTGATGACTGGGATGAATTCAGGAGCAGATTTCAGGAGCAGGACAAGACATCCTCATTTTGACTGACTACTGACATAAGGGCATGTTTTGTCACTCTTATGTGGGTGTCATAACCAGCCATAAAGTAATGCAATATATGTCACAACAGGTGTAAATATATGTATCATGACAATGTTAAGACCATATTATGACAGTTTATGACAGTTTATGACAAGTCATATCAGCTGTTACGACATCTTATGACATGGTTATGACTGTGTCATAACGTGTTATGATGCTGGGTGTCAAGTAAAGTGTTACCAAAATGAATGTGAAACTTTATTTTTTAATTGCATAGTTCGTCTTCAATTAGTCAGCACCTCACTTTGAGGGTGTGCTGTTTTTTTTCCTTTTTCATTGATGTAATACATGTTCTAACCATAAGAGGTCAGCATTACTGTGTTTATGGGAGTGAGTTTCAGTTCCCTTGAATATGAGCTGTTAGGCCCCTCAGGGTATTGTAGCCCATTGCAGCTGGGTGAGATTGAAAACTTATGATTAGAACTCACTAGGCCAGTTTTGCAGAACCCAGGTGAATTAAGACTACACCTGGACTCTAATGCACTTTGGTTCTACTTTATTTGACAGTGTCACTGTGACATGAACATGAAGGTTTACAACGCTTTCATTCATTTACTCCATTGAAAGTGCTTTTTAGTCCAGGAATACGTTTACCGTAATGTGTCCCTAAAAGAGTCTTCCTCACTAAACCACTTCCTGGCAGCAGACTCTGATCTCATAGTTCAAGACACAAATAAGGTTGGGCTGTTGGGCTGACGGTATTTAAGCCCTAAGGCCAAGCTTTACAGGATTCCTGGAGGGAACGAGACGCTTACAGTTACTGTTGTAAAACGTGTTATTTCCAGGACTCATGCTGGATTAGCTGGTATGTTTTGGCATTTTATAGAAGTATATAGAACTTGGCAAAAGATCATAGCAATGGCACAACAAGAGAGAATAAAGAAACCATCTACGTCAACTGTCGAGTAACAAAGGATGATCAGTTTATTTTCGCTGGCGTGTCATGAGGAGAGAGGTTAGACCTAAGTCTTGAGGGACGTCATCTCATTCACTCAGTACGTGGATAGGTGTGAGTTTATGTTTATCTGAATAGGTGTGGGTGGAGGTTTACATTTGGAAATGATCTGTTTCTCATTTCCTTGTGCTGTAGTTTCACCTTTTAGATGACTCATCACAAGGATCCAGGTAAGCAGGGATGGCCAAGACAGCTTGTGGAGAAGCGGTCATTTTCTGCAGTCATTTTGACCTGTGAAACTACACCCTTTTCAGCACAATGAACAGTGCAGTATGAATGTTTCTACATATGAGACACATGTGCATCCTCAGCAAGGACTCATTCTTCCTTCCTTTGTTTTTCAGATGTAGACTGAACTTCTCATGACTGCATACATGTGTCCTTCTCTTTTTGGGACCAATCATTTTAGTTTTTGTTGTAATTTTAGGAGGGAGGGGGGTAATTAGCTTCCACTCAAAAATAAAAAACATAGAAAACTGTTTTACATACATACAAAGTATTGATCATTATGAAAAAACATAATAATAGGTGTAGTATGTAATGGTGGAAAAACAAAAAGAAGTGAGACTCCAGCCCCAACTCCCATCTCATTCCCACAATCCCATGTCTCCATCCGTTTTGCCTGTGCTTAGCTCTTATTTTTAGCCGGAAAAACTCCCCAGTCCTTAACAATTACAGTGCCTTCGGAAAGTATTCAGACCTCTTGACTTTTTACACATTTTGTTTGGTTACAGACTTATTCTAAAATCTATTAAATACCAAAAAATTCAACCTACACACAATACCCCATAATGAAAAAGCAAAAACGTTTTTTAGAAATGTTTGCTTATTTATAAACAAAAAACAATGGAAATATCACATTTACATAAGTATTCAGACCCTTTACATCAGTATTCAGACCCTTTACATAAGTATTCAGACCCTTTACATCAGTATTCAGACCCTTTACATCAGTATTCAGACCCTTTACATCAGTATTCAGACCCTTTACATCAGTATTCAGACCCTTTACATCAGTATTCAGACCCTTTACATCAGTATTCAGACCCTTTACATCAATATTCAGACCCTTTACATCAGTGTTCAGACCCTTTACATCAGTATTCAGACCCTTTACATCAGTATTCAGACCCTTTACATCAGTATTCAGACCCTTTACATCAGTATTCAGACCCTTTACATCAGTATTCAGACCCTTTACATCAGTATTCAGACCCTTTACATAAGTATTCAGACCCTTTACATCAGTATTCAGACCATTTACATAAGTATTCAGATCCTTTACATCAGTATTCAGACCCTTTACATCAGTATTCAGACCCTTTACATCAGTATTCAGACCCTTTACATCAGTATTCAGACCCTTTACATCAGTATTCAGACCCTTTACATCAGTATTCAGACCCTTTACATCAGTATTCAGACCCTTTACATCAGTATTCAGACCCTTTACATCAGTATTCAGACCCTTTACATCAGTATTCAGACCCTTTACATCAGTATTCAGACCCTTTACATAAGTATTCAGACCCTTTACATCAGTATTCAGACCCTTTACATCAGTATTCAGACCCTTTACATCAGTATTCAGACCCTTTACATCAGTATTCAGACCCTTTACATCAGTATTCAGACCCTTTACATCAGTATTCAGACCCTTTACATCAGTATTCAGACCCTTTACATCAGTATTCAGACCCTTACATCAGTATTCAGACCCTTTACATCAGTGTTCAGACCCTTTACATCAGTATTCAGACCCTTGACATCAGTATTCAGACCCTTTACATCAGTATTCAGACCCTTTACATCAGTATTCAGACCCTTTACATCAGTATTCAGACCCTTTACATAAGTATTCAGACCCTTTACATCAGTATTCAGACCTTTACATCAGTATTCAGACCCTTTACATCAGTGTTCAGACCCTTTACATCAGTATTCAGACCCTTTACATCAGTATTCAGACCCTTTACATCAGTATTCAGACCCTTTACATCAGTATTCAGACCCTTTACATCAGTATTCAGACCCTTTACATAAGTATTCAGACCCTTTACATCAGTATTCAGACCATTTACATAAGTATTCAGACCCTTTACATCAGTATTCAGACCCTTTACATCAGTATTCAGACCCTTTACATCAGTATTCAGACCCTTTACATAAGTATTCAGACCCTTTACATAAATATTCAGACCCTTTACATAAGTATTCAGACCCTTTACATCAGTATTCAGACCCTTTACATCAGTATTCAGACCCTTTACATCAGTGTTCAGACCCTTTACATCAGTATTCAGACCCTTTACATCAGTATTCAGACCCTTTACATCAGTATTCAGACCCTTTACATCAGTATTCAGACCCTTTACATAAGTATTCAGACCCTTTACATCAGTATTCAGACCCTTTACATCAGTATTCAGACCATTTACATCAGTATTCAGACCCTTTACATCAGTATTCAGACCCTTTACATCAGTATTCAGACCCTTTACATAAGTATTCAGACCCTTTACATAAATATTCAGACCCTTTACATAAGTATTCAGACCCTTTACATAAGTATTCAGACCCTTTACATCAGTATTCAGACCCTTTACATCAGTATTCAGACCCTTTACATCAGTGTTCAGACCCTTTACATCAGTATTCAGACCCTTTACATCAGTATTCAGACCCTTTACATCAGTATTCAGACCCTTTACATCAGTATTCAGACCCTTTACATCAGTATTCAGACCCTTTACATAAGTATTCAGACCCTTTACATCAGTATTCAGACCCTTTACATCAGTATTCAGACCCTTTACATCAGTGTTCAGACCCTTTACATCAGTATTCAGACCCTTTACATCAGTATTCAGACCCTTTACATCAGTATTCAGACCCTTTACATCAGTATTCAGACCCTTTACATCAGTATTCAGACCCTTTACATAAGTATTCAGACCCTTTACATCAGTATTCAGACCATTTACATAAGTATTCAGACCCTTTACATCAGTATTCAGACCCTTTACATCAGTATTCAGACCCTTTACATCAGTATTCAGACCCTTTACATCAGTATTCAGACCCTTTACATAAGTATTCAGACCCTTTACATCAGTATTCAGACCCTTTACATCAGTATTCAGACCATTTACATCAGTATTCAGACCCTTTACATCAGTATTCAGACCCTTTACATCAGTATTCAGACCCTTTACATAAGTATTCAGACCCTTTACATAAATATTCAGACCCTTTACATAAGTATTCAGACCCTTTACATCAGTATTCAGACCCTTTACATCAGTATTCAGACCCTTTACATAAGTATTCAGACCCTTTACATCAGTATTCAGATCCTTTACATAAGTATTCAGACCCTTTACTCGGCACATTATTGAAGAACCTTTGGCAGAGATTACAGCCTCGAGTCTTCTTGGGTATGATGCTAAAGCTTTGCAAACCTGTATTTGAGGAGTTTCTCCCATTCTTCTCTGCTGATTCTCCCAAGCTCTGTCAGGTTGGATGGGGAGCGTCACTGCACAGCTATTTTCAGGTCCCTCTAGAGATGTTAAATTGGGTTCAAGTCCGGGATCTGGCTTGACCACTGTAGGACATTCAGAGACTTGTCCCGAAGCCACTCCTGCGTTGTCTTGGCTGTGTGCTTAGGGTCGTTGTCCTGTTGGAAGGTGAACCTTCGCCCCAGTCTGAGGTCCTGAGCCCTCTGGAGCAGGTTTTCATCAAGGATCTCTCAGTACTTTGCTCCGTTCACCTTTCCCTCGATCCTGACTAGTCTCCCAGTCCCTGCCGCTGAAAAACATTCAGAAGCATGATGCTGCCACCACCATGCTTCACCATAAGTATGGTGCCAGGTTTCCTCCAGACGTGACACTTGGCATTCAGGCCAAAGAGTTCAATCTTGGTTTCATCTGACCAGAGAATCTTGTTTCTCGTGGTTTGAGAGTCCTTTGGGTGACTTTTGGCAAACTCCAAGCGGGCTGTCATGTGCCTTTTACTGAGGAGTGGCTTTTGTCTGGCTCCTCTACCATAAAGGCCTGATTTGTGGAGTGCTGCAGCGATGATTGTCCTTCTGGAAGTTTCTCCCATCTCCACAGAGAATATCTGGAGCTATGTTAGAGTGACCATCGGGTTCTTGGTCACGACCCTGACCAAGGCCCTTCTTCCCGATTGATCCGTTTGGCCGGGCAGCCAGCTGTAGGAACAGCCTTGGTGCTTCCAAAGAATGCGTTTGAATATATTTACGTTCATGCACTTCTAAAAAAGGTTTACTTTGTCCCAGAAGCATTTAACTGCAGGGCACTACCACCTCATTTAGGGGACACCGAACAGCCTGGAGATGGGTCCAATTTCATTGTAAAATGTTTCCTCCTTGTTAAATAGACTGTGAACAAATTTAAAATGTATAACTTGACAGCTCGGATTACGGGATGCCAAGGTCCTTATGGAGCAGGTGTGTTTCTTGGAGCGTTGCTATAGTATATCAATACAGTTGTAACATTTGATAGGACAATTTAGGCCTTTCAAATTCCAAGACAGAGTACCTAGTGTTGTCATTGTTTCTCAGAAATGAATGTTATATTAATAATATAATTGTTATCTTTAGTGTTGATAAGCCCATGGATGAGTAGCAAAAAGCACCACCCACAGGGACATTCACCAATTGGTTGTTCCTCACCCAGAAAACCCTTCCAAAACATATTTTTCTAAAAGACAACAAACTGACTCATTCTCCTGTGTGTGTGCGTGTATGCACATACATGTGTGTGTCTGTTTATATATTCTGTACATACAGTATGGTTTGACAGACAGACAGGCGGATAAGGAGATAATAATTCACTTCACATGGCAAATTGTCTGTCTCTAACATGCAGCACAACATGCTCTCTCCCTGGCTCTCTCCCTGGCTCTCTCCCTGAATCTCTCGCTGGCTCTCTCCCTGGCTCTCTCGCTGGCTCTCTCCCTGGCACTCTCGCTGGCTCTCTCCCTGGCTCTCTCGCTGTCTCTCTCCCTGTCTCTCTCGCTGGCTCTCTCCCTGGCTCTCTCGCTGGCTCTCTCGCTGGCTCTCTCCCTGGCTCTCTCGCTGGCTCTCCCGCTGGCTCTCTCCCTGTCTCTCTCGCTGGCTCTCTCCCTGTCTCTCTCGCTGGCTCTCTCCCTGAATCTCTCGCTGGCTCTCTCCCTGGCTCTCTCCCTGTCTCTCTCGCTGGCTCTCTCCCTGGCTCTCTCGCTGGCTCTCTCGCTGGCTCTCTCCCTGTCTCTCTCGCTGGCTCTCTCCCTGGCTCTCTCGCTGACTCTCTCACTGGCTCTCTCCCTGAATCTCTCGCTGGCTCTCTCACTGGCTCTCTCGCTGGCTCTCTCCCTGCCTCCCTATAACAGCAGCAGTCATATTCTGGGTTTTCCAGACGATATAGCAAGAATGGGTTGCCAGGAACAAGGATGACAGTGATAACAGGTTAATGTTCATGAGGAGGTAGTGGAGACTGTGCTTTCAGAGGGGGACAGTGAACACACTCAGAAGGATAGGAATGTTGTGGCTAGGAAAGGATTCATGATTAGCCCAAGAGCATATTTTATTTATTTTATTTGTACAGAACTGCTTCATACAAAACGAAAGGATACAATTACTTTTATCGAAAGTACCTCAAATACACAGATACACCAAGGACATTTTAAACTACATGGTAGTCACGTTTTGAACCTGTTTTTCATTCACCAAATGCCATATCTGTGTATTGGCCCCTGTAAACCATTACCATGCTCCTTTCCTACCCCAGATGTAGTGTTACAGTACATTCATTATGTGCAAAGACTAATCATACCCTAATTGTAACTACACTATATTTGTAGCATGTCAGTCAATGTACCTTTATTTTTCATCTGCCACTTGTTCCATTATTCTATGGTACTTATTTACCTTAATATTAGAAACACAACTTACAGACAAAACAACTCCTATCTTACTGGAACTGCAGATACATCCATGCACCAAAGACCTAGTTTTATAAATATTTGTTTCAATGTTTTAAAATCTTTCAGCTGTGAAATATTCCTGAAGTTGTCAAAGCCGTACAGTTATCATTTTACTCAGGTTATCTGGCACCATTTCACCCATCTAAAATACTAATGTGTGTGTGTGTGTGTGTGTGATGTTGTGATGTCCAGGCCTGACTCTAGATGACAATAGACTTGAGGTGTCTGAAACACATGATGACATCCAGAGGGACAGGAGGGCTCAGGTGGTTCCCATCCAGACGCAGGTACCTGTTGGGTATCAATCAATCAATCATACAAACTATCAATCAAACTATCAATCAATCAATCAATCAATCAATCAAACAAACTATCAATCAACCAAACAAACTATCAATCAATCAAACAAAATATCAATCAATCAAACAATCAAGCAAACAAACAATCTATCAATCAATCAAACAATCTATCAATCAATCAAACAATCTATCAATCAATCAAACAATCTATCAATCAATCAAACAATCTATCAATCAATCAAACAATCTATCAATCAATCAAACAAACTATCAATCAACCTTTCAATCAAACAATCAAACAAACTATCAATCAATCAAACAAACGTTTCAATCAATCAAAGACACAAACGAATAAATCAATCCATTTATCGTACCTATTGTGTTATGAATATTTATATTACCTGAGTCTGGGCATCAGAGCCTCATCAGTCAGACTCTCAGAGGACAGACTGAATGGACAAAGCTGGGTCCCGTTAATACCTGACATATGAACACACACACACACACACACACATGCACACACACATGGGTTAATCAATGCTGTCGTGGTTATGTTACTAATGTTTTCATCTCCATTGCATGTTACTCATTCTCAATGCTGTTATAGTTGTGATGTGGTTATGTTGTGGTCTTGCTACAGACCTATTATGGCCTTATGTTAGGCTACTCACTCTCAATGCTGTTGTGGTTGAGGTGCAGTTGCTCCAGCTGGGGGTTGAACAGGGGGACGGAGGTGAGCTGGTTGTGGGCCAGGTGAAGGTCTAGCAGGGTGGAAACGTTGAACACAGCCTTAGGTACTCCCTTATCACTTAGCTGGTTGAAGTTGAGTCTCACAAACGCCAGGTTGGAGAAGCCTTGGAAGTAGTCCCTGCATTGGGAAGACAAGTGGGTTACTGTAAATAGTGGGATGATGCAGTATTTTCCAAGTGCTTAGAGGATAGAGAGTTCAGAACACTGTCATTCTTGTGTGCTTTACTGGATCTCACACCAATGTTTCGGCCAATAGATAATGTGTGTGTGCGTACGTGTGCGTACCTGCATTGTGTGTGCATGCATGTGTCATTACTTAGGGATGTCCTCGATGTTGTTCCTGTCCAGGAATAGTTGTGTGATGCCGTTGGGGATGTTAGCTGGCATCTTCTTCAGGATGTTGTGGGCCAAGTTCAGCTGAACCAGGTTCTTCATGTCTTTAAAAGTGTTCTTCCCCACATCACTGTCACTCAACTAAACACAACAGAGAATACACAGGGAGAATTAACATTGAGTGAGCGTGAGAGTGAGTGCATTTGTGTGCGCATGCAAGCATGTGTTTGTGCGAGTCTGTGTGCATACATGCCTGTGTGCATGTGTTTGTATGTGTGTGTGTGCATGCATAAATGCGTGTGTACGTTTGTGCATTTGTATGTGTGTGTACCTTGTTGTGGTGCAGGTCGAGCAGAGCAAGGTGCTCCATCTTGCCAAAGGCTCCAGAGGGGATCTTGGAGATCTGGTTGTGGCTGAGAATGAGCTGCTCCAACCCAGCTGGCAGGTCATCAGGAACCTCCTTCAGCTGGTTCCTCTCCATGTAGAGAAACAACAGACCAGGTACCTTCTCAAACACCTGGGACACAGAGAGACAGAGAGAGAGGCAAGAAGGGCATTCTATGCCATCAAAAGGAACATAAATTTCAACATACCAATTAGGATTTGGCTAAAAATACTTGAATCAGTCATAGAGCCCATTGCCCTTTATGGTTGTGAGGTCTGGGGTCCGCTCACCAACCAAGACTTCACAAAATGGGACAAACACCAAATTGAGACTCTGCACGCACAATTCTGCAAAAATATCCTCTGTGTATAACGTAGAACACCAAATAATGCATGCAGAGCAGAATTAGGCCGATACCCACTAATTATCAAAATCCAGAAAAGAGCTGTTAAATTCTACAACCACCTCAAAGGAAGCGATTCCCAAACCTTCCATAACAAAGCCATCACCTACAGAGAGATGAACCTGGAGAAGAGTCCCCTAAGCAAGCTGGTCCTGGGGCTCTGTTCACAAACACAAACACATCCTACAGAGCCCCAGGACAGCAGCACAATTAGACCCAACCAAATCATGAGAAAACAAAAAGATAATTACTTGACACATTGGAAAGAATTAACAAAAAAACAGAGCAAACTAGAATGCTATTTGGCCCTACACAGAGAGTACACAGCGGCAGAATACCTGACCACTGTGACTGACCCAAAATTGAGGAATGCTTTGACTATGTACATAGTCATAGTCATAGCATAGCCTTGCTATTGAGAAAGGCCGCCGTAGGCAGACATGGCACTCAAGAGAAGACAGGCTATGTGCTCACTGCCCACAAAATGAGGTGGAAACTGAGCTGCACTTCCTAACCTCCTGCCCATTGTATGACCATATCAGAGAGACATATTTCCCTCAGATTACACAGATCCACAAAGAATTCGAAAACAAATCCAATTTTGATAAACTCCCATATCTACTGGGTGAAATTCCACAGTGTGCCATCACAGCAGCAAGATTCGTGACCTGTTGCCACGAGAAAAGGGCAACCAGTGAAGAACAAACACCATTGTAAATGCAACCTATATTTATGCTTATTTATTTTATTGTGTGTCCTTTAACCATTTGTACATAGTTAAAACACTGTATATATATAATATGACAATTGTAATGTCTTTATTGTTTTGAAACTTCTGTATGTGTAATGTTTACTGTTAATTTTGATTGTTTATTTCACTTTATATATTCACTTTATATATTATCTACCTAACTTGCTTTGGCAATGTTAACACATGTTTCCCATGCCAATAAAGCCCTTGAATTGAATTGAATTGAATTGAGAGAGACAGAACGAGAGACAGCGAAGTAGACAGAGAGACAGACAGAGATACAGAGAGACAGACAGTGAGAGAGAGAGAGAGAGAGAGAGAGAGAGAGAGAGAGAGAAAGAGAGAGAGAGAGAGAGAGAGAAACAGACAGAAACAGAGGAAGAGAGCGAGAGACAGAGAGAGGGAGAGAGAGGGAGAGACAGAGAGAGATGGAGAGAGGGAGACAGAGAGAGGGACAGAGAGAGAGAGAGAGAGAGAGAGAGAGAGAAACAGACAGAAATAGAGGAAGAGAGCGAGAGACAGAAGGAGAGAGAGGGAGAGACAGAGAGAGATGGAGAGAGGGAGACAGAGAGAGGGACAGAGAGAGAGAGAGAGAGAGAGAGCGAGAGAGAGAGAGAGGGAGGGAGACAGAGAGAGAGAGACAGAGAGAGATGGAGAGAAGGAGAAAGAGAGAAAGAGGCAAATAGCGAGAAAAAAGAAAGAAAGATGGAATTATGAAAATCAGTGAATGCATGACTACATAAATAAATGAAATAAATAAATAGAAAAAAGCTCCCACCTGCTTGTCTACTTTTCTTATGCGATTGTTGGCCATGTTAACCCATCGCAACTCTGTGGCGTTGTTGAAGGGTTCCGCTGTTACCACAGAGATGTAGTTGTTCTGCAGGTAAAGGTAGTGGACTCTCGACGGGATCACAGGGACCGTACGGAGGTTCCGGTTCTCACAATAGAGGGCGTTGGGGAAGGAGGGGGGGCAGAAACACTCGCGGGGGCAGTCAAGGAACATGGAGGGGGGGCCAAGGATGGGAGGGGGGAAGTCTGTGGGCTCCTGGGGTTCCAGTTCATCAGGGGGCAGGCTAGGCTTGAAAGAGGGCCGCTTGGTGGCCTTAGGAGGCTTAGGAGGTTTTTTAGGTCTCAGTCTCTGGGAGAACACTGCCCCCATCAGGAGACAGAGCACCAGGGCAGAGTAGAGTCCCACAGCTGCCTTCATTGTCCTGGATGGAGAGAGAAGGGGTGGAGGAAAAAGAGATAGAGAGATTGAATTGAATTGAGAGAGAGACAGAGAGATGGAGAGAGAGAGAGCGAGAGAGAGAGAGACAGACACAGACAGACAGACAGACAGAGACAAGGCAAGAAGAGCCTTCTATGCCATCAAAAGAAACATACAATTTGACATCCCAATTAGGATCTGGCTTAAAATACTCCACTCAGTTATAGAACCCACTTGGTGGCCTTAGGACGGAGAGAGAAGTGGTGGAGGAATTGCCTTCTATGGTGGTGAGCCCTGGGGTCCACTCACCAACCAAGAATTCACAAAATGGGAAAAACACCCAATTGAGACTCCGCATGCAGAATTCGGCAAAAATATTGTCAATGCATAACCCAAATAACGTATGCAGATCAGAATTAGGACTATACCCGTTAATTATCCAAATCCAGAAAATAACTGTTAAATTCCACAACCACCTGAAGGAAAGCGATGCCCAAACCTTCCATCACAAAGCCTTAACCTACAGAGAGATGAACCTAGAGAAGAGTCCCCTCAGCCAGCTGGTTATGTGGCTCTGTTAACAGACATAAAATGAGACCCAACCAAAGTATGAAAAAACTAACAGAGAACTACTTGACAGATTGGAAAGAATCAACCAAAAAACCTGACCAAATTAGAATGCTACCTTGCCCTTAACAGAGAGTACACAGTGGCAGAATACCCAACCACTGGGACTGACCCAAAATGAAGGAAAGCCTTGACTATGTACAGACTCAGTGAGCATTGCCTTGCTGTTGAGAGTGGCTGCCATAGGAAGACCAGGCTCTCAAGAGAAGACAAGATATGTGACCACTGTCCATAAACTTAGTTGAAAACCAAGCTGCACTTTCTACCCCCCTGTCAAATGTACGACCATATGAGACACATATTTCCCTCAAATTACACAAACCCACAAAGAATTCAAACACAAATCAATTCCAGCAGCAAAATGTGTGACACTCCCCCCCCCCCTCCCATGGTACTCTCTTGAAACGTTTTACTTGTGTAGTAATGTTTACTGTTAATGTCTGATTGTTTCTGTCTTTGTGTTGTTTAATTCCCTTTGTTGGTTTTTGTCATTGTTGTTTTGGCAACAAAGCCACTTTGAAATTAATTGAATTGACAGAGAGACAGACAGAGACAGAGCGACAGAGAGATAGAGACAGAGTGACAGAGAGACAGAGACAAAGACAAAGACAGAGCGACAGAGAGATAGAGACAGAAAGACAGACAGAGACCCAGAGACAGAGAGACAGAGAGACAGAGAGACAGAGACAGAGTGACAGAGAGATAGAGACAGAGAGACAGAGAGACAGAGAGACAGAGAGACAGAGACAAAGACAGAGCGACAGAGAGATAGAGACAGAAAGACAGACAGAGACCCAGAGACAGAGAGACAGAGAGACAGAGACCCAGAGACAGAGAGACATAGATCCAGAGACAGAGAGACAGAGACCCAGAGACAGAGAGATAGAGACCCAGAGACAGAGAGACAGAGACAGAGACCCAGAGACAGAGACAGAGAGAAACCGAGACCGAGAGTGGGAGGGAGGAAAAAGAGATTGTGGCAAAAGGGTTATGGGAAATGTGTCATTTGGTAAAGAATATATATGCCCCTTTATTTGGCATGACTTTGTTTCTAAATAGTTTATGATGCAGTTTCAATGGGAGTTATGATTGCGTTATTAAACCTTAAAAGTGATCACAGTTTAAAGTGCTAGCAGCCACTACAGTAAATGTTTTCCTCTAGCCTTCTGCAGGGGTTTGGTAATCTGCTTATATAAAGGCTGAGTTGAGAGCAGTGACCTGTGCAGGCGAAGCACACAGACATGGTTCTCATTAATGACTGGGTGAAGCACTAGCTTTTCCTTTACAGCTGTTAAAAATAAGAGAGAGAGAGAGAGAGAGAGAGGGGGGGGGGGGGGGAGACAGAGAGAGAGAGAGAGAGAGAGAGAGAGAGAGAGAGAGAGAGAGAGAGAGAGGGGGGGGGTGGGGGGACAGAGAGAGAGAGAGAGAGAGAGAGAGAGAGAGAGGGTTAGGGTTAGGGTTAGGGTTAGGGTTAGGGTTAGGGTTAGGGTTAGGGTGAGTTTTAATAGGGAGCTTAAAGCGGGAACATTGCCTTTCAATCACGCTGTGAAGCTGAACTTCTGCGATGCAGGTTGAATACAGCTCTTGGTCCAATGTGAGTGGATCCTAACGAGGGGGTCAGAGGGGCTAGAGTTCTGAGACGCCCAGCCCAACAGGGGACCCTAAGTCTCTCTCTCCATCTCTCTCTCTGTCTTCCTCTCTTTTCCCTTGGTCTCTCTCACTCTGGCAATCTTACAACCTAGCATACAGGAGATCACATCAAACCAGTTGTTGGTCATTAGTTAGTAATTGACAGAGTCCCCAAGATACAACAAGTGACTACTCACAAAAATACAAGGTGTTATGGATCAGCATCTTACAACAGTGTGGGATTGACTGTGTTTTTCTGTCCTTTGTTTGTTGTGAGAAAGCCTTCTGTTGAGTCTGATAAATAGCTGAGAGTCATTGCAAAACTATTCTCCTAGCCAGAGTCTGTCCAGGCCAGGATAAACAGTTCTGAACTTCCCTTCCTCCTAAACTAATCGTGTTCCTGGCAATGCCACTCAGCCCAGTGTGTGATTTCACTTTTCCTCTCTCAGTAGTCCAGAACTCCAACAGCTATAATCAGATGTTACGACGTCAGGACAGAGAGTTAGGGCTGTTGGTAGACACAAGAGAGAGATGACAGAGTTCTGCACATCTATACTATAGTCACAGCTATGTGTATGTGACTTAGGGTTGTTAGTCATCACGATATATATATATATATATATATACAGTACCAGTCAAAAGTTTGGACACAACTTCTCATTCCACATTTTTTTTTTTTTTACTATTTTCTACATTGTAGAATATTAGTGAAGACATCAAACCTATGAAAATAACACATATGGAATCATAACCAAAAAAGTGTTAAACAAATCAAAATATGTTTTATATTTCAGATTCTTCAAAGTAGCCACCCTTTGCCTTGATGAAAGCTTTGAACACTCTTGGCATTCTCTCAACCAGCTTCATGAGGTAGTCACGTGGAATGTATTTCAATTAAGAGTTGTGCCCTGTTAAAAGTAAATTTGTGGAATTTCTTTCCTTCTTAATGCGTTTGAGCCAATCGGTTGTATTGTGACAAGGTAGGGGGTTATACAGAAGACAGCCCTATTTGGTAAAATACCAAGTCCATATTATGGAAAGAACAGCTCAAATAAGCAAAGAGAAATTACTTTAAGACATTTAAGGTCAGTCAATCCGGAAAACTTCAATAACTTTTAAAGTTTCTTCAAGTGCAGTCGCAAAAATCATCAAGAACTATGATGAAACTGGTTCTCATGAGGACCGCCACAAGAAAGGAAGTCCCAGAGTTACCTCTGCTGCAGAGGATAAGTTCATTAGAGTTACCAGACATTGGTATTAACTGCACCTCAGATTGCAGCCCAAATAAATGCTTCAGAGTTCAAGTAACAGACACATCTCAACAACAACTGTTCAGAGGAGACTGTGTGAATCAGGTCTTCATGGTTGAACTGCTGCAAAGAAACCACTACTAAGGACAGCAATAAGAAAACGAGACTTGCTTGGGAAAAGAAACACGGACATTAGACCGGTGGAAATCTGTCCTTTGGTCTGATGAGTCCAAATTTGAGATTTTTGCTTCCAACCGCTGTGTCTTTGTGAGACGCAAAGTATGTGAATGGATGATCTCCACATGTGTGGTTCCCAAAGTGAATCACCCTGCAGCGATACACCATCCCATCTGGTTTGCGCCTAGTAGGACTATCATTTGAATTTCAAGAAGACAATGACCCAAAAATACTTCCAGGCAGTGTAAGGGCGACTTGACCAAGAAGGAGAGTGATGGATTGCTGCATCAGATGACCTGGCCTCCACAATCACCCAACCTCAACTCAATTGAGTGTATGTGGGAACTCCTTCAAGACTGTTGGAAAAGCATTCCAGGTGACTACCTCCTGAAGCTGGTTGAGAGAATACCAAGGGTGTGCAAAGTGTCATCAAGGCAAATGGTGGCTACTTTGAATAATCTGAAATATAAAACATATTTTGATTTGTTTAATACTTTTTTGGTTACTACATTGATTCCATATGTGTTATTTCATAGGTTTGAGGTCTTCACTATTATTCTACAATGTATAAAATAGTAAAAAATTTATAAAAATCCTTGAAAGAGTAGGTGTGTTCAAAATTTTGACTGGTACAGTTTATATATATATATATATATATAAAGTATGTAGATAGATAACACCCGTAATACTCAGGCTTCAGCACATCTGAGTAAGAGTTGCTCCAAGATCATCCTGGAACCATGATAAGAATCCTTCAACTTTATTCACTTTTCCATTGTCGCTTACATCTCCCGGAACATCTTTTCTGCTCCACTGGAGAAAAGGGTTGGCAACTCTATTAAGGGGAGCTATAAAGTCTAGGCAGAAATGTGACTGGTAACACATCAACCTTACTGGTTTACCTTACAGGCTATAGCTCCAGCCCAAGAACGCTTGGCTATGAAACACCATTTGGAAAATACTGAGACAGACAGAGGAGGGTCTGCAGACAAGCAAGGAAAATCATTGGACTGTCTGCACTGTTAAGCCTGGTTGAGATGGCAGGCAGATATATAGCCTGGCTGTCTAAACTCATGGATGACCCACATTCTAAAGGAAATATCAGCAAATGTCAAATAAGAAACTTTGTTTTGGCAGAATGATATAGATATTTTATAGCACGTGTTAGACAACAGATAATGTCGTATGATCAACAATGATCCGTTTTAACAATGTTTCCCATGCAGGGAATTTTTTGGTCAATAATAAATTCAATTGACAGTTTTATTGCTGTGTAAAAACACAGATGTCCAATTCAACAGAACCAGTCCAGACCACAGACCATTATGAAGTAATGAACATTCCTGAGATGATTCTGGAAGTTTCAGAAAGCTTCTCCTCTCTTTTCAAAGACATTGATCAACAAAAATCTGTATATTATTGTGACCTACCAATCCTAGCAGACAAACAGACGTCTTGACAGACACCTGGACAGTTGTCAAGCCCTATCTGATTTTAAGCTTAGAGCTGTAGAGGGTAGCGTGATATAGCCAAACACCGCAAAGCAATGTTTTCCTAAGTCTGACTGTGAAAAATAACTTCACTTTCAGTTCAGTCTTTTTGCCACCCAGTACTACCCTTCCATCAACTTGCAACAAGAAAGCAGCATGTTTAGCTGAACGAAATGGATAGGTGTGTCGCTATTTGTCTGAATGTCGCAGAGCAGCAGGGTTCTACAATCTGCTTTGTGAGAGAACTTTAGCAGAAGCAACTCGCTTTGGGAGGAGAGGACAGTACCACTCTCATTCAGCATCTCTATAGAAACACACACTGTCAGGCTCTGTTCACGTCCGCCTCTCTGCCAAGACACGGACACACAAACACACATTCCTCGTCCCACATACACCTCACACACTGTAAGACACACACACTCTCTCCTGGTCTTGCTCTGTTTACATGCTGTTATCGAGCGTGTCACATCTAATAGCATCCCCCCTGGAGGAAAGAAACAACAAATATTGTCTTACCTGTCAATGGTACCTGCCCTCTTTTATCAAGTTGAGAGTTTTCTGTCTCTCTGCTCTCTGTCTCTCTTACCCTTCTCTTACCCTTACCTCTCTCTTCCTCTCCCTCCCTCTCTCCTTCTTAGTGGACAAGCCTCCTATTGGGTTGGTTCCCTGGCTATTTTTCCCTGTGAAAGTCATAGTGTTTCCCACTCTCCTCCACTCCCTCCCACTCCCTGCCACTCTCTCCCTCCCCTCCCCTCCCACCCTCCCTCCCTCCCCTCCCCTCCCACCCTCCCTCCCTCCCCTCCCCTCCCCTCCCCTCCCACCCACCCTCACTCCCTCTCTCTGCCCCTCCACAGCAGAGATCAACAATTAATCTCGGTCACACTTTACTACTTGGATAGTCCGGATATTCCATCTGTAGTTGCTCTACAGATGGTCATACTATCCACAAATGATCTGTTGATAAGCAAGGTTAGGTTTAGAATAAGAGTTAGGTAAAGGGTTAAGGATAGGGTTAGAGCTAGGGTTACTAGATAATTAGTTTGTAGACTATCCAAAAAAGTGTTACAATCTCCAGTGTTGGAGGATGTTTTCTAACCATCCTAGTATACATTCCAACTTTTAGGTCAGTTAGGATCACCACTTTAAGAATGTGAAATGTCAGAATAATAGTAGAGAGAATGATTTATTTCAGCTTGTATTTCTTTCATCACATTCCCAGTGGGTCAGAAGTTTACATACACTCAATTAGTATTTGGTAGCATTGCCTTTAAATTGTTTACCTTGGGTCAAACGTTTCAAGTAGCCTTCCACAAACTTCCCACAATAAGTTGGGTGAATTTTGGCCCATTCCTCCTGACAGAGTGTCACGATTTACTAGGAGTGGTGTGTGGAATCTGGAGCAGAGAGCAGGGTTCAGTAGATTGTCAATTTATTCTCTGGCGCACAAAAACGGTCACGCCAACACACAGGGCGCATACAATTGACCAGCCCAAACACAGGACCAAAATAGTCCAGAGAATAACCACACGAAAACCACCATACAACAGAGTAACAAAAACAATCCCGCACAAAACAAGGGCGGGACAACCTACTATATATAAGGACACTAATTAAACTAAAATACACACAGGTGAAACTAATAAGACAAAACCAACAGACAAACGAAAAAGGGATCGGTAGTGGCTAGTAGGACGGTGACGACGACCGCCGAGCACCGCCCGAACAGGCAGGGGAGCCTACTTCGGCAGAAGTCGTGACACAGAGCTGGTGTAACTGAGTCAGGTTTGTAGGCCTCCTTGCCCGCACACACTTTTTCAGTTCTGCCCACAAATGTTCTATAGGATTGAGGTCAGGGCTTTGTGATGGCCACTCCAATACCTTGACTTTGTTGTCCACAAGCCATTTTGCCACAACTTTGGAAGTATGCTTGGGGTCATTGTCCATTTGGAAGACCCATTTGAGACCAAGCTTTAACTTCCTGACTGATGTCTTGAGATGTTGCTTCAATATATCCACGTAATTTTCCTGGCTCATGATGCCATCTATTTTGTGAAGTGCACCAGTCCTTCCTGCAGCAAAGCACCCCCACAACATGATGCTGCCACCCCCGTGCTTCATGGTTGGGATGGTGTTCTTCGGCTTACCCCTTTGTCCTCCAAACATAACGATGGTCATTCTTCGGCTTACCCCTTTGTCCTCCAAACATAACGATGGTCATTATGGCCAAACAGTTAAATTTTTGTTTCATCAGACCAGAGGACATTTCTCTAAAAAATACGATATTTGTCCCCATGTGCAGTTGCAAAACGTAGTCTGGCTTTTTTATGGCGGTTTTGGAGCAGTGGCTTCTTCCTTGCTGTGCGGCCTTTCAGGTTATGTCGATATAGGACTCGTTTTACTGTGGATATAGATACTTTTGTACCTGTTTCCTCCAGCATCTTCACAAGGTTCTTTGCTGTTGTTCTGGGATTGATTTGCACTTTTCACACCAAGGTACATTCGGCAGAAGTCGTGACAATTATAAGTGAAATAATCTGTCTGTAAACAATTGTTGGGAATATTACTTGTGTCATGCACAAAGTAGATGTCCTAACCGACTTGCCAAAACTATAGTGTGTTCACAAGAAATTTGTGGAGTGGTTGAAAAACTAGTTTTAATGAGTCCAACCTAAGTGTATGTAAACTTCTGACTTCAACTGTAAATTAACACCTGGGAAATGGTTACAGGGGAGAGGAGGAGGGATGAATGAGCCAAATGGAAGATTAGGTGACCATGATGCAATATGGTCCAATTCATGCACCTATCAATATAACACAATGTCATCCCTACCCGCTCTGATATGGTGTACTCACTAAACACAAATACCGCATTTGTAAATTATTTCTGAGTGTTGAAGTGTGCCCCTGGTGTCCGTAAATAAATAAAAGTACAAGAATAGTGCCATCTGGCTTGCTTAATATAAGGAATTTGATGTATTACATTTACTTGTACTTTGTACTTTTAGTATGACAACTGAATCATTTCTCCACCACTGCACTTTAAGCACATTCAAAACCAGAAACTTTTAGACTTTTACTCTAGTAGTATCTTACTGGGTGGCTTTCACTTTTACTATTAAGGTATCTTTACTTTTACTCAAGTAGTATTTTACTGGGTGGCTTTCACTTTTACTATTAAGGTATCTTTACTTTTACTCAAGTAGTATTTTACTGGGTGGCTTTCACTTTTACTATTAAGGTATCTTTACTTTTACTCAAGTAGTATTTTACTGGGTGGCTTTCACTTTTTCTATTAAGGTATCTTTACTTTTACTCAAGTATGACAATTTAGTACTTTTTATGTGTGTGTGTGTGTGTGTGTGTGTGTGTGTGTGTGTGTGTGTGTGTGTGTGTGTGTGTGTGTGTGCGTGTGCCCCATGTGTGCTTCTGTATGTGGCTGGAGCAAGTGTCAATCATAACTTAAAATAGAACTCTGACCACCAAAAAAGCACTCTCCCATTCAGCCTCTTGGTCCTAGACTTTGGGATAGTTAAACGGCCAGTGACAGAGGACCTGAGGGACCTACTGGGCACATAACTTAAAAGCATGTCTGACATGTATTGGGGTGCACAATCGTGGATTGATTTAAAAACAAACAGAATAATCTTAAAATGAATTGTAAAACTCACAGGCAGCCAGTGCAGAGACCTTAAAACCGATGAAATGTATGCTCTCCAACTGGTCTTGGTCAGTATCCGTGCTGCAGCATTACAGTAGTCAAGCCTGCTTGTAATAAAAGCATGGATGAGTCTCTCTGCATCAGCCTGAGAGAGAAACGGCCGCACCTTGGCAATGTTCCTCAGGTGGTGAAAAGCTATTTTGTTCATGTTCCTAATGTGTGACTCGAAACTGAGTTCAGAATCTAAAATAACGACTAGGTTTTTTACCTGGTGTTTTAATTTTGTTGCCCGTAAATTAAAATTCCAGATTCTCTATCTGTGCTTTGGCTCCAACAATAAGTACCCCGGTCTTGACTTGGACACGATGTTAGAAAATTATTATATTGGTCTCATGACTTCAATGGGATTTGTTAGCATTTGGAAACAGTGCCCGGGAAACTAAACCATAGCATGGTTTGCGCTCATATCTTGTCCATGGACTGCTTACAGGCTAAGAAAACCAATATGTAATTATGTCATTTCTGTGAACTATTCCTTTGAGGTTTGTATTATGTGATGTGCTGTATCGCACAGAGCAGCTGTGTGGTTAGAGCAATGGGGAGTCTTATTAAGTGTGGTGTGTGTGTGTGCGTGTGTGTGTGTGTGTGTGTGTGTGTGTGTGTGTGTGTGTGTGTGTGTGTGTGTGTGTGTGTGTGTGTGTGTGTGTGTGTGTGTGTGTGTGTGTGTGTGTGTGTGTGAAGGTGGAGGTTACAGACACGTTAGCAGCACATTCCTGCAGAATGAGCAGCATTAAGCTCAGGGTAATGAGGAGAACACATGTGGAGAACTTTTTCCCTCAGCCCTTTTCTCCCTCACTCACTCTTATCCCTCAGGTTCTCCCCCTCTCTCACTCACTCACTCACTCACTCCCTCTCT
The DNA here is from genome assembly GCF_002021735.2 of Oncorhynchus kisutch. NCBI lineage: Eukaryota > Metazoa > Chordata > Actinopteri > Salmoniformes > Salmonidae > Oncorhynchus > Oncorhynchus kisutch. Next base: position 56,579,984 of record NC_034178.2, on the reverse strand, counting down.
CCTTTCTTTCAACCCTCCATAACCCTGACTGTTACTGCACCCTACACCCATATCTCATCTATAAACCCCAGTGTTACTGCACCCATATCTCATCTATAAACCCCAGTGTTACTGCACCCTCCACCCATATCTCATCTATAAACCCCAGTGTTACTCCACCCTACACCCATATCTCATCTAGAAACCCCAGTGTTACTGCACCCTACTCCCATATCTCATCTATAAACCCCAGTGTTACTGCAGCCTACTCCCATATCTCATCTATAAACCCCAGTGTTACTGCGCCCTACTCCCATATCTCATCTATAAACCCCAGTGTTACTATACCCGACACCCATATCTCATCTATAAACCCCAGTTTAACTGCAACCAACACCCATATCTCATCTATAAACCCCATTGTTACTGCACCCTACTCCCATATCTCATCTATAAACCCCAGTGTTAATGCACCCTACTCCCATATCTCATCTATAAACCCCAGTGTTAAGGCACCCTACTCCCATATCTCATCTATAAACCCCAGTGTTACTATACCCGACACCCATATCTCATCTATAAACCCCAGTGTTACTGCACCCTACTCCCATATCTCATCTATAACCCCAGTGTTACTGCACCCTACTCCCATATCTCATCTATAAACCCCAGTGTTACTGCACCCTACTCCCATATCTCATCTATAAACCCCAGTGTTACTGCACCCTACACCCATATCTCCTCTCATCATATAAACCCCAGTGTTAATGCACCCGACACCCATATCTCATCGATAAACCCCAGTGTTACTGCACCCGACACCCATATCTCATCTATAAACCCCAGTGTTACTGCACCCTACACCCATATCTCCTCTCATCATATAAACCCCAGTGTTAATGCACCCGACACCCATATCTCATCGATAAACCCCAGTGTTACTGCACCCGACACCCATATCTCATCTATAAACCCCAGTGTTAATGCACTCGACACCCATATCTCATCTATAAACCCCAGCGTTACTGCACCCTACACCCATATCTCATCTATAAACCCCAGTGGTACTGCACCCTACTCCCATATCTCATCTATAAACCCCAGTTTAACTGCAACCAACACCCATATCTCATCTATAAACCCCAGTGTTACTGCACCCTACTCCCATATCTCATCTATAAACCCCAGTGTTAATGCACCCTACTCCCATATCTCATCTATAAACCCCAGTGTTACTGCACCCTACTCCCATATCTCATCTATAAACCCCAGTGTCAATTCACCCTACTCCCATATCTCATCTATAAACCCCAGTGTTACTGCACCCTACTCCCATATCTCATCTATAAACCCCAGTGTCAATTCACCCTACTCCCATATCTCATCTATAAACCCCAGTGTTACTGCACCCTACTCCCATTTCTCATTTATAAACCCCAGTTTCAATGCACCCTACACCCTTATCTCCTCTCATCATATAAACCCCAGTATTAATGCACCCAACACAAATATCTCATCTATAAACCAAAGAGTTACTATACCCGACACCCATATCTCATTTATAAACCCCAGTGTTACTGCACCTTACACCCATATCTCATCTATATACCCCAGTGTTACTACACCCTACTCCCATATCTCATCTATAAACCCCAGTGTTACTATACCCGACAGCCATATCTCATCTATAAACCCCATTGTTACTATACCCTACACCCATATCTCATCTATAAACCCCAGTGTTACTGCACCCTACTCCCATATCTCATCTATAAACCCCAGTGTTACTGCACCCTACACCCATATCTCATCTATAAACCCCAGTGTTACTGCACCCTACTCTCATATCTCATCTACAAACCCCAGTGTTACTATACCCGACACCTATATCTCATCTATAAACCCCAGTGTTACTGCACCCTACACCCATATCTCATCTATAAACCCCAGTGTTAATGCACCCTACACCCATATCTCATCTATATACCCCAGTGTTACTGCACCCTACTCCCATATCTCATCTATAAACCCCAGTGTTACTATGCCCTACACCCATATCTCATCTACAAACCCCAGTGTTACTATACCCGACACCTATATCTCATCTATAAACCCCAGTGTTAATGCACCCTACTCCCATATCTCATCTATAAACCCCAGTGTTACTGCACCCTACACCCATATCTCATCTATAAACCTCAGTGTTAATGCACCCTACTCCAATATCTCATCTATAAACCCCAGTATTACTGCACCCTATACCCATATCTCATCTATAAACCCCAGTGTTACTGCACCCTACACCCATATCTCATCTATAAACCTCAGTGTTAATGCACCCTACTCCAATATCTCATCTATAAACCCCAGTATTACTGCACCCTACACCCATATCTCATCTATAAACCCCAGTGTTACTATACCCGACAGCCATATCTCATCTACAAACCCCAGTGTTACTATACCCTACACCCATATCTCATCTATAAACCCCAGTGTTACTGCACCCTACTCCCATATCTCATCTATAAACCCCAGTGTTACTGCACCCTACACCCATATCTCATCTATAAACCCCAGTGTTACTGCACCCTGCTCGCATATCTCATCTGCAAACCCCAGTGTTACTATACCCGACACCCATATCTCATCTATAAACCCCAGTGTTACTGCACCCTACACCCATATCTCATCTATAAACCCCAGTGTTACTGCACCCTACACCCATATCTCATCTATAAACCCCAGTGTTAATGCACCCTACTCCCATATCTCATCTATAAACCACAGTGTTACTGCACCCTACACCCATATCTCATCTATAAACCCCAGTGTCAATGCACCCAAAACTCATATCTCATCTATAAACCCCAGTGTTACTATACCCTACACCCATATCTCATCTATAAACCCCAGTGTTACTGCACCCTACACCCATATCTCATCTATAAACCCCAGTGTTACTGCACCCTACACCCATATCTCATCTATAAACCCCAGTGTTACTGCACCCGACACTCATATCACAACTATAACCCCCACTGTTACAGTTTCTGCAGCTTATCCCCACTATTCCAGCCGCTTTTTCCCAATCATAGGCCAGCCATAATCAGGTCAACTGGGTAAAAGTGCTGCAGGAACGTTCTGTTCTGTCATTGTCAAAGATGATTGGGATGATTCTACTCTTTAGATCTCTATCTGTGCTTTGTGGCGGCAGGTAGCCTAGTAGTTAGAGCTTTGGGCCAGTAACCGAAAGGTTGCTGGATCGAATCCCCAGGCTGACAAGGTTCAAATCTGTTGTTCTGCCCCTGAACAAGGCAGTTAACCCACTGCTCCTGGGTTGGCATCATTGTAAATAAGAATTTGTTCTTAACTGACTTGCCTAGTTAAATAAATTAAAAAATGAATACATCCCAGAGCTGATGAACTTAGTCTGAGTCCTAAACGGCACCCTATGTAGTGTACTTGTTTTGACCAGTGCCCATAGGGGTAGGACTCAGTCTAAGTTCATCAGCTCTGGGATGTATTCATTTTTTTTTTTTTTAACTAGGCAAGTCAGTTTAGAACAAATTCTTCAAGATTTATTCCACATTTTGCCTGAATTCAAAATTGAATCTACTCACAATAACCCATAAAAACAAAGTGAAAACATGTTTTTAGAAATTTTTGCAAATGAATAAAAAATGAAATATAGAAAACTCATCAAAAGTTTGGGGTCACTTAGAAATGTCCTTGTTTTTGAAAGAAAAGCACATTTCTTGTCCATCAACATCAAATTGATGAGAAATACAGTGTAGAAATGTTTTATGTTGTAGCTGGAAACGGCAGAATTTTTTATGGAATATATCAACATATTATCAGCAGCCATCCCTCCTACAGTGCCTTGCAAAAGCATTCATCCCCCTTGGTGTTTTTCCTACTTTGTTGCATTACAACCTGTCATTTAAATTGACAAAATACACAAAATAGTCCAAATTGGTGAAGTGAAATAAAAAATGTACTTGTTTAAAAACAATTCTCAAAAATAAAAAACTGAAATGTGGTGTGTGCATATGTATTCACCCCCTTTACTATAAAGCCCCTAAATAAGATCTGGTGCAACCAATTACCTTCAGAAGTCACATAATTAGTTCAATAAATTCTAACTGTGTGCAATCTAAGTGTCACATGATCTGTCACATGATCTCAAAATATATACATCTGTTCTGAAAGGCGCCGGAGTCCACCAAGCAAGCGGCACCATGAAGACCAAGGAGCTCTCCAAACAGGTCAGGGATAAAGTTGTGAAGAAGTACAGATCAGATTTGGGTTATAAAAAAATATCCCACGGAGCATGATTAAATCCATTATTAAAAAATGGAAAGAATATGACACCACAACAAACCTGCCAAGAGAGGGCTGCCCACCAAAACTCATGTACCAGGCAAGGAAGGCATTAATCAGAGAGGCAACTAAGAGACCAAAGATAACCCTGAAGCTCCACAGTGGAGATTGGAGCATCTGTCCATAGGACCACTTTAAGCCATATACTCCATAGAGCTAGGCTTTACGGAAGAGTGGCCAGAAAAAAAGCGGAGATTGAAGTATCTGTCCATAGGACCGCTTTAAGCCATACAAATCAAATCAAAAAGTGTATTTGTCACGTGCGCTGAACACAACAGGTGTAGACCTTACAGTAAAATGCTTACTTACAGGCCCTAACCAACAGTGCAATTTTTAAGTAAAAAATAGGTATTAGGTGAACAATAGATAAGTAAAGATTTTTTTTTAAACAGTAAAATGACAGTGAAAAATAACAGTAGAGAGGCTATATACAGTAGCGACGCTATATACAGTAGCGAGGCTACGTACAGTAGTGAGGCTATATAGAGTAGAGAGGCTATATACAGTAGCGAGGCTATATACAGTAGCGAGGCTATATACAGTAGAGAGGCTATATACAGTAGCGAGGCTATATACAGTAGAGAGGCTATATACAGTAGCGAGGCTATATGCAGTAGAGAGGCTATATTCAGTAGGGAGGCTATATACTGTAGAGAGGCTATATACAGTAGAGAGGCTATATTCAGTAGGGAGGCTATATACTGTAGAGAGGCTATATACAGTAGAGAGGCTATATTCAGTAGCGAGGCTACGTACAGTAGTGAGGCTATATAGAGTAGAGAGGCTATATACAGTAGCGAGGCTATATACAGTAGCGAGGCTATATACAGTAGAGAGGCTATATGCAGTAGCGAGGCTATATACAGTAGTGAGACTATATACAGTAGGGAGGCTATATACAGTAGAGAGGCTATATACAGTAGCGAGGCTATATACAGTAGAGAGGCTATATTCAGAAGGGAGGCTATATACTGTAGAGAGGCTATATACAGTAGAAAGGCTATATTCTGTAGGGAGGCTATATACTGTAGAGAGGCTATATACAGTAGAGAGGCTATATTCAGTAGCGAGGCTACGTACAGTAGTGAGGCTATATAGAGTAGAGGCTATATACCGTAGCGAGGCTATATACAGTAGCGAGGCTACGTACAGTAGTGAGGCTATATAGAGTAGAGAGGCTATATACAGTAGCGAGACTATATTCAGTAGGGAGGCTATATACTGTAGAGAGGCTATATACAGTAGAGAGGCTATATTCAGTAGGGAGGCTATATACTGTAGAGAGGCTATATACAGTAGAGAGGCTATATTCAGTAGCGAGGCTATATACAGTAGAGAGGCTATATACAGTAGCGAGGCTATATACAGTAGCGAGGCTATATACAGTAGCGAGGCTATATACAGTAGAGAGGCTATATACAGTAGCGAGGCTATATACAGTAGAGAGGCTATATTCAGTAGGGAGGCTATATACTGTAGAGAGGCTATATACAGTAGAGAGGCAATATTCAGTAGAGAGGCTATATACAGTAGCGAGGCTATATACAGTAGAGAGGCTACATACAGTAGAGAGGCTATATACAGTAGCGAGGCTATATACAGTAGAGGCTATATACCGTAGCGAGGCTATATACAGTAGCGAGGCTACGTACAGTAGAGAGGCTATATACAGTAGCGAGGCTATATACAGTAGCGAGGCTATATACAGTAGAGAGGCTATATTCAGTAGCGAGGCTACGTACAGTAGTGAGGCTATATAGAGTACAGAGGCTATATACAGTAGCGAGGCTATATACAGTAGCGAGGCTATATACAGTAGCGAGGCTATATACAGTAGCGAGGCTATATACAGTAGAGAGGCTATATACAGTCGCGAGGCTATATACAGTAGAGAGGCTATATTCAGTAGGGAGGCTATATACTGTAGAGAGGCTATATACAGTAGAGAGGCTATATTCAGTAGAGAGGCTATATACAGTAGCGAGGCTATATACAGTAGAGAGGCTACATACAGTAGAGAGGCTATATACAGTAGTGAGGCTATATACAGTAGAGGCTATATACCGTAGCGAGGCTATATACAGTAGCGAGGCTACGTACAGTAGTGATGCTATATAGAGTAGAGAGGCTATATACAGCAGCGAGGCTATATACAGTAGCGAGGCTATATACAGTAGAGAGGCTATATACAGTAGAGGCTATATACCGTAGCGAGGCTATATACAGTAGCGAGGCTACGTACAGTAGTGAGGCTATATAGAGTAGAGAGGCTATATACAGTAGCGAGGCTATATACAGTAGCGAGGCTATATAAAGTAGAGAGGCTATATACAGTAGAGGCTATATACCATAGCGAGGCTATATACAGTAGCGAGGCTACGTACAGTAGTGAGGCTATATAGAGTAGAGAGGCTATATACAGTAGCGAGGCTATATACAGTAGAGAGGCTATATACAGTAGCGAGGCTATATACAGTAGCGAGGCTATATACAGTAGAGAGGCTATATACCGTAGAGGCTATATACCGTAGCGAGGCTATATACAGTAGAGAGGCTACATACAGTAGAGAGGCTATATACAGTAGAGAGGCTATATACATTAGAGGCTATATACCGTAGCGAGGCTATATACAGTATCGAGGCTACGTACAGTAGTGAGGCTATATAGAGTAGAGAGGCTATATTCAGTAGGGAGGCTATATAGAGTAGAGAGGCTATATACAGAGAGAGGCTTTATACAGTAGCAAGGCTATATACAGTAGCGAGGCTATATACAGAGAGAGGCTTTATACAGTAGCGAGGCTATATACAGTAGTGAGGCTATATACTGTAGAGAGGCTATATACAGTAGAGAGGCTATATTCAGTAGAGAGGCTATATACAGTAGCGAGGCTATATACAGTAGAGAGGCTACATACAGTAGAGAGGCTATATACAGTAGCGAGGCTATATACAGTAGCGAGACTATATACAGAGAGAGGCTATATACAGTAGCGAGGCTATATACAGTAGCGAGGCTATATACAGTAGAGAGGCTATAAACAGTAGGGAGGCTATATACACTAGCGAGGCTATATACAGTAGAGAGGCTATATACAGTAGCGAGGCTATGTACAGTAGTGAGGCTATATACAGTAGTGAGCCTATATACAGTGGCGAGGCTATATACAGTAGAGAGGCTATATACAGTAGTGAGACTATATACAGTAGAGAGGCTATATAGAGTAGAGAGGCTATATACAGTAGCGAGGCTATATACAGTAGCGAGGCTATATACAGTAGAGAGGCTATATACAGTAGCGAGGGTATATACAGTAGCGAGGCTATATACTGTAGAGAGGCTATATACAGTAGAAAGGCTATATTCAGTAGAGAGGCTATATACAGTAGCGAGGCTATATACAGTAGAGAGGCTACATACAGTAGAGAGGCTATATACAGTAGCGAGGCTATATACAGTAGCGAGGCTATATACAGAGAGAGGCTATATACAGTAGCGAGGCTATATACAGTAGTGAGGCTATATACAGTAGAGAGGCTATAAACAGTAGGGAGGCTATATACACTAGCGAGGCTATATACAGTAGAGAGGCTATATACAGTAGCGAGGCTATATACAGTAGTGAGGCTATATACAGTAGTGAGCCTATATACAGAGAGAGGCTATATACAGTAGCGAGGCTATATACAGTAGTGAGGCTATATACAGTAGCGAGGCTATATACAGAGAGAGGCTATATACAGTAGCGAGGCTATATACAGTAGCGAGGCTATATACAGTAGAGAGGCTATAAACAGTAGGGAGGCTATATACACTAGCGAGGCTATATACAGTAGAGAGGCTATATACAGTAGCGAGGCTATATACAGTAGAGAGGCTATATTCAGAAGGGAGGCTATATACTGTAGAGAGGCTATATACAGTAGAAAGGCTATATTCTGTAGGGAGGCTATATACTGTAGAGAGGCTATATACAGTAGAGAGGATATATTCAGTAGCGAGGCTACGTACAGTAGTGAGGCTATATAGAGTAGAGGCTATATACCGTAGCGAGGCTATATACAGTAGCGAGGCTACGTACAGTAGTGAGGCTATATAGAGTAGAGAGGCTATATACAGTAGCGAGGCTATATACAGTAGAGAGGCTATATACAGTAGCGAGGCTATATACAGTAGCGAGGCTATATACAGTAGAGAGGCTATATACCGTAGAGGCTATATACCGTAGCGAGGCTATATACAGTAGAGAGGCTACATACAGTAGAGAGGCTATATACAGTAGAGAGGCTATATACATTAGAGGCTATATACCGTAGCGAGGCTATATACAGTATCGAGGATACGTACAGTAGTGAGGCTATATAGAGTAGAGAGGCTATATTCAGTAGGGAGGCTATATAGAGTAGAGAGGCTATATACAGAGAGAGGCTTTATACAGTAGCAAGGCTATATACAGTAGCGAGGCTATATACAGAGAGAGGCTTTATACAGTAGCGAGGCTATATACAGTAGTGAGGCTATATACTGTAGAGAGGCTATATACAGTAGAGAGGCTATATTCAGTAGAGAGGCTATATACAGTAGCGAGGCTATATACAGTTGAGAGGCTACATACAGTAGAGAGGCTATATACAGTAGCGAGGCTATATACAGTAGCGAGACTATATACAGAGAGAGGCTATATACAGTAGCGAGGCTATATACAGTAGCGAGGCTATATACAGTAGAGAGGCTATAAACAGTAGGGAGGCTATATACACTAGCGAGGCTATATACAGTAGAGAGGCTATATACAGTAGCGAGGCTATGTACAGTAGTGAGGCTATATACAGTAGTGAGCCTATATACAGTGGCGAGGCTATATACAGTAGAGAGGCTATATACAGTAGTGAGACTATATACAGTAGAGAGGCTATATAGAGTAGAGAGGCTATATACAGTAGCGAGGCTATATACAGTAGCGAGGCTATATACAGTAGAGAGGCTATATACAGTAGCGAGGGTATATACAGTAGCGAGGCTATATACTGTAGAGAGGCTATATACAGTAGAAAGGCTATATTCAGTAGAGAGGCTATATACAGTAGCGAGGCTATATACAGTAGAGAGGCTACATACAGTAGAGAGGCTATATACAGTAGCGAGGCTATATACAGTAGCGAGGCTATATACAGAGAGAGGCTATATACAGTAGCGAGGCTATATACAGTAGTGAGGCTATATACAGTAGAGAGGCTATAAACAGTAGGGAGGCTATATACACTAGCGAGGCTATATACAGTAGAGAGGCTATATACAGTAGCGAGGCTATATACAGTAGTGAGGCTATATACAGTAGTGAGCCTATATACAGAGAGAGGCTATATACAGTAGCGAGGCTATATACAGTAGTGAGGCTATATACAGTAGCGAGGCTATATACAGAGAGAGGCTATATACAGTAGCGAGGCTATATACAGTAGCGAGGCTATATACAGTAGAGAGGCTATAAACAGTAGGGAGGCTATATACACTAGCGAGGCTATATACAGTAGAGAGGCTATATACAGTAGCGAGGCTATATACAGTAGAGAGGCTATATTCAGAAGGGAGGCTATATACTGTAGAGAGGCTATATACAGTAGAAAGGCTATATTCTGTAGGGAGGCTATATACTGTAGAGAGGCTATATACAGTAGAGAGGATATATTCAGTAGCGAGGCTACGTACAGTAGTGAGGCTATATAGAGTAGAGGCTATATACCGTAGCGAGGCTATATACAGTAGCGAGGCTACGTACAGTAGTGAGGCTATATAGAGTAGAGAGGCTATATACAGTAGCGAGACTATATTCAGTAGGGAGGCTATATACTGTAGAGAGGCTATATACAGTAGAGAGGCTATATTCAGTAGGGAGGCTATATACTGTAGAGAGGCTATATACAGTAGAGAGGCTATATTCAGTAGCGAAGCTATATACAGTAGAGAGGCTATATACAGTAGCGAGGCTATATACAGTAGCGAGGCTATATACAGTAGCGAGGCTATATACAGTAGAGAGGCTATATACAGTAGCGAGGCTATATACAGTAGAGAGGCTATATTCAGTAGGGAGGCTATATACTGTAGAGAGGCTATATACAGTAGAGAGGCTATATTCAGTAGAGAGGCTATATACAGTAGCGAGGCTATATACAGTAGAGAGGCTACATACAGTAGAGAGGCTATATACAGTAGCGAGGCTATATACAGTAGAGGCTATATACCGTAGCGAGGCTATATACAGTAGCGAGGCTACGTACAGTAGAGAGGCTATATACAGTAGCGAGGCTATATACAGTAGCGAGGCTATATACAGTAGAGAGGCTATATTCAGTAGCGAGGCTACGTACAGTAGTGAGGCTATATAGAGTAGAGAGGCTATATACAGTAGCGAGGCTATATACAGTAGCGAGGCTATATACAGTAGCGAGGCTATATACAGTAGAGAGGCTATATACAGTAGCGAGGCTATATACAGTAGAGAGGCTATATTCAGTAGGGAGGCTATATACTGTAGAGAGGCTATATACAGTAGAGAGGCTATATTCAGTAGAGAGGCTATATACAGTAGCGAGGCTATATACAGTAGAGAGGCTACATACAGTAGAGAGGCTATATACAGTAGTGAGGCTATATACAGTAGAGGCTATATACCGTAGCGAGGCTATATACAGTAGCGAGGCTACGTACAGTAGTGATGCTATATAGAGTAGAGAGGCTATATACAGCAGCGAGGCTATATACAGTAGCGAGGCTATATACAGTAGAGAGGCTATATACAGTAGAGGCTATATACCGTAGCGAGGCTATATACAGTAGCGAGGCTACGTACAGTAGTGAGGCTATATAGAGTAGAGAGGCTATATACAGTAGCGAGGCTATATACAGTAGCGAGGCTATATAAAGTAGAGAGGCTATATACAGTAGAGGCTATATACCATAGCGAGGCTATATACAGTAGCGAGGCTACGTACAGTAGTGAGGCTATATAGAGTAGAGAGGCTATATACAGTAGCGAGGCTATATACAGTAGAGAGGCTATATACAGTAGCGAGGCTATATACAGTAGCGAGGCTATATACAGTAGAGAGGCTATATACCGTAGAGGCTATATACCGTAGCGAGGCTATATACAGTAGAGAGGCTACATACAGTAGAGAGGCTATATACAGTAGAGAGGCTATATACATTAGAGGCTATATACCGTAGCGAGGCTATATACAGTATCGAGGCTACGTACAGTAGTGAGGCTATATAGAGTAGAGAGGCTATATTCAGTAGGGAGGCTATATAGAGTAGAGAGGCTATATACAGAGAGAGGCTTTATACAGTAGCAAGGCTATATACAGTAGAGAGGCTACATACAGTAGAGAGGCTATATACAGTAGAGAGGCTATATACATTAGAGGCTATATACAGTAGCGAGGCTACGTACAGTAGTGAGGCTATATAGAGTAGAGAGGCTATATACAGTAGCGAGGCTATATACAGTAGCGAGGCTATATAAAGTAGAGAGGCTATATACAGTAGAGGCTATATACCATAGCGAGGCTATATACAGTAGCGAGGCTACGTACAGTAGTGAGGCTATATAGAGTAGAGAGGCTATATACAGTAGCGAGGCTATATACAGTAGAGAGGCTATATACAGTAGCGAGGCTATATACAGTAGCGAGGCTATATACAGTAGAGAGGCTATATACCGTAGAGGCTATATACCGTAGCGAGGCTATATACAGTAGAGAGGCTACATACAGTAGAGAGGCTATATACAGTAGAGAGGCTATATACATTAGAGGCTATATACCGTAGCGAGGCTATATACAGTATCGAGGCTACGTACAGTAGTGAGGCTATATAGAGTAGAGAGGCTATATTCAGTAGGGAGGCTATATAGAGTAGAGAGGCTATATACAGAGAGAGGCTTTATACAGTAGCAAGGCTATATACAGTAGCGAGGCTATATACAGAGAGAGGCTTTATACAGTAGCGAGGCTATATACAGTAGTGAGGCTATATACTGTAGAGAGGCTATATACAGTAGAGAGGCTATATTCAGTAGAGAGGCTATATACAGTAGCGAGGCTATATACAGTAGAGAGGCTACATACAGTAGAGAGGCTATATACAGTAGCGAGGCTATATACAGTAGCGAGACTATATACAGAGAGAGGCTATATACAGTAGCGAGGCTATATACAGTAGCGAGGCTATATACAGTAGAGAGGCTATAAACAGTAGGGAGGCTATATACACTAGCGAGGCTATATACAGTAGAGAGGCTATATACAGTAGCGAGGCTATGTACAGTAGTGAGGCTATATACAGTAGTGAGCCTATATACAGTGGCGAGGCTATATACAGTAGAGAGGCTATATACAGTAGTGAGACTATATACAGTAGAGAGGCTATATAGAGTAGAGAGGCTATATACAGTAGCGAGGCTATATACAGTAGCGAGGCTATATACAGTAGAGAGGCTATATACAGTAGCGAGGGTATATACAGTAGCGAGGCTATATACTGTAGAGAGGCTATATACAGTAGAGAGGCTATATTCAGTAGAGAGGCTATATACAGTAGCGAGGCTATATACAGTAGAGAGGCTACATACAGTAGAGAGGCTATATACAGTAGCGAGGCTATATACAGTAGCGAGGCTATATACAGAGAGAGGCTATATACAGTAGCGAGGCTATATACAGTAGTGAGGCTATATACAGTAGAGAGGCTATAAACAGTAGGGAGGCTATATACACTAGCGAGGCTATATACAGTAGAGAGGCTATATACAGTAGCGAGGCTATATACAGTAGTGAGGCTATATACAGTAGTGAGCCTATATACAGAGAGAGGCTATATACAGTAGCGAGGCTATATACAGTAGTGAGGCTATATACAGTAGCGAGGCTATATACAGAGAGAGGCTATATACAGTAGCGAGGCTATATACAGTAGCGAGGCTATATACAGTAGAGAGGCTATAAACAGTAGGGAGGCTATATACACTAGCGAGGCTATATACAGTAGAGAGGCTATATACAGTAGCGAGGCTATATACAGTAGTGAGGCTATATACAGTAGTGAGCCTATATACAGTGGCGAGGCTATATACAGTAGAGAGGCTATATACAGTCGTGAGGCTATATACAGTAGAGAGGCTATATAGAGTAGAGAGGCTATATACAGTAGCGAGGCTATATACAGTAGCGAGGCTATATACAGTAGCGAGGCTATATACAGTAGAGAGGCTATATACAGTAGCGAGGCTATATACAGTAGAGAGGCTATATACAGTAGAGAGGCTATATTCAGTAGAGAGGCTATATACAGTAGCGAGGCTATATACAGTAGAGAGGCTACATACAGTAGAGAGGCTATATACAGTAGAGAGGCTATATACAGTAGCGAGGCTATATACAGTAGCGAGGCTATATACAGTAGAGAGGCTATATACAGTAGCGAGGCTATATACAGTAGCAGGGCTATATACAGTAGCGAGGCAATATACAGTAGCGAGGCTATATACAGTAGCGGGGCTATATACAGTAGCGGGGCTATATACAGTAGTGAGGCAATATACAGTAGCGAGGCAATATACAGTAGCGAGGCTATATATAGTAGCGGGGCAATATACAGTAGCGACGCTATATACAGTCGCGAGGCTATATACAGTAGCGGGGCTATATACAGTAGCGGGGCTATATACAGTAGCGAGGCTATATACAGTATCGAGGCTATATATAGTATCGAGGCTATATATAGTATCGAGGCTATAACAGTAGCGAGGCTATATACAGTAGCGAGGCTATATATAGTAGCGAGGCTATAACAGTAGCGAGGCTATATACAGGCACCGGTTAGTCAAGCTAATTGAGGTAGTATGTACATCTAGGTATGGTTAAAGTGACTATGCATATATGATTAGCAGAGAGTAGCAGTAGCGTAAAAGAGGGGTTGGCGGGTGGTGGGACACAATGCAGGTAGTCCAGGTAGCCAATGTGCGGAGGCACCGGTTTGTCGGGCTAATTGAGGTAGTATGTACATTAATGTATAGTTAAGTGACTATGCATATATGATAAACAGAGAGTAGCAGCAGTGTAAAAGAGGGGTTGTGGGGGGACGACACAATGCAAATAGTCCGGGTAGCCAGTTGATTACCTGTTCAGGAGCCTTATGGCCTGAGGGTAGCTGTTGAGAAGCCTTTTGGTCCTAGACTTGGCGCTCCGGTAGTAGAGAGAACAGTCTATGACTGAGGGTAGCTGTTGAGAAGCCTTTTGGTCCTAGACTTGGCGCTCCGGTAGTAGAGAGAACAGTCTATGACTGGGGTGGCTGGGGTCTTCACTCCACATAGTTTACACTCCACAGTCTACACTCCACAGAGCTGGGCTTTACGGAAGAGTGACCAGAAAAAAGCCATTGCTTGAAGAAAAAAATAAGCAAACACGTCTGGTGTTCATATGGGAGACTCTCCAAACATATGGAAGAAGGTACTCTGGTCAGATAAGACTAAAATTTGGATTTTTGGCCATCAAGGAAAACGCTATGTCTGGCTCAAACCCAACACCTCTCATCACCCCGAGAACGCCATCCCCATGCTGTGGGGATCTTTTTCATATGCAGGGACTGGAAAACTGGTCAGAATTGAAGGAATGCATGGCACTAAATACAGAGAAATTCTTGCGGGAAACCTGTTTCAGTCTTCCAGATATTTGAGACTGGGACGGAGGTTCACCTTCCAGCAGGACAATGACCCTAAGCATACTGATAAAGCAACACTCTACTGGTTTATGGGGAAACATTTAAATGTCTTGGAATGGCCTAGTCAAAGCCCAGACCTCAATCCAATTGAGAATCTGTGGTATGACCTAAAGATTGCTGTAAACCAGTGGAACCCGTCCAACTTTAAGGAGCTGGAGCAGTTTTGCCTTGAAGAATCGGCAAAATTTCCAGGGGCTAGATTTGCCAAGCTTATAGAGACATACCCCAATCAGAACAACAGCTTTCAGCTGTGCTAACATAATTGAAAAATGGTTTAATAATGATCAATTAGTCTTTTAAAATTATAAACTTGAATTAGCTAACACAACGTGCCATTGGAACACAGGAGTGATGGTTGCTGATAACGGGTATCTGTACGCCTATGTAGATATTACATAAAACATCAGCCATTTCCAGCTACAATAGTCATTTACAACATTAACAATGTCTACACTGTATTTCTGATCAATTTGATGTTATTTTAATTGACCAAAAATGTTATTTTCTTTCAAAAGCAAGGACGTTTAACTTTTGAACATTAGTGTAATTATTCACACCCCTGAGTCAATACTTTGGAGAAGCAACTTTGGCAGTGATTACAGCTGTGAGTCTTTCTGGGTAAGTCTCTAAGAGCTTTCCACACCTGGATTGTGCAACATTTGCACATTATTCGTTTCAAAATTCTTCAAACTCTGTCAAATTGGTTGTTGATCATTGCTAGACAACCATTTTCAGATCTTGCCATAGATTTTCAAGTAAATTTAAGTCAAAACTGTATCTCGGCCACTCAGGAACATTCACTGTCTTCTTGGTAAGCAACACCATTGTAGATTTGGCCTTGTGATTTATGTTATTGTCCTGCTGAAAGGTGAATTAATCTCCCAGTGTCTGGTGGAAAACAGACTGAACCAGGTTTTCCTCTAAGATTTTACCTGTGCTTAGCTCCATTCCGTTTCTTTTTTATCCTGAAAAACTCCACAGTTCTTAATGATTACAAGCATACCCATAACATGATGCAGCCATCACTATACTTGAAAATATGGACAGAGGTCCCAAGAAATGTGTTCTATTGGATTTGCACTTTGTATTCAAGACACAAAGTTAATTCCTTTGCCAAATGCTTTGCCTTGTTGCAAACATGATGCATGTTTTGGAATATTTTTATTAAATACAGGCTTCCTTCTTTTCACTCTGTCAATTAGGTTATTATTGTGGAGTAACTACAACTTTGTTGATCCATTCTCAGTTTTCTCCTATCACAGCCATTCAACTCTGTAACTGTTTTAAAGTAACCATTTCATGGTGAAATCCCTGAGCAGTTTCCTTCCTCGCTGGCAACTGATTTAGGAAGGACGCTTGTGTCTTTGTAGTGACTGGGTGTATTGATACACCATCCAAAGTGTAATTCATAACTTCCCCATGCTCAAAGGTTATATTCAGTGTCTACTATTTTACCCATCTACCAATATGTGCCCTTCTTTGTGAGGCATTGGAAAACTTCCCTGGTCTTTGTGGTTGAATCTGTGTTTGAAATTCACTGCTCGACTGAGGGATAATTGTATGTGTGTGGTAGAGATAGAATAGTCATTCAAAAATCATGTTAAACACTATTATTGCACAGAGTAAGTCCATGCAACTTATTATGTGATTTGTTAAACACATTTTTACTCCTGAACTTATTTAGGCTTGCCATAACAAAGGGTTGGAATACTTATTGACTCAAGACATTTGCAAAGATTTCAGAAAACCAAATTCCACCTTGAAATTATGGAGTATTATGTGTAGGTCAGTGAAAAAAAATCTGAATTGACTCCATTTTAAATGCTGGCTGTAGCACAACAAAATGTGGAAAAGGTCAAGGGGTGTGAATACTTTCTGAAGGCACTGTAGCAATCTGATGCCCGACTGAAGAGTCAATGACATGGCACACAACCATTGGTTGATGCAGTGCAATGTCCTGCTCATCTAGTCGGACAGGAATTCAACATCTGTGATGGCAGGATTGGTGATTCTCTGCTGAGCATGCTGTAACAGACTGTAGGACCTCCCACTGAAGCTCATCTATGCCACAGCCAGACAGAGGGGCTAGCCATGTAGGATGACAGCTCAAGCCTGTAACTGACTCACTTAATCCATCTCATTCCTGGAAGAACATGGGGCTGTACTAAAGTTTTCCAATACTGCTGGTCTTTCTGGCTGCTTTCTTAGCCTCTGGGAAAAGTGACTATGACAAGTGGATTGTCTTGAGTTCTACGTTTAAACATCTGAGACAGGTCTTTTGTTGAAGGCTGTAAGACAGAACAGCACTCATCTGTCAGTAGCTTACCAGACATTATCCATCAGCCCTCATAGCATACACAACCAGACCATGACCTAGACAGATAATAATTGCTCAGACAGATATACAAACACAGTTTGAGCAGTAACATACCAGAGTAGATTACACTAACTGATGAACAGGCAGACTGATGGAGATAGAGGGTGATATCCTTGAGATGACCTTCATGCAGGTGTATCTCACTGATCATCCCTAAAGCCAACACCTCATTTGGCCGCCTTTCGTTCCAGTTCTCTGCTGCCTGTGACTGGAACGAATTGCAAAAATCGCTGAAGTTAGAGACTTTTATCTCCCTCACCAACTTCAAGCATCTGCTATCTGAGCAGCTAACTGATCGCTGCAGCTGTACATAGTCTATCGGTAAATAGCCCACCCAATTTGACCTACCTCATCCCCATACTGTTTTTATTTATTTACTTTTCTGCTCTTTTGCACACCAATATCTCTACCTGTACATGACCATCTGATCATTTATCACCCCAGTGTTAATCTGCAAAATTGTAATTATTCGCCTACCTCCTCATGCCTTTTGCACACAATGTATATAGACTCTCTTTTTTTCTACTGTGTTATTGACTTGTTAATTGTTTACTCCATGTGTAACTCTGTGTTGTCTGTTCACACTGCCATGCTTTATCTTGGCCAGGTCGCAGTTGCAAATGAGAACTTGTTCTCAACTAGCCTACCTGGTTAAATAAAGGTGAAATAAAAAAAATAAAAAAATAATGCAAGTGTTCCACTGATAGCGATGCACGATTTATGTGAATGAATTATGTCCATGCAGACTTACGGAAACATTTCATTTAGCCAGCTTCTCCATTGAAGGCTGTTATCATCAGCGGTTCTGTATAAGACTGTCTGACTTACTGTAATGACTGCCATAACCTGACAGGTATGCTGATCTGGAGTGTGACAACGTGGATTTATGCCCTCGTAATGAACATGTACTGTCTGAAATAAGGTGTTCTATTTCCCTTATATATTTTGCAATTGCTTTCTAGAAGCATTATACAGCTCTGTTTATTTCATTCTGTTAATGTTTTCCTTTGTTCATATTTCCCATGTTGTGTCGGAGTTCCGTGTGTCTCTGTCTGTCCCTGTCGTTTGACGTTTTCCATATGTAGTTGTGTTACAGCCAGCGTTTACAATTGATTACATTTAGATTTTGTGTCACTGATCTACACACAATACTCCATAATGTCAACGTGGATTTCTTTTGTTGTTGAAATGTTTGAATTTAATTAAAAATGAAGAGTTGAAATGTCTTCAAGCAATACCTATTCAACCCTTTTGTCATGGCAAGCCTAAATAAGTTTAGGAGTAGAAATGTGCTTAACAAATCTTATAATACAGTGCCTTGCGAAAGTATTCGGCCCCCTTGAACTTTGCGACCATTTGCCACATTTCAGGCTTCAAACATAAAGATATAAAACTGTATTTTTTTTGTGAAGAATCAACAAGTGGGACACAATCATGAAGTGGAACGACATTTGGATATTGGATATTTCAAACTTTTTTAACAAATGAAAAACTGAAAAATTGGGCGTGCAAAATTATTTAGCCCCCTGAAGTTAATACTTTGTAGCGCCACCTTTTGCTGCGATTACAGCTGTAAGTCGCTTGGGGTATGTCTCTATCAGTTTTGCACATCGAGAGACTGAAATGTTTTCCCATTCCTCCTTGCAAAACAGCTCGAGCTCAGTGAGGTTGGATGGAGAGCATTTGTGAACAGCAGTTTTCAGTTCTTTCCACAGATTCTCGATTGGATTCAGGTCTGGACTTTGACTTGGCCATTCTAACACCTGGATATGTTTATTTTTTAACCATTCCATTGTAGATTTTGCTTTATGTTTTGGATCATTGTCTTGTTGGAAGACAAATCTCCGTCCCGGTCTCAGGTCTTTTGCAGACTCCATCAGGTTTTCTTCCAGAATGGTCCTGTATTTGGCTCCATCCATCTTCCCATCAATTTTAACCATCTTCCCTGTCCCTGCTGAAGAAAAGCAGGCCCAAACCATGATGCTGCCACCACCATGTTTGACAGTGGGGATGTTGTGTTCAGGGTGATGAGCTGTGTTGCTTTTACGCCAAACATAACGTTTTGCATTGTTGCCAAAAAGTTCAATTTTGGTTTCATCTGACCAGAGCACCTTCTTCCACATGTTTGGTGTGTCTCCCAGGTGGCTTGTGGCCAACTTTAAACAACACTTTTTATGGATATCTTTAAGAAATGGCTTTCTTCTTGCCACTCTTCCATAAAGGCCAGATTTGTGCAATATACGACTGATTGTTGTCCTATGGACAGAGTCTCCCACCTCAGCTGTAGATCTCTGCAGTTCATCCAGAGTGATCATGGGCCTCTTGGCTGCATCTCTGATCAGTCTTCTCCTTGTATGAGCTGAAAGTTTAGAGGGACGGCCAGGTCTTGGTAGATTTGCAGTGGTCTGATACTCCTTCCATTTCAATATTATCGCTTGCACAGTGCTCCTTGGGATGTTTAAAGCTTGGGAAATCTTTTTGTATCCAAATCCGGCTTTAAACTTCTTCACAACAGTATCTCGGACCTGCCTGGTGTGTTCCTTGTTCTTCATGATGCTCTCTGCGCTTTTAACGGACCTCTGAGACTATCACAGTGCAGGTGCATTTATACGGAGACTTGATTACACACAGGTGGATTGTATTTATCATCATTAGTCATTTAGGTCAACATTGGATCATTCAGAGATCCTCACTGAACTTCTGGAGAGAGTTTGCTGCACTGAAAGTAAAAAATAAAAAAGTTAAAAATACAGTTTTATATCTTTATGTTTGAAGCCTGAAATGTGGCAAAAGGTCGCAAAGTTCAAGGGATTCAACTTCAACCACAAAGACCAGAGAGGTTTTTCAAGGTCAGATGTGTAAAACATTGAAAAGCAGACACTGAATATCCCTTTGAGCAAGGTGAAGTTATTAATTAGGCTTTGGATGGTTTATAAATACACCCACTCACTACAAAGATACAGGCGTCCTTCCTACCTCAGTTGCCGGAGAGGAAGGAAACTGCTCAGGGATTTCACCATGAGGCCGATTGTGATTTTAAAACATTTACAGAGTTTAATGGTTGTGATATTAGAGAACTGAGGATGGATCAACAACATTGTAGTTACTCAACAATACTAACCTAATTGACAGAGTGAAAAGCAGGAAGCCTGTACAGAATAAAAATATTACAAAACATGCATCCTGTTTTCATCAAGGCACAAAAGACCTACTGTAAAAAAATATATATTTTATTTTACTAGGCAAGTCAGTTAAGAACAAATTCTTATTTTCAATGACGGCCTAGGAACAGTGGGTTAACTGCCTGTTTAGGGGCAGAACGACAGATTTATACCTTGTCAGCTCGGGGATTCGAACTTGCAACCTTTCGGTTACTAGTCCAACGCTCTAACCACTAGGCTACCCTGCCGCCCCAAAATGTGTCAAAGCAATTAACTTTTTGTCTTGAATACAACGTGTTACGTCTGGGGCAAATCCAACTCTCCATATTCTCAAGCAAAGTGGTGGCTACATCATGTTATGTGTATGGTTGTAATCATTAAGAACTGGGGAGCTTTCCAAATAAGACATGTTATGGAATGGAGCTAAGCACAGGCAAAACCCTGAAAACCTGATTCAATCTGCTTTCCAACTGACACTGGCCGACAAATGTACCTTCTACATGACAATTAACTAAAACTGTAATGGCTGTTGGTGGAAGAAGGTGAGGACCAAAGCGCAGCGTGATACGTGTTCATGCTTTTATTAGACCTGAACACTGAAATAACAAAAATAACAAAGCGATTGACCAAAAACCGAAACAGTCCTGTCAGGTGTAGAAAGACACAAAACAGAAAACAACTACCCACAAAACCCATGTAGGAAAAAGCTACCTAAGTATGGTTCTCAATCAGAGACAACGATAGACAGCTGCCTCTGATTGAGAACCACCCACGGCCAAACAACAAAGAAATACAAACCATAGAAACTGAACATAGAATGCCCACCCCAACTCACACCCTGACCAAACTAAAATAGACATAAAAAAGGAACTAAGGTCAAGACGTGACAAAAACACGAGTCCAAATATACAGTACCAGTCAAATGTTTGGACACACCCACTCATTTAAGGTTTTTTAAATATTTTTTAAAACTATTTTCTATATAATATAATGACAGTGAAAACATCAAATCATGTAGTAATCAAAAAAGTGTTAAACAAATCAAAATAGATTTTTGATTCTTCAAAGTAGCCAGCCTTTGCATTGATGGCCGCTTTGCACACTCTTAACATTCTCTCAACCAGCTTCACAAGGAATGCTTTTCCAACAGTCTTGAAGGAGTTCCCACATATGCTAAGCACTTGTTGGCTGCTTTTCCTTCACTCTGTGGTCCAACTCATCCCAAACCATCTCAATTTGGTTGAGGTTGGGTGATTGTGGAGGCCAGGTCATCTGATGCAGCACTCCATCACTCTCAATCTTTGTCAAATAGCGCTTACACAGCCTGGAGATGTGTTGGGTCATTGTCCTGTTGAAAAACAAATGATAGTCCCACTAAGCGCAAACTAGATGGGATGGTGTATGGATGCAGAATGCAGTGGTAGCCATGCTGGTTCAGTGAGCCTTGAATTATAATTAAATCACTGACAGTGTAATCAGCAAAACAACCCCACACCATCACACCTCCTCCTCCATGCTTCATGGTGGGAACCACACATGCAGAGATCATCCGTTCACATACTCTGCGTCTCACAAAGACACGGTGGTTGGGAATCAAAAATCTCAAATTTGGACTCATCAGACAAAAGGAAATATTTCCACTGTCTAATGTCCATTGCTTGTGTTTCTTAGGCCAAAAAAGTATCTTCTTATTATTGTTGTTCTTTAGTAGTAGTTTCTTTGCAGTAATTCGACCATGAAGGACTGATTCAAGCAGTCTCCTCTGAACAGTTGATGTTCTGTCAACTGTGGGACCTTATATAGACAGGTCTGTGCCTTTTCAAATCATGTCCAATCAATTGAATTTACCACAGGTACACTCCAATCAAGTTGCAGAAACATCTCAAGGATGATCAATGGAAACAGGATGCACCTGAGCTCAATTTCGAATCTCATAGCAAAGGGTCTGAATACTTATGTAAATAAGGTTTTTCTGTTTTTAATTTTTAATACATTTGCAAAAATGTCTACAAACCTGTTTTTGCTTTGTTATTACGGTGTATTGTGTGTAGATTGCTGAGGATAAAAAAATACATTTTAGGATTAGGCTGTAATGTAACAAAATGTGGAAAAAGTAAAGAGGTCTGAAAACTTCCCTAAGGCACTGTCTGCTTCAATAGGTTTAGCTTCTTTTCCTATTTATTTTTGGGGAGCGGGAAGGAGGTAGATCCGCTTTAATATTGCAGATAGATTGTAGCTTCCATCAATGTATTTGTCTGCAATATTTCCAATCCCCCATATATATATATTTATTTTGAAAAATAGATTTAAATATTTGTATTTATTATGTTCTCCTTACCCTACCACCCCTCCCCTAATAGGAGTAAACTAATGGAAAACAACACTTAGGCTTCTACTTCCAGCTGATATATACTATATACAGTTGATGTCGGAAGTTTACATATACTTATGTTGGAGTCATTATTAAAACTAGTTTTTCAATCACTCCACAAATGTCTTGTTAACAAACTATAGTTTTGGCAAGTCAGTTAGGACATCTACCTTGTGCATGACACAAGTCATTTTTCCAACAATTGTTTACAGACAGATTATTTCACTTATAATTCACTGTATCACAATTCCAATGGGTCAGAATTTGACATACACGAAGTTGACTGTGCCTTTAAACAGCTTGGAAAATTCCAGAAAATGATGCCATGGCTTTAGAAGCTTCTGATAGGCTAATTGACATAATTTGAGCCAATTTGAGGTGTACATGTGGATGTATTTCAAGGCCTACCTTCAAACTCAGTGCCTCTTTGCTTGACATCATGGGAAAATAAAAAGAAATCAGCCAAGACCTCAGAAAGAAATTTGTAGACGTCCACAAGTCTGGTTCATCCTTGGGAGCAATTTCCAAACGCTTTTTAGGTACCACGTTCATCTGTACAAACAATAGTACGCAAGTATAAACACCATGGGACCACGAAGCCGTCATACCGCTCAGGAAGGAGACGTGTTCTGTCTCCTACAGATTAACGTACTTTGGTGGTGCGAAAAGTGCAAATCAATCCCAAAAGGACAGAAAAGATGCTGGAGGAAACAGGTACAAAAGTAACAGGTAGAAAAGTATCTATATCCACAGGATATCGACATTACCTGAAAGGCTGCTCAGCAAGGAGGAAGCCACTGCTCCAAAACCGCCCAGTTTGCAACTGCACATGGGGACAAAGATCGTACTTTTTGGAGAAATGTCCTCTGGTATGATGAAACAGTTGTTTTATTGACTGTATGTTTGTTTATTCCATGCGTAACACTGCTTAATCTTGGCCAGGTCGCAGTTGTAAATGAGAACATGTAGTGCGACAAAAAACACAGAGTTACCCATGGGATTAACAAAAGTACAGTCAGTAACAAAATAGAAAAATCTATATACAGTGTGTGCAAATGGAGTAAGGAGGTAAGGCAATAAATAGGCCAACAGTAGCAAAGTAATTACAATTTAGCAAATTAACACTGGAGTGATAGATGTGCAGATGACAATGTGCTTGCAGAAATACTGGTGTGCAAAAGAGCCAAAAAAAAAGCAAGTGAAAACAATATGTGAATGAGGTAGGTAGTTGGATGGAGAACTAGAGAACTGGAAGGATTGGAAGCAAAAGTAGGTTTTGGCTTTGGGAATGACCAGTGAGATATACCTGCTGGAGTGTGTACTACAGGTGGGTGTTGTTATGGTGATCAGTGAGCGGAGATAAGGTGGAGCTTTACCTAGCAAAGACGTATAGATGACCTGGAGCCAGTGGGTCTGGCGACGAATATGTAGCGAGGGCCAGTCGACGAGAATATACAGGTTGCTGTGGTGGGTGGTATATTGAGCTTTTGGTGACAAAACGGATGACACTGTGATAGACATCATCTAGTTTATTGAGTATAGTGTTGGAGGCTATTTTGTAAATTACATTGCCGAAGTAGAGGATCGGTAGGATAGTCAGTTTTGCGAGGGTATGTTTGGCAGCGTGAGTGAAGGAGGCTTTGTTGCCAAATAGGAAGCCGATTCTAGATATAATTTTGTATTGGAGATGCTTAATGTGAGTCTGGAAAGAGAGTTTACAGTCTAACCAAACACCTAGGTATTTGTAGTTGTCCACATATTGTAAGTCAGAACCATCCAGAGTAGTGATGCTAGTCGGGCGGGCGGGCGGGTGCGGGCAGAGATCAGTTGAAGAGCATGCGTTTCATTTTACTAGTGTTTAAAAGCAGTTGGAGGCCACAGAAGGAGTGTTGTATGGCATTGAAGCTCGTTTGGAGGTTTTTTAACACAGTGTCCAAAGAAGGGCCAAATGTTTATGGAATGGTGTCGGAATGGTGTCGTCTGCGTAGAGGTGGATCAAGGAATCACCCGCAGCAAGAGCGACATCACAGAGAAAAGAGTTGAATTGAACCCTGTTGTAGAGAGACTGCCAGATGTCCGGACAACAGGCCTTCCAATTTGTCACACTGAACTCTATCTGAGAAGTATTTGGTGAACCAGGTGAGGCATTCATTAAAGAAACCAAGACTATTGAGTCTGCCGATATGAATACAGTGGTTGACAGAGTTGAAAGCCTTGGTCAGGTCGATGAAGATGGTTGCACAGTAATGTCTTTTAACTAGGGAGGTTATGATATCGTTTAGTACCTTGAGCGTGGCAGAGGTGCACCCGTGACCAGCTCTGAAACCGGATTGCACAGCGGAGAAGGTACAGTGGGATTTGAAACGGTCAGTGATCTGCTTGTTAACTTCGCGGCAGCTTTCCAATCTTTAGGAATCTCTGACAATATGAAAGAGAGGTTGAACAGAATAGTAATAAGGGTTGCAACAATGGTGGAAGATCATTTTAGAAAGAGCGGGTCCAGATTGTCTAGCCCAGCTGATTTATACGGGTCCAGGTTTTGCAGCTCTTTCAGAACATCTGCTATCTGGATTTGGGTGAAGGAGATGCTGTGGAGGCTTGGACAAGTAGCTGGGGGGGATGCGGAGCTGTTGGCCGGGGTTGGGGTAACCAGGAGGAAAGCATGGCCAGCAGTAGAGAAAAGATTATTGAAATTATTGATTCATGTGGATTTATTGGTGGTGACAGTGTTTCTTAGCATCAGTGCAGTGGTCAGCTGGGAGGAGGTGCTCTTATTCTCCATGGACTTTACAGTGTCACAGAACATTTTGGAGTTAGAGCTACAGGATGCAAAATTCTGTTTGAAAAAGCTAGCCTTTGCTTTCCTAACTGACTGTGTGTATTGATTCCTGACTTCCCTGAAAAGTTGCATATCGCGTGGACTATTCGATGCTAGTGCAGTACGCCACAGGATGTTTTTGTGCTGGTGGAGGACAGTCAGATTCGGAGTGAACCAAGGGATATATCTGTTCTTAGTTCTTGTCGCTACTTCCGCCGAAGTCGGCTGGAGTGAATCAAGTGAACCTTTTTCGCGTTCGACGTCACCGGCTATCTAGCCATTGCCGCTCCATTTCTCATATGTCCATTTGTTTTGTCTTGTTCCATACACACCTGGTTTTCAGTCCCCAATCAATCTACATGTATTTAGTCCTCTGTTCCCCATCATGTCTTTGGGTGTAATTGTTTATTGTTATGTGGATTTGTCCAGCGCATTAATTTTGTTATATTCCGTGGTTTTGGCACGTTGGCATGTTTTTATGTGTTGTCTTGTTGGACCGGAATTAAAGTGTGCCTGTTTGCTGCACCTGACTTCAACTCCCGTACACACAGTTCTACATTTTTTAATGTGTTTTTTTGTTGTTTAATTTTTACCCCTTTTTCTCCCCAATTTCGTGGTATCCAATTGTTTTTAGTAGCTACTATCTTGTCTCATCGCTACAACTCCCGTACGGGCTCGAGAGAGACGAAGGTTGAAAGTCATGCGTCCTCCGATACACAACCCAACCAAGCCGCACTGCCTCTTAACACAGCGCCATCCAACCCAGAAGCCAGCCGCACCAATGTGTCGGAGGAAACACAGTGCACCTGGCAACCTTGGTTAGCGTGCACTGCGCCCAGCCCACCACAGGAGTCGCTGAGACAAGGATTTCCCTACCGGCCAAACCCTCCCTAAACCCAGACGACGCTAGGCCAATTGTGCGTCGCCCCACGAACCTCCCGGTTACGGCCGGTTACAACAGAGCCTGGGCGCGAACCCAGAGTCTCTGGTGGCACAGCTGACGCTGCAGTACAGCGCCCTTAACCACTGCGCCACCCAGGAGGCCTAGTTCTACATTTTTTTGAAAGGGGCATGCTTATTTAAGATGGTGAGGAAATTACTTTTAAAGAACAACCAGGCATCCTCTACTGACGGGATGAGGTCAATATCCTTCCAGGATACCCGGGCCAGGTCGATTAAAAATGCCTGCTCGCAGAAGTGTTTTAGGAAGCATTTGACAGTGATGAGGGGTGGTCGTTACACCATGGACCCATGATGGATGCAGGCAATGAGGCAGTGATCGCTGAGATCCTGATTGAAAACAGCAGAGGTGTATTTGGAGGGCAAGTTGGTCAGGGTGATATCTATGAGGTTGCCCATGTTTATGGATTTAGGTTTGTACCCGGTGGGTTCCTTGATAATTTGGGTGAGATTGAGGGCATCTAGCTTAGATTGTAGGACGGCCGGGGTGTTAAGCATTTCCCAGTTTAGGTCACCTAACAGAACGAACTCTGAAGATAGATGGGGGGCAATCCATTCACATATGGTGTCCAGGGCACAGCTGGGAGCTGAGGGGGGTCTATAACAGATGGCAACAGTGAGAGACTTATTTCTGGAGAGATTCATTTTTAAAATTAGAAGTTCGAACTGTTTGGGCATAGACCTGGAAAGTATGACAGAAGTTTGCAGGCTATCTCTGCAGTAGATTGAAACTCCTCCCCGTTTGGTAGTTCTATCTTGATGGAAAATGTTGTAGTTGGGGATGGAAATCTCAGAATTTTTGGTGGCCTTCCTAAGCCAGGATTCAGACAAGACTAGGACATCAGGGTTGGTGGAGTGTGCTAAAGCAGTGAGTAAAACAAACTTAAGGAGGAGGCTTCTGATGTTAACATTCATGAAACCAAGGCTTTTAAGGTTACAGAAGTCAACAAATGAAAATGCCTGTGTACCTGGGTTAACCTTTACATCACCCGAGGAACAGAGGAGGACTAGGATGAGGGTACGGCTAAAGGCTATGAAAACCGTCTGTCTAGTGAGTTGGGGACAGAGAATAAAAGGAGCAGATTTTTGGGCGTGGTAGATTAGATTCAATGCATAATGTACAGACGGGTATGGTAAGGTGCGGGTACAGTGGAGGTAAACCTAGGCATTGAGTGACGATAAGAGAGGTTGCATCTCTGGAGGCACTAGTTATGCTAGGTGAGTTCACTGCATGTGTGGGAGGTGGGGCAAAAGAGGTATTTGAGGCATGTTGATTGGGGCTAGGGGCTCCGCAGTAAAATAAAAAAATTATAACTACAACAGACAACAGTATGCAAGGCATATTGACATTAGAGAGAGACATAATGCGAGGCATAAAGCACTTGTGTTAGTTAGTGAAGAGTCCGGGAGGCATCAGCTGTGTAGCCGAGTGATCATAGGGTCCACAGAGCAGGCGGGCCTGGCTCAAGGCTAGCTTCGGGACTAGGTCACTCGGTAGAAGCTAGCTAGCTGCAATGATCTGGAGTAATGGTCCAGAGCTTACGGCAGGAATCTGGTGATGTAGTGGAGAAAAGCAGTCCGATATGCTCAGGGTTGATATCGCGCTGTGCAGACTGGCAGGTATTATCCAGGCTAAAAGCGTCTGGTGTCTGAGCTAAAGGTAAAGGCCGCTAGCAGTGGCTAACAATGACTAAATAGTTAGTAGCTAATTAGCTGGTTAGCATCTGATGGCTAGCTTCTGATGGAGGTTCTAGCTATAGAGTCTAAAAATAGCAGATACGTATCACATTGGGTGAGGCGGGTTGCTGGATGGTATATTTAACTAAAAAATGGAAAAAGAGATTGAAATATATACAAAAAAACGAATTTACACGAAACAATGACAAACACGTCTGCACTGCTACGTCATCTTGGATTTTAGCCATGGGTTATTGTCATTTGTAACAAGTTTCAGTAAATCATTTTTAGTAGTATTTCTATGTTGAAGATTAAAACATAATTTGGTGCATCTTACCCGATATTCCATCTGCACCCCTGCGCCTTCCAGATAGCCAGATGTTTGTCCTGGACTCTGCGCATGCTCCGGTCCTGGAATGGACACATTCCTCGAGAGTCACCTGTCATCCTGGTTCCCGTTGGACCTTGAGTTTTGTCTGACAACGTTTTTGGTGGCCCACCATGGTTCCTGACGTCTCCACTGTCATTGCCGCCTGCACTGTGTGTGCGCAGAACAAGACACGGCGGCAAGCTCCGGCTGGCCTCCTTCAACCACTCGCTGTACTTCACCGCCCCTGGTCCCATATATCCTTGGACTTCGTCATGGGTCTCCCTCTGTCAGATGGCAACATCACCATCCTTACTGTGCTGGATAGGTTTTCCAAAGCTGCCCATTTTATCCCCCTTCCTAAGTTGCCCTCAGCTAAGGAGACAGCCCAGCTCATGGTGCAGCACGTCTTCCGGATCCATGGACTTCCATGGATCGACATGATTGCGGACCTCAGTTCTCATCTTAGTTCTGCAAGGCGTTTTGCACCCTCATTGGGTCGTCGGCCAGCTTGTCCTGCTTTTCATCCCCAGTTTAACGGCCAGTTGGAGCCAGCTAATCAGGACCTAGAGATTACTCTTCGTTGCCTCGACTCCACCAATCCCACTGCCTTGAGCCAGCAACTCATGTGGGTGGAATATACTCGCAACACCCTTCCCTGTTCTGCTGCTGGTTTCTCACCTTTTGAGTGTTCCCTGGGAAATCAGCCCCCGCTCTTCTCGGGGCAAGAGGTCAGCATACCTTCTGTCCAGATGTTCGTCCATCACTGCCGCCAGACCTGGAAGAGAGGCTGGTCCGCTCTTCTCAAGACCACCTCCAGGTATCGACAACAGTCGGACCGCCACCGGCCCCTGCTCCCTGCTACCGGCTTGGGCAGAAGGTATGGCTTTCCACTTGGGAACTGCCACTCCGGTTGGAGTCCCGCAAACATTCTCCCCGTTTTATTGGCCCTAAGGACCCCTTTAAGGTCCTTAGCCCCTCTGCTGTGTTCCTTCTGTTGCCCCTCCGTATACATCCCAATTTCCATGTATCTAGAATTAAACCCCCATCTCCCAGCCCTTTGTCTCCAGACAGAATCTGAGTGTGCATAGCAATAGTTATCAACTGTACCGCAGAAATAAAACGTAAATCACAGAAAATAGATGTTGTGGTGGCAGCGACAGAGAAGTACTTGGGTGAACGAGATTTGACTTCAGAAGAGTTACAGGGTGTTCTGAGTGGTGGTGTTCCGTCCTCCCAGTGGTGTAGGGGCAGAGAGGGTCAAAGTAGTGGAATGTGGTAGTGGGTATATAGTGAGTGTAGGGTTAGTCGGAGGGGTGTTTTTTTGTAATGGATTTACACTCCAGTCCAGTTGGTGGCGGTAATGCACCTTGTGATCGCCAACCACCATTTAAAAACGAAGAAGAAGAAGAAGAAGAAGAAGAAGAGCAAGTGGGGAGACTGTGTGAGCCAGGTACACCCCCAACCTGTAATACCTATGGAAGGTAAAGGGTAAGCCTGTTATAAGCTAAGTACGGTTTGTTATTTTGCTTGAGAAGTCTAATGTCGAACTGTTTTGTAAATATTAATCGCTGGCTGTCACTATTGAACACAATAAATGTGGACACCTTTGCAACAGAACTTTCTGCCTCCTGAATATCTGCCCCTAAGACTGCATCTCTATGTTACCTGTTTCACATGGAGAAAGGATGAATTCTTAAAAATTGCTGGAACTGCTCTCTCTCACACAAATCGTTTGTATACTCACACACAAATGGATGCACGGACTCACGTTTGACGCACACACAACCAAGCATGGATGCAAGTACGCATGGCCGACACACATGTATGGACACATGGGCGCATGGAGAGCGAGGGAGTTGTATGCTGAGCTGTGTCTCTTGCATAGCATAACCCGTCCTCTTCCGTGTGTGTGTCTGTGTTGTGTGTGTGTGTTACTGTAAACCACACATTGTCAACATATGAGATCATGCTCCAGAATACTGTCTGGCATGCAATCCACTCACACACCACAACACCCTGCCACAATCCTCACTATATAATCAAAGAAATTGTAGAATGTAATCAGAACATCGGCAATGTTATTGACAGAATTAATCATGTTTGGAAATATGGGATGTTTCTCATCACAGGTCTTTAACGTCATCCAACAATGTCTAAACAAATCCAAACTTTAGAGAAGTTTACAGTCGAGGTATAGATGAGATCAGTTTAAGCCATTTTAAGATGAGATCATTTTTAGGGGATAGCAGTAGCCTCGAGGTTAGAGAAGCAGTTTGAATCCCAGTGCTGATGGGGTGTATTGGGGGGGGGACAAAATCTGGCGGGGAGTGAGCCACCTACCACCGATGTTCCGTTGAACAAGGAGTGTTCCCCCTAAACTGATCATTGGGTGCTGCACTGCGGCGGCCCTGAGGCTACCCTCTGCTCCAGCCTCTCCAACCTAATGTTTGTGTGGGTGTGTGTGTATCTGGGGGTTAGATTAAAGAAGAAGACAAATGTCCATCTCTTGTGGACTAATAAAGGCATGTTTACATTGAGAAAAGAGAAAGAAAGAAAGTTGTTCAGGAGACTCAGAGCTCAGCAGAAATAAATAAAGAAAGCCTTTGTGACTCAAGTAGCACAAGGAAGCACTGTAAAATGAAAGGATGGTTTCATAATGAAACCAATGTGATTTTAATTCTGTGTTTATGTGTTTATTCTCAGTCAGAAAGACTCCTATGTGGCTCTGGCTGAATCTAGGGATTTAAATGGGTTTCCCCTCCTCAAATTCAAGTCCAAATGTAGTACACCAATGTTGTGAATCATGTTTTATGTTGATGCATAATCCTTCAGATGGTGTGGGTTATTAAATGACACTATATTGTATTCGTTGAAATAGAGAAGAGTTGATAGATGTCTCTGTTATTGTGGGCACAGCCAGAATGTTTTTCCTTCTTCACCACCCAGACTTTATGATGTACAGTACGCTGTGAATACAAAACATTAAGAACACCTGCTCTTTCCATGACATAGACTGACCAGGTGAATCCAGGTGAAAGCTATGATCCCTTCTTGATGTCACTTGTTAAATCTACTTCAGTCAGTGTAGATTAAGGGGAGGAGAGAGGTTAAAGAAGGATTTCTAAGCCTTGAGACAATTGAGACATGGATTGTGTATGTGTGCCATTCAGAGGATGAGTAGGCAAGACAAAATATTGAAGTGACTTTGATTGGTGTATGGTAGTAGTATGGTAGTAGTTAGTGTCAAGAACTGCAACGCTGCTGGGTTTTTGATGCTCAACAGTTTCCCGTGTGTATCAAGAATGGTCCACCACCCAAAGGACATCTAGCCAACTTGGCACAAGTGTGGGATGCATTGGAGTCAACATGGGCCAGCTTCCCTGTTGAAAGCTTTCGGTACCTTGTAGAGTCGATGCTCCGATGAATTGAGACTATTCTGAGGACGGGGGGAGAATACAACAGGTCTAGAACTTACCGTGTAAAGCTTACATTCAAGCCCTTATCCAACAATGCAGTTAAAGAAATAGACCCAACAAAATATTTACTAAATAAACTGAAGTAAAAATGTTTATGAAAGTAACACAATAAAATTACATAACTATAACGAGGATATATATACAGGGGGTACCGGTACCGAGTCAATGTGAGGGGATACAGGTTAGCCGAGGTAATTTATACATGTAGGTAGGGGTAAAGTGACTATGCATAGATAATAAACAGTGAGTAGCAGCAGTGTAAAAACAAAGGGGCGGGGTGTCAATCGGAAGTTTACATACTCTTAGGTTGGAGTCATTAAAACTTAAAACTCCACATATTTCTTGTTAACAAACTATAATTTTGGCAAGTCAGTTAGGACATCTACTTTGTGCATGACACAAGTCATTTTTCCAACAATTGATTAGAGACAGATTATTTTACTTATAATTAACTGTATCACAATTCCAGTGGGTCAGAAGTTTACATACACTAAGTGCCTTTAAACAGCTTGGAAAATTCCAGAAAATGATGATATGGTTCTGATAGGCTAATTGACATCATTTGAGTCAACTGGAGGTGTACCTGTGGATTTATTTCAAGGCCTACCTTGAAACTCATTGACTCTTTGCTTGGCACCATGGGAAAATCAAAAGGAATCAGTCAAGACCTCAGAAAAAAATTGTAGACCTCCACAAGTCTGGTTCATCCTTGGGAGCAATTTCCAAACGCCTGAAGGTACCATGTTCATCTGTACAAACAATAGTACGCAAGTATAAACACCATGTGACCACACAGCCGTCATACCGCTCAGGAAGGAGATGTGTTCTGTCTGCTACAGATGAACGTACTTTGGTGCGAAAAGAAGAACCTTGTGAAGATGCTGGAGGAAACAGGTACAAAAGTATCTATATCCACAGTAAAACGAGTCCTATATCGACATAACCTGAAAGGCCGCTCAGCAAGGAAGAAGCCACTGCTCCAAAACCGCCATATAAAAGCCAGACTACTGCACATGTGGACAAAGATCATACTTTCAGTCCTCTGGTCTGATTAAACAAAAAATTGAACTTGTTTGGCCATAATGACCATCGTTATGTTTGGAGGAAAAGGGGGAGGCTTGCAAGCCAAAGAACACCATCCCAACCGTAAAGCACGGGGGTGGCAGCATCATGTTGTTGGGGTGATTTGCTGCAGGAGGGACTGGTGCACTTCACAAAATAGATTGCATCATGAGGAGGAAAATTATGTGGATATATTGAAGCAACATCTCAAGACATCAGTCAGGAAGTTAAAGCTTGTTGGCAAATGAGTCTTCCAAATGGACAATGACCCCAAGCATACATAAAGTTGTGGCGAAAATGGTTTAAGGACAACAAAGTCAAGGTATTGGAGTGGTCATCACAAAGCCCTGACCTCAATCCTATAGAAAATTTGTGGGCAGAACTGAAAAAGTGTGTGCGAGCAAGGAGGCCTAAAAACCTGCCCCAGTTACACCAGCTCTGTCAGGAGGGATGGGCCAAAATTCACCCAGCTTATTGTGGGAAGCTTGTGGAAGGCTACCCGAAACGTTTGACCCAAGTTAAAAAATTTAAAGGCAATGCTACCAAATACGAATTGAGTGTATGCAAACTTCTGATCCACTGGGAATGTGATGAAAGAAACACAAGCTGAAATAAATAATTCTCTCTACTATTATTCTGACATTTCTCATTCTAAAATAAAGTGGTGCTCCCAACTGACCTAAAACAGGGAATTTTTACTTGGATTAAATGTCAGGAGTTGTGAAAAACTGAGTTTAAATGTATTTGGCTAAGGTGTATGTAAACTTCCAACTTCAACTGTAAATAGTCCAGCCATTTGATTAATTGTTCAGCAGTCTTATGGCTTGGGGGTAGAAGCTGTTAAGGAGCCTTTTGGACCTAGACTTGGCGCTCCGGTACAGCTTGCCGTGTGGTAGCAGAGAGAACAGTCTAGGACTTGGGTGACTGTAGTCTTTGACCATTTTGTGGGTCCTTCCTCTGACACCGCCTAGTATATAGGTCCTGGATGGCAGGAAGCTTGGCCCCAGTGATGTATTGGGCCATATGCACTACCCTCTGTAGCGCCTTATGATCGGATGCTGAGTGGTTGTCATACCAGGCGGTGATGCAACAGTTCAGGATGCTCTCGATGGTGCAGTTGTAGTACATTTTAAGGATCTGGGGACCCATGCCAAATCTTTTCAGTCTTCTGAGGGGGAAAAAGTGTTGTTGTGCCCTCTTCACGACTGTCTTGGTGTGTTTGGACTATGATCGTTCATTGGTGATGTGGAGTGTTGAGAACCATCTTATTAACTGCTTTTTTGTCCATGCTGTGAAGTAGAATTAACTCATACTGTATGAGGATAATGAAAGTCCATTAATTTAATAACAGGAAGCAGATGTTTGTGTTGCTATAAAACAAAAAAGCACACAGGAAACGAGCCCTGAGAACCCAGTCAGCACTTCTATGTCTGCTGAATGAGATGAGGTCTCAGCCTCGTAAACAGACCTGTAAACACACACACACACGCACGCAAGCACGCACACACGCACACACACAGAGCAATGTCTAGAAGGAAGGTCTGAAACATGAGCAGACAATAGCTTTAAAAGCTTGTTAAGTGGCAAAGAAAGCTCACACTCTGCCAAGTGTAAATCTGGTTGGTTGTTAACAGGTATTTTACAGTTAGTGGTAAAAAATTTAAGCAAGTAAGAACTGCACTCTGGTCAAAAATGTTGCTGGTAAGTGGCATAAATGCTAATGTTTATGCGTGATGTATTCAAACACTGAATCACTTTTCAAAACTCTATGGCAGGGGTGTTAAACTCATTTCGGCTATGAAAAACCAACTGACATTTACTCCTGAGGTGCTGACCTGTTGCACCCTCGACAACCACTGTGATTATTATTATTTGACCCTGCTGGTCATCTATGAAAATGTGAACATCTTGGCCATGTTCTGCTATAATCTCCACCCGGCACAGCCAGAAGAGGACTGGCCACCCCTCATAGCCTGGTTCCTCTCTAGGTTTCTTCCTAGGTTTTGGCCTTTCTAGGGAATTTTTCCTAGCCACCGTGCTTCTATACCTGCATTGCTTTCTGTTTGGGGAATTAGGCTGGGTTTCTATACAGCACTTTGAAACATCAGCTGATGTAAGAAGGGCTTTATAAATACATTTGATTTGATTTCAGTTCATGGAGGGCCTAGTGTATGCTGGTTTTAGTTTTTCCTTTCAATGAAAACCTAGACAACCAGGTGAGGAGAGTTCCTTACTAATCAGTGACCTTAATTCATCAATCAATACAAGGGAGGAGACCTGTAGACACTTCTGTGGAATGAGTTTGACACATGCTTTATGGGGACCTGGTGTGGGCTAAATATGAATGTGGGGAGAGTCAGATCTGGCTCAATGGGAACCTGGTGTTGGCTAGATATTAAATGTGGGGAGAGTTAGATCTGGCTCAATGGGAACCTGGTGTTGGCTACATATGAGTTTGGGGAGAGTCAGATCTGGCTCTATGGGAACCTGGTGTTGGTTAATATTAATATGGGGAGAGTCAGATCTGGCTCAATGGGAACCTGGTGTTGGCTAAATATGAATGTGGGGAGAGTCAGTTCTGGCTCTATGGGAACCTGGTGTTGGCTAAATATTAATAATCTGGACCCTTTCTTTCTAAAATTATCTGCCAAAATTGTTGCCACCCCTACTACTAGCCTGTTCAACCTCTCTTTCGTGTCGTCTGAGATTCCCAAAGATTGGAAAGCAGCTGCGGTCATCCCCCTCTTCAAAGGGGGGGACACTCTTGACCGAAACTGCTACAGACCTATATCTATCCTACCCTGCCTTTCTAAGGTCTTCGAAAGCCAAGTCAACAAACAGATTACCGACCATTTCGAATCTCACCATACCTTCTCTGCTATGCAATCTGGTTTCAGAGCTGGTCATGGGTGCACCTCAGCCACGCTCAAGGTCCTAAACGATATCTTAACCGCCATCGATAAGAAACATTACTGTGCAGCCGTATTCATTGATCTGGCCAAGGCTTTCGACTCTGTCAATCACCACATCCTCATTGGCAGACTCGACAGCCTTGGTTTCTCAAATGATTGCCTCGCCTGGTTCACCAACTACTTCTCTGATAGAGTTCAGTGTGTTAAATCGGAGGGTCTGCTGTCCGGACCTCTGGCAGTCTCTATGGGGGTGCCACAGGGTTCAATTCTTGGACCGACTCTCTTCTCTGTATACATCAATGATGTCGCTCTTGTTGCTGTTGAGTCTCTGTCCACCTCTACGCAGACGACACCATTCTGTATACTTCTGGCCCTTCTTTGGACACTGTGTTAACCCTCCAGGCAAGCTTCAATGGCATACAACTCTCCTTCCGTGGCCTCCAATTGCTCTTAAATACAAGTAAAACTAAATGCATGCTCTTCAACCGATCGCTGCCTGCACCTGCCCGCCTGTCCAACATCACTACTCTGGACGGCTCTGACTTAGAATACGTGGACAACTACAAATACCTAGGTGTCTGGTTAGACTGTAAACTCTCCTTCCAGACCCACATCAAACATCTCCAATCCAAAGTTAAATCTAGAATTGGCTTCCTATTTCGCAACAAAGCATCCTTCACTCATGCTGCCAAACATACCCTTGTAAAACTGACCATCCTACCAATCCTTGACTTCGGCGATGTCATTTATAAAATAGCCTCAAATACCCTACTCAACAAATTGGATGCAGTCTATCACAGTGCAATCCGTTTTGTCACCAAAGCCCCATATACTACCCACCATTGCGACCTGTACGCTCTCGTTGGCTGGCCCTCGCTTCATACTCGTCGCCAAACCCACTGGCTCCATGTCATCTACAAGACCCTGCTAGGTAAAGTCCCCCCTTATCTCAGCTCGCTGGTCACCATAGCATCACCCACCTGTAGCACGCGCTCCAGCAGGTATATCTCTCTGGTCACCCCCAAAACCAATTCTTTCTTTGGCCGCCTCACCTTCCAGTTCTCTGCTGCCAATGACTGGAACGAACTACAAACATCTCTGAAACTGGAAACACTTATCTCCCTCACTAGCTTTAAACACCAACTGTCAGAGCAGCTCACATATTACTGCACCTGTACATAGCCCACCTATAATTTAGCCCAAACAACTACCTCTTTCCCTACTGTGTTTATTTATTTTATTTATTTATTTTGCTCCTTTGCACCCCATTATTTTTATTTCTAATTTGCACATTCTTCCATTGCAAATCTACCATTCCAGTGTTTTACTTGCTATATTGTATTTACTTTGCCACTATGGCCTTTTTTTGCCTTTACCTCCCTTATCTCACCTCATTTGCTCACATCGTATATAGACTTGTTTATACTGTATTATTGACTGTATGTTTGTTTTACTCCATGTGTAACTCTGTGTCGTTGTATGTGTCGAACTGCTTTGCTTTATCTTGGCCAGGTCGCAATTGTAAATGAGAACTTGTTCTCAACTTGCCTACCTAGTTAAATAAAGGTGGAATAAAAAAAAGAAAAAGAATAATGTGAGGAGAGTCAGATCTGGCTCTATGGGAACCTGGTGTTGGCTAAATATTAATGTGGGGAGAGTCAGATCTGGCTCTATGGGAACCTGGTGTTGGCTAAATATTAATGTGGGGAGAGTCAGATCTGGCTCTATGGGAACCTGGTGTTGGCTAAATATTAATGTGGGGAGAGTCCGATCTGGCTCTATGGGAACCTGGTGTTGGCTAAATATTAATGTGGGGAGAGTCAGATCTGGCTCTATGGGAACCTGGTGTTGGCTAAATATTAATGTGGGGAGAGTCAGATCTGGCTCTATGGGAACCTGGTGTTGGCTAAATATTAATGTGGGGAGAGTCCGATCTGGCTCTATGGGAACCTGGTGTTGGCTAAATATTAATGTGGGGAGAGTCAGATCTGGCTCTATGGGAACCTGGTGTTGGCTAAATATTAATGTGGGGAGAGTCAGATCTGGCTCAATGGGAACCTAGTGTGGGATAAATATTAAAGAGTAACTGTTATTGGTTCTAAAGGGTAGATCATCTTTCCATCCCCACCTCCCTCCTCCTTCTCCTTCATTCCTTTCCTGCTGGTTTAATCCTTCCCCTGTCTGAACTGTCCATCCGGGAGCTGTCCTGCTGCCTTTAGGGCTCAGAGGATGGGGAATGCAAAAGCCAGGCTATGAGGGGGAAGGGAGGAGGTGAAGGGAGGGCAGGGTGATTGTGGGATTGGCGTGAGGGAGGGATCAGGTGTCTGGGGTAAGGAAGGTGGGTGTTATTTTACGTCTGCTATATTAGGTACGGAAAAACATTCCCGAAACATTCACTAACTAACTCTGCAACCCAAAGAACAGCAACGTCAGGGCTCTACACATGCCAACACTACAGGGCAGGGAATGTAAAATCAGGCTGTGTGGAAATATATCTCAGTTCTGGTCCAGACAACAGGAGAGGCTGCAACTGGGTACGAATCAAATTGTATTTGTCACATACACATGGTTAGCAGATGTTAATGCGAGTGTAGCAAAATGCTTGTGCTTCTAGTTCTGACCATGCAGTAATATCTAACAAGTAACCTAACAATTTCACAACAACTACCTTATACACACAAGTGTAAAGGAATTAATAAGAATATGTACATAAAGATATATGAATGAGCAATCAAATCAAATCAAATGTATTTATATAGCCCTTCGTACATCAGCTGATATCTCAAAGTGCTGAACAGAAACCCAGCCTAAAACCCCAAACAGCAAGCAATGAAGGTGTAGAAGCACGGTGACTAGGAAAAACTCCCTAGAAAGACCCAAACCTAGGAAGAAACCTAGAGAGGAACCAGGCTATGAGGGGTGGCCAGTCCTCTTCTGGCTGTGCCGGGTGGAGATTATAACAGAACATGGCCAAGATGTTCAAATATTCATAAATGACCAGCATGGTCAAATAATAATAATCACAGTAGTTGTCGAAGGTGCAGCAAGTCAGCACTTCAGGAGTAAATGTCAGTTGGCTTTTCATAGCCGATCATTAAGAGTATCTCTACCGCTCCTGCTGTCTCTAGAGAGTTGAAAACAGCAGGTCTGGGACAGGTAGCACGTCCGGTAAACAGGTCAGGATTCCATAGCCGCAGGCAGAACAGTTGAAACTGGAGCAGCAGCATGGCCAGGTGGACTGGGGACAGCAAGGAGTCATCATGCCAGGTAGTCCTGAGGCATGGTCCTAGGGCTCAGGTCCCCCGAGAGAGAGAAAAAAAGAGAGAAAGAGAGAATTAGAGAGCGCATACTTAAATTCACACAGGACACCGGATAAGACAGGAGAAGTACCCCAGATATAACAAACTGACCCCAGCCCCCTGACACATAAACTACTGCAGCATAAATACTGGAGGCTGAGACAGGAGGGGTCAGGAGACACTGTGGCCCCATCCGATGATACCCCCGGACAGGGCCAAACGGGAAGGATATAACCCCACCCAAATCACAGCCCACACTGTGATTTGTGCCAAATCACAGCCCACACACCACGAGAGGGATATCCTCAACCACCAACTTACCATCCTGAGACAAGGCCGCGTATAGCCCACAAAGATCTCTGCCACGGCACAACCCAAGGGGAGGCGCCAACCCAGACAGGAAGTTCACATCAGTGACTCAACCCACTCAAGTGATGCACCCCTCCTAGGGACGGCATGAAAGAGCACCAGTAAGCCAGTGACTCAGCCCCTGTAATAGGGTTAGAAGCAGAGAATCCCAGTGGAAAGAGGGGAACCGGCCAGGCAGAGACAGCAAGGGCGGTTCAGTTGCTCCAAAGCCTTTCCGTTCACCTTCACACTCCTGGGCCAGACTACACTCAATCATTTGACCCACTGAAGAGATGAGTCTTCAGTAAAGACTTAAAGGCTGAGACCGAGTCTGCGTCTCTCACATGGGTAGGCAGACCATTCCATAAAAATTGAGCTCTATAGGAGAAAGCCCTGCCTCCAGCTGTTTGCTTAGAAATTCTAGGGACAATTAGGAGGTCTGCGTCTTGTGACCGTAGCGTACGTGTAGGTATGTACGGCAGGACCAAATCAGAGCGATAGGTAGGAGCAAGCCCATGTAATGCTTTGTAGGTTAGCAGTAAAACCTTGAAATCAGCCCTGCCTTAACAGGAAGCCAGTGTAGGGAGGCTAGCACTGGAGTAATATGGTCAAATTTTTGGGTTCTAGTCAGGATTCTAGCAGCCGTATTTAGCGCTAACTGAAGTTTATTTTGTGCTTTATCCAGGTAGCCGGAAAGTAGAGCATTGCAGTAGTCTAACCTAGAAGTAACAAAAGCATGGATTAATTTTTATGCATCATTTTTGGGGAGGACAATTTTGGGGCTTCTCCATGTTTCATTGAAATGTGTGCCGTGTGTCATCCGCATACCAGTGAAAGTTAACATTATGTTTTCGAATGACATCCCCAAGAGGTAAAATATATAGTGAAAACATTAGTGGTCCTAAAACAGAACCTTGAGGAACACCGACATTTACAGTTGATTTGTCAGTTGATTCGGCGATGGCCGAACAGCATATGCAAGTTGCAGTAGATGGTATAGAGTACAGTATATACATATGAGATGAGTAATGTAGGGTATGTAAACATGATATAAAGTGCCATTGTTTAAAGTGACTAGTGATACATTTACTACATCAATTTTTCATTTTTAAAGTGGCTAGAGATGAGTCAGTATGTTGGAAGCAGCCACTCAATGTTAGTGATGGCTGTTTAACAGTCTGATGGCCTTGAGATAGAAGCTGTTTTTCAGTCTCTCGGTCCCCGCTTTGATGCACCTGTACTGACCTCGCCTTCTGGATGATAGCGGGGTGAACAGGCAGTGGCTCGGGTGGTTGTTGTCCTTGATGATATTTTTGGCCTTCCTGTGACATCGGGTGTAGGTGTCCTGGAGGGCAGGTAGTTTGCCCCTGGTGATGCGTTGTGCAGACCTCACTACCCTCTGGAGAGCCTTGCGGTTGTGGGTGGAGCAGGTGCCGTACCAGGCGGTGATACAGTCCGACAGCATGCTCTCGATTGTGCATCTATAAAAGTTTGAATGTTTTTGGTGACAAGTGGCAGTATCTTAACATTCACAAAACTAAGCTAGAACAGCTGAGATAGGTCTCTATATACTCCAACACCACTGGGCCAAAAACCTGATGGAAATATGCCTTTGTCCTGATTCGGACAACAGGAGAGGTGAGATGTGGAAAGTCAGTGTTACGTAGCTGTGATGATGTAATGTTTTAGGAAGTGTGTAGGAAACGGTGTCTAGGACCATGATGGAACCAGAGAGTTTCTTAACACTCCTCTCGCCTCACCATGACTTAAAGGCCAGTGCAGTCAAAAATGTGATTTCCTGATAGAAATATTTTAATTTATTTATTTAAAAAAAAAATGTATTTAACTAGGCAACTGTTCTATATCACACATGTACAAGTATGTATTATACACATGTGTGAATTGGAAATGTGTTTTTTTGCATATCCCAACCCTCCCTGAGCCACCCTTGGAGAGTAGAGTCATGCCCAGGGTCAGCCATTATCAACAGCGACCCTGGAGCAATTAGGGTTAAGTCCCTTGCTCAAGGTCACATCGAGAGATTTTTCTCCTTGTCAGCTTGGGGATTCAAACAAGCAGCCTTTCGGTTATTTTCAATGACAGCTTAGGAACTGCCTGTTCGGAGGCAGAACGACAGATTTGTACCTTGTCAGCTCTGGGATTTGAACTTGCAACCTTCCGGTTACTAGTCCAACGCTCTAACCACTAGGCTACCCTGCCGCCCCTGGAAATATATATTTCCACACTATGAGGTTCGGTTAATACTGTGACACTTTAAAAATGATGATAATTTACTGTAAGAGCTGGGCCTGAGGTTAGAGCATTGAGCCAGAAATCGAAAGGCTGCAAAAAAACAATTCACACATGCGTATAATACATACTTGTACATGTGTGATATAGGACACATATACTGTAAGCACCCACCAAATTATTACATGTTTTATTAGCTGTTTGAAAAGACTGCTTGAAATGTTTGCCTGTTTTGGTGTGATGGCTTTTTGGCCTGCCTGGTGACATCACCAGGCGATAAATTAGTTAATAGACCAGTAAGAAAGATAGTTCCAAACCTCTCTGCCAATAACAGCTAGTTTTCAGTTTTCCCCTTCAAACTCCCAAACAGTCTGAGCAACATTCTTGCTTGAGAAATCAAATCAAAGTTTATTTGTCATGTGCGCCGAATACAACAAGTTACAGTTCACTTACAGTGAAATGCTTACTTACAGGCTCTAACCAATAGTGCAAAAAAAGGTGTTGGGTGAACAATAGGTAAGTAAAGAAATAAAACAACAGTGAAAAGACAGGCTATATACAGTAGCAAGGCTATAAAAGCAGCGAGGCTACATACAGACACTGGTTGGTCAGGTGTTCTTTGCTAAGACGCTATTGTTGTTGTTTTTTTTATTTACCATTTTAATTGAAAACATTCACAGTAAGGTACTTAATTCTTACCCAGAAAGTATTGGATAGTGATAAAAATGTCTGCATTAGACCTTGAATCCCTGCTAGACTGCAGTCACTGCTGGCACAGACCTAGCACATCTGTCCCAAATGGCACCCTATTGCTTATATAGTGCACTACTTTTGACCAGGGCCCATAGGGCTCTGCTCAAACGTGGTGCACTATGTAGGGAATAGGGTGCCATTTGGGACGGAACCACATGTTTTTATGTTGAATTTCTGTCTTGAGTAAGCGATGATACATGTCTTTAATCAGAACACAGACTCGTCTCTAGTCTCTCTGACATTACCACCACTGGTAAGTGTGGTGGAGTGTGTGTGTGTGTGTTAGTGTGTGTGTGTGTGTGGTGAGTCTAGTGGGATATGATCAACTCGGGAAAATTGCAGTCTGGTACATAGCAATTTATCACAGGTTTTCCACAAACACACAGACACACAAACATACACACTCAGCCACATAGTTTCCATTGCATGTACAGTATGCTGGTCCAGATTTAGTGCCCCCCGAAAATGGCTGGGTCTGCAAAAAAATGCAATGTCACCTATAAAAATATGGTATTGACATTAATACACACACACACATGCAGACTTTCCCCTATAGGTTCCGAGGTATGGTAAAGTACTTGGAACACAGCATGTTAAAATGCCCCTCACGGGAAGACCTATACCTCTATTAACGTGTAGGGATAGGGTTATATGTATGATTTCTAGGTCTGTGAAGCTGATATTCAGGAATAACAAACAGTGGGTTTCCATGGAGATAACAGCAGGTCATTGTGGAATGTGGTCATAGTAAAGGAATGTGTTTGTGTGTCTCAGACAGTGAACTAGCTACCTGTAGAGCAATAGGACCA
Organism: Oncorhynchus kisutch; assembly: GCF_002021735.2. NCBI lineage: Eukaryota > Metazoa > Chordata > Actinopteri > Salmoniformes > Salmonidae > Oncorhynchus > Oncorhynchus kisutch. The sequence goes on along the minus strand of NC_034178.2, from coordinate 56,536,196 downwards.
GGATCTAGATTAATGAATATAACAGGGTTTATAGTGACTGATGCTCTGGAATGGACAACAGTTTTGTTTTACATAAAATAGGGCTTATTTCATGTCTACATCAGTAGTGTCTGTTGTAAAATATTAGTTGAGAGAGAAAAACGATGATTGTTTTGTGTGATAATGGTGTATATTTTATTGTTATTGTCATTTGCAATAAGATACAATCATGCATCATCCAATAAAAGCACAAATAATTTGTGATATATTGTAAAACATAACAATAACCAATGTTATATAATTTGTGACATATTGTAAAACATAACAATAACCAATGTTATAGAATTTGTGACATATTGTAAAACATAACAATAACCAATGTTATAGAATTTGTGACATATTGTAAAACATAACAATAACCAATGTTATAGAATTTGTGACATATTGTAAAACATAACAATAACCAATGTTATATAATTTGTGACATATTGTAAAACATAACAATAACCAATGTTATATAATTTGTGACATATTGTAAAACATAACAATAACCAATGTTATAGAATTTGTGACATATTGTAAAACATAACAATAACCAATGTTATAGAATTTGTGACATATTGTAAAACATAACAATAACCAATGTTATATAATTTGTGACATATTGTAAAACATAACAATAACCAATGTTATAGAATTTGTGACATATTGTAAAACATAACAATAACCAATGTTATAGAATTTGTGACATATTGTAAAACATAACAATAACCAATGTTATAGAATTTGTGATATATTGTAAAACATAACAATAACCAATGTTATAGAATTTGTGACATATTGTAAAACATAACAATAACCAATGTTATAGAATTTGTGATATATTGTAAAACATAACAATAACCAATGTTATAGAATTTGTGACATATTGTAAAACATAACAATAACCAATGTTATAGAATTTGTGACATATTGTAAAACATAACAATAACCAATGTTATAGAATTTGTGATATATTGTAAAACATAACAATAACCAATGTTATATCATTTGTGACATATTGTAAAACATAACAAGAACCAATGTTATATCATTTGCATATTTATACGTGTGTTGGATCAATGCATCTCCAAACTGACTCTACAGTACTGTGATATATGAACACGCCTCTGTGGAAGATGTTCTCAGGTAGAGACAGAGTTGAATGAATACCTGTTTCATACTCTGTTCAGACTATCTATGTGTTATAGATGTGTAGGACATGTGTAGGATCTAAATTTGTGCCAGTTTGCTACAGTAGGAAAATAATCATGCAGCAACAAGAAATGTGAATTATAATTGGATTATAATTAATGGACATTTTTGTAGAGGTTGATACAAAATCAAGTTTGTACATTTCAAACTTCATAAGCATTTTTAAACCTCAAATACATTATACGTTTTAAAATTCCTGTACATCTGTACACTGATCAGACTATGTTACAGTAGGAGGTGGCTACAGTGAAACAATCAGACCAGCGCTACGTGTATTAGCCTTATTGCTACTCTTGGAAGATTTAATTGAAATTGTATTCTCAAATTGTCTTTAAATAGAGTCTAGAAGACCTTTTCTGAGACCATGCGAGCATGAGCTTGTGTTCATGTGTTACCTAGCATGCGTCCAAGCGCACATCAGTGACGTGTTTGAGGAATGTGAGTTTCTACCATGTTTATAGCATGTGTGAACTAAATCTAACCCCATTTCCTCCTATTAAAAGTTGCCATATTTTGAGTGCACCACCATCATCTTTGATGAAATGGCCGACCATATGAGAATAACTCCCCTGAACAGAATCTGGGCACAGCTTCACTATTCTATTGGGAGCAGAAACTCATCAAACTCATCAAACCCCAATGTCTCCAGTTAATGCCAGATCCTAAAACACAATTTTTTAAATTTAACTAGGCAAGTCAGTTAATAACAAATTCTTATTTACAATGACGGCCTAGGACAGCTGGGAGGTGCTCTTATTCTCCATTGCCTTTACAGTGTCCCAAAACTTTTGGGAATTAGTGCTACAGGAAGCACATTTCTGTTTGAAAAATCTAGCCTTAGCTTTCCTATCTGACTGAGTATATTGGTTCCTGACTTCCCTGAAAAGTTGCATATCGCGGGGGCTATTCGATGCTAATGCAGAACGCCACAGGATGTTTTTGTGCTGGTCAAGGGCAGTCAAGTCTACTATTTCTTGAATGGGACATGCTTATTATTCTGCCCTTGAGTTGCGTTCCCATGCAAAACTAGACAGATAGCTAACAACTAAGTCTTCAATAAATGAATATATTGAATGAATATATTGAAAACGTTTATGTTGTGAAACTGCAAAATAGAGAAAAGAATATACTTTAGTATTCAATTCACACCGACATACTGTAGCTGTAGATTATACATTTGAAGTTGCATGAATACAAAGCACATGCTAAGGTACCATGCATCTGGCATGATGCCAAACCATATAGCTAATTGTTACTCATATGGTAATTGGTAACTCCTTTAATTACTCTAATAATGTACAACCATCTCTGTAGAATAACAAAGCATATTACACTAGAAACAGTAACAAAACTACAGTATTGTATATTTTACAATTCGTTTGCATGACGCACGAGCAAAGTAATACAGCTGACGGCATACATGAAAGGCATTTAAATTTGTGTGAGTAAATGCAACCAACCAACATTGATATGTAAGCAACTCTATCAATAACAAGATTATCATCACTAGCTAAATGCTTGAATCGAACTTACAAACAAATATTTTCCGAAGTACCAGAAAGCTCCACTAGGTGGCGAATAACACCATGGAACACAATGAAAATCCATTTTAACCATTGTAATGAAATAATCTTTTACCTTCTAACAGGATGGCAGCACACTTATTTAAGACGGAGAGGAAAGCACTTTTGAAGAGCAACCAGGCATCCTCTACTGATGAGATGAGGTCAATATCCTTCAGGCAATGAGACAATGATCGCTGAGATCCTGGATCCTGAATCCTGGTTGAGGTGTATTTAGAGGACAAGTTGGTCAGGATGATATCTAAGAGGGTGCCCATGGTTATGGATTTAGGGTTGTACCTTGATAATTTGCGTGAGATTGAGGGCATCTAGTTTAGATTGTAGGGCGACCGGGGTGTTAAGCATGTCCCAGTTCAGGTCACCTAATAGTACGAACTCTGAAGATAGTTGGGTGGCGATCAATTCACATATGGTGTCCAGGGCACAGTTGGGGGTCTATAACAAGTGGCAACGGTGAGAGACTTGTTTCTGGAAAGGTGGATTTTTAAAAGTAGAAGCTCGAATTGTTTGGGCACAGACCTGGATAGTATGACAGAGCTCTGCAGGCTATCTCTGTAGTAGGTACCATTTAAGCCAGGTGAGGTCACCACATGTGTGGGTGGTGGAACAAAAGGGCTAGCTAAGGCACATTGAGCAGGGCTGGAGGCTCTACAGTAAAATATGACCAAAATCACTAACCAAACAACAGTAGACAAGGCATATTGACATTAGGGGGAGGCATGTGTAGCCAAGTGATCATAGAGTCCAGTGAGTAGCTAGGCGAGTTGGAGGCACGGCGATTCAGACAGCTAGCAGGCCGGGGCTAGCAGGCTAGCAGACAGGCCTCAGGGGGATGTCGCAACGGAAGAGCCTGTTGAAACCCCCTCGGACGGTTACGTCGGCAGACCAGTCGTGATGGATCGGCGGGGCTCCGTGTCGGCAACATAGGGTCCAGGCCAATTGGAAAAAAAGGTATTGAAGGCCAGGAATTGTCTGATGGATCTCTTCGGCTAGCCGGGAGATGGGCTTAGCTCAAGGCTAGTTCCAGGCTAACTGGTGCTTGCTTCAGGACAGAGACGTTACCCAGGAGTAGCCACTCGGATAGCAGCTAGCTAGCTGCAATGATCCGGAGTAAAGTTCAGAGCTTGCGGTAGGAATCTGGAGATGTGGTAGAGAAAAAGCAGTCCGATATGCTCTGGGTTGATATTGCGCTGTGCAGACTGGCAGGAATTGACCGGGCTGAGGCTGGCAGATGTCAGAGTTAACGGTGATGACCGCTAGCAGTGGCTAACTGACTACTAGATAGTAGCTAGTTAGCTGGCTAGCCTCTGAAGGGGGTTGTGTCACTGTCTGTCACCTCAACATTTTCTCTCGACCTGTGTGTAGCTACATTGGAAACTTTCATTCATAGGCTAGGTTATAACAACCTCTTGATGGTTCTAGGGAAATGAGTATCACGTAGTAGCCTAAACCTATCGATGTTACATTGAACTGGGTAAATGGAATATGAATGACAGTCATCCAATATACTGTAATAGAAAAAACACCATGCTCATGAAAAAAATTATTGTCCTCGCTCATCATAAACGGCACTGACTGCCACTGGTTCCTGCCTATAGCTGTTGGCAGAAGAGTAACAGTTGCTAGCAGTCCGGGTGCTCAACTGTGAGGGTAGTGTCTGGTGTTTAGCTCTTTGTCAGACATACCAGCTTATAGTCTAGTCTCCTGGAGAAATCTTTCTCTCTCTCCCTCCCTCCCTGTTTATCTACCTCTGTTTTTCTCTCGTCATTCTCTCTGCCTCTCTCAACCTCCTGCCCAAACATCCTCTTTTCAGCCAGAACAGGTATCCAGGAATCTTAACAGTGTTTTGTCCAGGAGACACGGCTGAGCGACCGAGCGGCCAAGCAGTGTTTGACTGTTTGTGAGATTCACAGGTTTGTTGTTGAAGATGAAAAAAGAAGATAAATCTACTCTCCATGTGCTGATTTGCAGCCCAAGAGAAGTGTTCAGGAGTTAATAATTCTATCAGCTTTCGTCATTTGAAAATATTTGGAGGCACAGCAAGAGGAGTGTTTTTCTGAGCATCATTTTGACTGATCTTATTCTCCTGGTCAAGCCCTCACAGAGGTTTTCTCCTCTCCTCAGCGTTAACTTACTTTCCCTCCCAGCCCTATGTTGTCTGTGTGTGTGTGTGTCTGTGTGTGTCTGTGTGTGTCTGTGTGTGTGTGTGTGTGTGTGTGTGTGTGTGTGTGTGTGTGTGTGTGTGTGTGTGTGTGTGTGTGTGTGTGTGTGTGTGTGTGTGTGTGTGTGTGTGTGTGTGTGTGTGTGTGTGTGTGTGTGTTTCTGCGTACATGTGCGTGTGTGTGTATAGCCTTTAATCAAATACATTTTATTGGTCACATACACATATTTGGCAGATGTTATTATGGGTGTAGAGAAATGTTCATGTTCCTAGCTCCAACAGTGCAGTAGTATCTAACAATTCACAACAATACACACAAATAAATTTAAAAAGAATTAAATTAAGAAATATATAAATATTAGAACGAACAATGTCGGAATGGTATTGACTAAAATTCAGTGGAATAGAATAAGGAATACAGTGCATTCGGAAAGTATTCAGACCCTTTGACTTTTCCACATTTTGTTACGTTACAGCCTTATTCTAAAAGTGATTAAATATAAATGATTCTTCATCAATCTACACTAGAGGTTGACCGATTATGATTTTTTCAACGCCGATACCGATACCGATTATCGGAGGACCAAAAAAGCCGATACCGATTAATTGGCCGATTTAAAAAAATAACATTTGTATTTGTAATTATGACAATTACAACAGTACTGAATGAACACTTATTTTAACTTAATATAATACATCAATAAAATCAATTTAGCCTCAAGTAGATAATGAAACATGTTCAATTTGGTTTAAATAATGCAAAAACTAATTGTTGGAGAAGAAAGTAAAAGTACAATATGTGCTATGTAAGAAAGCTAACGTTTCAGGTCCTTGCTCAGAACATGAGAACATATGAAAGCTGGTGGTTCCTTTTAACATGAGTCTTCAATATTCCCAGGTAAGAAGTTTTAGGTTGTAGTTATTATATGAATTATAGGACTATTTCCCTCTATACCATTTGTATTTCATTAACCTTTGACTATTGGATGTTCTTATAGGCACTTTAGTATTGCCAGTGTAACAGTATAGCTTCCTTCCCTCTCCTCGCTCCTCCCTGGGCTCGAACCAGCAACACAACATCGAAGCAGCGTTACCCATGCAGAGCAAGGGAAACAACCATCCCAAGGCTCAGAGCGAGTGACATTTGAAACGCTATTAGCGCGCACTAACTAACCAGCCATTTAACTTCGGTTACACCAGCCTCATCTCGGGACTTGATAGGCTTGAAATCATAAACAGTGCAATGCTTGACGCACAACGAAGAGCTGCTGGCAAAACGCACTAAAGTTCTGTTTGAATGAATGTTTACGCGCCTGCTTCTGCCTACCACCCCTCAGTCAGATACTTAGATACTTGTATGCTTGTATGCTCAGTCAGATTATATGCAACACAGGACACACTAGATAATATCTAGTAATATCATCAACCATGTGTAGTTAACTAGTGATTATGATTGATTGTTTTTTATAATGCTTTAATGCTAGCTAGCAACTTACCTTTGCTTACTGCATTCACGTAACAGGCAGTCAGTCTCCTTGTGGAGTGCAACGAGAGAGAGGCAGGTCGTTATTGTGTTGGATTAGTTAACTGTAAGGTTGCAAGATTGGATCCCAAGATTGGATCCTGTTTCCATTGATCATCTTTGATGTTTCTACAACATGATTGGAATCCACCTGTGGTAAATTCATTTGATTGGACTTGAATCGGCTCTCAGTGGTCTAAGGCACTGCATCTCAGTGCTGGAGGCGTCACTACAGACCCTGGTTCGATTCCAGGCTGTATCACTACCGAGTCCCATAGGGCAATGCACAATTGGCTCAGTGTTGTCCGGGGTAGGCTGTCATTGTAAATAAGAATTTGTTCTTAACTGACTTGCCTAGTTAAATAAAGGATTAAATAAAAAAAGTAATATTGGAAAGGCACACAACTGTCTATATAAGGTCCCACAGTTGACAGTACATGTCAGAGCAAAAACCAAGCCATAAGGTCGAAGGACTTGTCCATAGAGCTCCGAGACAGGATCGTGTCGAGGCACAGATCGGGGGAAGGGAACCAAAAAATGCCTGCAGTATTGAAGGTTCCCAAGAAAACAGTGGCCTCCATCAATCTAAATGGAATAAGATTGGAACCACCATAAAGGACTCTCAGACCATGAGAAACAAGATTCTCTGGTCTGATGAAACCAATATTGAACTCTTAAACTCTTCGCCTGGAGGAAACCTGGCACCATCCTTACGGTGAAGCATGGTGGTGGCAGCATCATGCTGTGGGGATGTATTTCAGCGGCATGGACTGGGAGGCTAGTCAGGATCGAGGCAAAGATAAATGGATCAAAGTATACAGAGATCCTTGATGAAAACCTGCTCCAAAGCGCTCAGGACCTTAGACTGGAGCAAAAGTTCATCTTCCAACAGGACAACGACCTTAAGCACACAGCCAAGACAACGCAGGAGTGGCTTCGGGACAAATCTCTGAATGTCCTTGAGTGGCCGACCCTGAGTCCACTTATTAGAATTGTAAGCCCAAATTGACTGGTGTAAATGTGTTCAATGCTTTGTTCAAAGCCGTTATATCTTGGCACAATTTCAGAATTGAATTTACTATAAGAGTAACAGTGCAATGTCATAGTTGTGTTCCAACAATCTGCTAAAGTGATGGGGAAAACAAAGCTTACGATGGGCTGGATCAGTATACATATGTAGGATCTTAATTTGAGCCTGTTTGCTACAGCAGGAAAATAATCCTGCGGCAACAGGAACTGATTGTGGACTATTGGAAAAGGTGGGCCGAACAGGCCCCCATTAACATCAACGGGGCTGTAGTGTCCACATCACCAACAAACTATCATAGTCCAAAACACACCAAGACAGTCCCCCTCAGGAGACTGAAAATATTTGGCATTCCACAGCTGAGAGCATCCTGACCGTTTGCATCACCACCTGGTATGGCAACTGCTCGGCATCTGACCGCAAGGCACTACAGGGGGTAGTGCTTATGGCCCAGTACATCACTGGGGCCAAGCTTCCGGTCATCCAGGACCTATTTACTAGGCGGTGTCAGAGAAAGGCCCAAAAAATGGTTAAAGACTCCAGTCACCCAAGTCATAGACCATTCTCTCTGTTACTGCAGGGCAAGTGGTACTGGAGCACCAAGTCTAGGATCAAAAGGGTACGCAACAGCTTCTTTGCTTCTACCACCAAGCCATAAGACTGCAGAACAATTAATCAAATGGCCACCCGGACTATTTACATCAACCCCCCCCCCCCCCCCCCCCCCCTTTGTTTTTACACTGCTGCTACTCGCTGTTTATTATCTATACATAGTCACTTTACCTCTACTGTACCCACACATTTTCTTTTACTAATTACCTTGACTAACCTGTATCTCTGAACATTGACTCGGTACTCGCACCCCTTGTATATAGCCTCATTATTGTTATTTTATTGTGTTTTTTTAATATATATATTTTTACTTTAGTTTATTTATAAATATTTTCTTAACTCTATTTCATGAACTGCATTGTTGGTTAAGGGCTTTTAAGTAAAGCATTTCACGGTAAGGTTGTATATGTAGTATTCGGCGCATGTGACTAATAAAATTTGATTTGAACCCGATCAAACATCTCTGGAGAGACGTGAAAATAGCTGTGCAGCGACGCTCCCCATCCAACTTGACAGAGCTTGAGAGGATCTGCAGAGAAGAATGGGAGAAACTCCCCATATACAGTTGTGCCAAGCTTGTAGCGTCATACCCAAGAAGACTCGAGGCTGTAATCGCTGCCAAAGGTGCTTCAACGAAGTACTGAGTAAAGGGTCTGAAAACTGTGATATCAGTTTCTTTTAGTTTTGTTTTGCTAAAAATTGTAAAAACCTGTTTTTGCTTGTCATTACGGGGTATTGTGTGTAGACTGATGAGAAAAAAACAAACGATTTGATCAATTTTAGAATAAGGCTGTAAAGTAACAAAATGTAGAAAAAGTCAAGGGGTCTAAATAATTTCTGAATGCACTGTATCTACAGTGCCTTGCGAAAGTATTCGGCCCCCTTGAACTTTGCGACCTTTTGCCACATTTCAGGCTTCAAACATAAAGATATAAAACTGTATTTTTTTGTGAAGAATCAACAACAAGTGGGACACAATCATGAAGTGGAACGACATTTATTGGATATTTCAAACTTTTTTAACAAATCAAAAACTGAAAAATTGGGCGTGCAAAACTATTCAGCCCCCTTAAGTTAATACTTTGTAGCGCCACCTTTTGCTGCGATTACAGCTGTAAGTCGCTTGGGGTATGTCTCTATCAGTTTTGCACATCGAGAGACTGAATTTTTTTCCCATTCCTCCTTGCAAAACAGCTCGAGCTCAGTGAGGTTGGATGGAGAGCATTTGTGAACAGCAGTTTTCAGTTCTTTCCACAGATTCTCGATTGGATTCAGGTCTGGACTTTGACTTGGCCATTCTAACACCTGGATATGTTTATTTTCGAACCATTCCATTGTAGATTTTGCTTTATGTTTTGGATCATTGTCTTGTTGGAAGACAAATCTCCGTCCCAGTCTCAGGTCTTTTGCAGACTCCATCAGGTTTTCTTCCAGAATGGTCCTGTATTTGGCTCCATCCATCTTCCCATCAATTTTAACCATCTTCCCTGTCCCTGCTGAAGAAAAGCAGGCCCAAACCATGATGCTGCCACCACCATGTTTGACAGTGGGGATGGTGTGTTCAGGGTGATGAGCTGTGTTGCTTTTACGCCAAACATAACGTTTTGCATTGTTGCCAAATAGTTCAATTTTGGTTTCATCTGACCAGAGCACCTTCTTCCACATGTTTGGTGTGTCTCCCAGGTGGCTTGTGGCAAACTTTAAACGCCACTTTTTATGGATATCTTTAAGAAATGGCTTTCTTCTTGCCACTCTTCCATAAAGGCCAGATTTGTGCAATATACGACTGATTGTTGTCCTATGGACAGAGTCTCCCACCTCAGCTATAGATCTCTGCAGTTCATCCAGAGTGATCATGGGCCTCTTGGCTGCATCTCTGATCAGTCTTCTCCTTGTATGAGCTGAAAGTTTAGAGGGACGGCCAGGTCTTGGTAGATTTGCAGTGGTCTGATACTCCTTCCATTTCAATATTATCGCTTGCACAGTGCTCCTTGGGATGTTTAAAGCTTGGGAAATCTTTTTGTATCCAAATCCGGCTTTAAACTTCTTCACAACAGTATCTCGGACCTGCCTGGTGTGTTCCTTGTTCTTCATGATGCTCTCTGCGCTTTTAACGGACCTCTGAGACTATCACAGTGCAGGTGCATTTATACGGAGACTTGATTACACACAAGTGGATTGTATTTATCATCATTAGTCATTTAGGCCAACATTGGATCATTCAAAGATCCTCACTGAACTTCTGGAGAGAGTTTGCTGCACTGAAAGTAAAGGGGCTGAATAATTTTGCACGCCCAATTTTTCAGTTTATGATTTGTTAAAAAAGTTTGAAATATCCAATAAATGTCGTTCCACTTCATGATTGTGTCCCACTTGTTGTTGATTCTTCACAAAAAAATACAGTTTATATCTTTATGTTTGAAGCCTGAAATGTGGCAAAAGGTCGCAAAGTTCAAGGGGGCCGAATACTTTCGCAAGGCACTGTAAATAAAGTACCATGCTTAGTCCATATATCTAATAAAGTATCATGCTTAGTCCATATATCTAATAAAGTATTATGCTTAGTCCATGTGTCTAATAAAGTAACATGCTTAGTCCATATATCTAATAAAGCACCATGCTTAGTCCATAAATCTAATTAAAGTGCCATGCTTAGTCCATATATCTAATTAAAGTGCCATGCTTAGTCCATATATCTAATTAAAGTGCCATGCTTAGTCCATATATCTAATTAAAGTGCCATGCTTAGTCCATATATCTAATTAAAGTGCCATGCTTAGTCCATATATCTAATTAAAGTGCCATGCTTAGTCCATATATCTAATTAAAGTGCCATGCTTAGTCCATATATCTAATTAAAGTGCCATGCTTAGTCCATATATCTAATTAAAGTGCCATGCTTAGTCCATATATCTAATTAAAGTGCCATGCTTAGTCCATATATCTAATTAAAGTGCCATGCTTAGTCCATATATCTAATTAAAGTGCCATGCTTAGTCCATATATCTAATTAAAGTGCCATGCTTAGTCCATATATCTAATTAAAGTGCCATGCTTAGTCCATATATCTAATTAAAGTGCCATGCTTAGTCCATATATCTAATTAAAGTGCCATGCTTAGTCCAGATATCTAATTGAAGTTGCATGATCAGTCCATATATCTAATTAAAGTGCCATGCTTAGTCCATATATCTAATTGAAGTTGCATGATCAGTCCATATATCTAATTAAAGTGCCATGCTTAGTCCATATATCTAATTAAAGTGCCATGCTTAGTCCATATATCTAATTGAAGTTGCATGATCAGTCCATATATCTAATTAAAGTGCCATGCTTAGTCCATATATCTAATTTAAGTTGCATGATCAGTCCATATATCTAATTGAAGTTGCATGATCAGTCCATATATCTAATTGAAGTTGCATGATCAGTCCATATATCTAATTAAAGTGCCATGCTTAGTCCATATATCTAATTGAAGTTGCATGATCAGTCCATATATCTAATTGAAGTTGCATGATCAGTCCATATATCTAATTGAAGTTGCATGATCAGTCCATATATCTAATTAAAGTGCCATGCTTAGTCCATATATCTAATTGAAGTTGCATGATCAGTCCATATATCTAATTGAAGTTGCATGATCAGTCCATATATCTAATTGAAGTTGCATGATCAGTCCATATATCTAATTAAAGTGCCATGCTTAGTCCATATATCTAATTGAAGTTGCATGATCAGTCCATATATCTAATTGAAGTTGCATGATCAGTCCATATATCTAATTGAAGTTGCATGATCAGTCCATATATCTAATTAAAGTGCCATGCTTAGTCCATATATCTAATTGAAGTTGCATGATCAGTCCATATATCTAATTGAAGTTGCATGATCAGTCCATATATCTAATTAAAGTGCCATGCTTAGTCCATATATCTAATTGAAGTTGCATGATCAGTCCATATATCTAATTGAAGTTGCATGATCAGTCCATATATCTAATTAAAGTGCCATGCTTAGTCCATATATCTAATTGAAGTTGCATGATCAGTCCATATATCTAATTGAAGTTGCATGATCAGTCCATATATCTAATTAAAGTGCCATGCTTAGTCCATATATCTAATTAAAGTGCCATGCTTAGTCCATATATCTAATTAAAGTGCCATGCTTAGTCCATATATCAAAATAAAGTACCACGCTTAGTCCATATATCTAATTAAAGTGCCATGCTTAGTCCATATATCTAATTAAAGTGCCATGCTTAGTCCATATATCTAATTGAAGTTGCATGATCAGTCCATATATCGAAATAAAGTACCACGCAGTCCATAAAGGTTCCAGGTTAAATACAGTACCATGCTCGGTCCATAAAGGTTCCAGGTTAAATACAGTACCATGCTTAGTCCATATATCTAATAAAGTAACATGCTTAGTCCATATATCTAATAAAGTATCATGCTTAGTCCATATATCTAATAAAGCAACATGCTTAGTCCATATATCTAATAAAGTAACATGCTTAGTCCATATATCTAATAAAGTATCAAGCTTAGTCCATATATCTAATAAAGTATCATGCTTAGTCCATATATCTAATAAAGCACCATGCTTAGTCCATATATCTAATAAAGCACCATGCGTAGTCCATATATCTAATAAAGCACCATGCTTAGTCCATATATCTAATAAAGTAACATGCTTAGTCCATATATCTAATAAAGTATCATGCTTAGTCCATATATCTAATAAAGTAACATGCTTAGTCCATATATCTAATAAAGTAACATGCTTAGTCCATATATCTAATAAAGTATCATGCTTAGTCCATATATCTAATAAAGTATCATGCTTAGTCCATATATCTAATAAAGTATCATGCTTAGTCCATATATCTAATAAAGTAACATGCTTAGTCCATATATCTAATAAAGTGCCATGCTTAGTCCATATATCTAATAAAGTATCATGCTTAGTCCATATATCTAATAAAGTAACATGCTTAGTCCATATATCTAATAAAGTGCCATGCTTAGTCCATATATCTAATAAAGTAACATGCTTAGTCCATATATCTAATAAAGTGCCATGCTTAGTCCATATATCTAATAAAGTAACATGCTTAGTCCATATATCTAATAAAGTAACATGCTAGTCCATATATCTAATTAAAGTGCCATGCTTAGTCCATATATCTAATAAAGTAACATGCTTAGTCCATATATCTAATAAAGTAACATGCTTAGTCCATATATCTAATAAAGGAACATGCTTAGTCCATATATCTAATAAAGTAACATGCTTAGTCCATATATCTAATAAAGTAACATGCTAGTCCATATATCTAATTAAAGTGCCATGCTTAGTCCATATATCTAATAAAGTAACATGCTTAGTCCATATATCTAATAAAGTAACATGCTAGTCCATATATCTAATTAAAGTGCCATGCTTAGTCCATATATCTAATAAAGTAACATGCTTAGTCCATATATCTAATTAAAGTGCCATGCTTAGTCCATATATCTAATAAAGTAACATGCTAGTCCATATATCTAATTAAAGTGCCATGCTTAGTCCATATATCTAATTAAAGTGCCATGCTTAGTCCATATATCTAATTGAAGTTGCATGATCAGTCCATATATCTAATTAAAGTGCCATGCTTAGTCCATATATCTAATTGAAGTTGCATGATCAGTCCATATATCTAATTAAAGTATCATGCTTAGTCCATATATCTAATTAAAGTGCCATGCTTAGTCCATATATCTAATTAAAGTGCCATGCTTAGTCCATATATCTAATTAAAGTGCCATGCTTAGTCCATATATCTAATTAAAGTGCCATGCTTAGTCCATATATCTAATTAAAGTGCCATGCTTAGTCCATATATCTAATTAAAGTGCCATGCTTAGTCCATATATCTAATTAAAGTGCCATGCTTAGTCCATATATCCAATTAAAGTGCCATGCTTAGTCCATATATCTAATTAAAGTGCCATGCTTAGTCCATATATCTAATTAAAGTGCCAGGCTTAGTCCATATATCTAATTAAAGTGCCATGCTTAGTCCATATATCTAATTAAAGTGCCATGCTTAGTCCATATATCTAATTAAAGTGCCATGCTTAGTCCATATATCTAATTAAAGTGCCATGCTTAGTCCATATATCTAATTGAAGTTGCATGATCAGTCCATATATCTAATTAAAGTGCCATGCTTAGTCCATATATCTAATTGAAATTGCATGATCAGTCCATATATCTAATTAAAGTGCCATGCTTAGTCCATATATCTAATTGAAGTTGCATGATCAGTCCATATATCTAATTGAAGTTGCATGATCAGTCCATATATCTAATTGAAGTTGCATGATCAGTCCATATATCTAATTGAAGTTGCATGATCAGTCCATATATCTAATTGAAGTTGCATGATCAGTCCATATATCTAATTAAAGTGCCATGCTTAGTCCATATATCTAATTGAAGTTGCATGATCAGTCCATATATCTAATTAAAGTGCCATGCTTAGTCCATATATCTAATTGAAGTTGCATGATCAGTCCATATATCTAATTAAAGTGCCATGCTTAGTCCATATATCTAATTAAAGTGCCATGCTTAGTCCATATATCTAATTGAAGTTGCATGATCAGTCCATATATCTAATTAAAGTGCCATGCTTAGTCCATATATCTAATTGAAGTTGCATGATCAGTCCATATATCTAATTGAAGTTGCATGATCAGTCCATATATCTAATTGAAGTTGCATGATCAGTCCATATATCTAATTAAAGTGCCATGCTTAGTCCATATATCTAATTGAAGTTGCATGATCAGTCCATATATCTAATTGAAGTTGCATGATCAGTCCATATATCTAATTGAAGTTGCATGATCAGTCCATATATCTAATTAAAGTGCCATGCTTAGTCCATATATCTAATTGAAGTTGCATGATCAGTCCATATATCTAATTGAAGTTGCATGATCAGTCCATATATCTAATTAAAGTGCCATGCTTAGTCCATATATCTAATTAAAGTGCCATGCTTAGTTCATATATCTAATTAAAGTGCCATGCTTAGTCCATATATCTAATTGAAGTTGCATGATCAGTCCATATATCTAATTAAAGTGCCATGCTTAGTCCATATATCTAATTAAAGTGCCATGCTTAGTCCATATATCTAATTAAAGTGCCATGCTTAGTCCATATATCGAAATAAAGTACCACGCTTAGTCCATATATCTAATTAAAGTGCCATGCTTAGTCCATATATCTAATTAAAGTGCCATGCTTAGTCCATATATCTAATTGAAGTTGCATGATCAGTCCATATATCGAAATAAAGTACCACGCAGTCCATAAAGGTTCCAGGTTAAATACAGTACCATGCTCGGTCCATAAAGGTTCCAGGTTAAATACAGTACCATGCTTAGTCCATATATCTAATAAAGTAACATGCTTAGTCCATATATCTAATAAAGTATCATGCTTAGTCCATATATCTAATAAAGTAACATGCTTAGTCCATATATCTAATAAAGTAACATGCTTAGTCCATATATCTAATAAAGTATCATGCTTAGTCCATATATCTAATAAAGTATCATGCTTAGTCCATATATCTAATAAAGCACCATGCTTAGTCCATATATCTAATAAAGCACCATGCTTAGTCCATATATCTAATAAAGCACCATGCTTAGTCCATATATCTAATAAAGTAACATGCTTAGTCCATATATCTAATAAAGTATCATGCTTAGTCCATATATCTAATAAAGTAACATGCTTAGTCCATATATCTAATAAAGTAACATGCTTAGTCCATATATCTAATAAAGTATCATGCTTAGTCCATATATCTAATAAAGTAACATGCTTAGTCCATATATCTAATAAAGTATCATGCTTAGTCCATATATCTAATAAAGTAACATGCTTAGTCCATATATCTAATAAAGTAACATGCTTAGTCCATATATCTAATAAAGTAACATGCTTAGTCCATATATCTAATAAAGTATCATGCTTAGTCCATATATCTAATAAAGTAACATGCTTAGTCCATATATCTAATAAAGTAACATGCTTAGTCCATATATCTAATAAAGTAACATGCTTAGTCCATATATCTAATAAAGTATCATGCTTAGTCCATATATCTAATAAAGTATCATGCTTAGTCCATATATCTAATAAAGTATCATGCTTAGTCCATATATCTAATAAAGTGCCATGCTTAGTCCATATATCTAATAAAGTATCATGCTTAGTCCATATATCTAATAAAGTAACATGCTTAGTCCATATATCTAATAAAGTAACATGCTTAGTCCATATATCTAATAAAGTAACATGCTTAGTCCATATATATAATTAAAGTGCCATGCTTAGTCCATATATCTAATAAAGTAACATGCTTAGTCCATATATCTAATTAAAGTGCCATGCTTAGTCCATATATCTAATTAAAGTGCCATGCTTAGTCCATATATCTAATTAAAGTGCCATGCTTAGTCCATATATCTAATTAAAGTGCCATGCTTAGTCCATATATCTAATTAAAGTGCCATGCTTAGTCCATATATCTAATTAAAGTGCCATGCTTAGTCCATATATCTAATTAAAGTGCCATGCTTAGTCCATATATCTAATTAAAGTGCCATGCTTAGTCCATATATCTAATTAAAGTGCCATGCTTAGTCCATATATCTAATTAAAGTGCCATGCTTAGTCCATATATCTAATTAAAGTGCCATGCTTAGTCCATATATCTAATTAAAGTGCCATGCTTAGTCCATATATCTAATTGAAGTTGCATGATCAGTCCATATATCTAATTAAAGTGCCATGCTTAGTCCATATATCTAATTGAAGTTGCATGATCAGTCCATATATCTAATTAAAGTGCCATGCTTAGTCCATATATCTAATTAAAGTGCCATGCTTAGTCCATATATCTAATTGAAGTTGCATGATCAGTCCATATATCTAATTAAAGTGCCATGCTTAGTCCATATATCTAATTGAAGTTGCATGATCAGTCCATATATCTAATTGAAGTTGCATGATCAGTCCATATATCTAATTGAAGTTGCATGATCAGTCCATATATCTAATTAAAGTGCCATGCTTAGTCCATATATCTAATTGAAGTTGCATGATCAGTCCATATATCTAATTAAAGTGCCATGCTTAGTCCATATATCTAATTGAAGTTGCATGATCAGTCCATATATCTAATTGAAGTTGCATGATCAGTCCATATATCTAATTGAAGTTGCATGATCAGTCCATATATCTAATTGAAGTTGCATGATCAGTCCATATATCTAATTGAAGTTGCATGATCAGTCCATATATCTAATTAAAGTGCCATGCTTAGTCCATATATCTAATTGAAGTTGCATGATCAGTCCATATATCTAATTGAAGTTGCATGATCAGTCCATATATCTAATTGAAGTTGCATGATCAGGCCATATATCTAATTAAAGTGCCATGCTTAGTCCATATATCTAATTGAAGTTGCATGATCAGTCCATATATCTAATTGAAGTTGCATGATCAGTCCATATATCTAATTGAAGTTGCATGATCAGTCCATATATCTAATTAAAGTGCCATGCTTAGTCCATATATCTAATTGAAGTTGCATGATCAGTCCATATATCTAATTGAAGTTGCATGATCAGTCCATATATCTAATTAAAGTGCCATGCTTAGTCCATATATCTAATTAAAGTGCCATGCTTAGTCCATATATCTAATTAAAGTGCCATGCTTAGTCCATATATCTAATTAAAGTGCCATGCTTAGTCCATATATCTAATTAAAGTGCCATGCTTAGTCCATATATCTAATTAAAGTGCCATGCTTAGTCCATATATCTAATTGAAGTTGCATGATCAGTCCATATATCTAATTAAAGTGCCATGCTTAGTCCATATATCTAATTGAAGTTGCATGATCAGTCCATATATCTAATTGAAGTTGCATGATCAGTCCATATATCTAATTGAAGTTGCATGATCAGTCCATATATCTAATTAAAGTGCCATGCTTAGTCCATATATCTAATTGAAGTTGCATGATCAGTCCATATATCTAATTAAAGTGCCATGCTTAGTCCATATATCTAATTGAAGTTGCATGATCAGTCCATATATCTAATTGAAGTTGCATGATCAGTCCATATATCTAATTGAAGTTGCATGATCAGTCCATATATCTAATTGAAGTTGCATGATCAGTCCATATATCTAATTGAAGTTGCATGATCAGTCCATATATCTAATTAAAGTGCCATGCTTAGTCCATATATCTAATTGAAGTTGCATGATCAGTCCATATATCTAATTGAAGTTGCATGATCAGTCCATATATCTAATTGAAGTTGCATGATCAGTCCATATATCTAATTAAAGTGCCATGCTTAGTCCATATATCTAATTGAAGTTGCATGATCAGTCCATATATCTAATTGAAGTTGCATGATCAGTCCATATATCTAATTGAAGTTGCATGATCAGTCCATATATCTAATTAAAGTGCCATGCTTAGTCCATATATCTAATTGAAGTTGCATGATCAGTCCATATATCTAATTGAAGTTGCATGATCAGTCCATATATCTAATTAAAGTGCCATGCTTAGTCCATATATCTAATTAAAGTGCCATGCTTAGTCCATATATCTAATTAAAGTGCCATGCTTAGTCCATATATCTAATTAAAGTGCCATGCTTAGTCCATATATCTAATTAAAGTGCCATGCTTAGTCCATATATCGAAAATAAAGTACCACGCTTAGTCCATATATCTAATTAAAGTGCCATGCTTAGTCCATATATCTAATTAAAGTGCCATGCTTAGTCCATATATCTAATTGAAGTTGCATGATCAGTCCATATATCGAAATAAAGTACCACGCAGTCCATAAAGGTTCCAGGTTAAATACAGTACCATGCTCGGTCCATAAAGGTTCCAGGTTAAATACAGTACCATGCTCGGTCCATGCAGCCCCTCAGGCTGAGGACAGAGGGTTCCTCCAGCAGACGGTTGATCCAGAGAGGAACCACTCCGTAGTCCAGTTCTTGGGGTACCCCTGGGTTGCCACACACTGACCTGCAGACACTCAGCACCAGACCCAGCACCAGAGCGAGAGACAGGGCCAGCACGGACCGCAGCACAGCCATGGATAACCTGGGACTGATAATAGTAACAATAATAGTGATTTTTATTAAATATATGATATATAAATACACAGACCTGCAGCTGCAGACACTTAGCACCAGACCCAGCCAGAGACCTAGGGCCACTATTTACCGCACCGTGGCCATGGAGATAGTTTAGATTACCTGGGAATAATAATTATATTAATGAAATACATATGCACATCCTCAGACCAGGACCAGACCCAGCACCATGAACACACTACAGCCATGGACACAGTAACTTTAATGATCTGCTTTAGTAAAAATAACACAACACTTCTACAGCAAGAAGCTACGGCCTGTGACTCCTGGAGAGGCTGTTGTCACAGCATGAGACACCAACCAGTGACTACGTTTTCGTCACTTAAGATCTCAATACTGTAATACAGTACAGGCATTCATGCAACTTTTTTCCCTCACATTTCTTGCTGTGCAGACATACATCTGCCTTGGACAGAGAGGAATGCGTGTCTGTATTTTTCCACGTGCACAGCTGCAGCGTCTTAATAATGCACAGTGGATAGCTTTCACTCTCACACCCACACACACAGGCTTGCTCACACACACACATGCATACATGCTCGCTCCCACACACATAATACACACATAATACACACAAAAATGGCAGACTGCATCATCCTTACAAGTCAACTGGACTTAATCTTCATATCTCATTGAGTTAGGGAAAGACTGGGTTAAAGTACAGTCATTCACATCCACACCACTCTGTCTGTTAGTCAGAAGATGAAATGCCCACCTTTAAAGGTATACCTCACTACAGTACAATTACAGTGGAATTACTCATCTATGAATAAAATCATTTCTGTCCAACTTCAAATTGCATAAACTCACTAACTCACCCCAGGTAAATGAAGGAAACAGAGTAGACATATTTGTTTTAGCTGTGGTAGAACAGGTGTAGTTCTGGCTTGTGGTTGTTTGTATTCCTGAGCTGTTCTCTGTACAGTATAAACATGTAGTCAAAGACAGTAGAGGTGGTCATCGGTCTGTCTCTGCACCAGAGTTGTGGACTTGAGTCACATGACTTGGACTCGAGTCTAATTTGAGTCCCAAATTTGATGACTTGACACACGACTTGAAGGGAAATAAAATAACCTGAGACTTGACTTTGACTTGAGACTGATGACTTGAAATGATCTAACCAGGTTTTGTAACATTTGTAATTCAATTTGTGTCACAGACTCCATGGATTATTCTCTAAACAGCCAGAGTCAGTAGCCTCAGCATCACCCTCAAAAAAAAAACGCGCAACAGATTGGTTGGTGAAACGCACACTTGGCCCTCTGATTGGACCAGCAAACTGTCAATCAACACTGGTCGAGCGAACAGATTGCCAATTTTCTGTACATCTAAATGGATCGAGTGCAGCGCAAAAATCTAATTGTAGGGAGAGGATTGCCATACTTAAATCAGTGGTGTAAAGTACTTAAGTAAAACCAAATGCATGCTTTTCAACCGTTCGCTGCCTGCACCCGCATGCCTGACTAGCATCACCACCCTGGATGGTTCCGACCTTGAATATGTGGACATCTATAAGTACCTAGGTGTCTGGCTAGACTGTAAATTCTCCTTCCAGACTCATATCAAACATCTCCAATCGAAAATCAAATCTAGAGTTGGCTTTCTATTCCGCAACAAAGCCTCCTTCACTCACGCCGCCAAACTTACCCTAGTAAAACTGACTATCCTACCGATCCTCGACTTCGGCGATGTCATCTACAAAATAGCTTCCAACACTCTACTCAGCAAACTGGATGCAGTTTATCACAGTGCCATCCGTTTTGTCACTAAAGCACCTTATACCACCCTCCACTGCGACCTGTATGCTCTAGTCGGCTGGCCCTCGCTACATGTTCGTCGCCAGACCCACTGGCTCCAGGTCATCTACAAGTCCATGCTAGGTAAAGCTCCTCCTTATCTCAGTTCACTGGTCACGATGGCAACACCCACCCGTAGCACGCGCTCCAGCAGGTGTATCTCACTGATCATCCCTAAAGCCAACACCTCATTTGGCCGCCTTTCGTTCCAGTTCTCTGCTGCCTGTGACTGGAACGAATTGCAAAAATCGCTGAAGTTGGAGACTTTTATCTCCCTCACCAACTTCAAACATCTGCTATCTGAGCAGCTAACCGATCGCTGAAGCTGTACATAGTCTATCGGTAAATAGCCCACCCATTTTTACCTACCTCATCCCCATACTGTTTTTATTTATTTACTTTTCTGCTCTTTTGCACACCAATATCTCTACCTGTACATGACCATCTGATCATTTATCACTCCAGTGTTAATCTGCAAAATTGTAATTATTCGCCTACCTCCTCATGCCTTTTGCACACAATGTATATAGACTCTCTTTTTTTCTACTGTGTTATTGACTTGTTAATTGTTTACTCCATGTGTAACTCTGTGTTGTCTGTTCACACTGCTATGCTTTATCTTGGCCAGGTCGCAGTTGCAAATGAGAACTTGTTCTCAACTAGCCTACCTGGTTAAATAAAGGTGTTCTCAACTAGCCTACCTGGTTAAATAAAGGTGTTCTCAACTAGCCTACCTGGTTAAATAAAGGTGTTCTCAACTAGCCTACCTGGTTAAATAAAGGTGTTCTCAACTAGCCTACCTGGTTAAATAAAGGTGTTCTCAACTAGCCTACCTGGTTAAATAAAGGTGTTCTCAACTAGCCTACCTGGTTAAATAAAGGTGTTCTCAACTAGCCTACCTGGTTAAATAAAGGTGTTCTCAACTAGCCTACCTGGTTAAATAAAGGTGTTCTCAACTAGCCTACCTGGTTAAATAAAGGTGTTCTCAACTAGCCTACCTGGTTAAATAAAGGTGTTCTCAACTAGCCTACCTGGTTAAATAAAGGTGTTCTCAACTAGCCTACCTGGTTAAATAAAGGTGTTCTCAACTAGCCTACCTGGTTAAATAAAGGTGTTCTCAACTAGCCTACCTGGTTAAATAAAGGTGTTCTCAACTAGCCTACCTGGTTAAATAAAGGTGTTCTCAACTAGCCTACCTGGTTAAATAAAGGTGAAATAAAAAAAAAATTTAAAAAACTTCACTACATTCCTAAATAAAATAATGTACCTTTTACTCCATATATTTTCCCTGACACCCAAAGGTACGTGTTACATTTTGAATGCTTAGCAGGTCAAGAAAATTGTCAAATTTAAGCACTTATCAAGAGAACAGTGGTCATCCCTAGTGCCTCTGGCCTGGCAGACTCACTAAAAACAAATGCATTGTTGGAGTGTGCCCCTGGTTATCCATACATTTTTTAAACAAGCAAATTGTGCCATCTGGTTTGCTTAATATAAGGAATTTAAAATGGTTTATATTTCTACTTTTACTTTTACTTTTGACACTTAAGCATATTTTAGCAATTCAATTTACTTTCGGTACTTAAGTATATTTAAAACCAAATATTTCAGACTTTTACTGAAGTAGTATTTTACTAGGTGACTTTCACTTTTACTTGAGTAACTTTGTATTAAAGTATCTATACTATTACTCAAGTATGCCTTTTTCCACCACTGTAATAAATCAATATACAGCTCCAGAAAATGTTTGCTGATCAATAATATGAACGGTACTTTGCAAGCTCACCAGCAATGGGGCATCAACAAACAATTACTAGCATAGGCCTACTGGTCTTTTGGTTTTGAAATTTGTTTGAAATGTATATTACTGTATATTACTTATGAAATGTATATTTACTTATTAAGTTTGCATAATGGAATTTGTTAAAATGTATTATTACTGTTGCGAATACGCACCATAGGCGCGTCTCCACTAGCGCCTGCCAAACTCCAGGCAGTGGAGAGCACTTTGTTCTCTTGTTAAAATGTTTGCAATGGCTTGCACACTTTTAAATACATATGTGGTCAATCTATATTCCATTAAAATTCTACAACAATTTCTTGCGTTTCATCATTCCATCCCTGCACCGTTTATTGCAGCACTTAGACATTTCTGTTTCATGTTTGACATACATTTTCAGTGACCATTTCTTACCCACTGAATGGGCGCGATGTTTTGTGCACATGAACGTTTGCAAGACTCATGGGATATAAGTTATGTTTATTGAATTCAATATATGGTTTCCTTTGTTCATATTTCCCAAATTCCAAGGTTATGTCGGAGTTCCGTGTATCTATGTCCCGTCTCTATCATTCTGGTTATGCGTATTAGGAACGCGTGCGCCTAAAAAGCACTGCATGGTCAATCTGTTATCTGCATTGGCAGTGCAGCATTTACCGTGAATCGGTGATACCGCCTGCAGCCTTCAGGGCTTTCATACTTCTTGCTCGTCGCTGAGCAGCAGCAGTAAATTGTGAAGGAATTTGTCAAGGAAGTGAGTTTGTGTTTATACAGGACCTCCCGCCCCCACCTACCGTCGACCAATCATATCAATACGGAGCTATAAGGAGCCTTCCACATTGTTATATAATTTGCTAGTCTCACAGTGATGCGGTACATAGCTCAATTTGTCACACCCGCCATACAGATCATTCGACCACATTTTTTCAGATCAAGCATACGTTGGCTTTTAGTGCGCATAGAAATAGGCTATGTGGCCTTCACCCCACGCATTGGATTCAGTTGAATAAGATAAAATGATGGTTGCATGTGTAACGGATGTGAAACGGCTAGCTTAGTTAGCGGTGCGCGCTAAATAGCGTTTCAATCGGTGACGTCACTTGCTCTGAGACCTTGAATTAGTAGTTCCCCTTGCCCTGCAAGGGCCGCGACTTTTGTGGAGCGATGGGTACGATGCTTCGTGGGTGACTTGTTGTTAATGTGTGCAGAGGGTCCCTGGTTCGCGCCCGGGTGTGGGCGAGGGGACAGTCTAAAGTTATACTGTTACACATGTATAAATGTTGATGACATATCATTAATAATCATTCATTCTGATTAAGATGGATGTGGACATTTCCATTGTAGAACCATTGTAGGTTGTAATTGCCAATTGTGTAAATTTATGGTTATGGGCAGGGTGTGCTTATAAGTACCAGTTTGAGCTCCTGTTATGCTGGTTAAGACAGGCAGCCCAATTCTGATATTTTTCCCACTAATTTGTCTTTTGACCAATCACATCAGATCTTTTTCAGACGTGATTTGATTGGTCAAAATACCGATTTGTGGGGGGTGGGGGGAATCAGAATTGGGCTGCCTGGGTAAACACATCCATAGACAGATTCTGTTTATTTTTCCTTTAGATAGGACAGATTGATGCTGCGTTCAAAACAACAGGGAACTTGGAAATCTCAGACTTCCGACTTCAGTGCAATCAAGGCAACTGGGAACTCGGAAAAAACAAGCTCGGAAATCCAACTTGGGAACTCGACATTCCGACCTGAAGATTACTGACGTCATGATTTGATCTCGTATTTTTCAGATTTCCCAGTTGTTCTGAACACACCAGAATCCTGATGCAAAGGCTACTTCTTTTGGGCTATTCCCATGGATATTGGGTAAATCTGCTTGTATATTTTGTATGATATGGTACTTTCACCATTGGATCACCAAGACGTGTAAATAATGTGTGTGTGTGTGTGTGTTCAAGATGCCGGAAGTATTTAAACACACTGCCAAATACGTTCCTGAGGTACACAGGCAAGATCCTTGACTTCCTCGATACCCTTCACTTTCTCTCTCTTTCTCTCTCTCTACTCTCTCTCTCTACTCTCTCTCTCTCTCTACTCTCTCTCTCTCTACTCTCTCTCTCTCTCTACTCTCTCTACTCTCTCTCTCTACTCGCTCTCTCTCTCTACTCTCTCTCTCTACTCTCTCTCTCTCTCTCTACTCTCTCTCTCTACTCTCTCTCTCTCTCTACCTACTTTCACTCTCTCTCTCTACTTTTGCTCTCTCTTCTTTCTCTCTCTCTACTCTCTCTCTCTCTACGCTCTCTCTCTCTCTACTCTCTCTCTCTACTCTCTCTCTCTACTCTCTCTCTCTCTCTCTACTCTCTCTCTCTCTCTACTCTCTCTCTCTCTACTCTCTCTCTCTCTCTACTCTCTCTCTCTCTCTCTACCTACTTTCACTCTCTCTCTCTACTTTTGCTCTCTCTCTCTACTTTCGCTCTCTCTCTCTCTACTTTCGCTCTCTCTTTCCCCCTCTTTCTCTTCTCCCTCTTTCCACTCAGACAACACCCTATAGTAACTGTCTATCCTGCAACATTTGGTGGAAACATGTTATCTAAAATGAAGAGAGAGAGCGAGAGAAGGGGGAAATGGTTATAAAGGATAGAGGGAGAAAGACATGTGTGATATCATGGCATGGGGTTTGAATTATAATCTGGTCAAGTTTTCAAAGGCTGCATGCCATCAGGATCAGGTGCTCTTCGGAGTGCCCTTAATCTGCATGCACTGTACTTCATCAATATGCAAAGGGACAATCTCTGGAATTATGATCCAGGCAACAGGCCCAGGTTTTGTGCGTGAATGTGTGTGTGTGCATCTTTTGTGCATCTCAGCTGCGTACAATGGAAATATTCCAGCGCTTTCCTGGGTTACTGCTGGTAACTATGGGGACAAAGGGAGAGAGAAAAACGGTAGGACAGAGGGAGGGAGAGGGAGGAGGGTAGAGAAGAGGAAGGCAGTGGGGATAGAGAGAAGAAGGGAGGGGTTGGAGAGAGGGAGGGACTGGAAGAGGGCGATCTTGTGGGGGATTAAGGGAGAAAGGGAGGTTGGGAGGACCGAGGGAGTGAGTAGAAAGAGACGGTGGAGACTGAGGGAGAGAAGGAGAAAGAGAGGGTGGGGACTGAGGGAGAGAAGGAGAAAGAGAGGGTGGGGACTGAGGGAGAGGGAAAGAGAGGGTGGGGGACTGGGGAAGAGAGGGAAAGAGAGGGTGGGGACTGAGGAAGAGAGGGAAAGAGAGGGTGGGGACTGAGGGAGAGAAGTAGAAAGAGACGGTGGGGACTGAGGGAGAGAGGGAAAGAGAGGGTGGGGACTGAGGAAGAGAGGGAAAGAGAGGGTGGGGACTGAGGAAGAGAGGGAAAGAGAGGGTGGGGACTGAGGAAGAGAGGGAAAGAGCGGGTGGAGACTGAGGGAGAGAAGGAGAAAGAGAGGGTGGGGACTGAGGAAGAGAGGGAAAGAGGAGTGTGGGAACAGAGCGATAGAGAGAGAAAAAGACACAGAAGGAGCACCCCCTAGCACAAACAGATATCATAACACCACCATCAGTTCCACAGTGTCTGTGTGTGTGTGGCTGTGTGTGCACATGGGTACATGTGTAAGCACTTTGCCCAACCCTCTGAGTGTCAGACATGCTGTTTCTGTCTATGTTGCCAGAGGAAGAATCAAAGGGTTTCACATGACAGCCTCCTCAGGGGAACAGTGTCATCATAGGTCTGACATAATGTCACCCAGTTTAGCTATGACTACTAAAACAGGGGACTATTATGATGAGCAGAGGACTGAAATAGGGGACTAAAGGGGGAACTATAATGTGTATTGTTATTTGGGGACTGAAAGAGGGGGGTAAAATGGAGGATTATTAATAGGGGGCTAAAATGGAGGATTATTAATAGGGGGCTAAATAGGGCACTATTATTATGATATTGGATTCTTTTGATCTCCAATAATATGTTTAATTATGAGCTGTAATGTTACTGATGGAAAGTTTGATGAGAAAAGCAGTTACTGCTTGTTGATAAACATATACAAAGTTCAAACTGATGCTTGACAGACAAACAAGAATGAAGAACTTCAGAAAACGTTTTGGAATCATAATTTGTCAAATCTTTTCCATGGTAACAGAAACTTAGGTCCATATTGGCAGAGTTTCACAATAACATTGTTATGAAATAGATTTGTCTGTCTGGTTTATAATTGAATGAAAGATATTTCAAAAACCTTGACGGATCTTTTAAAGCTGTGGCCTATGTTAGGACAGACTGCCAACAGGTAGCACATACCATTCTAGGCTACTACACACACACACACACACACACACACACACGCTAATGGCTTTTCCATAAACAAAAGCTTGAAATGAGGAAACCTTCCATTGTCTCTTGGCCAGGTTCTTTCAGTCTTTTCACCAGCAGGCAGCCAATGAGAGCCAACTAACCACTAGAATAAGTTACTCTGTCAAACAACCACAAGCACTCACCTACTTCTTTATTCAGTGATGCTAAAATCTTAAATCTGTTTCTATACTCCAGCATTTCGGATTCAAGATGTAATGTTTCATATGAGTTGACAGTACAGAATTCCTCCTTTAATTTGAAGGCATTTTCATACGTACATTTGAAGTGGGAAGTTCACATACACCTTAGCCAAATACATTTAAACTCAGTTTTTTCCCTTACCACTGCTACAAGGTCCCTATTTTACAGTGACATAATCAAATGTGTTGTAGACAAAACAATGAAAAGAGCTGTCTGGTAGCCTCAATAAATAGACACCACTTTGTAGCTGAATAACTCATGGCATGTATAGATTTTTTTCCTCTTGACTTGAGACTTGACTTAAAAACTTGTGATTCAACTCGACTTAACTTGCTCTTAGAATGCATGACTTGGACATGACTCGACCCGGTCTACTTGAGACTCGACTTGAGATTCGGACCTTGTGACTTGAAACCTGAATATGACTCAAATAATAGTGACTAGGTCCCACCTCTGGTCTGCACCGATGAGCATATAATAGTGGTTGGTGGTAATCGTGTGTGTGTGTGTGTGTGTGTGTGTGTGTGTGTTCAGGATGCCGGAAGTATTTAAACAAACTGCCAAATACGTTCCTGAGGTACACAGGCAAGGTCCTTGACCTCCTCGATACCCTTCACTTTCTCTCTCTTTCTCTCTCTACTCTCTCTCTCTCTCTCTACTCTCTCTCTCTCTCTCTCTACTCTCTCTCTACTCTCTCTCTCTCTACCATCTCTCTCTCTCTACCTACTTTTGCTCTCTCTCTCTCTACTTTCGATCTCTCTCTCCCTCTTTCTCTTCTCCCTCTTTCCACTCAGACAACACCCTATAGTAACTGTCTATCCTGCAACATTTGGTGGAAACATGTTATCTAAAATGAAGAGAGAGAGCGAGAGAAGGGGGAAATGGTTATAAAGGATAGAGGGAGAAAGACATGTGTGATATCATGGCATGGGGTTTGAATTTTAATCTGGTCAAGTTTTCAAAGGCTGCATGCCATCAGGATCAGGTGCTCTTCGGAGTGCCCTTAATCTGCATGCACTGTACTTCATCAATATGCAAAGGGACAATCTCTGGAATTATGATCCAGGCAACAGGCCCAGGTTTTGTGCGTGAATGTGTGTGTGTGCATCTTTTGTGCATCTCAGCTGTGTACATTGGAAATATTCCAGCGCTTTCCAGGGTTACTGCTGGTAACTATGGGGACAAAGGGAGAGAGAAAAACGGTAGGACAGAGGGAGGGAGAGGGAGGAGGGTAGAGAAGAGGAAGGCAGTGGGGATAGAGAGAAGAAGGGAGGGGTTGGAGAGAGGGAGGGACTGGAAGAGGGCGATCTTGTGGGGGATTAAGGGAGAAAGGGAGGTTGGGAGGACTGAGGGAGTGAGTAGAAAGAGAGGGTGGGGACTGAGGGAGAGAAGGAGAAAGAGAGGGTGGGGACTGAGGAAGAGAAGTAGAAAGAGAGGGTGGAGACTGAGGGAGAGAAGTAGAAAGAGAGGGTGGGGACTGAGGGAGAGAGGGAAAGAGAGGATGGGGACTGAGGGAGAGAAGTAGAAAGAGAGGGTGGGGACTGAGGAAGAGAGGGTGGGAACTGAGGAAGAGAAGGAAAGAGAGGGTGGGGACTGAGGAAGAGAGGGAAAGAGAGGGTGGGGACTGAGGAAGAGAAGGAAAGAGAGGATGGGGACTGAGGGAATGGGTAGAAAGAGAGGGTGGGGACTGAGGAAGAGAGGGAAAGAGGAGTGTGGGAACAGAGCGATAGAGAGAGAAAAAGACACAGAAGGAGCACCCCCTAGCACAAACAGATATCATAACACCACCATCAGTTCCACAGTGTCTGTGTGTGTGTGGCTGTGTGTGCACATGGGTACATGTGTAAGCACTTTGCCCAACCCTCTGAGTGTCAGACATGCTGTTTCTGTCTATGTTGCCAGAGGAAGAATCAAAGGGTTTCACATGACAGCCTCCTCAGGGGAACAGTGTCATCATAGGTCTGACATAATGTCACCCAGTTTAGCTATGACTACTAAAACAGGGGACTATTATGATGAGCAGAGGACTGAAATAGGGGACTAAAGGGGGAACTATAATGTGTATTGTTATTTGGGGACTGAAAGAGGGGGCTAAAATGGAGGATTATTAATGGGGGGCTAAAATGGAGGATTATTAATAGGGGGCTAAAATGGAGGATTATTAATAGGGGGCTAAAATGGAGGATTATTAATAGGGGGCTAAAATGGAGGATTATTAATAGGGGGCTAAAATGGAGGATTATTAATAGGGGGCTAAAATGGAGGATTATTAATAGGGGGCTAAATAGGGCACTATTATTATGATATTGGATTCTTTTGATCTCCAATAATATGTTTAATTATGAGCTGTAATGTTACTGATGGAAAGTTTGATGAGAAAAGCAGTTACTGCTTGTTGATAAACATATACAAAGTTCAAACTGATGCTTGACAGACAAACAAGAATGAAGAACTTCAGAAAACGTTTTAGAATCATAATTTGTCAAATCTTTTCCATGGTAACAGAAACTTAGGTCCATATTGGCAGAGTTTCACAATAACATTGTTATGAAAAGATTTGTCTGTCTGGTTTATAATTGAATGAAAGATATTTCAAAAACCTTGACGGATCTTCTAAAGCTGTGGCCTATGTTAGGACAGACTGCCAACAGGTAGCACATACCATTCTAGGCTACTACACACACACACACACACACACACACACACACACACACACACACACACACACACACACACACACACGCTAATGGCTTTTCCATAAACAAAAGCTTGAAATGAGGAAACCTTCCATTGTCTCTTGGCCAGGTTCTTTCAGTCTTTTCACCAGCAGGCAGCCAATGAGAGCCAACTAACCACTAGAATAAGTTACTCTGTCAAACAACCACAAGCACTCACTTACTTCTTTATTCAGTGATGCTAAAATCTTAAATCTGTTTCTATACTCCAGCATTTCGGATTCAAGATGTAATGTTTCATATGAGTTGACAGTACAGAATTCCTCCTTTAATTTGAAGGCATTTTCATACGTACATTTGAAGTGGGAAGTTCACATACACCTTAGCCAAATACATTTAAAATCAGTTTTTCACAATTCGGAACCTTGATGTCATTTTTCAAAACTCTAGACACAAAACTCACAACCAATGATCAAAATGCACATTTTTCAAAACTCTAACACTTTTTCCAATTGCTTGGATACAATACACATAAAACTAAGATAATTTGTTCATTGAACTAAAATCACCTGTTCAAAATGACACAACTTGACATCCAAGTATTACCATTTCAAAATGCAATTCGCACATTACATCTGAAATGACTGTGTATTCATTTCATTACAATGATCTAACTATCAATTGATACAACTGCTCAGTAACTGTTGCGTTACTCTCAATGCATAGTTTTATGGAAACTGACGAACAATATTCCATGTTTTGATCATGAAAGTTTCAGGACAACGAGATCCATTGACATCAATTACCGTGGAACATGAACCAATTGGACTACATTATCTATGGATGTAATATTTAATCATCATTCTTTATCAGACACTGTTTCTATGGTCCCATATACCACTTTTCCAGACCATGTTTTCAGATTTGACATCACTGTACACTCGCCGGCCACTTTATTAGGTACACCTATCTAGTACTGGGTAGGACCCACTTTTGCTTCCACAACAGCCTGAATTATTCATGGTGTTGTATGTTAAGAGACCACTGTTTTAATAACACCACTGTTTTAAACAGCTGTTATTTGTGGATTTGTGGCCTTTCTGTTGGCTTAAATGAGTCTGTACATTATCCTCTGACCTCTCTCAATAACTGTTTTTGCCCACAGAAATGCCGCTCACTGAATGTGTTTTGTTTATCGCACCATTCTCTGAAAACTCTAGAGACTGTAGTGCGCAAAAATCCCAGGAGGGAAGCTGTTTCTGAGATGCTGGAATCACCATGTGTGGCATCAACAATCATACCATTCTCAAATGGTGCAAGCATGGTTTCAGGCCCAACCACAATTTACCACCCTGTACTTACCCAATACTCTCCTTTTAACCCAATATACATTTTTCTCCATATGGAGGTGGAAGGTATATTGTAGGCGCCCTCATGAACAAGCCGCCCTTCTCCAGGCCATGGATGATGCACGCAATGACATCACGGCAGACCAGTGTCAGGCCTGAATTCGCCATGCCCGAAGATACTTCCCAAGATGTTTGGCTAATGAAAACATCCATTGTGATGTGGATGAGAACCTGTGGCCAAATCCACAAGTCAGGGTTGATGGAAATATAGAAGTACAGTAATCAATCCTTTGTTTTTTTTTTTTACAGTAAGCCAGGTGAGGAACGCTGCAGCTGACGTTGTACTGTAGTTTTCATTTTTTTGTAGCTAATTATTTTGCATTTCATCAATAAATTTCATATTTTGTTCAATGATTCCACTGTGTCTGTAGTTCTCTCTACTAGTCCTTTCACATTGATGTATTTACATGTAGTAGCATGATGAAACATTTATCACATATTTTGTACTACAATATTTAATGACTGTACGAACAACTACACAGTGTAACTCTCTGTATCTTGTGTGTGGGTGATCTAAATGAATGTTCCTATGGTATTTCATGATAAATGAGTTATTTTAACCAATTATTCTGCAAGTGTAAGGTTTCTTTAAAGATATGAATGCACAATGCAATGTTTTGAACATTGGGCAGCCTGTGTTACAAGTGGTGACCGTTTTGAGTTTTGTGTCCATAGTTTTGAAAAATGACCACAAGGTTCTGAAATTAGTGCCAAAGTGATTGTAAAAAACTGTAATCCGAGTAAAAATTCCTTTCTTAGGTCAGTTAGGATCACCACTTTATTTTAAGAATGTGAAATGTCAGAAAGTAGTAGAGAGAATAATTTAATTCAGCTTTTAATTCTTTCATCACATTCCCAGTGGGTCAGAAGTTTACATACACTCAATTAGTATTTGGTAGCATTGCCTTTAAATTGTTTAACTTGGGTCAAATGTTTTGGGTAGCCTTCCACAAGTTTCCCACAATAAGTTAGGTGAATTTTGGCCCATTCCTCCTGACAGAGCTGGTGTAACTGAGTCAGGTTTGTAGGCCTCCTTGCTCGCACACGCTTTTTCAGTTCTGCCCTCACATTTTATAAAGGATTGAGGTCAGGGCTTTGTGATTGCCACTGACTGATGTCTTGAGATGTTGCTTCAATATATCCACATAATTTTCCTCCTCTTGATGCCATCTATTTTGTGAAGTGCACCAGTCCCTCCTGCAATAAAGCACCCCAACAACATGATGCTGCCACCCCCGTTCTTCACGGTTGGGATGGTGTTCTTCGGCTTACAAGCCTCCCCCTTTTTCCTCCAAACATAACAATGGTCATTATGGCCAAACAGTTCTATTTTTGTTTCATCAGACCAGAGGACATTTCTCCAAAAAGTACGATCTTTGTCCCCATGTGCAGTTGCATACTGTAGTCTGGCTTTTTCATGGCGGTTTTGGAGCAGTGGCTTCTTCCTTGCTGAGCGGCCTTTCAGGTTATGTCGATATAGGACTTGTTTAACTGTGGATATAGATACTTTGTACCTGTCTCCTCCAGCATCTTCACAAGGTCCTTTGCTGTTGTTCTGGGATTGATTTGCACTTTTCGCACCAAAGTACGTTCATCTCTAGGAGACAGAACTCATCTCCTTCCTGAGCGGTGTGACGGCTGCGTGGTCCCATGGTGTTTATACTTGCGTACTATTGCTTGTACAGATGAACGTGGTACCTTCAAGCGTTTGGAATTTGCTCCCAAGGATGAAACAGACTTGTGGAAGTCCCAAAAAAATTCTGAGGTCTTGGCTGATTCATTTAGATTTTCCCATGATGTCAAGAAAAGAGGCACTGAGTTTGAAGGTAGACCTTGAAATACATCCATAGGTTCACCTCCAATTGACTCAAATTATGTCAATTAGCCTATCAGAAGCTTTTAAAGCCATGACATAATTTTCTGGAATTTTCCACGCTGTTTAAAGCCACAGTCAACTTAGCGTATGTAAACTTCTGACCCACTGGAATTGTGATACAGTGAATTATAAGTCTGTAAACAATTGTTAGAAAAATGACTTGTGTCATGCACAAAGTAGATGTCTTAACCGACTTGCCAAAACTATAGTTAGTTTACAATGAATTTGTGGAGTGTTTGAAAAGCAAGTTTTAATAACTCCAACCTAAGTGTATGTAAACTTCTGACTGTATATGATTTACTGTTTAGAAATCAAAGCACTTTATAGTCCCCCCATTTAAAGATGTCATAAGTATTTGGACAAATTTCACTTGTTGTATATCATCAAATGTAGCATTTGTGACATATTCTTATCACTCAATGACTACATAAATC
This sequence comes from Oncorhynchus kisutch, assembly GCF_002021735.2. Lineage (NCBI taxonomy): Eukaryota > Metazoa > Chordata > Actinopteri > Salmoniformes > Salmonidae > Oncorhynchus > Oncorhynchus kisutch. The sequence goes on along the minus strand of NC_034178.2, from coordinate 56,502,240 downwards.
TTGTGGTCGCTACAAACTCTTTGGGTGCATTTGCAGTTTGTTTTGGTTGGGTTTCAGATCATGTGTTGCCCAATAAGAACTGAATGGTGAATGGTGACTGGAGGAATTTTCTTTCTAAGTGGTAGATAACATGTTTCTAAATACTTCTAAATCAATCCTGATAATGCCATGATTAAAAATATAATTAATGAATCATGGATAATGATGAGTGAGAATGTTAGAGACTACAACAAAGCATGCTAACCTCTCATTTTTGGGGGGGGGTATGAGACATGAGAGCCTGATGATCCGGCTGAGGCGTGAGAGCCTGATGAGCCGGCTGAGGCGTAGGAGCCTGATGAGCCGGGCTGAGGCGTAGGAGCCTGATGAGCCGGGCTGAGGCGTAGGAACCTGATGAGCCGGGCTGAGGCGTGAAAGCCTGACGTTCCCGCTGAGGAGTGGGAGACTGACGAGCCGGCTGAGGCACGACGTGGGATGGGAGCCTTCCAGCCTTCCAAACGATGCCAGGAAACCTTTCAAGCCAGCTAAGGCATGGAAGCCCAACGAGCCAGCTGAGGCATGGAAGCCCAACGAGCCAGCGGAGGCATGGAAGCCCAACGAGCCAGCTGAGGCATGGAAGCCCAACGAGCCAGCGGAGGCATGGAAGCCCAACGAGCCAGCTGAGGCATGGAAGCCCAACGAGCCAGCTGAGGCATGGAAGCCCAACGAGCCAGCTGAGGCATGGAAGCCCAACGAGCCAGCTGAGGCATGGAAGCCCAATGAGCCAGCTGAGGCATGGAAGCCCAACGAGCCAGCTGAGGCATGGAAGCCCAACGAGCCAGCGGAGGCATGGAAGCCCAGAGAGCCAGCTGAGGCACCCCCGGTTCCATCGGCATCGGCAACGGCACCCGGACCCAACATCACCAACAAAAACAAAAAAAGTGATCCTGATGCTTCCAATATTGGTTGTCATCATTCTGTAAGGACAGACGCTTGGAGATGAGAAGCAAGTACAGGGAGTGAACATTTAATTAATAAACAGACATGAAACAGGACAGGACAGAGTCTGGACATGAAAAACATTACAACAGACAGATATAGGGAAGGCAAGTACAGGTGTGTCCAATGAAGCGCTGATGCGCATAACGAAGGTGACAGGTATGCGTAATGATGGGCAGCCTGGCGCCCTCGAGCCATTATCCATAATCGTGGTAGTATCCACATTCATGTAGAAGTGTTCACAAACATATTTTATTCTTACTTACAATAAAAATGTACTCCAAAATGACATAATACAGCATTCACCATTCACTTCCTATTGGACAAAACATAATCTGAAACACAACCAAAGCAAACTATAAGCTAAATGCATCTAAACTTGAAGTAGTCAAATACTTATGACATCTTCAAATGTGGGAACTAAATATATAAAGTGCTTTAATTTTTAAATGGTAAATCAGATATGTATGAAACTACCATCAAATAAAAGGTGCCATTATGTCAAATCAAATCAAATTGTATTTGTCACGCCGAATACAACAGGTAGACCTTACAGTGAAATGTTTACTTACAAGCCCTTAACCAACAATGCTTCAAGAAAATATGTTTTAAGTAAAAAATAGAAAATAGAAAATATAAGTAACAAATAATTAAACTGCAGCAGTAAAATTACAAGCGAGGCTATAAACAGGGGGTACCAGTACAGACTCAATATGCGGCGGCACCGGTTAGTCGAGGCAATTGAGGTAATATGTTCATGTAGGTAGAGTTAAAGTGACTATGCATAGATTAGAAACAGAGAGTTTCAGCAGCGTAAAAGAGGGGTCTGAGTAGCCCTTTGATTAGATGTTCAGGAGTCTTATGACTTGAGGGTAGAGGTTGTTAAGAAGCCTTTTGGACCTAGACTTGGCGCTCCAGGACAGCTTGCCGTGCGGTAGCAGAGAGACTAGTCTATGACTAGGGTGGCTGAAGTCTTTGACAATTTTTAGGGCCTTCCTCTGACACCACCTGGTGTAGAGGTCCTGGATGGCTGGAAGCTTGGCCCCAGTGATGTACTGGGCTGTTCGCACTAACCTCTGTAGTGCCTTGCGGTCGGAGGCCAAGCAGTTGCCATACCAGGCAGTGATGCAACCAGTCAGGATGCTCTTGATGGTGCAGCTGTAGAACCTTTTGAGGATCTGTGGACCCATGCCAAATCTTTTCAGTCTCCTGAGGGGCAGTAGGCTTTGTTGTGCCCTCTTCACAACTCTCTTAGTGTGTTTAGACCGTGATAGTTTGTTGGTGATGTGGACACCAAGGAACTTGAAGCTCTCAACCTGTTCCACTACAGCCCCATCGATGAGAATGGGGAGTGCTCGGTCGTCTTTTTCCTGTTGTCCACATTCATCTCCTTTGTCTTGAGCAAGTTGAGGGATAGGTTGTTGTCCTGGCACCACACGGCCAGGCCTCTGACCTCCTCCCTATAGGCTGTCTCATCGTTGTCGGTGATCAGGCCTACCACTGGTGTGTCATCTGCAAAGTTGATGATGGTGTTGGAGTCATGCCTGGCCATGCAGTCATGAGTGAACGGGGAGTACAGTAGGGGACTGAGCAGGCACCCCTGAGGGGCCCCCGTGTTGAGGGTCAGCGTGCAGATGTGTTGTTCCCTACCCTTACCACCTGGGGGCGGCCCTTCAGGAAGTCCAGGATCCAATTTCAGAGGGAGGTGTTTAGTCCCAGGGTCCTTAGCTTAGTGATGAGCTTTGAAGGCACTATGGTGTTGAATGCTGAGCTGTAGTCAATGAATAGCATTCTCACATAGGTGTTCCTTTTGTCCAGGTGGGAAAGGGCAGTGTTGAGTGCAATAGAGATTGCATCATCTGTGGATCTGTTGGGGGAGTATGCAAATTGGACTGGGTCTAGGGTTTACGGGATAATGGTGTTGATGTGAGCCATGACCAGCCTTTCCAAGAACTTCATGGCTACAGACGTGAGTGCTACGGGTCAGCAGTCATTTTGGCAGGTTACCTTAGTGTTCTTGGGCACAGGGACTATGGTGGTCTGCTTGAAACATGTTGGTATTACAGACTCGGTCAAGAACTGGTTGAAAATGTCAGTAAAGACAATTGCCAGTTGGTCAGTGTATGCTCGGAGTACACATCCTGGTAATCCATCTGGGCCTGCAGCCTTGTGAATGTTGACCTGTTTACAGGTCTTATTCACATTGGCTACGGAACAGCTGGTGCTCTCATGCATGTTTCAGTGTTGCTTGCCTCAAAGCAAGCATATAAGTGATTTAGCTTGTCTGGTAGGTTTATGTCACTGGGCAGCTCGCGGCTGCGCTTCCCTTTGTACTCTTCAATAGTTTGCAAGCCCTGCCACATCCGACTAGTGTCGAAGGCGGTGTGATACGATTCAATCTTAGTCCTGTATTGGCGCTTTGCCTGTTTGATGGTTCGTCGGAGGGTATAGCGGGATTTCTTATAAGCGTCCAGGTTAGAGTCCCGCTCCTTGAAAGCTGCAGCTCTACCCTTTAGCTCAGTGCGGATGTTGCCTGTAATCCATCACTTCTGGTTGGTGTATGTACGTACAGTCACTGTGGGGACGACGTCATGAATGCACTTATTGATGAAGCCAGTGACTGATGTGGTGTACTCCTCAATGCCTATGAGGTACTGTCCTCTCATAATAAATATATGATATGGTGTATAGAGACAAATAAAAAATGGAGAAAAAATATATACATACGTAGGGGAGTGTAGGTCGACAGCAACAGTACCATGCAATATTCACTTTTCACACCAAAAACATTCATTCAAGTTTAGTACAGTAACCAAGTATGACCCATGCTCATTTTCAGATTTACCCATATGTGTAACGATTGAGAGGTAACAGCTGGAACAAGACTTGAACCAGCAACCTTGTGATTACAAGAGACAGAGTGATAGAGGGAAAAGTCCTAAAATATAACAGTATACAGTGAAGGAGAGCCAGTACAGGCTGAGAAAGAGCCAATGTGAAAGGACCAAGTCCATAGTTTTTCTCCAGGCAGACAAAGAGTGAAGTTATGGCTGTCTGCCTACTTTAAATTAAAACCTCTCTCTCTTTCCTCTCTCACTCTCTCCCCCTCTTTCTCTCTCTCTCGCTCTCTCCATGTGGTACCTATTCCCCTGCCCAGACCCTCCAAAACTGTACTGCCTATATCCCCACCGTTATCTCCTCCACTCTCTCCTCAGTCTCCCATTCCCCTCCATATGTACCCCAGCCAACCCTCCCACTCTCTCCATCAGCGCTGTCAGATACTTGGGTGTGTACAGTATGTGAGTGGTAGCACTAAATCACCAGCAGTCTGCTCAGATACAGCTGATGAGGTCATACATCATCAACAGACAGATAACTGTCTCTGATCTGATGTTAGAACACGTGCACTGACATATAAAGACACACATGCAATCCAGATGTAATTCTCTCCTAACTGCTGTGTTGCAGAAAGACAGAGCTGCCTCATATCTGAGCAGTGCGATGTCTTCTGGATGATTTCCAGTCCTTATGGTTCCAGTTCAACTAAGTTCTATGAGTTCTACAGTCTGTCCAGACCTCTGCTTTCTCTCTGCTGCTGTCCAACTTTACTCTGTTCTAAATGGGCGATTCCACTGTAGCAGAATGATCTTGAGACAGATTTTTCTCTTTAAAAATGTATGTCAAACTCAACCAACAATGGCAAAGATACACAAACCATAGAACAGAACACAAACCTATGCACAAGGATGACTTAACAATTTCCAAAAACACATTTAAAAAAAAATCCTAAAACATTTAGACATTTTACAAAAACACATTTACTTGAAAAACAGTGCAGAAATTGTTAAAGGTAGTCTTTGTGCATAAAATTGTATGGTTTGTTTAACTTTGCAATCATTGTTTGTTTTTTTAACATACATTTTTTTCAGAGAGAAATCTGTGTTCAGCATCATTCTGTTACCATGGAATTGCAAAGTTCCAGCACATCTTCAGCTAAAGAAAGCCAATCCAAGCATAAAACACTTGCCATTGTCAGTCCTGCAACTCCATGGGTCACCACCAGATATTTTAGCTCAACCCTCAAAAGGTTATCAAAATGTTTAAATCCAACAACAAAAAACACCATCCTCACTGTGTGAATCAGATGTGTTTATGATTTAATCATACACCAGGGCCCTCCCTCTTATTGCGGCTAGAGGGCGCCATTTCAATATGCACTAGTCTAGCATAGAATGTGGGTGTGTAGAATGGTCATTCCCATTGAGTGCTGTTCTAATCAGAATCTTTCATGTTCTATTCAATGCATTTCTATGATTTGGCATTATCAATCAGGCAGGAATAGTTCCCATGGTTACACTGTTTAATGTTTCTGCCACTCTGAGAGGCTTTTCACCACCAACATCTGTCTGTGTGAATATGTGTGTGTGTGTGTGTGTGTGTGTGTGTGTGTGTGTGTGTGTGTGTGTGTGTGTGTGTGTGTGTGTGTGTGTGTGTGTGTGTGTGTGTGTGTGTGTGTGTGTGTGTGTGCATGTGCCTGCGTGTGTGTGCATACATGTGTATGTAAAAATGTGCATGTGTGCATGTATGTGTGTGTGCGTACATGCATAAGTGTGAAAACGTGTAAATGTGCGGGTATGGAACACATCTGGGACATGGCCCAGACTCAGTCAAACACACTTCTTGATGATATGTGTGTGATTTCTGGGCCTGTGTCTTTTACATCCCAAACAGGATGTGAACAGAAGATAGCTCTGCAGGACCACTATCAAACCTTGGTCGTCCATGAGCCTCAAGAACACTTTGGCCCACTGAGCTAAAGTCTAGGCAATGTAGGGATTATATTAGGGGACTAACAGTCTTCTGTAAATTGTGAAATGTTAAATTAATTTCTGCAAATACATCATATTCCAGTTTCGCTGTGAATAGAACCCAAAAGAGAACGTTTACCGATTCAGGCAATGCATTTCCTGCAGAGCAGCTGAAGCAGCTGTGTGATGTGATGAAGAGACATCTGTTTTGGGTATAGCGGTATGTCTGACCCTCAGGCTCTCTGGTTCCGGTTACTAAAGGAGCCACTGAGTCTACCAACCAACCTCACTGAAGAAAGAAAAAATGTCCATCGTACCCTTGAGGTGTGTGTATCTGGTAACCAAGCAAGTTAAGAGTAATGGGAAAATAGAAAATATAGCAAGGGAGAGAGATTGAGAGACACACACACACACAGAGAGAGACACATAAAGAGAGTGTTAGTTGGATAAAGATGCACTAAAACCAAACAGCCCTATAAAGCTGTAATATGGGCGTATCTGTCCAGAGTAGAGGTCGACCGATTATTATTTTTCAACTCTGATACAGATACAGATTATTGGAGGACCAAAAAAAGACGATAATGATTAATTGGCAGATTTTTTATATTTATTTGTAATAATGACAATTTAACAATACTGAATGAATATGGTCGAATCCCGAAACTATAATTTCGAAAACATTCTGCGTGCAATGAACGCAAGAGAAGTGACACAATTTCACCTGGTTAATATTGCCTGCTAACCTGGATTTCTTTTAGCTAAATATGCAGGTTTAAAAATATATACTTCTGTGTATTGATTTTAAGAAAGGCATTGATGTTTATGGTTAGGTACAAGTTGGAGTAACGACAGTCCTTTTTCCGCGAATGCCCACCGCATCGAATATATGCAACGCAGAACACGCTAGATAAACTAGTAATATCAACCATGTGTAGTTAACTAGTGATTATGATTGATTGATTGATTGACTGTTTTTTATAAGATTAGTTTAATGCTAGCTAGCAACTTACCTTGCCTTCTTACTGCATTTGTGTAACAGGTAGGATCCTCGTGGAGTGCAATGAGAGGCAGGTGGTTAGAGCGTTGGACTAGTTAACTGTAAGATTGCAAGTTTGAATCCCCGAGCTGACAAGGTAACAATCTGTCGTTCTGCCCCTGAACAGGCAGTTAACCCACTGTTCCTAGGCCGTCATTGAAAATAAGAATTTGTTCTTAACTGACTTGTCTAGTTAAATAAAGCTGTAAAAAAGAAAATACAAAAAAAGTGACCAAATCGGTGTTAAAAAATACAGATTTCCGATTGTTATGAAAACTTGAAATCGGCCCTATTAATCGGCCATTCCGATTAATCGGTCGACCTCTAGTCCAGAGTGTGTCAAAGACACTTAGAGAGACACACCGGCTAGGAGGACAGAAGGAGGGGTGCTGGTGGCTTTGGGGTGTTGAACAAAAAATACCAACACTGAAATAACTAATGTACGATATGTAATATACACAATCACTGACTGTTTCTGTTTACTATGAAGGGACATGACATCTGGTCCACCATACCAGGGCGCTTATATCATGGACCTCTTCAGAGTCTCCCTCAAATTAAAACAAAACGTTATAAAAACTACAATATGAGACAAAGCTGCTCTGTTAAGAATAGCAGGACTAGCCAGGCCCTGTTACAGGGACAAACACATTCCAAGAGTTCGGAGGGAAAAGTGTTGTGTAATAATATCTCTGTATTGATGTCCTGAGGGGTAAGCCGTGTTTAATTATATCTGTGGTTCTGAATGTGTTTCAGAAGGAAGAGTGAATTCTAAATTCCACTGTGGATCTGGGCGTGTCCCAGCATCACAGTGATGAGATAAAGACCTATAGAATGAGACGGTCATTAGAAGGGAGAGGGGAGGTCACCCCCCCCCTATATATATATATATAGTATATATATATATAAACTCAGCAAAAAAAGAAGCGTCCTCTCACTGTCAACTGCGTTTATTTTCAGCAAACTTAACATTTATGCATATTTGTATGAACATAACAAGATTCAACAACTGAGACAAAAAACACAGACATGTGACTAACTGTAACGGGATTTTTCCGTCGAAGGAGAGGCGGACCAATACGCAGCCTGGTTGAAGTTCATGGTTTTTTAATAAGGAAAACTATACATGAACAAACTACAAAACAATAAATGTGAAAATCCGAACCAGTCCCGTGTGGTACAAACACTGACACAGGAGACAACCACCCACAAAACCCACCACCAAACAGGCTACCTAAATATGGTTCCCAATCAGAGACAATGACTAACACCTGCCTCTGATTGAGAACCATATCAGGCCAAACACAGAAACAGACAAACTAGACACACAACATAGAATGCCCACTCAGATCACACCCTGACCAAACAAAACATAGAAACATACAAAGCAAACTATGGTCAGGGTATGACACTAACAGAAATGGAATAATGTGTCCCTGAACAAAGGGGGGTCAAAATCAAAATTAACAGTCAGTATCTGGTGTGGCCACCAACTGCATTAGGTACTGCAGTGCATCTCCTTCTTATGGACTGCACCAGATTTACCAGTTCTTGCTGTGAGATGTTACCCCACTCTTCCACCATGGCACCTGCAAGGTCCTGGACATTTCTGGGGGGAATGGCCCTAGCCCTCACCCTTCAATCCAACAGGTTCCAGACGTGCTCAATAGGATTGAGATCCGGGCTCGTCCCTGGCCATGGCAGAAAACTGACATTCCTGTCTTGCAGGAAATCACGCACAGAACGAGCAGAATGGCTGGTGGCATTGTCATGCTGGAGGGTCATGTCAGGATGAGCCTCCAGGAAGGGTACCACATGAGGGAGGAAGATGTCTTCCCTGTAACGAACAGCGCTGAGGTTGCCTGCAATGACAACAAGCTGAGTCCGACGGACCCTCCACCTCCAAATTGATCCCGCTACAGAGAACAGGCCTTGGTGTAACCATAATTCCTTCGACGATAAAACGTGAATCCGACCATCACCCCTGGTGAGACAAAACCACGAGTCGTCAGTGAACAGCACTTTTGCCAGTACTGACTGGTCCATCGACGGTGGGTTTGTGCCCAAAGGCGACGTTGTTGCCGGTGATGTCTGGTGAGGACCTGTCTTACTACAACAGGCCTACAAGCCCTCAGTCCAGACTCTCTCAGTCTGAGCACTGATGGAGGGATTGTGCGTTCCTGGTGTAACTCGGGCAGTTGTTGTTACCATCCTGTACCTGTCATTTTTGGATTTACCGATCCTGTGCAGGTGTTGTTACACATGGTCTGCCACTGCGAGGACGATCAGCTGTCCGTCCTGTCTCCCTGTAGCGCTGTCTTAGGCGTCTCACAGTACAGATATTGCAATTCTAGGCCCTGGCCACATCTGCAGTCCTCCTCAGATTCAGTAGAAAGGCCTCTTTAGTGTCCTAAGTTTTCATAACTGTGACCTACCGTCTGTAAGCTGTTAGTGTCTTAACAACCATTCCACATGTGCATATTCATTAATTGTTTCAGGTTCATTGAACCAGCATAGGAAACAGTGTTTAAATCCTTTACAATGAAGATCTGAAGTTTGTTGGATTTTTACGAATAATCTTTAAAAGACAGGGTCCTGAAAAAGGGAGGTTTCTTTTTTTGCTGAGTTTATATATATATATATATATATATATATATATATATATATATATTGTAATGGTTGTCTTGGGAAGAAGGAGAGGACCAAAGCACAGCGTGGTTAGTGTTCATCTTATTTTAATGAAACTGAACACTTTCAAAAACAAAACAACAATGTGAAAACCGAAACAGTTCTATCTGGTGCAGACACAAAGACTGAAAATAACCACAAAACACAATAGGAAACAGGCTACCTAAATATGGTTCTCAATCAGGGACAACGATTGACAGCTGCCTCTGATTGAGAACCATATCAGGCCAAACACAGAAATAGCAAATCATAGAAAAACTAACAGACAACCCACCCAACTCACGCCCTGACCATACTAAAACAAAAGACAAAACAAAGGAACTAAGGTCAGAACGTGACATATATACACAGTTGAAGTCGGATGTTTACATACACCTTTAGACAAATACATTTAAACTCAGTATCACAATTCCTAACATTTAAACCTAGTAAAATTCCCTGTTTTAGGTCAGTTAGGGTCATCCCTATATTTTAAGAATGTGAGATGTCAGAATAATAGTAGAGAGAATGATTTATTTGAGCTTTCATTTCTTTCATCACATTCCCAGTGGGTCAGAAGTTTACATACACTCAATTAGTATTAGTTAGCATTGCCTTTAAATGGTTTAACTTGGGTCAAATGTTTCGGGTAGCCTTCCACAAGCTTCCCACAATAAGTTGGGTGAATTTTGGCCCATTTGGCCCATTCCTCCAGTAGGCCTCCTTGCTCGCACACGCTTTTTCAGTTCTGCCCATACATTTTCTATAGGATTAAGGGGGCTTTGTGTCCTTAAGCCATTTTGCCAAAACTTTGGAGGTATGCTTCGGGTCATTGTCCATTTGGAAGACCCAATTGCGACCAAGCTTTAACTTCCTGACTGATGTCTTGAGATGTTGCTTCAATATTGGCCCTTTTATTTGCTGTTGTTCTGGGATTGATTTGCACTTTTCTCACCAATGTACGGTCATCTCTAGGAGACAGAATGCATCTCTATCCTGAGCAGTATGATGGCTGCATGGTCCCGTGGTGTTTATACTTGCGTACTATTGTTTGTACAGATGAACGTGGTACCGTCAGGCATTTGGAAATTGCTCCCAAGGATGAACCAGACTTGTGGAGGTCTACAGAAAATTGTAGAAATTTGTGGAGTGGTTGAAAAACGAGTTTTAATGACTCCAACCTCAGTGTATGTAAACTTCCGACTTCAACTGTAACTATTGGATCAGCACTTTTGAAATGTACAGCGAATTAATTCAGAACATGGGCCATTTCCCTGTACACCAAGTCAGAACCGTAGGATAAATAAAAGGGCCATATACGCAAAGAATGACAGCTCTTTGTCACGATTTCCACCGAAGGTGTCTCCTCTCCCTGTTCGGGAGGTGGTCGTGTGCTGGATTATTTCTGTGTTTGTTTGGTGCATGTGCTAGATTGCGCCACAGGCTATTCTCACGGTCGTTTTGTGCCATTGTGATTTATTTAGGAGTAGATCGTTTTTTTCTTCCTGTTGTCACTTCGAGTTCCTGTTTTGTTGGGCGCCTTCGTCGGGTTTCTTTCCTGACCAGTTTTGTTGTGTTTTGGACATCCAAATAAATATTTTACTATTTGGACTTCAGTGCTCTCCTGCTCCTGACTCCTGCACCTACCTTATCCTAGTGAGGCACCTTCCACTCTTGCAATATTCAATGAGGAAATTTCTCTAAAACAGGCTATAGGCTACATGTGCACCACCATCAGAACAGTAGGCTAAGTTATGAGGGGGAAGGGACCAAATTATTAGGATGAGGCACACTAACAGCTTAGCTACAGTATAAACATATCCCTGGCATATTACATAATTTATGCAGTAGCATAGAATACATTTATGGACTCACGATTGTGCTGTGCAGACTCGAACAGCAAGGTGGCACCGCAGTCCTTCTTCTGGGCAAATTCTGTCACCACCCTTTTTCATCGAAGTGTGTCATTCTCTGGATTTATGGTGCTTTCAAGACAAATGGAAACAAAAAAACAAAACAAGGTCGAATCATGACGTCAGTGATTTTCAGGTCGGAGCTCTAGAAAGAGGCCCAAGTTCCTGACTTGGAATTCTGAGTTGGATAACCGTTCAAAATGTATTTTCCCAATAGTAGCTCGTTTTTCTCAGAGTTCCCAATTGTCTTGAACTCACTGAAGTTTGAGATTTTCCAGTTCCAAGTTCCCACGGCAGAAATTATACTGGATTAATTCTTGGCGCACCCATCACGTTAGCGCCAAATTCAAATTAAATTACTAAAAATATTTAATTTTCATAAAATCACAAGTGCAATATAGCAAAACACAGTTTAGCTTGTTGTTAATCCACCTGGCGTGTCAGATTTCTTTTTTTTTTTTACAGCTAAAGCAAACCAAGTGTTTATGTAAGGACATCTCTCTCAGCAGACAAAACATTACAAACAGCTAGCAGCAAAGTATATTGGTCACTAAAGTCAGAAATGAATTGCTTACCTTTGATAATCTTCAGATGTTTGCACTCACGGGACTCCCAGTTACACAATAAATGTTCCTTTTGTTCCATAAAGATTATTTTTATATCCAAAATACCTCCCTTTGGTTGGCGCGTTTTGCTCAGAAATCCACAGGCTCGAGCGGTCACGACGGGGCAGACGAAAATTCCAAATAGTATCCGTAAAGTTCGTAGAAACATGTCAAGCATTTTTTATAATCAATCCTCAGGTTGTTTTTACAATATATAATCGATAATATTTCAACCGGACCGTAGCTTTTTCAATAGGAGAGAGAGAGAAAATGTCTCCTCCAAGCTGTTGCGCATGCAAAACTCTGCTGGCACCAAGCCATCCACTGAAGCGATGTAATCGTTCTCGCTCATTTTTCAGAATAAAAGGCTGAAACTATGTCTAAAGACTGTTCACACCATTTGGAAGCCATAGGGAAAGGAATCTGGTTGATATCCCTTTAAATGGAGGGAAGGCATGCAATGGAACAGGGAGCTTTCAAAATAAGAGGCACTTCCTAGTTGGATTTCCTCAGGTTTTCCCCTGCAATATCAGTTCTGTTATACTCACAGACAATATTTTGACAGTTTTTAAAACTTTAGAGTGTTTTCTATCCTAATCTGACAATTATATGCATATTCTAGCTTTTGGGCCTGAGAAATAGGCAGTTTAATTTGGGTACGTTTTTCATCCAAACATCAAAATACTGCCCCCTACACTCAACAGGTTAACAGCATGGCCAATGTATTCAATCTTTACTGGCCCATGGTGTTGAATGTGAACGCTTGCATTTAGCCACTGATTCCTTCCAAACCACTCATTGTTGAATTTGCGATGACTAACTTGTTGTGTAATGTTTATGTCCAATGGCCGATGAGCTTCGATACGTTTGATCTATAATTTCTCTTCATATGACAAGGATTGAAAAGGATTTGCCAGGAGATTGCAGATTGTGATTCATGATGTTGACTGATTGTTTACCTTGCTAGCTAAGATTCTGAAAGTATGATGTTGTCATGATCAGTCCAATCAAAACTACAGTAGATATAATGTGATTTGACATCATTTTATCTGTGACCAATCACCATGAGCCTTCTTGGATGGACATAATCAGGCTGGAACACCTGCATTTTGGAGCTGCCTTACTCACGAATGTAAAAAAGAGACCATGCTGGTATGCGGCTTTATTAAGTCAATAATTATTGCATTTGTTTTACATTGTCTGCAAACGGATATGTGACACGTATTCACGTCAAAATAACATGCAAAACGGGAATTTTTTAAAATATATATCCTACGTATATTGTATCTACTGTCTGCTCTCTTCTCTCATCATCGTCTCCCTTCTCCTCATCTATCCTCCCTCTCCCTCTCCATCTCTCTGTTTTTTTATCTCCTGACAGCTGCCCATCCAATCTCCTCTCATCAAAACCAGCAGGATTCCACTGGGAAAAGAGGGATGGATTGAGAGAGGCACAGAGAAAGGCACAGATAGACAAAGAGGCAGATAGAGAGATTGACAGGGGCAGAAAGATAAAGAGAGGCATACAGTGGAAGAGAGAGATAAAGAGAGGAGAATAAGTAAAGAGGGAAATGAAGAAAGACAGACAGGGAAAAAAGAGAGACTAAGAGAGGCAGACAGGTTAAATAGAGATAAAGAGAGACAGTCGGTACAAGAGAGGTAAAGAGAGGCAGACAGGGAAAAGGAGAGGTAAAGAGAGGCAGACAGGTGAGGAGAGAGCTAAAGAGGCAGACAGAGGCAGACGGAGAAATAGAGAGAAAGAGAGGCAGACAGGGAAAAGGAGAGGTAAAGAGAGGCAGACAGGTGAGGAGAGAGCTAAAGAGGCAGACAGAGGCAGACGGAGAAATAGAGAGAAAGAGAGGCAGACAGGGAAAAGGAGAGGTAAAGAGAGGCAGACAGGTGAGGAGAGAGCTAAAGAGGCAGACAGAGGCAGACGGAGAAATAGAGAGAAAGAGAGGCAGACCGGTAAAGAGTGAGATAAAGAGAGGCATACAGGGAAAAAAGCGATAGACTAACAGGGGCAGACAGGGTACAAGAGAGATAAAGCGAGGCATAAAGGGTAAGAGAGGCAGACAGATGAAGTAATAGATTCAGAGAGGCATACGGGGAAGCGAGGCAGACAGGGAAAGAGAGAGATAATGATAGGCAGACAGGGAAAGAGAGAGATAATGATAGGAAGATAGGGAAAGAGAGAGATAAAGAGAAGGAAGACAGGTAAAGAAAGAGATAAAGAGAGGCATACAGGGTAAGAGAGGCAGACAGGTGAAGAGAGATTCAGAGAGGCAGACAGGGGTAGAGAGAGATTCAGAGAGGCAGACAGGGGATGAGAGGCAAACAGGGAAAGAGAGAGATAAAGAGAGCCCTGACAGGGGAAGAGGGGCAGAAAGGGAAAGCGAGAGATAAAGAGAGCCCTGGCAGGGAAAGAGAGAGATAAAGAGAGCCCTGGCAGGGAAAGAGAGAGCTAAAGAGAGCCCTGGCAGGGAAAGAGAGAGATAAAGAGAGCCCTGGCAGGGAAAGAGAGAGATAAAGAGTGAGGAAGTAGAGAAAGGCCAAAGAGATTCAGGAGAAGGACAATACTGTGGTCTTTTTGGAATGCTTTTACGTCAGTTTTAATTTTGTTCAGTTTCTATTGAGTTTCATGGTTGAACAGCTTTGCAGAATCAGTAGAGTACAGCATCTGAATGTGTTTTCCAAATACAGTATTCAGCTTCTTTCAGTGATCGTCTTCTTATGTTCTGAACAACCAAACACTATGCCTGTTGAGACAAGAACAGAGACACTCAGCAGAGGAGAGGAGGGAGCAGATGGGCAGGGTTGTGTGTGGTAAAAGGAAAGGGTGAGGGAGGAAAGAAAAGGCAGGGGGACGCTAGCAAAAGTAGAGTGGGGGGGGTCGAGAGGAATGGAATGGATGGGTGGAGAGGGGGATGGAGGAGGGAAGGAAGTGAAGGAGAGAGAGGTTTTCATAAAGTGTTTGGCAAAGACCCTCTCAGTCCTGCACAGCCTCTCAAGAGGGACTCAAGAGGTACTGGTTCTCACTGGTCAGGTAGGTAGGTGTGTGTGTTTGTGTGTGTGCATGTGTGCATGAGCATTGTATGTGTGTTTTCTTGTGTGTGTGTGTGTGTGTGCGTGCGTGCGTGCGTGTGTGCACAAATATTGTATGGGTGTGTGTGTGTGTGTGTGTGTGTGTGTGTGTGTGTGTGTGTGTGTGTGTGAACATGTTTAACTACCAGAATTCCCCACAAGAATAGTAAACAAACAAACATTTTACCAACTGGGGACATTTTGTTGGTCCCCACAAGGTGAAATGCTATTTCTAGTGGGTTTATGGTTAAGGTTAGAATTATTGTTAGGGTTAGAATTAGGTTTAGGAGCTAGGATTAGGGTTAGGGTTAAGGTTAGGTTTTAGGGTTAGGGTTAAGATTAGGGTTAGGGTAAAAGTACGGGTTAGGGTTAGGTTTAGGGGTTAAAAATACTGGGACTGAATTGTGTATCCCCACAAGGTTAGCTGTACAAGAGTTATTTGGCTGTCCCCAAACCTTTTTGGTTTCAGGTAGAACCCTTTTTGGTTCAAGGTAGAACCCTATTGGGCTGTAGAACCCTTTTCCAGATAGTTCTACATGGAACACAATATAGTTCTACCAGTGGTGACAGCCAAAGAAGCCGTTTGGAACCCTTTTTTCTAAGAGTGTACATTCATTTACATTCTCCTCTGTGGATCCATTACCTGATGAAGAAAGATCCTTAAATACTGCCCCTAAGGTAATGTACAGTATTTAACATGCAGTATATCTAGTGTTGAGTCAATGGTGCCTGTTGTTTGGATGGGCAGCTGCTCTTTGGCTTGTTTTCATATCTGTTTTGTGTGTGTGTGTGTGTGTGTGTGTGTGTGTGTGTGTGTGTGTGTGTGTGTGTGTGTGTGTGTGTGTGTGTGTGTGTGTGTGTGTGTGTGTGTGTGTGTGTGTGTGTGTGTGCTGATCCCCTGTAGCTCTCCTCTCTTTTCATGTGGTGATAGATTACATTTTGATAGATAACATTTGACTTGGGTTTTTCTTTGGTTATGGTGTTTTGATGTTTAGCATCTACATTTTCCAGTCATTCCAGGAGTTTATTATGTATTAAAGCTTTGGTAGCAAGAATGCATTACTTTCATATGTGTTGTTTTTACAAAGGGGGGCAGAGAAATGTCTTGATGGTACTTTATGAGTTTCAACTCCCAATGGGAGAGTATGGGTCCTTTACAATGTTCTATCATTTCTTTGGGCCCCTTTTTTATACAGTAGGTATAGGTTGGTTGATGATTATTTTTCCACTGTCATTTGGAGTATTTTCCAGGATGTTCAGGTAGGTTTAACTCACATTTCTGAACTCTGGGTAAGTCTCCTCTCTTTCTCTCCTCTTAGCTGCAGCAGACTTGTGTGTGAGTTCTTTCCTGCGTGTGTGACCATGCGCGGTGTGTGCGTGTTCCTTTTGGTATGCATCATGGCGCTATCCGTTGCCATGCCAGACAGGCAGGACCCGTTTCTCTGGCTGTCCGCCCTGCATGGTCGCGGTTACAACGAGGGATCCCTATTGGCCGACACCACCGGGGGGGAGTGTCCTGATGAGTGTGACTGCCCGCCCTCCTTTCCCATCGCTATGTACTGTGACGGACGGGGGCTGACAGCCATGCCCACCGTGCCCTCCAGGATGAAGTACCTGTACCTGCAGCACAACGAGATCACCGCCCTGCCAGACTCCGCCCTGGCTAACACTACTAACCTAGTCTGGGTCATGTTGCATCACAACGCGCTGTCTACAGACAAAATCGGCAAGAGGGTAGGTTACTCTATATAACATGACACTTCACTGCACGTCACAATACAGCACTAGACTACACTACACTAGGCTTCGATCAACCAATCATTACATAGATTATAACATACTTTTTTCATCATTGTATTCCAGGCGTTTGCCAAGCTGCAAGGGTTGGAGCGTCTGTACCTACAACATAACAACCTGACTGGTGTTCCCCCCAACCTGCCACGCTCACTACGAGACCTCAGACTCAACAACAACAACATCAACAAGGTAACGGCATCATTCACACCCTTCATCACCACTGCACTTTCAAACACTTTTATTCTTCTTCATCTGTATTCAGTCTTTATTTTGATTGTGAAGTGCATCCAGATGTTTTTCAATCAAGTGTCAAAGAGGCATGTAAAAAAAACACACTCTTGGAAAGACCACAAGCGTTCTGGGCCTCATCACTGTTTTTATGCAATCATTTCAATAAAGTTTGTTTTGTTGTGGTTGCCTAGATTACACCAGAGGCCCTGGAGGGCATGGACAACCTGACCATCCTGTATCTCCATGACAACGCTCTGACGGAGATGGGCACATCTCTTAGGGGGTTGAACTCACTCACACTCCTCGACATCGGCGGCAACAAGCTGAAAAAGGTACCGTAGTGTAACGGGTGTGTGCGTGTGTGTGTGTGTGTGTATTTCACCTTTCTGTCTTCTCTTTGTGAAACACTTAGTCAAAAATACTTTTTTAAAAACACAATATATAAATACATTTGTATTGATTGATCAAGTGATCTATTGATTGACTGACTGACCCCTCCAGGTTCCAGACAGCCTCCCAGAGCACATCCACCAGCTGTACCTGGAGTCTAATGCCATCAGCGTTGTCCCAGAGGGATTCCTCAGTAAGTTCTCCCAGCTGCAATACATTCGCATGGGCCACAACCAGCTGACGGACAAGGGCATCCCCCCCAACACCTTCAACGTGACTGGCCTGGTGGAGCTGGACCTCAGCTTTAACCAGCTGGAGAGGATCCCCCCCGTCAGCCAGACGCTAGAGCACCTCTACCTACAGGCCAACCACATCAAAGGTGTGTGTAATTAGTGATGTCTGACAACCTAATTAAGCATAATCAAAACTGATTTATGAGTCATCTCATCATGACATGAACTACGGAGGCCCCTGAGGATCAACAGCAACCACATATCATATCCTTAAACTGTATACAGTATGCATGTTTGCATGCAAGCCGAATATACACATGCACATGTATGAGCACACAACATCTTGGCTGTCCATTGAAGTCCATGATGACAATGCTCCATTGAAGTCCATGATGACAATGCTCCATTGAAGTCCATGATGACAATGCTCCATTGAAGTCCATGATGACAATGCTCCATTGAAGTCCATGATGACAATGCTCCATTGAAGTCCATGATGACAATGCTCCATTGAAGTCCATAATGACAATGCTCCATTGAGGTTGGGGGGAAAGTAGGTTACAGTAGGTGGGAAGGTGCTTGGGACAGGTCATGTGATGTGGTTGTGCAGCATAGTGTGGTTGTGGTGCACAGATTCCCTTACACAATGCTGCAGGTAGGACACGTCCATAGTCTAATGATGTGATTCCAGCAGCACTTAGAAGTTGAAGAAACACGTTTGCTCTTTGTTTGAATGCCAGAATGTAAACAATATCACTCTCTGTCTCTACCTCTCTCGCTGGCTCTCTCCCACACTTGTCTCCCTCCCCTCTCTGTTGCTCTCTCCCTCTCTCTTTGTAGAGTTTACCCTGGGTAGTTTCTGTAGTGTCGTGGACGTGATTAACTTCTCCAAACTGAGGACGGTGCGTCTGGATGGGAATGAGATCAGCACCGCGGATGTCCCCTCCGACTCAGTCCTTTGTCTGCGCATGGCCAACACCATCGAGGTGTAATGCTCCCATCTCACCACCAGGCTGCAGCACCGTCAAGGTGTGAACAACCATCTCAACACTGGAATGCAGCATTTCCAGTACACATCTGCAACTCCCCTATTTCCTGAACGGAGGGCAGCAGTTTGATCGTCACTAGTTACCAAAGCCACAAAGTCATAATTATGGCTAAACCCCACCTATTTCTATAATATATTAGCCATTTAGCAGACGCTTTTATCCAGAATTACTTGCAGTCATGCATGCATACATTTGAAGTATGGGTTGTCCTGGGAATCTTGCCAAGCGCTGCCAACTGAGCAACAATTTTTCTGCCAAAAATCTGATTTTAAACCTAACCCTAACCTTAACCTTAACCACACTGCTAAACTTATGCCTAACCCTAACCTTAAATGAAGACTGAGAAGAACATTTTTGCTTTCATTAATTTTGACAATATAGCCAATTTCGACTCGGTGGCTGTGATAACTAGTATCAAAGCAGCAGTCCTAACTTTAGCATCACGTTGCAATTCCCCAATCTCACCAAGAAGGGGTAGCAGAGGGGTATGAGACACAAAGGCACACCAAGTTTATTTTGGTTTAGTTTGTTTTACTAATATCATTCAAAAGGACATTAGCATACATCTCCATATCAGGACAAGTTAGAAATAGAATGTTCAAAGCATGTTGAAAGAGCTTCCAAAGTCAACTTCATGTCAACTTTTGACGGTCAGAAAAAAATTATGGACGAATGGTGGTTCTGGCCATAATTTACATTGTCTGACAACATATGAGCCTCAGAGAAATACCATAGGATCAGATCTCTGTGTTCCGGCCCTAATCCGAGTAGGGATGTAACTGTTGTGATTTATGATATGATTTATGATATGAAAGACATGTAGGCCTACTGCATGTATTGGTATTAGTATTGACTAAGGGCCTTGGTGTTTTGATGTTTCTTATTGACTTAATAAAGGTATTCATGTTTTACTAAGACTTAACCGGTTTTGATTTTGGATTATTGTTTAGGTTCAATCTCTTGTTTCACAAAATCAATATAGTTTTCGGGACAAAAAATGTAACTTGAGTGTCACAGTAAATCCACTGGGCCAGACGATACCCAGAAATTAGCTTTCATTGGGTTGTGTCTGCAGTTTGTGATACGAGAGACAGAGGCAGGGACAAGGACAGGGACAGAGACACAAACAGAGACCGATACCCGATCACCCAACAATGTCTCTATGGCGCACACATATACACGCTTACAAACACACTATTTTCTATAGACTCTTTCTGCACACACAAAATCACACACTTCCAAGGTAAGTGCTTTGAATGGTAAGGTGGGAAAACCTTGTCCACCTTGTCCACCATCAATGTCTATCACCCACCTGGGGTACTGGTACCGAGTCAATGTGTGGGGGTACAGGTTAGTCGAGGTCATTTGTACATGTAGGTAGGGGTGAAGTGACTATGCATAGATAATAAAAGCTCGGCAATAGTGATGTACTGGGCGTTTCAAAGCACTTCATGGCTACCGAAGTGAGTGCTACGGGGCACTAATCATTTAAGCAGGATACCTTCGCTTCCTTGGGCCCAGGAACGTTGGAGGTCTGCTTGAAACATGTAGGTATCCCAGACTCGGTCAGGCAGAGGTTGAAAATGTCAGTGAAGACACTGTAATCCTAGATTCAGATCATTTTGGCGAGAAAAAAACCTCACCCAGACAGGCCAGTCATGTGAGAAACTTGTCATCGTGAAAGCCTGTCAATACTTTGCCCCTTGATTACTAGCGCACATCTGTATGTTGTAAAAGCGTTTCATGGTTGCTGCCCATATCATTGCATAGCGTAGAAAATACGACAGTTCAGGGGCCTTGCTTTAACAAAGTTAACCATTTTCACTGTAGTGTCCAAAATGTCTTTCAAACTGTCAGGCATTCCCTTGGCAGCAAGAGCCTCTCGGTGGATGCTGCAGTGTACCCAAGTGGCGTCGGGAGCAACTGCTTGCACGCGTATTACCACTCCACTATGTCTCCCTGTCATGGCTTTTGTGCCATCAGTACAGATACCAACACATCTTGAGCACCAGAGTCCATTTGATGTCACAAAGATGTCCAGTACCTTAAAAATATAATCTCCTGTTGTCCTGGTTTCCAGAAGAGGATATCTTCCTTAATTGACCCCCCATACACGTAACGGACATATACTAAAGAAATGTCCTTCTTTTTGAAAGAAAAGCAATTTTTTCATCCATTAAAATAAAATAAAATAGATCCGAAATACAGTGTAGACATAGTTAATGTTTTAAATGACTATTGTAGATATAAATGGCTGATTTTATATGGAATATCTACATAGGCACACAGAGGCCCATTATCAGCAACCATCACTCCTTTGTTCCAATGGCACCCTGTGTTAGCTAATCCAAGTTTAGCATTTTAAAAGGCTAATTGATAATTAGAAAACCCCTTTGCAATTATGTTAGCACAGCTAAAAACTGTTGTTCTGATTAAAGAAGCAATACAACTGGCCGTCTTTAGACTTGTTGAGTATTTGGAGCATCAGCATTTGTGGGTTCGATTACAGGCGATAAATAGCGAGAAACAAAGAACTTTCTTCTGAAAGTCGTCAGTCTGTTCTTGTTCTGAGAAGTGGCTATTCCATGCGAGAAATTGCCAAGGAGCTGCAGATCTGGTACAACACTGTGTACAACTCCCTTCACAGAACAGCGCAAACTGGCTATAACCAGAATAGAAAGAGAAGTGGGAGGCCCCGGTGCACAACTGAGCAAGAAGACAAGTACATTAGAGTGTCTAGTTTGAAAAACAGATGCCTCACAAGTCCTCAACTGGCAGCTTCATTAAATAGTACCAGCAAAACACCAGTCTCAACGTCAACAGTGAAATGGTGACTCTGGGATGCTGGCCTTCTAGGCAGAGTTCCTCTGTCCAGTGTCTATGTTATTTTGCCATATTGGCCAGTCTGAGATATGGCTATTTCTTTGCAACTCTGCCTAGAAGGCCAGCATCCCAGAGTTGCCTCTTCACTGTTGATGTTGAGACTGGTGTTTTGCGGGTACTACTGTTCGCTAAACACTAGATTGTTTAATTTTATTTTTGGAAGTGAAATGATGCTACTCAGGACAGAAAAAAACCTCACCCAAATGTATAGCCCCGTTTGTTGTTGGAAAATATACAGTTGAAGTCAGAAGTTTACATACACTTAAGTTGGAGTCATTAAAACTCGGTTTTCAACCACCACAAACTACAGATTTGGCAAGTTGGTCAGGACATCTACTTTGTGCATGACACAAGTCATTTTTCCAACAATTGTTTACAGACAGATTATTTCACTTATAATTCACTGTATCACAATTCCAGTGGGTCAGAAGTTTACATACACTAAGTTGACTGTGCCTTTAAACAGCTTGGAAAATTCAAGAAAATTATGTAATGACTTTGAAGCTTCTGATAGAATAATTGACATCATTGGAGTCAATTGGAGGTGTACCTGTAGATTTATTTCAAGGCCTAACTTCAAACTCAGTGTCCGTTTGCTTGACATCATGGGAAAATCAAAAGAAATCACCAAGAACCTCAAAACATTTTTTGTAGACCTCCACAAGTCTGGTTCATCCTTTGGAGCAAGGAGACTGAAGGAGACGCGTTCTGTCTCCTAGAGATGAATGTACTTTGGTGCGAAAAGTGCAAATCAATCCCAGCACAACAGCAAAGGACCTTGTGAAGATGCTGGAGGAAACATGTAGAAAAGTATCTATATCCACTGTAAAACGAGTCCTATATCAACATAACCTGAAAGGCTGCTCAGCAAGGAAGATTCCACCGCTCCAAAACCGCCATAAAAAAGTCAGAGTACGGTTTGCAACTGCACATGGGGACAAAGATCATTCTTTTTGGACAATGACCCCAAGCGTACTCCCAAAGTTGTGGCAAAATGGCTTAAGGACAACAAAATCAAACAATCAATGAATAAAATGTATTTAAAAATCCCTTCTAACATCAGCTGATGTCACAAAGTGCTGTACAGAAGCCTAAATCCCCAAACAGCAAGCAATGCAGGTGTAGAACCACGGGTGCTAGAAAGAACTCCCTAGAAAGGCCAGAACCTAGGAAGAATCCTAGAGAGGAACCAGGTTATGAGGCCTGTGCCAGGTGGAGATTATAACAGAACATGGTCAAGATGATCTGGTTTCCATGGCCAAGTTTCCATGACCAAGAAGACTTTGATCTGGTTTCCTTTAAATATGATCCAATTTCATCAAAAACCTGATTTTGACTCTCAATGAACTTTAAACTAACAATATTTTGATGCGTAACATGTCTGTTGTCTTTACTAGTTTTCTGCGGTCAGGATTACCGTAAATGACTGTTTAAGACTGAAACCATACTGTAATCTCACAGTCCTGGAAAAATACAGTGTCCTGTACAATGGCAACAACATGATGTAGTGTGTGTGTGTGTGTGTGTGTGTGGCCAACTAACCTCTAATCCTATGATGAGGGTGCTGCTACTGTAATGTGACCATCTCTCTCTGTGTCAGCAGATGAGTAATGAACTCACTTCACCCTTGCTCACATACACAACAATCATGCAGTGCAACAGTCAGTCATGACGGATGAATGAGGTAACTCAGTGCTTAAATATATTTGTCGATAGCTTAATATACATTATTCCAATTGCGTGTTTACTCTATAGGTGTGTATTTGTGATGCCATAGAAACTATTGTCTATACAGCCCAGCTCTGAGAACCACCTCCAACCTGTAGGCCTACTACAGTAGACTACATCCAGTATCTCTATATATCTGACTACATCCTCTCTGTCCCTACCTCGCCTCCTCTGCCTCTGCTGTTACTGCTACAGGTAGTGTGAGAACATCAACAATACTTCTCACCACTTCCCTGACATCGATGGTGGCTGATAGCGATAGTGGTAGCATAGCAGTTCAGAGTGTTTGGTCAGTAACCAAAAGGTTTCTGGTTCAAATCCCCAAACCAACTAGCTGATATATCTGTTGACATGCCCTTGAGTAAGGCACTTAACCCTAACTGTTCCTGTAAATTGCTCTGGATAAGAGTATCTGCTAAATTACTTAAATTTAAGGACAAGATGGCTGTTCTGGAGAGGTCCAAGAACTCTTCCTTAATCAGGACTACTCGGAAGCGATTTGCGCCAGAGGTGTAAAGTACTTATCGCTGCCAGAGAGCGTGGGAACATTGCTTACATCCACTATGACAGGCTCATTGTCCACCCTCCCTCCCAAAATACTTGTAGCAGTGAGAGAGCCGAGCTTCGGGTCAGCAACTTCAGCTCCACATCACATATACAGTACATACACCAATTGATACTCAAAAGTGCCTGATTGACAATGTTCTTGTCATGCTTTCTGTTTTTTCTTCATATTATGTCTATCTCCGATAAGCTACCCAGGAAAGAGCAAAACATTGTACATATTAAATATTGCCACGGAAATAAGGTTTATGAAATCAATAACTTGCTAAAATCAGATAACGTTCATATATTGCTCATCTCAGACTCAATTCCACTTTCACCTGCCTCACCTAAAGCCTCTTCTTTTGGGGTGCTACTATAGGCCATACACCTTTACATACACCTTAGCCAAATACATTTAAACTCAGTTTTTCACAATTCCTAACATTTAATCAGAGTAAAATTCCCTGT
Source organism: Oncorhynchus kisutch (assembly GCF_002021735.2). Lineage (NCBI taxonomy): Eukaryota > Metazoa > Chordata > Actinopteri > Salmoniformes > Salmonidae > Oncorhynchus > Oncorhynchus kisutch. The sequence continues at coordinate 56,477,827 of NC_034178.2, read as the reverse complement.
TTTAGGTCAGTTAGGATCACCACTATTTTAAGAATGTGAAATGTCAGAATAATAGTAGAGAGAATGATTTATTTCAGCTTTTATTTCTTTCATCACATTCCCAGTGGGTCAGAAGTACACTCAATTACTACTTGGTAGCATTGTATTTAAATTTTTTAACTTGGGTCAAATGTTTCGGGTAGCCTTCCACAAGCTTAACACAATAAGTTAAGTGAATTTTGGCCCATTCCTCCTGACAGAGCTGCTGTAACTGAGTCAGGTTTGTAGGCCTCCTTGCTCGCACACACCTTTTCAGTTCTTAAGTCCTTAAGCCATTTTGCCACAACTTTGGAAGAATGCTTGGGGTCATGGTCCATTTGGAAGACCCAATTGCAACCAAGCTTTAACTTCCTGACTGATGTCTTGGGATGTTGCTTCAATATGTCCACATAATTTTCCTGCCTCATGGTGCATTCTATTTTGTGAAGTGCACCAGTCCCTCCTGCAGCAAAGCACCTCAACAACATGATGCTGCCACCCCCTGCTTCACGGTTGGGATGGTGTTCTTTGGCCTTGCAAACCTCCCCCTTTTTCCTCCAAACATAACCATGGTCATTATGGCCAAACAGTGCAGTTGCAAACTGTAGTCTGGCTTTTTTTTATGGTGGTTTTGAGCAGTGGCTTCTTCCTTGCTGAGCGGCCTTTCAGGTTATAGGACTCATTTTACTGTGGCTATAGATACTTTTGTACCTGTTTCCTCCAGCATTTTCACAGGGTCCTTTGCTGTTGTTCTGGGATTGATTTGCACTTTTCACACCAACGTACGTTCATCTCTAGGAGACAGAATGCATCGCCTTCCTGAGCGGTATGACAGCTGCGTGGTCCCATGGTGTTTATACTTGCATACTATTGTATGTACAGATGAACGTGGTACCTTCAGGCATTTGGAAATTGCTCCCAAGGATGAACCAGACTTGTGGAGGTCTACAATTTTTTTCTGAGGTCTTGGTTGATTTAAAAACAATATTCCCATGATGTCAAGCAAAGAGGCACTGAGTTTGAAGGTAGGCCTTGAAATAAATCCACAGGTACACCTCCAATTGACTCCAATGATGTCAATTAGCCTATCAGAAGCTTCTAAAGCCATCACATAATTTTCTGGAATTTTCCAAGCTGTTTAAAGGCACAGTCAACTTAGTGTATGTAAACTTCTGACCCACTGGAATTGTGATACAGTGAATTATAAGTGAAATAATCTGTATGTAAACAATTGTTGGAAAAATGACTTGTGTCATGCACAAAGTAGATGTTCTAACCGACTTGCCCAAACTATAGTTTGTTGACAAGAAATTTGTGGAGTGGTTGAAAAACTAGTTTTAATGACTCCAACCTAAGTGTATGTAAACTTCCGACTTCAACTATATATGTGCTATGCCTGATATTGTGTGTGATGTTAACAGAGAGTTATATTTTCTGGGTGACCTGAATAAAGACTGCTTTTCATCAAGCTGTCCGCTCAAGAGGAAGCTTCTCACTATAGTGTGTAATGAGGAGCATCCAGATGCTGCACTTGATGAATTTATGAAATTGTTTCTTCCAGTTCTTGATAAGCATACACCTATTAAGAAATTGACTGCTAGCACTGTTAAGGCCCCGTGGATTGATAAGGAATTTAAAAGCTGTATGGTTGAGAGGGACGAGGCAAACAGAGTGGTGAATACATCTGGCTGCACATTTGATTGGCAAATTTACTGTCAATTGAGAAATGATGTGACTAAACTGAACAAAGAGAAAGAAGACATTTTGATGTTGCCAATTACTTTAATTACTATTTAATTGGCAAAGTAGGCAAATGTAGGCATTAAATGCCAACAACAAACTGTGTGCCTTCACATGCATTCATAAATGACCTAATAATGAAAGAAAAGCATTGTAATTTTGAATTCTGTAAAGTTAGTGTGGGTGAGGTAGAAAGATTATTGTTGGCCATCAATAATGACAACCCACCTAGTCTTGACAACTTAAGAGAGAAAGCTACTGAGGATGGTAGTAGCGGACTATATTGCCACTCCTATTTGTCATATGAAAAATGTTTATCCTCAGACCTGGAGGGAAGTCAAAGTCGTTCCACTACCCAAGAATGGTAAATCACATTTTACTGGTTATAACAGCCGACCAATCAGCTTGCTGTTTTTGACAATGCAATTTCTCTGTAAACAAATTAACAACAGACGTTCAGCATGTTTATAGAGAAGGGCACTCAACATGTATTGCACTTACACAAATGAAATAAATTGATAATAATAAGATTGGGGGTGCTGTACTGTTTGATTTCAGTGCAGCCTTTTATATTATTGACCAGAACCTGTTGTTGAGGCTTTTCAACCTCTACCATATTGTGATTTCAGAGCTATCGATCTAATAGAACACAGAGGGTTTTCTTTAATGGATGCTTCTCTAATGTTAAAAAGATATAAAGTGTGGTGAAACACACGGCCGTTTTCTAGGCCCTCTACTCTTTTCTATTTTTACTAATTACCTGCCACTGGCATTAAACAAAGCCTGTGTGTTTATGTATGCTGATAATTCAACCCTATACGAGTCAGCGACCACAGCTAGTGAAATCACTGCAACCCTAAACAAATAATTGCAGTCAGTTTTAGAATGGGTTGCCAATAATAAACTAGTCCTGAACATCTCTAGAACTAAGAGAATTGTATTTGGTAAAAATAATTCTCTACGTTCTAGACTTCAGCTGAATCTAATAATGAATAATGTGGCTGTTGAGCAAGTTGAGGTCACTAAATTACTTAGTGTTACCTTGGATTGTAAACTGTCATGCTCAAAACATATTATTTCAATGGCTGTAAAGATGGGGAGACAATGACAGTGACAAAGAGATGCTCTTCTTTTTTGACACCACATTCCACAAAGAAAATCCTAGTTTTATCTTATCTTCATTATTGCCCAGTCATATGGTCAGCTGCTGCAAAAAAATAACAAGAAAAACTGCAGCTGGCAGAGAAGAGAGCAGCACTTTTTGCTTTTCACTGTATTCAGAGGGCTAATATCAACATTATGCAGTCAGTCTCTCTTGGCTAAAAGTAGAGGAGAGACTGACTGCATCATTTCTTTTTATAAGAAACATTAATGTGTTGAAAATCCAAAATTGTTTGCATAGTCAATTTACACACATGCACTTGCCCCGCCACCTGGGGTCTTTTCACCAGGGCCTAAAATTAACACCTGCCACCTATCAAATGTGGTTCGATTTTGGCTTTGGTGGCTAACACGTTGGCAGGTGGTCAAGGCTCCACACTGTGAGCATTTCACTCGCATTTGTGAATAAAAATAGTAAAGTATGGTCACATTTATTGCTAAATAAATGCTGTAGTAGCCGTTTTCAAAGTATTTCTGCCGTTTAGTTTCATAGTTGGTCAATTCATCGCACAAAGTCAAAGAACTAGGAATCATATAGCCTGTTCCACATTGCACTGCAACACTGCCTGGCTGGGAGCTGTGCACATGTGAAGAGCTGAGTGAAAGACTCATTTTTAGAAGTGCTGCGCAACCCATAAAAGTTGGTCTCATTAATTTGAAATGAAAGTCTACTGAAGTGAGACTTTGTCCTGGTGTTTCTTGGCTATTTACATTGTTTTGTTCACAAGCTAGGTTGTTTTTCAATGTTTGAGTTTCAACAGCTAGGGAAGAGAAGACAATGACTGGAGTAGTGTTACCACGGTAACCTCCCACCCTTAAAGGGGTAGGTGAACATTTTTGTATCCAATATTTAGGTTAAAAGTTCATTTACTTACCACATTACTTCTTACAAGTAATACATATATTGTTTTAGAAACATTACAAAGCATGGACATCCATTTCGGGGTGTTTTGTTGGTGTCATTTTTGCACACAAAGGATTTGTGTGCAAAAATGAATCACAAATTGTATTTTAGGCACTGCTTTTCACAGTTCCCAAATCCAGTACAAATTAAAGAAAACTCACAGAATTATATAGAGCCATGATTACATGGAACTCCCTTCCATCTGTGATTGTTCATGTGAACAGCAAACCCAGTTTAAAAAAAACAGATAAAGCATAACCTCATGGCGCAACGCCTCTCCCCTGTTTGACCTAGATATTTTGTGTGTATGTACTGATTTGTAGGCTATATGTGATGTTTTAACCCTCCCATTGTCCTGGTATTGTGTCTAGTCCCCGCATCCTCCGGGTCACCCTGTCCCGTCCTGGCTAAAGGCCCAATGTGCGCAAGTGTGACAGTAGGCGTGTGAACAGCCTTTGCAGATGTATTTCTTACACCTGCAGCACACCGTGTGTGTCTTGGAGTCCTTCTTGGGTGGGCAGAGCTGACACCTCTTCCTCTTACTTGCCCCGGTGGCCGGGGCAACGAGCGGGGCAGCGGCCGTGCCAGCGGCCGTTGATCACAAGGCGCCGCCGCCACCGCCTCCGTAGCACTCTGTAGGATTTGACAAGCGCTGACGCCGCTTCGGTGCGGGGCAGATGCTGCCTTCTTTGGATCAGCTGCTCGAGGAACACCCTGCGCTTGTTCCGCTTGCCAGGCATCCAGTCAGGCTTGATCTCTCGCCATATGACAAAGGTGTTGTAGGAGGACACGTCGAGGATGTTGTGGAAGACGACCAGGGGCCAGCGGGCAGTCATCCGTCTGCAGCTGTAGATGCCGACCACCTTGTCTAGGTTGTTCACGCCGCCCTTGTTGCAGTTGTAGTCTAGGATGAGAGCCGGCTTCCTGTCGCGGCGATCGCTAATGTGGCCCTCTGTGTGCAGCGTGCTCAAAAGTAGCACGTTCTTGTTTTTCATTGCCAGGTAGGACACCAGAGTGGCGGTGGGCGTGAAGGCGAACCTGGAGGACAGGACCTGTCTGCCCCTGGACTCGAGCAGCGCGGGCGGGAGCTCGGCCTTGTTCTTTCTCACCGTGCCCACCATGGTGAGGTTCCTCTCGAGGAGCCGCTGGCCCAGGTCGTAAGAGGTGAAGAAGTTGTCGCAGGTGACATTGCGACCGATCAGGCCCGTTGTCAGATCGAGGACGACGCGCATCCCCTGGTTCTTCTCGGGGCCTCCGCCGGACGCCTTGCCGGTGTACACTTGCATCTTCCAAGCGTAGCTGGACTTGGCCTCGCAGGCCACCCACGACTTGATGCCGTATTTGGCCGGCTTGCTGGGGATGTACTGACGGAAAGGACAGCGGCCTTTTGGAAAGGGGACAAGAGATTAGTGTGGTTACTGTGTCACGGGGGCCAAGGGCCAAATTTTGTGTTACACACGCTGCCAGCGCTGCTACAGCCGCTGCTTGTACCGCTGCTACGGCAGCACTGCCTCTCTGTATAGACATATAAGCACATGCGCACACACGCGCACGCACAAGCACAGTACCTCTGAACGGGACCAGTTGCTCATCCACCGTCACGTCGGGTCCCGGGTTGTAGAGGGCCGGCAGCCGCGTATGGCTGCGAGTTTGTCCGTGGCGAGTCTGGCGGGTCTCGACTGGCGATCGTCGATACGCAGCAGCCTCGAGTACCTGTGAAAGACCTTGAGCGGCATGGTGGCTCGGAACACGGTCCTGCCGCTCTCAGCGTCCCACAGGCTTGCCGCGGCCTCGCCCCGGGACCTGTAGACGACCGCTAGGATCAGCAGCCCTATGTAGGCGCGCAGGTCCGTGGCGTCCATGGGTCGGGACCTGTAGACGCCCGCTAGGATCAGCAGCCCTATGTAGGCGCGCAGGTCCGTGGTGTCCATGGGTCGGGACCTGTAGACACCCGCTAGGATCAGCAGCCCTATGTAGGCGCGCAGGTCCGTGGTGTCCATGGGTCGGGACCTGTAGACGCCCGCTATGATCAGCAGCCCTACGTAGGCGCGCAGGTCCGTGGCGTCCATGGGTCGGGACCTGTAGACACCCGCTAGGATCAGCAGCCCTATGTAGGCGCGCAGGTCCGTGGCGTCCATGGGTCGGGACCTGTAGACACCCGCTAGGATCAGCAGCCCTATGTAGGCGCGCAGGTCCGTGGTGTCCATGGGTCGCCAGCCGTCGCCGTATTTTCTGGCCCCGTGCATGTTCCTCATTTCCACAATTATCCTTTCTATCGCCGGTGTAACAAACAGGTGGAAGGCGGATGCGATGTCGCGGGCCTGGGTCGCGGCATAGGCCATGGGGCCTGGAGTCTGGTCCGGCCCGGCGTGGCAGATCGCGAGGGGCCCGCGGTGGCGGCCATAGGCCACGGGGGACCACTCGATTTTGCCGTTTTCCGACAGCAACGGCGGCTCCCTTTGGTCCGGGACCGAGGAGATCTCTTCGTGCTCGTCCTCGTGCTCGTCCTCGGGCGGCTCTTCCTCGTGCTGCTCTTCCTCAGAAGAGAGAGAAGAGGCATCGTCGACCTCGCGGCGTTCGGGGTTGTATTCCTCCCCATCTTTGTCTTCCAAAACCTCTTCCTCCTCCTCCTCCTGGCAATCCGGCAATCCTGGCGCAGAGGGCCAGCCCTGGAAACACAGGGCCTGGGTCGCACTGACCCACGAGCGCAGAGCGCAACTACAACACTCGGCTGCTCTCTAGCACACAGCGGGGACGTGCCCCGGCTGGCTGGGTCGCTCTGACCCACGAGCGCAGAGCGGTGAGCCAAGAGCACAGAGCGGGGAGCCGGGCACAGCCTCGCCACACTCGCAGACTCTCTACTACGCTCGACGGCACACGCCTCGCCAGTGGCTGCCAGGGTCGCTCTGAGCGCAGAGCGAAGAGAGCAGAGCGGGGAGCCGGGCACAGCCTCACCACACTCGCAGACTCTCTACTACGCTCAAAGGCACACGCCTCGCCAGTGGCTGGCACGGTCGCTCTGACCCGCCAGCGCAGAGCGGGAGCCCTGGAAACACAGGGCCTGGGTCGCTCTGACCCGCGAGCACAGAAAGGGGAGCCCTCCACACACAGGACCTGGGTCACCCTGACCCCAGGACCACGGGAGGGTTAAATATATGTAGTTCTGTTCTTGTCTATTAATGTTTTGTATTATGTCATGTTTCATGTTTTGTGTGGAACCCAGGGAGAGTACTTGCTGCTTTCGCTAATAAAATACCAAAATACCTTCTAATGAATGTGAAAACAAATTGGCATTGTCCCCGGCAACTAAGTTGGTGTATTTAGTGATGGTGTAAAACAGTTAGTTATACATCACCAAAGTGATATGACATATCTTAACTTTTGAGAACAGTTATTTTAGAGACAGATATGACACTATCCCCTAATACAATAGAATCAGTCAAAAGAGTCCAGAAAAAACACCTGCTTCTCTTATTGTTTCCAATACTGTTGCAATGCATCACTACATTATTCATAAAACACCATCAGTATGTTTTTAAAAACATACCAGGAAATCAGCTAACCCATGGCAGTCACACAGAACACACAACCCAGATTTGTTTGTGAGGCAGGTATGTTTTTACAAGATGATTCTCAACAACTATCAGATCCTGTGACATAGGCACACACTAGCTTTTGTTTAACAAAGAGGGCTCCCTCTGTGGTTCTCAGCTGAAGCATTGACGATGGTGCAGGACTGTGTACAATACTCCCAACACTTTGTCTACATGTTGAAACCCTTGCTTATGATACGGCTTTGGAAACCTTTGGATATTTACTGTCATATAATCAAGAAAGTTTTTCATAAAACAAAAGGTTAAATTACTACACACCTTTATAGGGTTAGAGTTCCCACACAGCCATATTTCAATGTTACAGCGCATGTCAAAGGAAGACCGACGGAAGACAGAGGCAACCAATTGGAAGAAGGATGCCAGAAAATACTGTCAGCTGCAACTGTGTTAAAACCGGTTAAAACAGTGTACAGTAAGTGTTTATGTTGCATTTGCTCAATTATTTTTTATGTGATATGAAAACGGAGGGCTTTATGTTTTAGAACCGTATCACTATTGAGAATCGATTGACATTTAGATGGAATGTTTGGCTGTTTTTGCTGACAGAACCAGTTTACCTCTGAACGTAACATATAAGTTATTTGGACTTTAAAGGAGTAGGCTCCTTAATAGTATCATTGTGGTCTAAGGCACACACACACACACACACACACACACACAGATCCACACACACAGATCCACACATGCATCCAAAACACATGCACATGCAGACACACACATACACATAAGCACATACTCACACAAAGAAAAAACTACAACGCACTTGACAAAAATTATAGGTAACCTGTTTTGTTTGGCATTGATAGAATAAACCCACTAGAAATAGTCAGTGGTGTAAAGTACTTAAGTACAACTACTTAAAAAGTAGTGGTGTAAAGTACTTAAGTAAAACTACTTATTAAAGTGCTACTTAAGTCGTTTTTGTGGGTATCTGTACTTTACTTTAATATTTATAGTTTTGACAACTTTTACTTTCACTCCACTGTCTCTGACACCCGAAAGTAATAGTTACATTTCGAATGCTTAGCAGGACAGGAAAATGGTCCATTTCACACACTTATCAAGAGAGCCTTTCTGGTCATACCTACTGCCTCTGATCTGGCAGAATCACTGAACACAAATGCTTCGTTTGTAAATGATGTCTGAGTGTTGGAGTGTGCCCCTGGCTATCTGTAAATAAATAAAAAACAAGAATATTGTGCCTTCTGGTTTTAATATAAGGAATGTGGAATAATTAATATTTTAGCAATTACATTTACTTTTGATACTTAAGTATATTTAAAACCAAATACTTTTAGACATTTACTCAAGTTGTATTTTACTGCATTGACTTTTACTTTTACGTTAGTCATTTTATATTAAGATATCTTTATTTTTATTCAAGTATGACAATTGGGTACTTTTTACACCATTGGAAATAGTTAGTCATATCTGGACGAGGACAAAATAATGAACGATTTAGGTCTATTTACAAGAAAATACTATAGGTACAGTATGTCTTACCACTCTGGTTGGAAACACGCGCGCGCACACGCACACACACACACACACACACGCATGCGGGCGCACGCGGTTTCAAAAGTTTCACTCAAGCTATAATTTGGTGGGCGGGTAATGCAGATGATTCCGGGATCCGAGCGGCGATTGGCTAGAGAGACGAGCGTGTCACTCAGGCTCAAGGGAGTTTAAATAACTGTGTACCTGTCTGTCCCGAACAAACGCTTCTCATCACATCACTTCTTAATGTGACAAACAGCAGCAAAATGAGGAAATATTGGAGCAGTTTCACAGACGTAATATTTACAAACCCCGCGGCCACTGACACGGTAGGATGATATGCAACTGTCTTGGTGTAACAGTTAATTAAGTCATGGTTGTTGGCGGGAGGAACGATATTTTGACCAAAGCAACTTCATTCGGACGACTGTCTTTTTATTTATTTAATTGGGGAGATTAGCCTACTTATAAAGATAAACGCTTAAAATGTATGAAGCGATTAATGGGTAAATATGCTGTTATTTGCGCGGTCCAAAAAACAAACAGGTAGAATTCTAATTAATCTGGAATGGAGAATTTAACTGTATAGCCTACTTCTCTGTCACGGTTGGGATGCTATTCACTGTAAATGAATAAAAACGAATTCCAGTGTGTTGCACGTATGTAACAATGGCTTGACATTGCCTTCTAAGCTTTATGAAATATGCTCTCACTTACTATGTGCGTGCTTGCGTTATCTGTCTGTGATACAGGTTAAGGATGACCATGAGAAGCAGCAGCAGGACTCCTATGTGGGCAGCAATGATGAGAATATTGACCGGGGGAACTGGACCAATAAGAGGGAGTATATGTTGTCTATGATTGGCTATGCTGTGGGTCTGGGGAATGTATGGAGGTTCCCCTACCTGGCCTATAAGAATGGAGGAGGTAAGTGGGGACACACTTGTACACACACACACACACACACCAGTGGCTCTCGGTGCAGTTTAAGATTAGGGATGATGATTTTTGAGCATGGCCTAATTTCTATTACAGCCTATTGGATGACTGTCATTCATACTCCATTCACCCAGCTCAATGTTTAGTCTATTATATGATACTCGAATTTGCCCAATACCCATCATGAGGTTGCTACAACCTAGCCTACCAATGAAAGTTTATAACGTAGGTACACAGGTTGAGAGACAAATTGGAGTAACCAAGGTGGCGGATGGTGACACATTCAATACCGCCTTGCACACTCTTGCCATCATCTAGCTGATCTAGGCTGTAGTCACTAGTCCAAACAGTGGCAACACGGAACATCTAAAAGTAGAGTTTCTATTGGACAAATTCTGATAGTTTCATCCTGTTTTGTTCCGTTTCCTTCTGTTTAAGAAATGTTTTGCAACAGAATGGGTGAAATGAATCAACCCCTGATCACCTGTTCACCTTCATAGCATGCACATTCCTTCTCGGATCTCCGCTCTCTCTCCTCTCACCTTTTCCCTTTGCTTGGTGTTAAGTGCACAACACAACAGCTGTCTGTGACCAGTTGAAAAAAACGTATCTGAGTCAAACCTTCATACCCTAACTGCTAACCACTGCACAGCCTACATCGAGTGCGGTTACATGCATACAATAATGCGACTATTGTGGATAGTCATCACTCCTGTGTTCCAATGGCACAATGTGTTAGCTAATCAAAATTTAGCAATTTAAAAGGCTAATTGATCATTAGGAAACTCTTTTGCAATTATGTTAGCACAGCTGAAAACCTGTTCTGATTTAAAGAAGGAATAAAACTGGCCTTCTTTGGACTGCTTGAGTAGCTGGAGCATCAGCACTTGTGGGTTCAATTACAGGCTCAAAATGGCTAGAAACAAATAACTTTCTTCTGAAACTCAGTCTATTCTTGTTCTGAGATATGAAGGCTATTCCATGTGAGAAATTGCCAAGAAACTGAAGATCTGGTACAGTGCTGTGAATTACTCCCTTCACAGAACAAAGCAAACTGGCTCTAACCAGAACAGTGAAGAGGCGACTCCGGGATGCTGAACTTCTAGGCAGAGCTCCCTCTGTCCAGTGTCTGTGTTCTTTTGCCCATCTTAATCTTTTCTTTTTATTGGCCAGTCTGAGATATGGCTTTTTCTTTTGCAACTCTACCTACAAGGCCAGCATCCCGGAGTCGCCTCTTCACTGTTGACGTTGAGACAGGAACACGACTTTCCCGAAGCGGATCCTCTGTTTGGTCCACCACCCAGGACAATGGATCAAAACAAGGCTCCCTAAATTTTTATCAGAATATCGAATGCGCGACCCGGGCTGGACTAATTCTGGATCATTGTTACTCTAACAAAGTAGAGTCGCAATTCAATGGCTCAGACACCTGAGGTATGTGGCAGGGTCTACAGTCAATCACAGACTACAAAAAGAAAACCAGCCCCGTCGCGGACCCCGATGTCTTGCTCCCAGACAAACTAAACAAAATCTTTGCTCGCTTTGAGGACAATACAGTGCCACCGACATGGCCCGCTACCAAAACCTGCAGGCTCTCCTTCACCGCAGCCAACGTGAGTAAAACACTTAAACGTGTTTACCCTTGCAAGGCTGCCGGCCCAGACGGCATCCCTAGCCGCGTCCTCAGAGCATGCGCAGACCAGCTGGCTGGTGTGTTTACGGACATATTCAATCAATCCCTATCCTAGTCTGCTGTTCCCACATGCTTCAAGAGGGCCACCATTGTTCCTGTCCCCAAGAAAACTAAGGTAACTGAGCTAAACGACTATCGCCCTGTAGCACTCACGTCCGTCATCATGAAGTGCTTTGAGAGACTAGTCAAGGACCATATCACCTCCACCCTACCTGACACCCTAGACCCACTCCAATTTGCTTACCGCCCCAATAGGTCCACAGACGATGCAATCGCAATCACACTGCACACTGGCCTAACCAATCTGGACAAGAGGAATACCCATTTAAGAATGCTGTTCATCGACTACAGCGCAGCATTTAACACCATAGTACCCTCCAAACTCGTCATTAAGCTGTTCACCCATGACTGCGTGGCCTTGCACGCCTCCAACTCAATCATCAAGTTTGCAGACGACACTACAGTGGTAGGCTTGATTACCAACAACGACGAGACGGCCTACAGGGAGGTGAGGGCCCTCAGAGTGTGGTGTCAGGACAATAACCTCACACTCAACATCAACAAAACAAAGGAGATGATTGTGGACTTCAGGAAACAGCAGAGGGAGCACCCTTCTATCCACATCGATTGGACAGTAGTGGAGAAGGTGGAAAGTTTTTAAGTTCCTCTGAGTACACATCACGGACAAACTGAAATGGTCCACCCACACAGACAGCGTGGTGATGAATGCGCAACAGCGCCTCTTCAACCTCAGGAAGCTGAAGAAATTTGGCTTGTCACCAAAAACACAAACTTTTAGAGGCAAAAAGTTGCTACGGCAACTGCTCCACCCACAACCGCAAGGCTCTCCAGAGGGTAGTGAGGTCTGCACAACGCATCACCGGGCACAATCAACCTGCCCTCCGGGACACCTACACCACCCGATGTCACAGGAAGGCCGAAAAGATCATCAAGGACAACAACCACCCGAGCCACTGCCTGTTCTCCCCGCTATCATCCAGAAGGCGAGGTCAGTACAGGTGCATCAAAGCTGGGACCGAGAGACTGAAAAACAGCTTCTATCTCAAGGCCATCAGACTGTTAAACAGTCATCACTAACATTGAGTGGATGCTGCCAACACACTGACTCAAATCACTAGCCACTTTAATAATAAAACATTGGATGTAATAAATGTCTCACTAGTCACTTTAAACAATGCAACTTAATATAATGTTTACATTACTCATCTCAAATGTATATACTGTATTCTATACCATCTACTGCATCTTGCCTATGCCGTTCGGCCATCGCTCACCCATGTATTTATATGTACATATTCTCATTCATTCCTTTACACTTGTGTGTATAAGGTAGTTGTTGTGAAATTGTAAGATTACTTGTTAGATATTACTGCATGGTCGGAACTAGATGCAGAAGCATTTCGCTACACTTGCATTAACATCTGCTAACCATGTGTATGTGACCAATAAAATTTAATTTGATTTGCGGGTACTATTTAATGAATGTGCCAGTTGAAGACTTGTGAGGCATCTGTTTCTCAAGCTAGACACTCTATGTACTTGTCCTCTTGCTCAGTTGTGCACCAGGGCCTCCCACTCTTTCTATTCTGGTTATAGCCAGTTTGCGCTGTTCTGTGAAGGGCGTAGTACACAGCGTTATACCAGATCTTCAGTTTCTTGGCAATCTCTTGCATGGAATAGCCTTCATTTCTCAGAACAAGAACAGACTTTTCAGAAGAAAGTTATTTGTTTCTGGCCATTTTTGAGCCTGTAATTGAACCCACAAATGCTGATGCTCCAGATTCTCAACGAGTCTAAAGAAGGCCAGTTTAATTGCTTTTTTTAGTCAGCACTAAAGAAGTTCAGCTGGGCTAACATAATTGCAAAAGTATTTTCTAATGACTAATTAGCCTTTTTAAAATGATAAACTTGGATAAGTTAACACAATGTGCCATTGGAACATAGGAGCGATGGTTGCTCATAATGGGCCTATCTACGCCTATGTAGATATTCCATAAAAATCAGCCGTTTCCAGCTACAATAGTCATTCACAACATTAACAATATCTACACTTTATTTCTGATAAATTTGATGTAATTTTAATGGACAAAAGAAATGAGCTTTTCTTTCAAAAACAAGGACATTTCTAAGTGACCCCAAACCTTTGAACAGTATTGTACATTGTTGCGCCCAACACACTTCACTAGCCCTAAAGAGGGAGGCTCGCTTGGCAGGTGTAAGCACACGCACAGAACAAATACACTGCTGGAATGCCTTTTTGAATTTTTTAAATTGCATAATCTGCCTAGTACCATAACCAGTTTAATATGAAATTATTAGTGTGCATGTAAACGTACCATATTTGCTATTGTCATAGTCAACATAGCTAGGCCTACTAGAACTAACGCATTAGTAAACCCACAATCCAATCTATGTGTACAGCTAGCAGTTAGACTGGCAGGCATCGGCGGCAGTACATTACTAAAACCGAAAGCTTACCTTGACTTGGAAGAGTTGCAGTGTTGGATTGCCTTAGCCAGCTAGCTAACATAAATGGCATTCCTCGCTGTTTGAGTCAGGGTGTTGAGTAGGCTATATTAGCTGCCTTAGCTAGCTAAGTAAGTGAAAGGTAATGAACTGCTTATCCTTAATTTAGGAAAATAATTTGTTTAGAACTGTTCAACTTTCTGAGTCAACAACACACCACACTTGATGCACGGCTGTGCTAGCTAGCTGTAGCTTCTGCTTTCAGTTCCAGATTAATATCTGATCATTTGATTGGATGGACATGTCAATTCATGCTGCAAGAGCTCTGAGGTTGGAGGACGTCCTCCGGAAGTTGTCATAATTACTGTGTACGTCTATGGAAGTGGGTGAGAACCGTGAGCCTCCTAGGTTTTGTATTGAAGTCAAAGTACCAAGAGCAGGATGGAAAATATATTTTTCCTCCACCTACACTATTATTATTCTACCCTAGAAGGTGCTGTTGAGGCTACTGAAGACCCTCATTTCAAAACAGTTTTAATAATTTTGGTAAAATTAATATATTTAGTATAGTTTTATCTTATGTTGACATTAGGTTTTTCTGAAATTCACTGAGTAGGATGGTCCTCCCCTTCATCTGAGAAGGAGCCTCCACTGACACACACCTACACAGTGACCTAAGCTTGCTTAGTGTGCGCTAATGACACACCTGTTCAATAGTAACTCAATACCCTATAACGGGTCCCCAGTTGCATTCAGCCGTGTGCCAATTCTTTTTATTTTATTTCCTTGAGCAGATGGTCGGGGGCCGGAACATAGTTATAAACTCAGCAAAAAAAGAAACGTCCTCTCATTGTCAACTGCGTTTATTTTCAGCAACATGTGTAAATATTTGTATGAGCATAAGATTCAACAACTGAGACAAACTGAACAAGTTCCACAGATATGTGACGAACAGAAATTGAATAATGTGACCCTGAACAAAGGGGGGTCAAAATCTAAAGTAACAGTCAGTATCTCGTGTGGCCACCAGCTCCATTAGGTACTGCAGTGCATCTCCTCCTCATGGACTGCACCAGATTTGCCAGTTCTTGCTTCTTGCTTGCTTCTCTTCCACCAAGGCACCTGCAAGTTCCCGGACATTTCAGGGGGGAATGGCCCTAGCCCTCACCCTTCAATCCAACAGGTCACAAACGTGCTCAATGGGATTGAGATCCAGGGTCTTTGCTGGCCATGGCAGAACACTGACATTCCTGTCTTGCAGGAAATCACGCACAGAACAAGCAGTATGGCTGGTGCCATTGTCATGCTGGAGGGTCATGTCAGGATGAACCTGCAGGAGGGTACCACATGAGGGGGGAGGATGTCTTCCCTGTAATGCACAGCATTGAGATTGCCTGCAATGATGACAAGCTCAGTCCGATGATGCGACACACCGCCCCAGACCATGACGGACCCTCCACCTCCAAATTAATCCCGCTACAGAGTATAGGCCTTGGTGTAACGCTCATTCCTTTGACGATAAACGTTAATCCGACCATTACCCCTGGTGAGACAAAACCGCGACTCGTCAGTGACGAGCACTTTTGCCAGTCCTGTCTGGTCCAGCGACGGTGGGTTTGTGCCCAATGGCGACGTTGTTGCCGGTGATGTCTGGTGCGGACCTGCCTTACTACAGGCCTACAAGCCCTCAGTTCAGCCTCTCTCAGCTTATTACGGACAGTCTGAGCACTGATTGAGGGATTGTGCGTTCCTGGTGTAACTCTGACTGTTGTTGCCATGCTGTACCTGTCCCGCAGGTGTGATGTTCGGATGTACCGATCCTGTGCAGGTGTTGTTACACGTGGTCTGCCACTGCGAGGACGATCAGCTCTCCGTCCTGTCTCCCTGTAGCGCTGTCTTGGACGTCTCACAGTATGGACATTGCAATTTATTGCCCTGACCACATTTGCAGTCCTCATGCCTCCTTGCAGCATGCCTAAGGCACATTCACGGAGGTGAGCAGGGACCCTGGGCATCTTTCTTTTGGTGTTTTTCAGAGTAAATAGAAAGGCCTCTTTGGGGTCCTAAGTTTTCATAACTGACCTTAATTGACTACCGTCTGTAAGCTGTTAGTGTCTTAACGACTGTTCCACAGGGGCATGTTCATTAATTCATTGAACAAGCATTGGAAACGGTGTTTTAAACCACTTACAATGAAGATATGTGAAGTTATTTGGATTTTTACTCATTATTTTTGATAGACGGGGTCCTGAAAATGGACGTTTCTTTTGCTGAGTTTAAATTTCAACATTGCAAATTGACTGCAAAAAAACTAACCGATCACATATTTGACAAAAAACGGAATCATTTAAAACCTTGATAAGCTCACATGCCTCTTTATGTGTGGGTTTACATGGCAATAGATTTCCTAAATTAAAATCACTTGAAGCTTATTTCCTGGTGATTTTAGTCTTATGTCCCAAAATAATTATAAGTGTCAGAACTTGGGGGGCCTAATAAAATCACCTACTGGCCAACTCTGTCCCGCAGGCCGCCTATTTGGGAATCCTACCCTATAATAACTTATAAACTAGACCATGGCAGAACATTCTTAAAGATTCATTTCAGATTATTGTAGTTAAGCCCATATACGCTTCCACCATCTGCTGGCTACCTCATAATCCTTCATTTGTTATTAGTGTCAAGTTTTCTGTCCTCTCTGTCTCTAGGTGCTTTCCTCATCCCGTATGTCATCATGCTGGCTGTTGCTGGTATACCTCTGTTCTTCCTGGAGAGTTCCTTTGGTCAGTTCTGCAGCCAAGGCCCTGTCAATGTGTGGCGGGCTCTGCCCATATTTCAGGGTAAGACTAAGCCTGTACCCCTAATTTACCACCTAAGCCCAAACCGGTCCCAATTCAATGTCTACCCATTACTCTTCGTCTCAACCCTTCGATGTTTGCAGATACAGTATGTAAGGTATAAGCTATGTTTTTGGAACCTTCACCACTGCACTGCTTATACCTAGCCAGACTCTTCAGATCTGCAGACATTGAAGGGTAAAGGGCCAAAGGGAATGGTTAAGGAGTGGATTGGGACCAGCTGTATGACTTTCTTTCCACTTCTAGGAACTCATCCATTCCCTTCACCACTCAGACCTTTTGGGGAGTGTTTGCTACTACTCTCTGTTTGAATGTTGTGTGAGCAGACAGCCCATTACACCACGGGATCAGCTTTATTGACCTTAGAGGAAAATTGTATCAAGTTTGTTTGAGCAGTGTATTAATGGTTAACCATATGACCTGAATCTAAACTCGATGTATGAGCTGGAGGAACTATCAGTCTATACCCAGGGCTAACCCTATAAGGCTGCTAGTCCATTTACTGTATGTACCCAGCCCCTGAGCTAACCTATAACCCTACGAAGCCCAATGGGTTACTGTATCACTCTGTCAGACTGGCCTCTAGCTGCTGAATGTGCCAAAACACAGAACACATTCATGGTGCATATTGGACCAAGTCCTTCTCTACTGCTATTGGTTAGTTATAAAACTGTCAAGGGTAGTGTTTCCAAATCCTGTTTTTTGTTTTTAACCCTAGCACAACGTAACGCACCTGATTCACATTTGTTGTTTATTTCAATCCGGTGTGTAGCGCTAGAGCAAATGTGCACCCCTTTTGGATCCCCGGAACCAGGATTAAGAAAAATTGCTCTAGGATGTGCATGTAAGCAATTTCTTAGTAATACTTGTTTGTGAGCTGAAAATTTCTCTGAAAAGAGAAATTGTAGAAATTGCCCATAAGCACATCTTATTTTGTTATTATGTTTAGCACAAATTTGTTTACATCCTCATCATTTCTCCTTTGGCAAGATAATCCATCCACCTGATAAGTGTGGTATATCATTACACAGGTGAACTGGGGACAAAAAGCCACAAATGTTTTGTCACATAACACAATGCCACATGTTTTGAGGGAGTGTTCAATTGGCATGCTGACTGCAGGAATGCCCACCAGAACTGTTGCCAGAGAATTTTATGTTTTAGAGAATTTGGCAGTACGTCCAACTGGCCTCACAACTGCACACCACCTGCAACCACGCCAGCCTCCACATCCAGCTTTTTCACTTCCACCCATACAGCTGATGAAACTGTGGGTTTGCACAATTGAAGAATTTCAGCACAAACTGTCAAACCGTGTCATGGAAGCTCATCAGCTTGCTCGTTGACTTGACTACTGTTTGGCGTTTTACCTGATTTCAGTGGGCAAATGCTCATCTTCGATGGCAACTTGCACGCTAGAAAAGTGTGCTCTTCATGAATGATTCCCTGTTTCAACTGTACCGGGCACATGGTGATGAGTGCTTCTACGCCTGCATTGCTTGCTGTTTGGGGTTTTAGGCTGGGTTTCTGTACAGCATTTTGAGATATCAGCTGATGTAAGAAGGGCTTTATAAATCAATTTGATTTGATGAGTGTCATGTGGTGACAGGCATAAGCTACGGGCAACGAACACGATTGCATTTTATTACTGGCAATTTGAATGTACACAGATGAAAATGAAATTACCCCTTGATCATGTTTGGGATGCTCAGGGTCGACATGTACGACAGCGTGTTCCAGTACCCGCCAATTTCCAGGAACTTCGCACAGCCATTGAAGAGGAGTGGGACAATACTCCACAGGCCACAATCAACAACCTGATCAACTCTATACAAATGAGATGTGTCGCACTGCATGAGGCAAATGGTGATCCACGCACCTACTTTTATTTCTTTTTTTCTTTTTTTAAGGTATCTGTGACCAACAGATGCATATTTGTTTTCCCTGTCATGTGAAATCCATAGATTAAGGACTAATGAATTTATTTAAAGTGACTGAGTTTCTTATATGAACTGTAACTCAGTAAAATCTTTCGAATTGTGTATTTGTGGTCAGTGTAATTTTTGTACATTGCCACTGTAGTTATTCTTTCACATGCTTTGGCGGATACCTCCTGCCATAGAATGTCTCACTTATCATGTGTTCTCTGTTACGTCTTCCTTGGAAAATAGAATGTTTTCCTCAATGGGACTTCCTTGATTAGATAAATCTCAAGATGAGGAACTACAATGTGACCGGTTGACCAGTATACCAGGAAGCACTGGTTCTGGCTGTTTACCTTCGGCTGAATCAGTATGTGATAAAGATGGAACTTCACAGAACTTGTCAATAAAGTCACTGCTATCAGGGATGGTGACGATTCAATCTATTCAGAAAGTTAATTGAAATTCAAATATTGAAGAATCCGCCTTGATTTACATCTAACTCAATTCCTGCTCTCTCTCCTCACTCTCCCTTTCCCTATCCTCTCCAGGTGTGGGTGTAGCTATGGTTTTGGTCAGTACGTTAGTAGGCATCTACTACAACGTCATCATTTCCTACAGTCTCTACTACATGTTTGCCTCATTCCAGTCCCCTCTGCCATGGAGTGACTGTTTCTACTGGTCCAACAGCAACTGTAGCCTCACACCTAGAGGTACCTGTTTTATAATGTAGTGTCACATCTAAAGATGTAGTGAAGTTGCCCTGTTGTGCAGCTTTTACTCTTCTATCATGTTAATTAGGCTCCAAACAAAATAACCTTGACCAATATTTTCCATTACCTGACATTAATGTTTTCCATGATATGCTTTAATGAACATGACCTAGGTGAACCTGAACAGAGTGCCATGTAACGTTACCACTCTGACAATGGCTTCTGACCTCTACAGAAGTGTGCAACAATACCCTAGCTACCAACTGGAGTGAACCAGTAATTGTAGCCAACATGACGCTGTGGGAGAATGAGACTTGCCCAAAGGAAAACATCATCAGCATCCCAGTACAGAGCCCCAGCGAACAGTATTGGGAGTGAGTAACACACACACTTGATTCAATTTCACTAAGTTGAAAATACTTCAGAGGTCACACAGGTTGTGTTGAATGCCAGGTTGTCTCTATAATGCTATGTTGAAACTGATCCTGTCTGTAAGATTGACCACCTTACAGTCAGACAATCTCTTTGTCTATCCCCAGCCTGGTGGCCTTACAAAGGTCTAGTGGTCTGGATGAGACCGGTCCGGTGGTCTGGCATCTGGCTCTCTGTCTGCTACTGGGATGGCTGCTCATCGCTGCTGCCCTTTACAAAGGCATCAAGTCCTCAGGAAAAGTCTGTATGACCATTTCCTGTTTGTGTGTGTGATAGTGATGTGCGGGTTGACCCATAACCCACAATCGCCGCAGTTATATCCACGAGGCAAGCAGGTTTAGGGTCATGAAATATTGTTTAAAGGGAAAATGCTACCTTTCATTATTTTAGGCTAGCTGGCATAAGCTTTAGGGCCTAACTGTACGTGCACCAAGTAGCTTACATGTCAGTCGCCAAATGCATTTGGAACGGGCAGGACAAGTTAACGTCGATCCACGGAGGGAAAAAAAGGACAATGTCTGAGTTTAGAGAAAAGCTGTGAAATGGAGAGTTGAAAATAAAGACAAGGGAGGGCCAGAAAAGTAATATTTGAAGTGGTCAAAGAGGATGATAGCAGTGCTGGCTATGTTATGTGTGGTTGTCAAATTTGTACAGTGCCTCACAGTCACAAGACGGGGACTTCAAATAGGCCTATGGCACGTCAAGGGAATTGTAGCCTACTGTTGATGGGTTAAATGGAAACTGACTGTAGGTCTATAACCTCTCACTTAGCCTTAATATTAACAACTGCAGAATTTAAGCATTTCTTGCAGTAAAATGATACAGCATGATACAAATGTAGGCACCATTTTTACTCACAGTGGGAAAAGTGGAGTGGAGAAATATGATTTCTTTCTTTCAGCTTCTTGAGAGAATGCAAATCTGCAGTTAGATACAGTTTGTCGCAGTGCAATCTTTATCAGCATCATAAAAGCTGATACTATTTCAACCACAAAATATGCATCCAAGCTGAACTGAAATCTTATGAGAAACACGTTGGGTTGTTTTCACAGCTTTCTATTTCCTTACAACCGGTCAAACTGATATTATTTGGAAATTTTACACATCTTTTAAGTTTTAGTTATTTCATTTTCTTGCCGGGCCCTAAACATCTTTGCTCCATGGAAGTATCAGAGATGACTGAGAACTTTATCGATATCAACTAGATTCTGGTAAGCAAGGGTTTATTTAGTCTTGGGCAACAATGACAGAAGAGATGCTGCACATATCTAATTATAGACAAGTTGACTTACAAATAGCCTACCAAATCATTAGAAGTTACAAGCAAAAACATATCTGAAATCAGGCAAACTTAGTACTAAAAAAACCTAACGGTAACCTACAACATTCTCTATATTAGAGGGTTAGGGTCGGGTGCGGGCCTTCGATTTAAACTTATTACATATACTTGGGTGGTTGTCGATGGGTTATTAGCAATTGCGGGCGAACAAAGAGCTGACCTGCTCCCCACTAGTGTGTGAGTTGGTCCTGTCTTTCTAATGTGTGTCTTTCGGATGTGCATGTGTCCCTCTAATATTTTTGTGTGTGTCTGTCCCCAGGTTGTGTATTTCACCGCTACGTTTCCCTATGTGGTGTTGCTGATTCTTCTGATCCGGGGAGTTACACTAGAGGGCGCCAGAGACGGGATAGAGTTCTACATTGGCTCCCAGTCCAACCTCACAAAACTGGGCGAGGCAGAGGTTAGAGCCTAACCTCTTACCTGTCAACTCAAAATACACATGCTTGACTGAAATAACTAAATAGTAGGTATTTCTGGCAGGTGTGGAGAGATGCAGCCACACAGATCTTCTATTCTCTGTCAGTAGCGTGGGGTGGTGTCACGGCCCTGTCTTCATATAACAAGTTCCACAACAATGTGTTCAAGGACGCACTGACGGTCTGCCTCACCAACTGTGGTATGACTCAAACACCACACACGCACCAGATGGATGCTAATGGCATCATAAAGAAGAACTTTCAAGGTTTCATTCTGTTCCAGTACATCGTTTTTCCTTTCCCGTTTAATGGCACTCTATAGGTACCAGTGTGTTTGCAGGCTTCGCCATCTTCTCCATCTTAGGTCACATGGCTCATGTCTATGGAAAGCCTGTATCCGAGGTGGCCCAGGCAGGTGAGTAGTACACCACTGTACTGTGTTTAGCTTTACCTTACTGACACAATAGCCACTTAACAAACACTAACAAAGTGTGCGCGTGTGCATGCGTGTAGGTTTTGGCCTAGCATTTATTGCGTACCCTGATGCCCTGTCCAAGCTGCCAATTTCTCCTCTTTGGTCCATCCTCTTCTTCTTCATGCTGCTCACCCTTGGACTGGACTCGCAGTTCGCTGGCATAGGTCAGTCAGACACACACACACCCATGCACATGGGACACACACGCCAGGGTATTTCACTTACTGCCAACTATTTGGGGTATTTCAATTACTTTCAAAAACATTTGGAAGTAAGTATTTAGATATATATATATATATATATATTTTTTTTTAAAGACCAGTAGGTGAATATTGGAATGTATTTGGAAATACACTTGGAAAGTTTTTGAAAATACTCATACACTCCCATGCATTTTTAAAGATGCACTATGTAGAAATTGCTCTGCCACTTCCTGACTGCTAAAATTGGAATAGTTCACCTAATTTCAGTTTGTGCCAAAACAAGCAAGTATAGTGTAGAGAGTCATTGTAGCATCTAAAACGCTATGAAATATATTTTCCATAACAAAAAATATTGTATTTTCAGCTTTTTGACGTTGGTGTACAAAATACTAAAATGCACAGAAAAATAAGTATTTAAACAACAAATAGTTTGGACACCTACTCATTCCAGGATTTTTCTTTATTCTACATTGTAGAATAATAGGGAAGATATCAAAACTATGAAATAACACATGGAATCGTGTAGTAACCAAAAAAATGTTCAACAAAAAAATATTTTTGAGATATTTCAAAGTAGCCACCATGACAGCTTTGCACACTCTCTCAATCAGCTTCAGGAGGTTATCACCTGGAATGCTTTCCCATCAGTCTTGAAGGAGTTCCCACATTTGCTGAGCTCTTGTTGGCTGCTTTTCCTTCACTCTGCGGTCCAACTCATCCCAAACCATCTCAATTGGGTTGAGGTCGGGGGATTGTGGAGGCCAGGTCATCTGAAGCAGCACTCCATCACTCTCCGTCTTGGTCAAATAGCCCTTACACAGCCGGGAGATGTGTTGGGTCATTGTTCTGTTGAAAAACAAATGATAGTACCACTAAGCGCAAACCAGATGGGATGGCGTATCGCTGCAGAATGCTGTGGTAGCCATGCTGGTTAAGTGTGCCTTGAATTCTAAATAAATCAGTGTCACAAGCAAAGCACTATCACACCACCGCTCATATTTCTTGGCCCAAGCAAGTCTCCTCTTCTTATTGGTGTCCTTTTAGTAGTGGTTTCTTTGCAGCAATTCAACCATGAAGGCCTGATTCACATAGTCTCCTCTGAATAGCATTTATTTGGGCTGCAGCAGAGGTATCTCTGGGTCTTCCTTTCCTGGGGCGGTCCTCATGAGAGCCAGTTTCATCATAGCCCTTGATGGTTTTTGTGACTACACTTGAAGAAACTTTCAAAGTTCTTACTTTTCCAGATTGACTGACCATCATGTGCTAAAGTTATGGTAGACTGTTTATCTTTGCTTATTTGAGCTGTTCTTGCCATGATATGGACTTGGTATTTTACCAAATAGGGCTATCTTCTGTAAACCACCCCTACCTTGTCACAACACAACTGCTTGGCTCAAATGCATTAAGAAGGAAATAAATTCAACAAATTCACTTTTAACAAGGCAAACCTGTTAATTTAAATGTATTCCAGGTGACTACCTCATGAAGCTGGTTGAGAGAATGCAAAGAGTGTGCAAGGGTGGATACTTTGAAGAATCTCAAGTGTGAAATATATTTTGATTTGTTTAACACTATTTGTTTGGTTACTACATGATTCCATATTGCTTAGGTTTGATGTATTTTACAATGTAGAAAGTAATAAAAAATAAAGAAGCCCTTGAGTGAGTGTCCAAACTTTAGACTGGTAGTGTAATTACTCTACTCAGTACTTTGTTGAAGCACCTTTGGCAGTGAATACAGCTTCAAGTATTCTTTGGGTATAACGCTACAAGCTTGGCACACCTGTATTTGGGGAGTTTCTCCCATTCTACTCTGCAGATCCTTTGAAGCTCTGTCAGGTTGGATGGGAAGCATTGCTGCACAGATATTTTCAGGTCTCTCCAGAGATGTTCCATCGTGTTCAAGTCCGGGCTCTGGCTGAGCCACTCAAGAATATTGCTTTGTCTTGGCTGTGTGCTTAAGGTTGTTGTCCTGTTGGAAGGTGGAACTTCGCCCCAATGTGAGAACCTGCTCTAGAGTGATCAGGACTTCATCAATGATCTCTCTCTGTACTTTGCTCTGTTCAGGTGAGACTTGAAATTGAGCTCAGGCACATCCTGTTTCCATTGATCATCCTTGATGTTTCCACAACTTGATTTGGAGTACACCTGTGGTAAATTCAATTGATTGGACATGATTTGGAAAGGCGCACACACCTGTTAAGTAAGGTCCCACAGTTGACAGTGTGTCACGTTCAGACCATAGTTCTGTTATTTTATTCTTTGTTTTAGTATGGTCAGGGCATGAGTTGGGGTGGGCAGTCTGTTTGTTTTTCTATGTTGGTTTTTGTGTTCGGCCTTGTATGGTTCTCAATCAGAGGCAGGTGTCGTTAGTTGTCTCTGACTGAGAATCATACTCAGGTAGCCTGGGTTTCACTGTTGGGTTGTGGGTGTTTTGTTTCCGTGTGAGTGTTTGGTCACATGGTACTGTTTCGGCTTTGGTATAGTCACGTCATCGTTTATTGTTTTGATTCAGTGCTTTCTTTTATTAAAATCATCATGAACACGTACCACGCTGCGCTTTGGTCCGATCCTTACTCCTCCTCAGACGAAGAGGACGATATCCGTTACACAGTGCATGTCAGAGCAAAAACCAAGCCATGAGGTTGAAGGAATTGTCCGTAGAGATCTGAGACAGGATTGTGTCGGCACAGATCTGGGGAAGGGTACCAAAACCTTTTTGCAGCATTGAAGGTCCCCAACAACACAGTGGCCTCCATGATTCTTAAGTGGAAGAAGTTTGGAACCACCAAGAGTCTTCCTAGACCTGGCCGCACGGAAACTCTGAGCAATCGGGGGAGAAGGGCCTTGGAGGTGACCAAGAACCCAATGGTCACTCTGACAGAGCTCCAGAGTTCATCTGTGGAGATGGGAGAAACTTCCAGAACGACAACATCTCTAAAGCACTCCACCAATCAGGCCTTTTATGGTAGAGTGGCCAGACGGAAGCCACTCCTCGGTGAAAGGCGCATGACAGCGTGCTTGTAATTAGCCAAAAGGCACCTAAAGGACTTTCAGACCATAAGAAACAAGATTCCTTGGTCTGATGAAACCAAGATTGAACTCTTTGACCTGAATGCCAAATGTCACGTCTGGAGGAAATCTGGCAACATCACGCTGTGTGAAGTTTTATTTTTATTTTCTCAGCAGTAGGACTGGGAGACTAGTCAGGATCGAGGGAAAGATAAACGCTGGAAAGTGCAGACATCCTTGCTGAGAACCTGCTCAGGACTTCAGAATGGGTAGAAGGTTCACTTTCCAACAGAACAACCCTAATCACACAGCCAAGACAATGCAGGAGTGGCTTCGGGACAAGTCTCTGAATGTCCTTGAGTGGCCCAGCCAGACCCTGGACTTGAACCCAATCTCTGGAGAGACCAGAAAATAGCTGTGCAGTGACGCTCCCCATCCAACCTGACCGAGCTTGAGAAGAATGGGAGAAACTCCCGAAATACAGGTGTGCCAAGCTTGTAGCGTCATAGTCAAGAAGACTCAAGGCTGTAATCGCTGCCAACGGTGCTTCAACGAAGTACTGAGTAAAGGGTCTGAATACATATGAATATATGATATTTCAGGTTACATTTGTTTATAAATGTGTTAAAATAAACTGTTTGTGCTTTGTCATTATGGGGTATTGTGTAGATTGATGGGGAAAAGTTTTGATACAGCCTAAAATGTAACGTGAAATCGTGAAGGGGTCTGAATACTTTCCGTGTGTGTGTTTGCACACACACACACTACTAACTAGACCTGGACAGTGACCTCTGACTCTTGCCGTGTTCCCTCAGAGGTCATCTCCACCTGCCTACAGGATGCCTTCCCTGAAAGGTTCAAATCAAAACGCTCTATCATCTCTGTGGGAACCTGTGCCATCCTTTTCCTGCTCGGCCTGCCGTGCGTAACCCAGGTAAGTCCTTAGTTACCATAACTAAAATAGGTCCTTAGATACCACAATTTCGTTCACATTAATTTCTTGCGAATGCGTGTGATTACTGTCTGTGTGTCACTCCAGGCAGGGATATATTGGGTGACTCTGATGGATCAGTTCTGTGCTGGCTTTGTTCTACTGATCGCTGCTCTGCTGGAGCTTGTTGGGATTTTCTACTTCTACGGTAAATGGAAGTATATTACATGTTATAGCTACATCTACAGAATATATTGTGTGATGGGTACATATAGAGGATTTTTTTATGTTATCAAATGTATTTATATAGCCCTTCGTACATCAGCTGATATCTCAAAGTGCTGGGCAGAAACCCAGCCTAAAACCCCAAACGGCAATCAGTGCAGGTGTAGAAGCACGGTGGCAAGGAAAAACTCCCTAGAAAGGCCAAAACCTAGGAAGAAACCTATAGAGGAACCAGCCTATGAGGGGTGGCCAGTCCTCTTCTGGCTGTGCTGGGTGGAGATTATAACAGAACATGGCCAAGATGTTCAAATGTTCATAAATGACCAGCATGGTCAAATAATAATAATCACAGTAGTTGTCGAGGGTGCAGAAAGTCAGCACCTCAGGAGTAAATGTCAATTGGCTTTTCATAGCCGATCATTAAGAGTATCTCTACCACTCCTGCTGTCTCCAGAGAGTTGAAAACAGCAGGTCTGGGACAGGTAGCACGTCCAGTGAACAGGTCAGGATTCCATAGCCGCAGGCAGAACAGTTGAAACTGGAGCAGCAGCACGGCCAGGTGGCTTGGGGACGGCCAGGTTGACTGGGGACAGCAAGGAGTCATCATGCCAGGTAGTCCTGAGGCATGGCCCTAGGGCTCAGGTCCTCCGAGAGAAAGAGAGAATTAGAGAGCGCATACTTAAATTCACACAGGACACCGGATAAAAGACAGGAGAAGTACTCCAGATATAACAAACTGACCCTAGCCCCCCGACACATAAACTACTGCAGCATAAATAATGGAGGCTGAGACAGGAGGGGTCAGGAGACACTGTGGCCCCATCTGATGATACCCCTAGACAGGGCCAAACAGGAAGGATATAACCCCACCCACTTTGCCAAAGCACAGCCCCCACACCACTAGAGGGATATCTTCAACCACCAACTTACCATCCTGAGACAAGGCCGAGTATAACCCACAAAGATCTCTGCCACGGCACAACCCAACGGGGGGTGCCAACCCAGACAGGAAGATCACGTCAGTGACTCAACCCACTCAAGTGACGCACCCCTCCTAGGGACGACATGAAGGAGCACCAGTAAGCCTGTGACTCAGCCCCTGTAATAGGGTTAGAGGCAGAGATTCCCAGTGTAGAGAGGGGAACCGGCCAGGCAGAGACAGCAAGTTCGGTTCGTTGCTCCAGAGCCTTTCCGTTCACCTTCACACTCCTGGGCCAGACTACACTCAATCATATGACCCACTGAAGAGATGTGTCTTCAGGAAAGACTTCAAGGTTGAGACCGAATCTGCGTCTCTCACATGGATAGGCAGACCATTCCATAAAAATGAAACTCTATGGGAGAAAACCCTGCCTCCAGCTGTTTGCTTAGAAATTCTCGGGACAATTAGGAGGCCTGCGTCTTGTGACCGTAGCGTATGTGTAGGTATGTATGGCAGGACCAAATCAGAGAGATAGGTAGGAGCAAGCCCATGTAATGCTTTGTAGGTTAGCAGTAAAACCTTGAAATCAGCCCTTGCCTTAACAGAAAGCCAGTGTAGGGAGGCTAGCACTGGAGTAATATGATCAAATGTTTTGGTTGTAGTCAGGATTCTAGCAGCCGTATTTAGCACTAACTGAAGTTTATTTAGTGCTTTATCCGGGTAGCCGGAAGGTAGAGCATTGCAGTCGTCTAACCTAGAAGTAATAAAAGCATGGATACATTTGTATGCATCATTGGACAGAAAGTTTCAGATTTTTGCAATGTTACGTAGATGGAAAAAAGCTGTCCTTGAAACAGTCTTGATATGTTCGTCAAAAGAGAGATCAGGGTCCAGAGTAACGCAGAGGTCCTTCACAGTTTTATTTGAGATGACCGTACAACCATCAAGATTAATTGTCAGATTCAACAGAAGATCTTTGTTTCTTGGGACCTAGAACAAGCATCTCTGTTTTGTCCGAGTTTAAAAGTAGAAGGTTTGCAGCCATTCACTTCCTTATGTCTGAAACACAGGCTCCTAGTGAGGGCAGTTTTGGGGATTCACCATGTTTTATTGAAATGTACAGCTGTGTGTCATCCGCATAGCAGTGAAAGTTAACGTTATGTTTTTGAATGGCATCCCCAAGAGGTAAAATATATAGTGAAAACAATAGTGATCATAAAACGGAACCTTGAGGAACATCGAAATTTACAGTTGATTTGTCAGAGGACAAACCATTCACAGAGACAAACTGATATCTTTCTGACAGATAAGATCTAAACCAGGCCAGAACTTGTCCGTGTAGACCAATTTGCATTTCCAATCTCTCCAAAATAATGTGGTGATCGATGGTATCAAAAGGAGGAGGACAGGAGCACGAGGACAGATGCAGAGCCTCGGTCTGATGACATTAAAAGGTCATTTACCACCTTCACAAGTGCAGTCTCAGTTATATGATCGGGTCTAAAACCAGACTGAAGCATTTCCTATACAGTGTTTGCCTTCAGGAAGGCAGTGAATTGCTGCGCAACAGCTTTTTCAAACAAATTTGAGAGGAATGGAAGATTCGATATAGGCCAATAGTTTTTTCTATTTTCTGGGTCAAGGTTGGGCTTTTTCAAGAGAGGCTATGGAGGGGCTGTATTGTCATTGCTTTTGTCCAATCACAATGCACATACACTGAGTATACCAAACATTAGGGTGCCCCCCTCCCCCATTTTCCCCCTCAGAACAGCCTCAATTCATTGGGGCACGGACTCAACAAGGTGCCGAAAGCGTTCCACAGGGCTGCTGGCCCATGTTGATTCCAATGCCTCCCACAGTTGTCAAGTTGGCTGGATGTCCTTTGGGTGGTGGATGAAACCCCAGCAGCATTGCAGTTATTGACACAAACTGGTGCACCTCCATAACCCGTTTAAAGGCACTTCAATATATTGTCCTGCCCATTCACCCTCTGAATGGCACACATACACAATCATGTCTCAAGACTTAAAAATCCTTTATCCTGTCTCTTCTTCATCTATACTGATTTTGAAGTGGATTTAACAAGTGACATCAATGAGGGATCATCGTTTTCACCTGGCTTAACCTGGTCATTGGAAAGAGCAGGTGTTCTCAATGTTTTGTATACTCAGTGTATATATTGCATGTTATATTATAGCTATATACAGTATAGTACATGTTATAGAGTATGGCACATTCTGTGTTTGTTTGAAGGAGGAAATCGTTTCATTAAGGACATAGAGATGATGATTGGGACGAGGAGCTCTCTCTTCTGGCTGTGGTGGAGAGCATGCTGGTTTTTCATCACTCCTGCTGTCATCACTGTGAGTAATCTCTCTGTCTTTCTCTTAATAATTTAGATTCTATCCTACCTGGCTCTCTGTTCCAGGGTCCTCATTTCTTTAACCCCTGTTCTCTGGCACGCATACACACTTCTCTAATGCATGTGTGTATTGTGTAGGTGATCTTGGTGTGGTCGTTGTTGACTTTCCGTCCGCCATCCTACGGTACGGTGCAGTACCCTGCGTGGGGTGTGGCTCTGGGATGGTGTATGATCGCTTTCTGTCTCATCTGGATACCCCTCGTCGCCGTCTGGAAAATACTCTGTGCCCAAGGAAACCCGTGGCAGGTAGGTGTGTCTGGCAGAGATGTGGATGCTTAGGACTTCTGAGAGTGTTTGGAACTTCTCCTGGAATTGTCAATCCTTTTTTTAGCCAGGTATCAAACCCAGGTCCTGGAAAGTTCAGGTCAAAAGCATGCAGTTTATCAAACCAAACTCTCCAAATACAGGTGTGCCAAGCTTGTAGTGTCATACCCAAGAAGACTCTAGGCTGTAATTGCTGCCAAAGGTGCTTCAACTAAGTACTGCGTAAATGGTCTTATGTAATACTTATGTAAATGTGACATTTCTGTTTATTTTTAATACATTTGCAAAAATGACTACGAACCTGTTTTTTGTTTTTCCTAGTGATTACAGGGTATTGTGTTTTAGATTGAGGGATTAAAACAAATTCCATTTTAGAAGGCTGTAACATAGTAATGTGGAAAGTCAAGAGTTCTGAATTCTTTCCTAATGCCCTGTATACAGGGAGTACCAGTACCAAGTCGATGTTCAGAGGTAATTGAGTTAGCTGTGTACATATATGTAGGGGTAAAGTGACTAGGCAAAAGGATAGATAGACAGTAGCATGTGTGTGGCATGTTATGAGTTGTAGATTCAGGCTGACGGTCAGCATCAGATATGTCATGATTCATTTCTTCCCCACCATCCGAGTCATTTTCATTCAGATCTTGTAGCGGCGCTAACGCAGCATGTGCATCCATTCGTCTTGGTCTTCTTATTGTAAATTACACACGATCTCACTGTGTACTCCAAGTAGACCAGAGTAGACTAAGACTGCTTGGATTCAGTGGACTGATATAAGGTACATACCATATTGAGATTATGATTAGAATATGCCAATGCAATAGAATGGCCCACCCTGTTCTTCATTATGCATTATTCGCTTCCCCTCGCTCATCAACGCACCCTTTCTCCCCATCATAACTTACAGCAAAACCATACGAAAAATGACATTCCCTTCTAAAACTGGTTATAACTCCAGTTCTGTTTGCGATATTAAGATTCTAACTGCAGTGTGTAATATAGACTTATTTAGTAAAAATGAAGGTCGTCAGGGGGCTTGACTTTAATGGTGGAGTAATAAAAAAAGAATCAAATGCAGCCAATGTTACTTCTTTAGCATTTCTAGTGTTAATCAAATCAAATGTATTTATATAGCCCTTCGTACATCAGCTGATATCTCAAAGTGCTGTACAGAAACCCAGCCTAAAACCCCAAACGGCAAGCAATGCAGGTGTAGAAGCACGGTGGCTAGGAAAAACTCCCTAGAAAGGCCAAAACCCAGGAAGAAACCTAGAGAGGAACCAGGCTATGTGGGGTGGCCAGTCCTCTTCTGGCTGTGCCGGGCAGAGATTATAACAGAACATGGTCAAGATGTTCAAATGTTCATAAATGACCAGCATAGTCAAATAATAATAAGGCAGAACAGTTGAAACTGGAGCAGCAGCACAGTCAGGTGGAAGTTGAAACTGGAACAGCAGCACGGCCAGGTGGACTGGGGACAGCAAGGAGTCATCATGTCAGGTAGTCCTGAGGCATGGTCCTAGGGCTCAGGTCCTCCGGGAGAAAGAAAGAAAGAGAGAATTAGAGAGAACACACTTAAATTCACACAGGACACCGAATAGGACAGGAGAAGTACTCCAGATATAACAAACTGACCCTAGCCCCCTGACACATAAACTACTGCAGCATAAATACTGGAGGCTGGGACAGGAGGGGTCAGGAGACACTGTGGCCCCATCCGAGGACACCCCAGGACAGGGCCAAACGGGAAGGATATAACCTCACCCACTTTGCCAAAGCACAACCACCAACTAACCATCCTGAGACAAGGCCGAGTATAGCCCACAAAGATCTCAGCCACGGCACAACCCAAGAGGAGGGGGGGGGGGGCAACCCAGACAGGAAGATCACATCAGTGACTCAACCCACTCAAGTGACGCACCCCTCCCAGGGACGGTATGAAAGAGCCCCAGTAAGCCAGTGACTCAGCCCCTGTAATATGGTTAGAGGCAGAGAATCCCAGTGGAAAGAGGGGAACCGGCCAGGCAGAGACAGCAAGGGCGGTTCGTTGCTCCAGAGCCTTTCCGTTCACCTTCCCACTCCTGGGCCAGACTACATTCAATCATATGACCCACTGAAGGGTGGGTCATATGATTCTGCCTGTGTATCTCCAAGCATCCTCTCTATTACAGTGCATTGTGTCTCTGTCTGCAGCGTATGTGTGCTGTGTGTTCTCCTGTGGAGGGTTGGGGTCCATACCTGGAGGTCCACCGTGGCGGGCGTTATGCAGACGGACAACGGTACTATAGGAAGAACTCTCTCCACCTGCCAGACAACAATGTTTACCACATCTCCAACCACCTCACACGCCTCTAACCCCCTGGTGTGTGTGTGTGTGTGTGTCAACATTTGGTATCACCACTTTTCATAAGGTTTTTATAAGCGTTGTATACTTATTTCTTTTTACCACTATCTGATCACAATGATTCATGCTTTGTTTCACTTTGCACTGTGGTGTGGTCAGCTTTTAAAATTTTAACATCACAGATTTTAAATGTTTTTTTTTTTGTGTACATGTTTTCTACTTGTTAAATGTCAATGCCTTAACTTAAACTGTCATGTTAATGACCACTTAGCCTGGTAACGTTTGACCGTAATAAAGGACTACTCTCTCTGCTATTCGCTGTTTGTTAAATGGATTCTATTGAAACTAAACTGACAGAGGGTGTTTGAGCAAGGTTGGCCGTCATTGGAAATAATAATAATAATAATCTCTAGTTGAATACTTAAACATTTTATTTTATTAAAGTTGAGTTGCTAATATTGATCACTTACTGAGTAGTTATGTGGGATGCAAGGTGATTTGTAGATCAGTGATTCTGCACAGTTCAAGTGCAATGTAGTTGACCACAAAGGAAGTAAAGTGACATACAGCAGGATGCATTCATATTTTGGGAGTTTATTAGAGTGGGTTAGACATTACATGGTGCAGATGTTAGAATGGGCCATGACAACTGGCCCTAACAACAACACAGCCTTTAAACCCAGCTCCTTCATGACATACTTAGGAGTCGGAACTATTTAATGAAGCTGATGAAACGACCTGGGAGAGATGAGATTGGGTTGATATCATTTCAACTACTATTTGAACCCAGATCTGGTTGAGATAGTGATGGAGAGGGTTGTGAATGTAACAGAGTAGTATGCTACTCCATTACCCTCTAGTCATATATTTTCCCCCACATATACAAACACAGATCTTGATCTGGAAGCTCTTGATGTTATCGTATCTGACCGGCACGTTCTGCTTGTTGTAGGGCACCATCTGGGTAGAGTCCCAGACCTCGATCTCCCTGCTTCAGGAAGGTGCAGATCTAAAGACACACTTACGTTAGGGTTGGGAGTTTACATCATCTTCAAAGGGAAGCCTGCTTCAGGAAGCTGCAGATGTAATCACACACACACTGTGTTTGAGTCCAAAATGGCACCCTGTTCCCCATATAGTACACTACCTTTAACCAGAGTACACAAGTATGGCAGGAATAGGGTGTCATTTCACACCTACTGTATCCTGGTCCTGTGTCAGTTACTTCATAGTAGGCCAAGAAGCCAGCCTGTCTGGTGAAGAGTCCGGCAGGGCCGGGGCCAATGGTGGGAGCACCCACAGCAGTGTTAGAGCCACTGGCCTGCTGAGAGGTGTGGCAAATCCAGCCAGGAGCTTCTCGGCAGGGGCACTGTTGCTTTTCCAGTACTTCATGGCATAGTCCTTAGAACACACAGTATCTGGTAGTGAAAACACTAGAGAGCAAAGGTTGGAAAAATAAAGATGTTACTCACACTCAACTGGAACCTAGACAGGCAGGAAGAGACTGATTTGATAAACAGGGGAAGAGATGGGTAGAGAGAAATATGAGGGAGATAAAGAGGGAAGTAGAGTGAAAGTGTCTCGCCACATTGTAGTAGATATGGTTTCCCTGATCAGCCGGTCCTTGGTAGAGGGCTGTTTTCTCCAGTGTTGAATTCCCAAGATCCATGGAAGTCATAGGTCATCACATTCAGAAGGCCAGCAGCCTGAGTGTTAGGGAGAGAGATACAAATATATATTTAGTGGCTTGAATAAACAAACTATTTCCAATATGCAAGGTATTATTTGATAGTGCATGTTTTTGTGTACACATTTTGCATGAGAATTGATATCATTGAGGCCCAGTGTGTATGTACTGACCGTCCAATCTTGGGGATCTGGTATGCAGTGTCAATGGTCCTCTTTCCGGACACAGCTGCAGTCAGAATCAGACGAGGACGGTTGGTCATCTTTCCCTCAACCTCGAAGACAGCCATCAGCTCCTAGAGGGAGACAGCACACAGATGGGTGTGTCATGACTAGCCTGTTTGGGTCAGGTTACCGTGTACCACACTTCTACAAGAGACATCTCTCACACCCGCCAGAGGGGGAGAGATGGAGAGGTATGGAGGTGGGGAGTTCTGACACCTCACACCCATTGTAAATCTTAAAGTAGCAGACAAAATCCCTTTGTCCTCTCCCTTTGTCCTTTTCACTACCAGATACTTTGAGGCGGCAGGGTAGCCTAGTGGCTAGAGCGTTGGACTAGTAACCGAAAGGTGCAAGTTCGAATCCCCGAGCTGACAAGGTACAAATCTGTCGTTCTGCCCCTGAACAGGCAGTTAACCCACTGTTCCTAGGCCGTCATTGAAAATAAGAATTTGTTCTTAACTGACTTGCCTAGTAAAATTAAAATAAAAAATTAAACTGTGAAGGAATGTAATGTATGATGGGCCTATGGAGAACCTACCTCAGAACAGTAACATGCAATAAATGGACTTTGGGACAATAAGTTTCGCCAGCCAAAATGGAGTAATGACGATAGATGGAATATGAAAATGAATGTCGTTTTTGTTATGTTATTAAAGGTTAAACAACGACATAATGCAGAGTTACAGACCACTAAGAGAAAGGACACTGACATCTTGAGGACAATCAGAGAGTTACACCCGGTAACTGAAGAAGTGCCGTCATCTGAGGAGAAGGCGAACCCAGTCCACGAAGAGGCACCCCATTGGAGACCTTCGACACATCATTACATCATTATATTCTGACCCATAAGAGCGGCAGTTCGGGTCAAGGTTAGGGTTAAACTAAGCATAGTTTACAAATGTACCCAAGTGTGCTTTTCTCTTGTACTCTCTCCCTCTCTCTCTCTCTTTTGAAATCCCCATTTTGTGTAACACGTGTCATATTGTGTTGGTCCGCTAGGGACCTGTTTCAGTGTACTAAGATCTATTCAATAACCTAGACTGTGTGTTTGTGTATGTGTATCTTATATTATCATTTTATCTTGATAGTAAATAAATAATCAACTCAATTGGTGTGGTATGGATTTATTTAGTGTGACTCAGGTTAGTGCAGATTCACGGATTATGCGACATTCAGAATGAGACAGTAGAGGAAATTAATTAATTAGCGACTGTTGTAAAATCAATGTTCTGATATTCTTTGAGTTAATTTGGGAAATAGAAACTCAATAAAGCCAAACCTTCCCATGGTGCCCCAGGTTACTGAATTAATAATTACCTGATTCATTTAATCACGTAATTATAAACACAAGACGGTAACCCGGAAGTGAAAAATAAAAGAAACTGGTCTCCTCCAGGAGACCTCTTCCGGGTTACCGTCTTCTGGGCTCCACGGAATGCTGTCTCCTCTGTGAACCCCTTGGTTCTAGCAGACCGTGAGGACGTCTATCTGGTAGCAACCTCTCAGTACCTCAAATAAATACAAAAATGTCACATGCGCCGAATACAACAGGTGAAGACCTTACCGTGAAATGTTTACTTGTGAAATGCCCTTAACCAACAATGCAGTTCAAGAAACAGAGTCAAGAAAATATTTACTAAATAAACTGAAGTAAAAAAAATCTAATAAGTTAGTCGAGGTAATTTTGTAAAGTGACTATATATAATAAACAGCGAATAGCTGATATGTAAAAACAAAGGGTGGGGGGTCAATGTAAATAGTCTGGGTGGCCAATTGATTAATTGTCCAGCTGTCTTATGGCTTAGGGGTAGAAGCTGTTAACCCTTTGAGGAACCATTTTTGGTTCCAGGTAGCACCCTTTTGAGGTCCATGTAGAACCCTTTATACAGAGGCTTCTACGTGGAACCCAAAAGAGTTATACTGGAACCAAAAAGGGTTGTCCTCTGGAGACAGCCAAAGAACCCTTTTAGAACAGAGTGTAGGCTGTTCATGGGGCTGGCAACCCCAGTCCTTAGAAACAGACTGACCACAGCAGCATTGACAAAATGCATAGCTAGAGGACATTTGCCAGTGGCCTATTCCCTCACCAGGGAGCCAGAGCCTTAGTATAGAGCCTTGTATGTTTGAATGTTCCGGATTCAATCGGTGATTGTCATTACAATTAAAATATAAATACAATTTTAGCTTTGGTACATTTAGTTATAAGCTAAATAAGCCAGAAAGTGCTTCCACTTACCAATGCCAATGAGTACATTGCTCCATGGTTGCTCTGTACTTTGCTCCATGGTTGCTCTGTACTTTGCTCCATGGTTGCTATGTACTTTGCTCCATGGTTGCTCTGTACTTTGCTCCATGGTTGCTCTGTACTTTGCTCCATGATTGCTCTGTACTTTGCTCCATGGTTGCTCTGTACTTTGCTCCATGGTTGCTCTGTACTTTGCTCCATGGGCTGCTGAACCCTTTTATACTCTCAGTGACTTCTCCTATCTCTCTCATATCTCTATGGCTTTTCCATTATACAACAAAACTCAATAAGCCTCATTCACCTGTTTGAACAAGGGTTTCTGCTGCCTTCACTAAAACTCTGATAAACTTCATACATCCTTGTTTTAAGATATTATTAGCTGACAATTAAAAAGCAAGTCTGTTTTCAGTTGTAATAATTTGCAGAAAAGTACAACCATAGGGACGGGATAATTAATAAACCCTTAGCCTTTTCAGTACACCCTAGCCCCTAGAACTAGCCCTTGCACCTTAGCTAGCCCCCTTCTCCTACCACCAACCCCCTATATACTTGTAAAAATTGACCTTGAAATGGGATAGATGTAAATGATATGGTGAACATTCCACCAAGTCCAGCTCAAGGTTGAGCTCAGCCCATATACCTATCTTATGTTTCTGTTCTACTTGCAGTAGGCTGGAGGTTGGGGTAGGGAAGTGCCTCTGGGATAGGGGTATGAGGAGTGACTAAAGGGTAAGGGACAAGGGGTTGATTTAAAAATGAACGGGCTTAAGACAGACCTGTGTAACCTCATGATCTGCCTGGCAAAAGTTTTGGTACTTGCCAAATAGTTAGGTTGGTTTATCTGGCTGTAGTGTAATTGTAATAATGTATTACAATGCAGCCATATATAAAGTGCAAAATAACAGATATCTCTAGCTTAAATTGACACATTTTGATGGGGATTTTGTTATTATGTTAATTAGGTTGATGCACCGGTGTGTCAATCGACTATAGGGGGTTAAACGAGAAGTAGCTGTTCTGGAACCAAGAAATCCCGGACTCCCTTATCTGGTTTAGAGAAGGCGGATATGTTCAGGGAATCCTGAATTTGTTAAACCATCTTTCAGGGAATACCCTGCTGGCTAGGGATAGAAGCTATTGCCTTTTCCCATTTGTTCGGCCCATTTCCACCCCTGATCATAGCTAGCTAGAAAGGTATTTGGTAAACCATCTAGAAAACATAGGCTAATAAGCAATCATTTAAGCCTGTAAGCTATAGCTAATAAGAAAGCTAACTAAACTAACTAGTGAATATGCTTCATCATATTAATCTAGCTAGCTAAAGAGTTGTAATTTTATCCACAGTAAGCTATATAATGGTATAGCTAATAAACCCAGCTATCGAGATGGATAATGTGTAATTAAATTATCCTAAACTGCCTCTCAGTAGCTGTCATTGCCGGTGGAATGTATTCATGGATGCCAATGGAAGCTAGGCTTCCGCAAATGATTTTACCCACACTACTGATCACTGCAAGTTATCTTGTTCCCTCTTCTGTTTACCTGGCTATGCAAATGAGATGACATCATCAGTCTAGTTAGGTGAATGAGGAAAGAGATGTGAAATTTGTGGGAGATTTGATATCTTTCCGCTGAATAGGATGGTTTCCTACAGTTTAGTCGTTGATGTCATATCACAACACATGGAGAAAAATGATGTTATGTAGTCAAAACTGGCTTTGTAATGTTGGTTGCACCATATGATATTAGTGTTTTTCAAATGCTCAGACAAAAGTATTTAAAATAAAATTATTCCTTCCTATCTGTCACACCCTGATCTGTTTCACCTGTCTTGTGATGGTCTCAAACCCCCACCAGGTGTCTCCCATTACCTCATGTGTATTTATACCTGTGTTTCCTGTTTGTCTGTTGCCAGTTCGTCTTGTCCCATCAAGTCCTACCAGCGTGTTGCAGTGATTCCTGTGCTCTAGTTTTTGTTTTTCTTGGTCTTCCTAGTTCTGACCTTTTTGCCTGTCCTCCTAACCTTGATCCTGCCTGCAGTCCGGTACCTGCCTGACTCTGATTTGGATTATGACTCTTTGCCTGCACCTACTGATTGCCTGCTGTCCTGTACCTGTCTACAATCTGATTTGGATTATGACCCTTTGCCTGCCTTGACTTACCTTTTGCCTGCCCCTTGTACTGTAATAAACTATGAGACCCCTGTGTCTGCATCTGGGTTTTAGCCTGAGTCCTGATAAACTCAATATTTTGACAATATTTCATTATATAATCACATAGTTAAATATTTGCAGTTTTCTTTTGGGTTACAACAATTTCACAACACTTTTTCTGTTGAAATTCAACCTTGGACGGTTCCACCACATGACATTTTTACAGTTTGATATGCCATAACTGTAAAAATGGATCATTCCTTGTGATAAATTGATGCAGTGCCAAATAAAACAGAACATGTAGAAATGTACTGTAAGAAGATTTTTTGTATTTATAGTTTTTTAAATATAAAATATTTCATTGGACACAAATAACAGGCCACATCAATTGCCCATGAATGTATAGCAACACCAAATCAAAGCTCTATAATGGAAGGTCACAATATTGAAGATGATAACTTAGGAGTAACCCAAAGTTACTAAGTTAACCAACTTAATTCTCTGCATTTCTGCAATATTGTAACAAATCATAACAATTAGACTGTCCCCATTGCCTAGATCTTTCCATATATTGTACATGATATGACACTGATGCTGGGATTAAACATTGCGTGCAGTAGTCTAGTATTTACTGTTTGCCGGAAACAGTGAACACAATAACACACATTTCTCTGATGACAACAATGTGTTAATATTCTGTGAACAAAACACTTCACAGTGAATTTTGCATTCACTGATAACAAGTTTTGCAAAATGTGGTCTAAGATATGCAAGTCAGGTACAAAGAAAGTAAAATAAGTACTGTAAAAGTACTGTAAATGTATTTGAGCATTTGCCCATTGCTGTTCTGCCATAGATAGGTTTCAGCACAGATCCAAAAATTCCTTTTATACTATTGAAAAAAAACTGTAAGCCTCTCCTGAGCTCATTGTGTTGAGAATTTAGTTGCGATGGAGGTAGGACTATATACTTTAAATCTATATTCCTCAAGGGGCAACAACACATGCAGTTCAATCTGGATTTTACCCATCTGCAGGGTGATGCAATTTTTTATTTAGTGATATGTTTTGTTAACTACCTGTTTGGGAGATATTAGGTATGGTTAAATGTTTTCTGAGGCATTGCCAGTGCTTAATTCGTAAATCGGGAGGAGCCGGAACAGAGAGTGAGCATGAGAGGAAGGTGACCTGGGGAGTTCAGAGGTACCAGAACGCATGAGAAAAAAAATCACCTTTATAACAAAGCATTGCATGCATATTGTTGTATTTATGTAGTGGCATACAGCAGTAGAGTAGAGGCATACAGCAGTAGAGGAGTGACATACAGCAGTAGAGGAGTGACATACAGCAGTAGAGGAGTGGCATACAGCAGTAGAGGAGTGACATACAGCAGTAGAGGAGTGACATACAGCAGTAGAGGAGTGACATGCAGCAGTAGAGTAGAGGCATACAGCAGTAGAGGAGTGGCATGCAGCAGTAGAGTAGAGGCATACAGCAGTAGAGGAGTGGCATACAGCAGTAGAGTAGAGGCATACAGCAGTAGAGGAGTGGCATACAGCAGTAGAGTAGTGGCATACAGCAGTAGAGGAGTGACATACAGCAGTAGAGGAGTGGCATACAGCAGTAGAGGAGTGACATACAGCAGTAGAGGAGTGGCATACAGCAGTAGAGGAGTGACATACAGCAGTAGAGGAGTGACATACAGCAGTAGAGGAGTGGCATACAGCAGTAGAGGAGTGACATACAGCAGTAGAGGAGTGGCATACAGCAGTAGAGGAGTGACATACAGCAGTAGAGGAGTGGCATACAGCAGTAGAGGAGTGACATACAGCAGTAGAGGAGTGGCATACAGCAGTAGAGGAGTGACATACAGCAGTAGAGTATAGGCATACAGCAGTAGAGGAGTGGCATACAGCAGTAGAGTAGAGGCATACAGCAGTAGAGGAGTGGCATACAGCAGTAGAGGAGTGACATGCAGCAGTAGAGTAGAGGCATACAGCAGTAGAGGAGTGGCATACAGCAGTAGAGGAGTGACATGCAGCAGTAGAGTAGAGGCATACAGCAGTAGAGTAGAGGCATACAGCAGTAGAGGAGTGACATACAGCAGTAGAGGAGTGGCATACAGCAGTAGAGGAGTGACATGCAGCAGTAGAGTAGAGGCATACAGCAGTAGAGGAGTGGCATACAGCAGTAGAGGAGTGACATACAGCAGTAGAGGAGTGGCATACAGCAGTAGAGGAGTGACATGCAGCAGTAGACTAGAGGCATACAGCAGTAGAGTAGTGGCATACAGCAGTAGAGGAGTGACATACAGCAGTAGAGGAGTGGCATACAGCAGTAGAGGAGTGACATGCAGCAGTAGAGTAGAGGCATACAGCAGTAGAGTAGTGGCATACAGCAGTAGAGGAGTGACATGCAGCAGTAGAGTAGAGGCATACAGCAGTAGAGTAGTGGCATACAGCAGTAGAGTAGTGACATACAGCAGTAGAGAAGTGACATACAGCAGTAGAGTAGTGGCATACAGCAGTAAAGTAGAGGCATACAGCAGTAGAGTGGTTGTTTACAGCAGTAGAGTAGAGGCATACAGCAGTAGAGTAGAGGCATACAGCAGTAGAGTAGAGGCATACAGCAGTAAAGTAGAGGCATACAGCAGTAGAGTAGTGGTTTACAGCAGTAGAGTAGTGGTTTACAGCAGTAGAGTAGAGGCATACAGCAGTAGAGTAGAGGCATACAGCAGTAGAGTAGAGGCATACAGCAGTAGAGGAGTGGCATACAGCAGTAGAGTAGAGGCATACAGCAGTAGAGTAGTGGCATACAGCAGTAGAGTAGTGGCATACAGCAGTAGAGGAGTGGCATACAGCAGTAGAGTAGAGGCATACAGCAGTAGAGTAGTGGCATACAGCAGTAGAGGAGTGGCATACAGCAGTAGA
Source organism: Oncorhynchus kisutch (assembly GCF_002021735.2). Classification (NCBI taxonomy): domain Eukaryota; kingdom Metazoa; phylum Chordata; class Actinopteri; order Salmoniformes; family Salmonidae; genus Oncorhynchus; species Oncorhynchus kisutch. The sequence continues at coordinate 56,436,059 of NC_034178.2, read as the reverse complement.
GTAGAGGCATACAGCAGTAGAGTAGAGGCATACAGCAGTAAAGTAGAGGCATACAGCAGTAGAGTGGTTGTTTACAGCAGTAGAGTAGAGGCATACAGCAGTAGAGTAGAGGCATACAGCCGTAGAGTAGAGGCATACAGCAGTAGAGTAGAGGCATACAGCAGTAGAGTAGAGGCATACAGCAGTAGAGTAGAGGCACTTACAGTTGTTGCACACATGGGGTAACATTTTTAGTAGCCCAGGGTCCGGGAAAATGTTTGCTTTTTACAAACGCATTTCACACAATTCTATGTTATTTTACATGACTGGAGACTTTGCCAGAATCTTTTTTAATACCGCACAAATGATCGAAATGGAAGGGTACTTTGACTCTGACAAACTGAGATTCTGAGATCCATAAAAATGACCTTGTCTTGAGTCCATCAATAGCCTAGGCCTAGGTGTGTGGAGATACATATTGTAGGCTTCCTCTATGAGGAGGAAATTATAGTCCTAAAAATGCTTTCCAGTTTCACTGACTCACCCAATGATGCGCAGACTCGCTGGTGATGGCGGATGCGCTCGCCAAAAGCCTATCTCTTGTTTGCAATATTTGGAAGTTGATCAAATATTTTGGTAGCCTACAGCATAGTCTTCTCTTTTCAGCTGGAGCCATTTGCTTTCCGACCTGTGTTTTTCCTTGATTGTATTTGAAATATTGCGAAATGCCTGCTTTGTCTGCATGTTGTTTTGTCTGCATGATATTCCTTGTTATTGGGCTACAATCCACAGCTAGGCAATTTAAAAAATATATCTATTGGTCCTCTGTGGTTAAATTATAGGCCTTCTTGTGCTGTAGTAGGCTATTCTAAATTATTTCATTTATTTCTGAACAGACAGCAGTAATTATATAACCACTCCTGCTGTCTCTAGGGAGTTGAAAACAGCAGGTCTGGGACAGGTAACATGTCCAGGGAACAGGTCAGGGTTCCATAGCCGCAGACAGAAGTTCATAGGAACACATAGGAACACATCAAATGTGTTGTCAAATGAAAGCAAAGAGTCTATTTTTGGGGGGAAATGTTCAAACATTTTCCATCCAGGCTTTGATTTCTGGTCAAATGGATTGAAAAGGGGTCTTAGAAAACATCTATCAGAATAACTTTTAAAAGGTCATATAAATACATAAAAATACAATAATGTTGACATAAAGACCCCTGACAAATAATATTAACATTTATACTTAGTTTTGGATAAATTATTTGCCTTTGGTAAGTTTAAGAAATATTGCTAGTGTCTTGTCATTCTGTTACCAAAAAGCCACATATCTTGAAGATATTTTCTAATTTCTCTGTGAGGAGGGAGGATAATTAAAGTTTACAGACTGACAGAAATTCCCAAATGTAGACCTACCAATTAGTTATAGTGTTTTTACTGATAACAATTTGGTTAATGATTTATTAAGTGATTACAACACATAATTCTGTTACCAAATGGGTAACAGAATGACCAAAACAATCTGTAACAGAAGGATTCCAACTGAAGTGGCTACAATGAGAATGCATAGTAGTCACAAACCACATTTGGGTCACCTGCTACTCTCCTCCCTTCCAATGGCATACTGTTATGTTCAGGTCACTGTCTTCTTTCACTTTCTGTCATGTGCTGGTCAAAGCAAGAGTCTGGACAACACCTCCCTCTTTTTGTCCTTGTCCCTCTTCTCTCACTCTCCAGTTAATGTCACATTTCCCGACCCTCTCACCCACTGATCACCGACCAACACCAGATGTCCATGGACCAGATGTCCATGGATGTTTAATGGGAGTTTCTCCCATTCTCCCACATCCCACAGCATGATGCTGCCACCACCATGCTTCACCGTAGGAATGGTGCCAGGTTTCTTCCAGACGTGACGCTTGGCATTCAGGCCAAAGAGTTCAATCTTGGTTTCATCAGACCAGAGGATCTTGTTAGCTATTTTATTAAAAATGAAAACCTTAAATATGACATTTACCTAAGTATTCAGACCCTTTACTCAGAACTTTGTTGAAGCACCTTTGGCAGTGTTTAAAGCCTTGTGTCTTCTTGGGTATGACGCTACAAGCTTGACACACCTGTATTTGGGGAGTTTCTCCCATTCTTCTCTGCAGATCCTCTCAAGCTCTGTCAGGTTAAATGGCGAGTGTCGCTACACAGCTATCTTCAGAGTCTCTCCAATCGGATTTAAGTCTGGGCTCTGGCTGGACCACTCAAGGACATTCAGAGACCTGTACCACTCTTACATTGTTTTGGCTGTGTGCTTAGGGTTGTTGTTCTGTTTGATGGTGAACTTTCGCCCCAGTCGGAGGTCCTGAGCGCTTTGGAGCAGGTTTTCATCAAGGATCTCTCTTTATTTTGCTCTATTCATCTTTGCCTCGATCTTGACTAGTCTCCCAGTCCCTGCCACTGAAAAACATCCCCACAGCATGATGCTGACACCACAATGCTTCACCGTAGGGATGGTGCCAGGTTTCCTCCAGACGTGACGCTTGGCATTCAGGCCAAAGAGTTCAATCTTGGTTTCTTGTTTCTCATGGTCTTAGAGTCTTTAGGTGCTGTTGGGGTTCGTTCCTTGTTCTTTGTCAATCATTGGCTCATTGGTGAAATTAGCATTTAGACAATATCTTTAATAAATCATTCAAAAACCTTTATCAATGCAATTGCAGACAGGAACATAGCACGCATGTTTCCGAGTAAGTTCTGCAAAATAGAAAAGGGTCTGAGTTGTTTTATTATTCCTAAAGTCATACATCTTAGTGATGTCACTGCCTATGTCATTACCTTCTACTCATGAGACCAAAACCATGCCTACACAGCCATATAAACATAGAGTTTTAGTGTTATCTAAAATAGCAGTAAATGTCCACACCCCAATTTATAGAGAGTTTTACTAAGATCAGCAATCTTATCAATTATTGCAGTCATATTCTCAGAGGAGTCAGGGAGGAGCATAACACAATTTTCAGGATCAATAATACCTAGTACATTACAGTGTCCTACTTCCTTCGCCGAAAGATAATCTAAAGCCAACTCATGGCGGCTGACGACGGCTTTCTGATTTTGGACATCAAATGAGAGTTGGCTTAATCCTGTGGGTTCATATGGGCCTGTAAAGAGTAGGTTAAATTGTTTACCCACTTTCTGAGAACAGCCACACCCCAGGAGGGTATGATTAACATACCAAATATCTCACCCGGGTGTAGGACACGATCATAGGCTTCCTGATTGTCTGGGATGAGTTGTTTGGCAAGCTGCAGTTCCCCAGAGTTGGTTTTACCTGTCTCATTGAAAAGAGCGGTGACAGGAATTCTTAACATGAACATTTCTATTCTCTCCAAATAACAACACCCCCCCCCCCCCCCATCCAAGAGGTAAAATGCGATACCCCTTATCACCGCATACCCACATTAATCCAAAAGGTGCTCCCATGCCTTCCTCTATCCTGGAAAGGTTTACAACTGTCACCTGTTACTCTAAGTCTAGCACACTAAAATCCCCTTTAGCATAGTTTCTCCTATCACTATACTCTTCTCTCAGTTGACCAATATATACAGTGGGGAGAACAAGTATTTGATACACTGCCGATTTTGCAGGTTTTCCTACTTACAAAGCATGTAGAGGTCTGTAATTTTTATCATAGGTACCCTTCAACTGTGAGAGACGGAATCTAAAACAAAAATCCAGAAAATCACATTGTATGATTTTTAAGTAATTAATTAGCATTTTATTGCATGACATAAGTATTTGATACATCAGAAAAGCAGAACTTAATATTTGGTACAGAAACCTGATACGTTTCTGATACGTTTCTGGTACAGAGATCATACGTTTCCTGTAGTTCTTGACCAGGTTTGCACACACTGCAGCAGGGATTTTGGCCCACACCTCCATACAGACCTTCTCCAGATCCCTCAGGTTTCGGGGCTGTCACTGGGCAATTCGGACTTTCCGCTCCCTCCAAAGATTTTCTATTGGGTTCATTTTCTGGATTTTTGTTTTAGATTCCGTCTCTCAGTTGAAGAGTATCTATGATAAAAAATGATAGACCTCTACATGCTCTGTAAGTAGGAAAACCTGCAAAATCAGCAGTGTATCAAATACTTGTTCTCCCCACTGTACATGTCATGTACTGTCTCCCCACTGTACATGACATGCTCTAGTATCTCCCACTCCTCTCTACCTTAATAGGTAAGTTTGCTCCCTTCTTGTGACCACCCCAACATATATGTGTCCCATAATCCCCAAATGTTCAACAGTCTTTTTAGCCAAGCACTTTATTTTACATAAAGCAACAGAAAAGCACAGTAGTCCTACCAGAAGTGGAACAATCATGGCAGACAGGAACATCATCACCTTACCCATCACGTTTGTAAATACACCATTAAACCAGTGTCCAATTTGGTCAGAGATTGTGTTGACAGCTTTTTCCAGAGTACCTCCTAATTTAGCCATGTCATTAATAATACCTGTCATGTTGTTAGAGGAGTCAGGAAGCAACATGACACAGTAATACTTATAGTCTATTCCAAGGGACCTGTAAGCCCCTCTGTCTTTAGCCAATATGGGCTATTTCGTCTCTGGTCACTACTGCCTTCAAATTCTGCACATTTAGTGACAACTGAGTAAAACCCTGTATTATCAAATTAGTAAGGGCCTGCATGGAGTATGTCAAATTGTTAATCCCCTTACCCTTTACAACAAGTCCTGCACCTGGAAAGATTCCTAGGGCTGCCATCTCTACCTGAGACAGCACATGTCCATTAGCTTCATTATTTTGAGCCACTGCTCTTTCAGCTCTGCCATTCGATCTGAAACTAATTTGCAAAGAACTGTTCAGCAACTCAGAAACAAGTAATGTTGCTACTGTCAGTTCAGTTTTCCCCAGATAACAACATCCTTTCCATCCCATGGGGAGGAAAATGTAGCCATTATCCCCACAGATCCAGAGATGATCCGGAGGTGTCCCCATGCCTTTGCCTATGTTTGACATATTTACCCTAGTTATCAATTGTTGCCCATCCAGTACATCAAAACTACTGGGATCTGTTTTTATGCCTGTGTAAGACAGGCAATTAGTGGTGGTTCCTACATCCACATTCCCTGAGTTGCAGATACAAACATAGGGAGTTATTGTGGGTTTTAATCCTGTCAACACAACATCTCCTTTATCATTTAGGGGCTTTACACTACCAGTCAGTTACTCTCCCAACTGTACTTTTGGAGGTCCTTTGCATTTAATCAGCTGGGAATTGTTACCTGGTTGTACGCTAGGAACCTTCTTCCACGTTGTCCATTTAGTCTCAATGGGCCAACCCTCAAATTCTTTAGCTGCATCTGAACTATTACTTATTGGATAATCCACATTCCCATGCTGCTTCCTTCTCCCTCGTGACCAACATCAGAATAGTATAATTGCCGTTTCTTTGTCGAACCCTGGTATTGTTCCTTCGCATAAAATGGAGTAATCCACCTCCAAAATTATTCTTTCCAATTGGTACTGCCTGGGTTCCCCACAGAAAGTCTGTGGAGGTGGGTTTGTGGAAAATCATTACCCGTATGCCAGATGTAATCCTATGTCTGTCACTGCTTTCACCCATTTATTATTCTCTGTATCCGCATCCCCGTCCACAAATGGAACGAGTAGGATTTGGAAAGCAATAATTACCCTACATGTGTGTTTCCATGGTTGCGATTTTCTTGTTTCACAACCATAGTGTGTGTGCCTGATGGTGTCGTCGACATCTGATGACTCTTCAGGTTCTGTGGCTGAACCCTCTGTTGGTTCTTCTGACCTTTGGTCTCGGCCCTCTGCTTCTGTCCTTCTTCTCGGACCTTCTTCCTCCTTTAGATGTTCTCGGGGCCCTGCTCTCCCTCCCTCCAGTCGCTCATCCATGGCTTCCACTCTGGGAGATGCTTGCAGTGGGAGAGATGATGCCAGCCGGACCACTCCGCTACCCGCAGGACTGTTGGTGTTACCATGGTTACATGGAACGGACCCATCCATCGTGGTTGGTTCCACTTTCGCTTGTGGACCCGGAGTTTCACCCAGTCTCCAACATTTATGGGTAGCTCATCAGGATTGGTTCTGCTGCTTTCCTAGTGTGAGAGTGGAGAAAACTTACAACAGAAGTTAGTTCCTTCATGCACTCAAGATGGTCACATTATATCTCAGTTATGTCTATCTGTCGGTCAGTCATATGTCTCACCCCTGATGTGTTCATTGGTCGTCTTGTTAACATTTCATAAGGTGTGCACCCAATACCTTTGTTAAGGCTGCTGCAGATTTTCATGATGACAAGAGGTAATCCCTCTACCCATGTCATTCCTGTGGAATGGCATAGTTTGATAAGGGAGCCTTTCAGGGTCTGATTAGCCCTCTCAGTAACTCCCGTTACTCCGCGGTTGATAGATGGACACAAACTTCTGGTCAACACCCCTCATTTTGGCCATTTGGGTAACCACATGTCCTATGAGATGGGTCCCATTGTCTGCAGACAAAACTCAGGCACTCCGAACCTGAGTATAATTTCCCTAACTAGCAATTTTGCTAGTTAGAGAGCACACCCTCTCTCCCTCAACACCTGGTGATTGAGAATATCAGCCTGCTGCTGTTTCTCAAGATCAGTAGTTTCAAATGACACAATGACTAAAAATAGAATACATGTGTGTGACAACAGGAAACAGACAATTTGGCCACCTCATCAGCTATGCTGTTACCAATTCTAGCATAATCACACCAACCCGTGTGTGCCTCAAACTTAACGGTTCAACATAAGGTCTGCTTTTAATAGGTGTGCCTGTGGTATTAGTCAATTATCTTACTCTCCAAATCCCACACCATGACAAACAAACCCCAATAGCATATGCTGAGTCTGAGTAGACAGTAAGGGCCTTCCCTTCCCCCAATTCACAAGCTGTGTTCCGAGCTAATAAATCTGCCTGTTGCGCTGATAAATGCACTGGTATCTCAATATCACCTTCCACATCTACTACAGAAATCCTACATGTTTCTTTCCTGTGCTTTGATCTATATAGGCAGAACCATCAATGAACAGCACCATGTCAGAGACAAGCAGAGGTTCTTCAAACAAGTTTTTGTCCAGTACACATTCCTGGGCTGTTCCAATGTTATTATTACTGATGATTTGCTCAGAGAAGCCCAAACAACTTGTCCAGGTTTTCCTAAACAGAAACAGTAAACTCCAGTAACTATTAGAAATGGTAGGTCATGTCATTAAGAGTAACCATTAACTCTTAATTTTCATAATTGAATTCATACTTGGGACACTGGAGCAGGGGAGTCGGGCACCTTCATGTTTGATTCTGAGGGAATTCTGATTTCCCATTGGCCATTGGCTGTCCTTTGTCATTAACTTGTCCTCCTTGTACATGGGGCATAGGTGGCCCCTGAGGAGCATTTTCAGCTCCTGGCGAGTGGTACTGTGGCTGAGGAGCATATTGTTGCCATGGTGGGTAGTACTCTCCAGAATGTGCATTAGCAAAATTTCCTCTGCCAGGCCCAAAGTTTCCTCTGCCCCTGCTGTAACCACTTCCTCTTCCATGTCCCCTGCACTGCAAACTCATATGCCCCAACTGGCCACATGTCCAGCATTGAGTGTTTTTCCAGTCACAAGGGGCTCTGGTGGGCCCATATCCTCTTCCAGTCCACGGTTGTGGCTCACCATAAGGCTGCATGGGAATAGGCACATATCCTGCAGGCACCAGGTTCACATGTACCAGGTGTGACTGTGGGGGGGCTACAGGTTGTGGTTGTGGTGGGCCTGTGGAAACAACTTGAGCAGCCATCACATTGTGAGCAAACCCACCACTTCCTTTCTTGATCTGTGCAAGCTGGGCCTTCTACAGTACAGTGTCTAGTCCTCCTTTCCTCGATTTCTCATCATACTTTTGTTTCTTCCAGTTCATGAACCAATGTCTGAGATACTCTTCTTTCTCTCCCCCAGTCTTTCTGTCCCATCCTATTACATCTTCAACCTTTTTTTCTGCTGGGTTCAGGGAAATTCTTGGCAGTATAATCATAGAACATGCATTTTCCAGTGTCATTCTGGTCATATCTTTCTTTGAGTTCCTCATTCCATATTGCTTTAAACTTTTCAAGCCATTCTGCGAAATCTGTGTTTTCGTCGAGGGCCACATGGCTTAGTCTGGTCATCTCTCTTACAGTGGGGTATTCATATCTTAAAGTCCTCCACAGTGGTGGTGCGCCGCGACCGGCTAATCTGTGTTTTCATCGAGGGCCACATGGCTTAGTCTGGTCATATCTCTTACAGTGGGGTATTCATATCTTAAAGTCCTCCACAGGAGTGCTCGGACATCACGCAATACTGTTTCAGGTTAGCATCATTGATGCGGGCTCTCAACAACAGTGTCTCCAATTGCCCTGGTGTCATCATCTTCGCCAGCAGCGCCGTGAGGTCCCCCAGGCATAGGTTTTCGTTATACCCATGTAAATGCTCAAAGTCTCTATATCCACCCATCCTCTCCTTTTGAGATCCTGGGCATGCTTTTCACTGCTGTTTCCAGGTCTCCAAAACTCCAAGCCTTGTATTCCTGAGTCACCTGTCCCCCTGGATCCATACGATACACCAAATGTCTCTCCCTTTCTATCTCTCCTTAAATCTCCCAGTTCTTCTTCTACCTCCCTCTGGTATCGTCTTACCATATCCTTGGCTTGTCTGACATCGTCTTTCAACTTTTGACTTTCGTCCACATCATGTGTCCATTGTCTCTTTAATCTTATCATCAATTAGCATTTGTAGATCTTCTATCAACTTTCTCTTCTCTTTTCGTAATGTATACAACTTATTATTTGCCAGTATTCCTTCTTCTCTCTTTCTTTCTTCCCTTTCTCTCTGGTCTCTGAATTGGTCACCCATGGATGGTAACACTTGTTACCTTACTTTTACTTCTTTAGTATTTAGTTTGGGTTCTACAGTATGTCTATGGTCTTCCAGTCTGTTCCTTTCTGTGGAGTGAGGTGAGGTGACGAGGGAATCTCCCTCCAGGAACTGTGCCTCCTTTTTTCATCCAATTCTATTGTTCTCATACCACTTGTTGCTGCTGTTGTCATCCACCTCCTTCAACAGAGTCCCCTTGAGGATAATTGTGGTTGCTTCTCCATTTCCTTCTATCAGTGGTATGAGAGGGTAAATCTGTGTATAGTCACCCAGGGTACCTCTGGGTTGAGTCTCATATGGCGGCGGGGCAGTGGGGAGTACTCCTGTTCTGCCTCTGTCCTGACCCAGTTCTTTCTTCCCGCACTCTATTGTTCTCTCCAGCTTTAGTTTTGTCACAGTAGCCTTGTTCCTGAAGATCTGTCCTTCAGCATCATCATTCCTTTCACAGTTTCTGATACAAGGGTACTCTTCTTCATCCCCTTCCTTTTGTCCATTTGTCTTGTCTGAGTTATCTCCTTGACTAAATCCAACCTAGTCTTGTTGAATGAACCAGCCATTGGATATCTATTTCCTCCTGCCATCTCTGTCCAGACATGCCATTTCTTAAAAATGAATGTAAATTCCACAGCAGGAAACCTCTTTTGCATATATTCAACAGGCGTGTCAGGCTTCATTGCTCCTATCTCCTCATTCTGGCTTGACTGTTGCCATGGTGCTCTGGCTTTTTATTTAGATAGTCTGCGTGTCATGTGTTTTCCAATTTCTATAGCGTTGTCCTAAAGTGGGTATAATATGTAGGAATAATGTCTATATAAATGATTATCTATCTCGTTTCAGTGTGTGTTCAACAACAGTGGGTGATACTGTAATCCTAATTCTACTCTCACTTAATCCAGGCTATAGTAAATGGTTCTACTAAATTCAAATATATTTCACACACAGGCCTTACAGAGACAACTGCATGCTAGACTTCAATTAATAATATTTTATCTTAAGGGTGTAGAGGAACAGTAAGATGTTATACACCAGTGCCCAGTGTAGAGGAAGAGTAAGATGTTATACACCAGTGCCCAGTGTAGAGGAACAGTAAGATGTTATACACCAGTGCCCAGTGTAGAGGAACAGTGAGATGTTATACACCAGTGCCCAGTGTAGAGGAACAGTAAGATGTTATACACCAGTGCCCAGTGTAGAGGAACAGTAAGATGTTATACACCAGTGCCCAGTGTAGAGGAACAGTAAGATGTTATACACCAGTGCCCAGTGTAGAGTAACAGTAAGATGTTATACACCAGTGCCCAGTGTAGAGGAACAGTAAGATGTTATACACCAGTGCCCAGTGTAGAGGAACAGTAAGATGTTATACACCAGTGCCCAGTGTAGAGTAACAGTAAGATGTTATACACCAGTGCCCAGTGTAGAGGAACAGTAAGATGTTATACACCAGTGCCCAGTGTAGAGGAACAGTAAGATGTTATACACCAGTGCCCAGCGTAGAGGAACAGTAAGATGTTATACACCAGTGCCCAGTGTAGAGGAACAGTAAGATGTTATACACCAGTGCCCAGTGTAGAGGAACAGTAAGATGTTATACACCAGTGCCCAGTGTAGAGGAACAGTAAGATGTTATACACCAGTGCCCAGTGTAGAGGAACAGTAAGATGTTATACACCAGTGCCCAGTGTAGAGGAACAGTAAGATGTTATACACCAGTGCCCGGTGTAGAGGAACAGTAAGATGTTATACACCAGTGCCCGGTGTAGAGGAACAGTAAGATGTTATACACCAGTGCCCGGTGTAGAGGAACAGTAAGATGTTATACACCAGTGCCCGGTGTAGAGGAACAGTAAGATGTTATACACCAGTGCCCAGTGTAGAGGAACAGTAAGATGTTATACACCAGTGCCCAGTGTAGAGGAACAGTAAGATGTTATACACCAGTGCCCAGTGTAGAGGAACAGTAAGATGTTATACACCAGTGCCCAGTGTAGAGGAACAGTAAGATGTTATACACCAGTGCCCAGTGTAGAGGAACAGTAAGATGTTATACACCAGTGCCCAGTGTAGAGGAACAGTAAGATGTTATACACCAGTGCCCAGTGTAGAGTAACAGTAAGATGTTATACACCAGTGCCCAGTGTAGAGGAACAGTAAGATGTTATACACCAGTGCCCCCGGGTGATAGAATCACAAAGTAACTTTTTAAGAAAATTTTACAGAAATTTCCTTGTAATAATTCTACTGGTATTCTAAGGATTGTACATTTCCTATACTGTACTGTGGTAGGAAAGTGTCACTAACAAATATGTTCAACCTTTTATTCAAATAACTCCAACCATTTGCCTCCTCTGTCTACATCTGAGTATCGCCTTGTGTCATGATGGTATGCGTGTTTGTAATTGGTGCATCAGGACGGTAGGTGCATCAAAATTAGGGAAATAATGTTTTTTTTTATATTTTTTTTTTTGAAGGCTGTTACTCACCTGATAATTGTAACGGTTTTCGTTGGGATAAAGAGAGGAGGAGCAAAGCACAACGTGGTAAGTGTTCATGATGATTTTAATTAAAGAAAGCACTGGACACTGAATCAAAACAATAAACGATGACGTGAATTTACAAAACCGAAACAGTACCGTGTGGCCCAAACACTCACACGGAAACAAACACCCACAACCCAAAAGTGAAACGCAGGCTACCTAAGTATGATTCTCAATCAGGGACAACAATTGACAGCTGCCTCTGATTGAGAACCATACTAGGCCGAACTCAAAAACCAACATAGACTGCCCACCCCAACTCACGCCCTGACCATACAAAAACAAAGACAAAACTAAGGAACTAAGGTCAGAACCCCCCCCAAAGGTGCGGACTCTGGCCGCAAAACCTGAACCTATAGGGGAGGGTCTGGGTTGGCGTCTGTCCGCGGTGGCGGCTCTGGCGCGGGACATGGACCCCACTTCACCACAGTTTTTGTCCGCCTCCTCAACCACCCCCGTGGCCTCTTACGAGCGGCGACCCTCGCCGCCAACCTCCGACTGGGGACCCTAGCCATGGGTCCCGAATGGACGGGAGATTCCGGCAGCACCGGACAGGCGGGAGACTCCGACGACGCCGGAAAGGCGGGAGACTCCGGCAGCGCCGGACAGGCGGGAGACTCCGGCAGCGCCGGACAGGCGGGAGACTCCGGCAGCTCTGGAGTGAAGGGCGATTCTGGCATCGCCGGCGTGATAGGCAACTCTGGCAGCTCCTGGCTGACTGACGGCTCTGGCAGCTCCTGGCTGACTGACGGCTCAGACGGGAGACTCTGGCAGCGCTGGAGAGGAGAAAGGCTCTGACAGCACTGGACAGGCGGGTGCACCTGTAGGGAGAAGATGGAGAGACAGCCTGGTGTGGGGGGCTGCCACCGGAGGGCTGGTACGTGGAGGTGGCACCGGACAGACCGGACCGTGAAGGCGCACTGGAGCTCTTGAGCACCGAGCCTGCCCAACCTTACCTGGTTGAATGCTCCCCGTAGCCAGGCCAGTGCGGCGAGGTGGAATAGCCTATAGTAGTTTATGAAGAAATGCGTGGAGTGGTTGAAAAACGAGTATTAATGACTCCAACCTAAGTGTATGTAAACTTCCGACTTCAACTGTAAGGTCCCACAGTTGACAGTGCATGTCAGAGCAAAAACCAAGCCATGTGGTTGAAGGAATTGTCCGTAGAGCTCCGAGACAGGATTGTGTCGAGTTACAGATCTGGGGAAGGGTACCAAAACTTTTCTGCAGCATTGAAGGTCCCCAAGAACACAGTGGCCTCCATCATTCTTAAATGGAAGAAGTTTGGAACCTCCAAAACTATTCCTAGAGCTGGCCGTCTGGCCAGAGTGAGCAATCGCGGGAGGAGACCAAGAACCTGATGTTCACTCTGACAGAGCTCTAGAGTTCCTCTGTGGAGATGGGAGAACCTTCCAGAAGGACAATCATCTCTGCAGCACTCCACAAATCAGGCCTTTATGGTAGAGTGGCCAGATGGAAGACACTCCTCAGTAAAAGGCACATTAGCTTTTGATGGTGCCGACGGAGATGGCAGCATGGTGACTAGCTCTTAAGCAACTTTGCAGTATTTTGTTTGTTTATGTACTATTTTTTATGTTATTAGCTCAGGAATTGTTTTGTGTCATTACATACAGCTGGGAAGAACTATTGGATATTAGAGCGCCGGTAACTCACCAGAACTTTCAGCATTATGACCAGGATTACAACTTCCCTGGAGCAGATCCTTTGTTTGCTCTCCCGAGAGTAATCAAACGTTTCCAGAGGCTGACCCAAAACAACGCCGGCGCAGCAGAGGTACTCGAGCCGGTCTTCTGGTCCGAAGTAGGAAGCATGTACACCAAAGTATTTTACTCGTTAATGTCCAATCTCTGGATAATAAAATGTATGAGCTCAAGGCGAGAGTTGCTTTTCAGAGGGAAACCAGGGATTGTAACATACTCTGCTTCATGGAAACATGGCTCTCTCGACATATACTGTCTGAGTCTGTAAAGCCAGTTGGGTTTTTCAGTACATCATGCCGACAGGAACAAATATCTCTCCGGGAAGCAGAAGGGTGGAGGTATATGTTTTATGATTAATGATTTATGTTTAACTGTGATAACATGCAGGAACTCAAGTCCTTCTGTTCACCTGACCTAGAATATCTCACAGTTAAACAGCCACCACTAACATTGAGTGGCTGCTGCCAATACTAACATTGAGTGGCTGCTGCCAACATACTGACTCAACTCCAGCCACTTTAATAATGGAAATAGATGTAAAAAATGTATCACTAGCCACTTTAAACAATGCCACTTAATATAATGTTTACATACCCTACATTACTTTTCTCATATGTATATACTGTACTCTATACCATCTACTGCATCTTGCCATCTTTATGTAATACATGTATCACTAGCCACTTTAAATTATGCCACATTTATGTTTAAATACCCTACATTACTCATCTCATATGTATATACTGTACTCTATACCATCTACTGCATCTTGCCTATGCTGTTCTGTACCATCACTCATTCATATATCTTTATGTACATATTCTTTATCCCCTTACACTTGTGTGTATAAGGTAGCAGTTGTTGAATTGTTAGGTTAGATTACTCGTTGGTTACTACTGCATTGTCGGAACTAGAAGCACAAGCATTTCGCTACACTCGCATTAACATCTGCTAACCATGTGTATGTGACGAATAACATTTGATTTGATTTGATTCTATCATACAGAAGGCGAGGTCAGTACAGGTGCATATACATATATATATTCTTAATCCATTCCTGACTTGATGTATGTGTATTTTGGGTATATTTGGTGAAACTGTTAGATATTACTTGTTAGATATTACAGCACTGTCGGAGATAGAAGAACAAGCATTTTGCTACACCAACAATAACATCTGCTAAACACGTGTATGTGACCAATACAATTTAATTAGATTTGACAGCCCGCTTGGAGTTTGGCAAAAGGCACTGTCAGGTTCACCTTGGGGTCATGATAAGGGCTGTACCAAATGTTTGATGTATTATAATAAATAGATTATGCTTATGTTGTATTAATAGAAGGGAAGGGGTTATAATACCCCTCCCTCCTTACATTTGTAGGGTCCTAGACTACAGATTAACAATATACATATTCATTATAAAGGTTTAATATTGTTCCACAGTCTTTTCTAATCTCTGCCTCTTATAATGAAACTGTCTGAGAAATGCTAATTTCACCAATGAGCCAATGATTAACAAGGAACGAACCCCAACATTTGGCGAGCTTGCCAGGAGTGAGTGTCCACACCGGTTGGAGGAGATTCCACACCATGGTGCCAGAGCTCCAAATTAAACAAGGTAAGCAGACACCTGTTTAAGTCTGTAATTAATTGGCATTCACTGGTGTGGTTTCCCTCTAACAAGTAAGTGGCAGCTCACTTACTATAAAATATAGACATACAGTACCATTTGAATATGACATAGTCGGATTTTAGTTTGGAGAAATTACTTAACGGGCTATTGTGGAAATGCATGATGTCAATATAGGATGAATGGAATTAATGATTGATGATTTTAATTTTAATTTTGGGTAGTAATGCAGGCGACCATTACTAAATTCTAGTTATTTTGGTTTTGGATAGGTGGTTATAGTACTCATCTCTTCTATTTTATTTCGGGTTGTAATGCGAGTGACCATTACTGAATACTAGTTATTTTATTTTGGAAGAGGTGGTTCATTGATAACAATCATCTATTTTTATTTTGTAGAGGCAATTCAGCGACAATTACCCAATACTAGTTATTTTAGTTTTGAAGAGGTGGTTCAGCGTTAATCATCTATTTTTATTTTGGGTTGTAATTTTTTAATTTCACCAGGTAGGCAAGTTGAGAACAAGTTCTCATTTACAATTGCGACCTGGCCAAGATAGAGCAAAGCAGTTCGACACATACAACGGCACAGAGTTACACATGGAATAAAACTAACATACAGTCAATAAAACAGTAGAAAACAAGTCTATATATGATGTGAGCAAATGAGGTGAGATAAGGGAGGTAAAGGCAAAAAAAAGGCCATGGTGGGCGACCATTACTGAATGAGGGCGACCATTACTAAATACTCTTAAATAATAATTTAAGAGTTTATTTTGAAGAGGTACCCAGTGAATGAGTTGAGTTGATTATAAATAGTGCGTTGTATGTTTCCTTGTTTGTTTGTCTGTGGATTTTGGCGGGGTTTATTGGGTAACGGCCCAATGGTGGAATAAAAAGTTAGGAGCATCATGAGGCAAGAAAATGATGTGGATATATTGAAGCAACATCTCAAGACATCAGTCAGGAAGTTAAAGCTTGGTCGCAAATGGGTCTTCCAAATTGACAATGACCCCAAGCATACTCCCAAAGTTGTGGCAAAATGGCCTAAGGACAACAAAGTCAAGGTATTGGAGTGGCCATCACAACGCCCTGACTTCAATTCTACAGAAAATATGTGGGCAGAACTGAAAAAGCGTGTGCGAGCAAGGAGGCCTACAAACATGACTCAGTTACACCAGCTCTGTGAGGAGGAATGGGCCAAAATTCCCTCAATTTATTGTGGGAAGCTTGTGGAAGGCTACCTGAAACGTTTGACCCAAGTTAATTAAACAATTTAAAGACAATGCTACCAAATACTAATTCAGCGTATGCAAACTTCTGATCCACTGGGAATGTGATGAAAGAAATGAAAGCTGAAAGAAATAATTCTCTCTACTATTATTCTGACATTTCACATTCTTAAAATAAAGTGGTGATCCTAACTGACCTAAGACAGGGAATTTTTACTAGGATTAAATGTCAGGAATTGTGAAAAACTGAGTTTAAATGTTAAGGTGTATGCAAACTTCCAACTTCAACTGTATATAGACAGGTGTGTGCCTTTCCAAATCATGTCCAATCAATTACATTTACCAAAGGTGGACTCCAATCAAGTTGTAGAAATTTCTCATGGATCATCAATGGAAACAGAGCGCACCTAAGTTAAATTTCGAGTCTCATAGCAAAGGGTCTGAATACTAATGTAAATAAGTTATTTCAGTTTTTTATTTTTGATAAGTGTGCAAAACTTTTTTAAAAATGGTTTCGCTTTGTCATTATGGGGTACTGTGTGTAGATTGCTGAGAAAAAAATAATATTTTATCAATTTTAGAATAAGGCTGTAATGTAACAAAATGTGGAAAAAGTAAAGTGGTCTGAATACGTTCCGCAGGCACTGCACAGTACAGTACAGTACTGTAAAGTAGAGTAGAGTTTAGTACAGTACAGTAGAGCATACTATAGTAGAGTACAGTATAATTGACTGTATTGCACTTTACTGTATTGAACTAAACTGTACTGTACTGAACTCTACTCTACTCTACTGTGCTGTGATGTCCAAACTTGTGAGACATGTAGGTCTATTATTGGTACATATTTGGTCCGGTCTGGAAAAACCACGTTTGATATTGTTTGGAGGCAAAGCTCATTAGAATAATAGCCAGTGTGTAGAATAATACTCAAACATTCAAAGGAGGATATAACATTTTTTTACCTACTCAGGATACTTCACCATGAAGAGAATAACAATCATAATTATGCATTTCTGTACTATAGATCAGGGACCCACGATGTCATTATGTTGCCATCATTCTATTACTGGGTGTTAATCCATTTCACTTACTGTAGTTCAATAACCAAAATAGATTTTTTTCATCATAGCTGACACCCCATTCTTTCTACAGACACGTTTTGGAAAAAGTGGTTCACATAAAAACTGAGGGAGATTTTACAGTTATTCTGACACCAAACTTTACATCTACACATCTGTTCTTCGAGTAAATGTGTTTTTGTAAAATGTTCTCTGGAAGTTGTTAAAAGCAGTCCTTGTGCATATATTTATACGGTTTATTTAACTTTGCAAACAATGTTTTTCGTTTTTCATTCCGTTATCATGGAATTGCCCAGTAACAACTTCTATGAGGATTTGTTGACCTCTGGTGGCGTCTCACGCAGCAAAGCGTATAATTGATTGGAACAAGATAAAAAAAGATAAAGGGGTGTTTACTAGATTAAACGATTTTCTACAACACGAAATTTTTGTCGTTGAGATATGTTTTGAATTTGAAATGACTTTGGTAGATGTATTTGGTTTATAAAAGTCGGTAGCTACAATTTATATTACAGATATATTGAATAGCAATGGGCATGGAATTAAACTATACCTCACTTTCGTTTCCACAGATGGTGCATCCCAGGAAGTTGTTTTCAACTGGTCCTTGTTTAGGGAAATTAATCTGTATTGAACGGACCAGTTGTTCATGCCGTTATGTGAGAGTTGTTATCAAGTTAACGGACGTTTTAACTGTGAAAGTAGTTGTGGCTTTAGTTGGCTTTTAAGCCAGCTAGTTAGCTACCAACATAAATAAATTCCCGAGTGTGTTTTAGCAAATCGCAAAGGCTGAAAAGGTTTCAACAACCAAAGCTACATTCTAGGACTCTACATCATGGCAGAATGGTTAATGTTGTGTTTGATTTTCGTCTTCTTGTTGAGTCTTGTGACAATAGTAGGGTACGTTCTGTACTCGGGGCTGTTGTCAGAAATACACATCCGGACTGGTTCTCCTCCAATCAAGAACATCACAATCGCCTACAAGTTCAAACAGGGACCATATAAAGAGTGTGGACAACTTTTTACTGAGAGTTGCAGCATTGGACGCAATCTGTCTAGTATTGGAGTGTTCTACGATGATCCTAAAAAGGTAAACTAGCTAGCCATAGAACACAACCCACTGCCTGCGCAGTGCTAGGCAACTTCCTGTGCACACATACATCATTACTAGAAATCAGATTTTAGGCCTACTTATCAGCCCGTATTTAGTTATGACAGTATACTCATACATAAATCAATTTTCTACAAATTGGTATATTTGTCATAAGAAGTAATAGGCTATTATCAGGCCTATGTCTGACAGTACTGAAGCCCATTGCTCTCTAGCTGACATCATAAAGGCTGGCATGTACTGCTAATTGGCCAAGGTCTGTAATTACTGTATTCAGGGATGTTGAAGATGTTAGGGATGCCATTTTATCCAAAGTGACTTACAACGGTGAGTAATAGCCTACATTATTGTATAGGTGGCTGCAGTGAGCCCCAGGTGGCCCCTGTAATCTAAAATAAATGAAGTTTCACGAGTCTCAGTTGGTCATGCAGAATGGTTGAGTTTGAACCTCGTATTGGAGGTAGGACCTAATACTAGAAGGCTACAGTTTCTGTGAGCTTACCTAGCTCTGACTCAAGGATTTAGTCTTGTCTGATTAGTCAGGCTATAATACACAATTCATTGGCATACTATACAACCTGACATGTTTGAGTTCAACATTGTGTATATGTTATTTTTATGCCAGAATGTTGAATAAAATGACATTTAAACTTACTCTACCGATTGTTGTGCGGTTTGTCTTTCACCCACTTGAAATTTGAGCCAAAATATCCACAGGAAATTATTGTTTATCCAACTTTTTAGAGAGCTGGTAGGTTTGGCACTGCCAGCTGAATGTAAGCAATGTTCAGTCTGTGGTTTGGTTACACTTGCTTATTGTTTATTGTGCAAGTGTTTACGTTGCAGTAAAACACACAACAGAAAATCAAGCGGACAGAACCATACCTACCAGCTTTCAAAAAATTAGGGTAAACAATAATTTCCTG
The DNA here is from genome assembly GCF_002021735.2 of Oncorhynchus kisutch. Classification (NCBI taxonomy): domain Eukaryota; kingdom Metazoa; phylum Chordata; class Actinopteri; order Salmoniformes; family Salmonidae; genus Oncorhynchus; species Oncorhynchus kisutch. The sequence goes on along the minus strand of NC_034178.2, from coordinate 56,416,887 downwards.
TGGATATTTGTAAAAAATAATTGAGTGCTGAAGGACAAACTGCACAGACAACCGGTAGAGTAAGTTTAAATGCAATTTTATTAAACCTTCTACCTTGCAAGGAACATTTAGGCCTTCACAATTTTTCACTCAAATGTGTCAGGCTGTATATACCAATTAATGATGTATTACAGCCTGATTAATCAGACCAGATTTAGCCTAGCCCCAAAGTAACAATTACTGCATTGTTTGGCCTATCAGCAGCAATGTCTTTTCAACATGATTTTATTCACTACCACCACAGATGGATAGGGGAAACCCAGATGGATCGCAGGGGGTGAACATTTAAAGCATTCAGTTTGACAGACTACAACCTATTGGTGTATTGCCGCCACCTACTGTTTGGGATTTTTTATGAAATCAATCAAAAATCATCCCACTTCTTCAGTCAGACTCAGGGGCCTGTGAGGACGTAGCATTAATCGATTCCTTGTAATGCCTCTGTTGTAAAACAAACAAAAAAAACTTTCAGCCTCACTCACAACTATGCCTGTTTTCTCAGATTTCCTCTGTTTGCGCTGTGCAGTTGATAACCAATGCAATAAATGCTACAAAGTTCACCTTCTTAACATGCAACATGTCAGGATCCTTCTGATGACAAGGAATATTCACTGGTGTCTCTACTCCTACTACCATTATTTATTCAACGTCACTCCTTTCTTCCACTCTCCTCACGGCCTTTGGATAGTAGACATTATTCTTCCCACCTCTGTCTCCTTCACCCTAACAGGGCATTTAAAGAATTCAGGTGCATGTTCACCACCACAATTGCAGTATTTAGTCTCAGCATGCATACGATACTCCTGCCCTCTACATACGATACTCCTGCCCTCTACATACGATACTCCTGCCCTCTACATACGATACTCCTGCCCTCTACATACACTTGACACATTACCAACTAATTTGCAATTATCACACTGCATGGGTTTGGAAATGAAAGCTCTTAAAGCAGGAATCATCAACTAGATTCAGTCGCGGGCCAATTGTCTTCTTGTCCAACGCATCCATGATTTTCATATAGACTTCAAACGGATCTCCCAGGTAACTCCATTGATCCAAAACCCTCACTCCGTCCAAAACAAAATCAGAACTAGGCTTGGATTTACTAAATCCCACAACCACATTACTTCTCTTATTTCAGTTTGTGTTTGCAACTGTAATCCTTCTCACTCTCCATTCTCACTTCGCACTCTCCATTCTTCTCATTCTCCATCTCCATTCGACACGCCATCTGATTCAAACAGAAAATCCGCTTACACCATCTTCTTCCCCATTGGGTCTCCAGTTGTAGCTTCCACTCAGCATCAAATATGGTTTAAGGAGGAGACGGCTCTATAGAAGCCGGTGTGCGAGATACCTGAAGAGAATAAGTCAGAGTGGTTAAATCGCCTCTACCCTCCGTTCTAATGGCCAAATTTCAATCACTGGAGAATAAACTGGATGAGCTCCGTTCAAGACTTATCTTATCAATGTGATCTGAAGATCTGTATTATCCTATGTTTCTCTGAGTCATAGCTCAACAAGGATGTAGTTCATATAAATCTAGCTGGTCTTTCTATACATCAGCAGGACAGAACGGATCCATTGGGGAAGCTGAGAGGAGGGGGTGTGTGTATCTTTATTAACAACAACTGGTGTGCGATCTCTAATGTTTAGGAAGTCTTGGGGTTCTGTTCGCCTAAGTTAGAATACCTCATGATACGCTAGCTGTATACCACACCAATTACCAAGAGATTTCATCTATATATTTCGTAGCTGTCTATTTACCATCACAAACCAGTGCCGGCACTAAGACCACATTCAACAAGCTGTATAGGGCCTTAAGCAAACAAGAAAATTGGCCTTTCTAGGGAGTTTTTCCTAGCCACCGTGCTTCTACACCTGCATTGCTTGCTGTTTGGGGTTTTAGGCTGGGTTTCTGTACAGCACTTTGAGGTATCAGCTGATGTAAGAAGGGCTATATAAATTTGACTTGAAGAAAATGCTCACCCAGAGGCGGTGCACCTAGTGACCGGTGACTTTAATACAGGAAAACTGAAATCCGTTTTACCTCATTTCTACCAGAAACTAAAGGTGAAAAAACTGTAGATCACGCTCCACTGAAAGGTTGCTGGATCGAATCCCCGAGCTGACAAGGTAACAATCTATTGTTCTGCTCCTGAGCAAGGCAGTTAACTCACTGTTCCCCAGGCGCCGAAGACATGGTTGTTGATTATGGCAGCCCCCTGCACCTCTCTGATTCAGAGTGGTTGGGTTAAATGCAGAAGACACATTTCAGTTGAAGGCATTCAGTTGTACATCTGACTAGGTATCCCCCTTTCCCCATTTGGGAAATCTGACCATAACTCTATCCTGATTTCTTCTTACAAGACAAAAACTCAAACAGGAAGTACCAGTGACACACTCAATATGGAAGTGGTCTGATGAAGCGGATGCTAAGCTACAGGTCTGTTTCTCTAGCAAAGACAGGATATGTTCTGGGATTCATCCGATGGCATTGAGGAGTTTACCACATCAGTCACCGGCTTTATAAGTAAGTGTATCGATGAACATATCCCAACCAGAAGCCATGGATTACAGGCAACATCTGCACTGAGCTAAAGGCTAGAGCTGCCTCTTTCAAGGAGCGGGACACTAATCCGGACACTTATAAGAAATCCTGCTACGCCCTCCGATGAACCATCAAACAGGCAAAGCGTCAATACAGGACCAAGATCGAATCCTACTACACAGCGTCTGATGCTCGTCAGGTGTGGCATGTCTTGCAAACTATTACTGCTTACAAAGGGAAACCAAGCCCAAGCTGTCCAGTGTCGGTAGCCTACCAGATGAGCTAAATACCTTCTATGCACGCTTCTAAGGCTAGCAAACACTGAACTATGCATGAGAGCACCAGCTGTTTCAGACGACTGTGTGATCATGCTCTCCGTAGCCGATGTGAGTAAGCCCTTTAAACAGGTTAACAATCACAAGGCCGCAGGGCCAGATAGACTATCAGGACGCGTACTCAAAGCATGTGCTGACCAGCTGGCAAGTGTCTTCTCTGACATTTTCAAACTCTGACCTAGTCTGTAATATGTACATATTTCAAGCAGACCACCACAAATGTATTACATTGTAGTTTTTCTCACCCATCTGTACACAATGATGAACCCATAATGATGAAGTAAAAATGTATAGAAAATTAAATACAAAAATATCTTATTTACACAAGTATTCACACCCCTGACGCAATACTTTGTAAAAGCACCTTTGGCAGCGTTTACAGCTGTGAGTCTTTTTGGGTAAATCTCTAAGAGCTTTCCACACCTGGATTGTGCAACATTTGCCTATTATTATTTTCTAAATTCTTCAAGCTCTGTAGAATGGTGGTTGATCATTGCTAGACAACCATTTTCAAGTCTTGCCATAGATTTTCAAGTAGATTTAAGTCACAAGGAATAATGGTCTGGGGCTGTTTTTCCCCTTAGTTCCAGTGAAGGGAAATCTTAACACTACTGTATACAATTACATTACATTCGGCTATTCTGTGCTTTCAACTTTGGGGCAACAGTTTGGGGATGGCCCTTCCCTGTTTCGGCATGACAATGCCCCCATGCATAAAGCGTGGTCCATACAGAAATGGTTTGTTGAGATCAGTGTGGAAGAACTTGACTGGCTTGCACAGAGCCCAGACCTAAACTCCATCGAACACCTTTGGGATGAATTGGAGCCATGCCTAATTGACCAACATCAGTGCCTGACCTCACTAATGCTCTTGTGGTTGAATGAAAGAAAATCCTCTCAACAATGTTCCAACATCTAGTAGAAACCCTTCCCAGAAGACTGGATGCTGTCAATTACCTCGTACCCCTGCACATCGACTGGTACTGGTACTCCGTGTATATAGCCAAGATGTTGTTACTCATTGTGTATTTATTCCTTGGGTTATTATTTTTCCATTATTATTATTTAAAAAATAAAAAAAACTATTTCTATATATATATTTTTTGCGTTGTTCGCAAGGGCCCGTAAGTAAGTCTATACCTGTTTACGAAAAATTTGAGAAAGAAGATTTGATTTGACTTCTGTGTCTTCAATGAGCGGGGGCAGTCATTCTCCCCTTGTGTTTCCAGATTGGATTAGTAATTTACTCCATTATCCACTAGATGGAGATAATGGTATCAGAAAGAACCCAGTGCTATTTGGAAGTGGTGGGGTGGAATATGATAGCATACACATTACCTTCAGGAGGAATTACCACATCAGTATTGGATTAGTCTTGTTTGTATATAAATGGGCTTATCGTGTGTTAGAAAATATGGATGTTGTTTCCCAGGGTATCCATTCTATACCCAAACATGTAACCTGAAGCCAGATGTATGGTCTATAGACCTACTACCTTGAACCAAAGGTCAGTATATGGTGTTGTCCTCAGACACAGAAGTTGAAAGTGTTGGTCATTTGAAGTAATTTTACCTTTGCACATCTATAGGTCCACATTTTGAGCTTGTTTACCCTTTTAAATGCCTCATATGAGCTCAGCCATTGAGTTTAGTGATATGTCAGTCTCATATGACGCTAAATAATACCGGAGAATATCTAGAAAGGGGTGTAGTCGGTGGTGAGGTGTGTTTTTGTCATCCATGACTATGTTAACACAGCTTCTGTCCCCTATATGGTTTTGGGGGATGTATACTTTGTATCCCCCTATGCCTGATCCCTAGACCTGTGCTCTCAGGACTTCAGGCCAAGGGGCTAGCCTCTAAACATGGGTTCCCCCTCTCTGGTCATGTGAATGAAGGTAGCCCATTGTAGTCCCGCTTGTTACTCTTCCATCCACTCTGCTGCCTCCTCTGCATTCTTTCTCTTCCCACCCCGCTGCAGTGTCAACACCATCCACTAACCTGCTGGGTGTCTCTGTGACACTGTTTTCTCCAGCCTCCTACTGGTCCCTGTTTGAAGACTGATCTTCCAATACACCAATGGGCAAATCCATTTGATTTCTATCACTTTCTGACAACACCCCTTTTGATTTGAACAAAACCTTCCATACATGTTTGCCCATTGTAGAAGTGTTCAGAAAGTGACTTTTGGACCTGAATGCCAAAACATTGAAGAGATAAAGGTGCTCAACGTTGACCTATTTTACATACCCCACCATACCATTAGACATCACTGGAAAAAAATAAACATTTGAGATTGATATATTTTTTAAGCTTACAAATAGGATTGTCAAACTATTTTAAAATGTCTTGAAAAAAAGTGTATTTAATTTTTTACCTTAAACATAAATGATCTAAAAATGCGTACATTTGTCTTCATATTCACATTTTTTGTAGCTTAGACTCTATTCTACATCATTTAATGGTTTTGTGTTGTGCCTGCTATCGGTTGAGACACATCATGCCCTTGAATACATTGTGGGTGTCATGTTTTAGCTTATAAATGTACTAAAATAGGAATAAAATTGAAATTTCAACTTTCGAATCGTACCACAAAGATGGTTGGAGTTCCACACATCATAGAATGTGGACTTGAATGGGAATATCTGTTTTAAATTATGCTGTCAATTCTCCATAGGAAATCATAGAAACATAGGTCATAGAAAAACATTTAAGTTGTTATTCGATGGTGGGTGGACCGGTGGCCGTCTTTGGTAGTAATTCTAATTTTTAAAAAATCGATTGAATTCCAATTTCAATGGTGTACCAGCTAAATTGCAGTGATCTGAAGGGATAGGTCCATTCTATGAAATCTATTTCTATGGTTGAAATGACACCCACCCTGTATTCAAGAGTAGGTTCTGTCTTAACCGATGGTGGGCACAACACAAAAACCTCAGATGTGAAATAGGATCTAATCTACAATGTATCAGAATATGAAAAAAATCGGAGTTTACACATTTTTTGATAATTGATGTTTAAAAAAGAAAGAAATTATGAAATAGTTTGACAACCCTGTTTTGTAAGGTTTTAAATTATAACACAACCGTTTAATCTTTTCAATTGATGAAAACATGGATGTCTCATGGTATGGTGGGGTATGCAAAATGGGTCACCTTTTAAGCACCTTTTTCTCGGGAATGTTTTGACATTCAGGGGAAAAAATAACTTTCTGACAGACCACTTCTTCAATGGGCAAACATGTAGGGAAAGTTTTTAAATTGAAAGAGATGTGTTCAAACAGTGATTGAATTCAAATCATTCTCTCGCTCCCTCCCCCTCTCTCTTTCTCTCCCTTGCCCCCTCTGTTCCTCTGCTCTGGAGTCCACAATAGATTGGCAATGGTAGCCTCTGACTGCTCAGCATTCTGTACCTCTGTCCATCCCCACTCACAATACTTTCAGATTACTTAATGAATTTGTTCACCATTCTCTTTATAGGACTGCTATTTGGTTCCATGCCTCGCCTCTCCATCTCATTGGCTATTTTATTTATTTATTTTACCTTTATTTAACCAGGTAGGCAAGTTGAGAACAAGTTCTCATTTACAATTGCGACCTGGCCAAGATAAAGCAAAGCAGTTCGACAGATAAAACGACACAGAGTTACACATGGAGTAAAAACAAACATACAGTCAATAATGCAGTATAAACAAGTCTATATACAATGTGAGCAAATGAGGTGAGAAGGGAGGTAAAGGCAAAAAAAGGCCATGATGGCAAAGTAAATACAATATAGCAAGTAAAATACTGGAATGGTAGTTTTGCAATGGAAGAATGTGCAAAGTAGAAATAAAAAAAAAAATAATGGGGTGCAAAGGAGCAAAATAAATAAATAAATAAAAATTAAATACAGTTGGGAAAGAGGTAGTTGTTTGGGCTAAATTATAGGTGGGCTATGTACAGGTGCAGTAATCTGTGAGCTGCTCTGACAGTTGGTGCTTAAAGCTAGTGAGGGAGATAAGTGTTTCCAGTTTCAGAGATTTTTGTAGTTCGTTCCAGTCATTGGCAGCAGAGAACTGGAAGGAGAGGCGGCCAAAGAAAGAATTGGTCTTGGGGGTGACTAGAGAGATATACCTGCTGGAGCGTGTGCTACAGGTGGGAGATGCTATGGTGACCAGCGAGCTGAGATAAGGGGGGACTTTACCTAGCAGGGTCTTGTAGATGACATGGAGCCAGTGGGTTTGGCGACGAGTATGAAGCGAGGGCCAGCCAACGAGAGCGTACAGGTCGCAATGGTGGGTAGTATATGGGGCTTTGGTGATAAAACGGATTGCACTGTGATAGACTGCATCCAATTTGTTGAGTAGGGTATTGGAGGCTATTTTGTAAATGACATCGCCAAAGTCGAGGATTGGTAGGATGGTCAGTTTTACAAGGGTATGTTTGGCAGCATGAGTGAAGGATGCTTTGTTGCGAAATAGGAAGCCAATTCTAGATTTAACTTTGGATTGGAGATGTTTGATATGGGTCTGGAAGGAGAGTTTACAGTCTAACCAGACACCTAAGTATTTGTAGTTGTCCACGTATTCTAAGTCAGAGCCGTCCAGAGTAGTGATGTTGGACAGGCGGGTAGGTGCAGGTAGCGATCGGTTGAAGAGCATGCATTTAGTTTTACTTGTATTTAAGAGCAATTGGAGGCCACGGAAGGAGAGTTGTATGGCATTGAAGCTTGCCTGGAGGGTTGTTAACACAGTGTCCAAAGAAGGGCCGGAAGTATACAGAATGGTGTCGTCTGCGTAGAGGTGGATCAGGGACTCACCAGCAGCAAGAGCGACCTCATTGATGTATACAGAGAAGAGAGTCGGTCCAAGAATTGAACCCTGTGGCACCCCCATAGAGACTGCCAGAGGTCCGGACAGCAGACCCTCCGACTTGACACACTGAACTCTATCAGAGAAGTAGTTGGTGAACCAGGCGAGGCAATCATTTGAGAAACCAAGGCTGTCGAGTCTGCCGATGAGGATATGGTGATTGACAGAGTCGAAAGCCTTGGCCAGATCAATGAATACGGCTGCACAGTAATGTTTCTTATCGATGGCGGTTAAGATATCGTTTAGGACCTTGAGCGTGGCTGAGGTGCACCCATGACCAGCTCTGAAACCAGATTGCATAGCAGAGAAGGTATGGTGAGATTCGAAATGGTCGGTAATCTGTTTGTTGACTTGGCTTTCGAAGACCTTAGAAAGGCACGGTAGGATAGATATAGGTCTGTAGCAGTTTGGGTCAAGAGTGTCCCCCCCTTTGAAGAGGGGGATGACCGCAGCTGCTTTCCAATCTTTGGGAATCTCAGACGACACGAAAGAGAGGTTGAACAGGCTAGTAATAGGGGTGGCAACAATTTCGGCAGATAATTTTAGAAAGAAAGGGTCCAGATTGTCTAGCCCGGCTGATTTGTAGGGGTCCAGATTTTGCAGCTCTTTCAGAACATCAGCTGAATGGATTTGGGAGAAGGAGAAATGGGGAAGGCTTGGGCGAGTTGCTGTTGGGGGTGCAGTGCTGTTGTCCGGGGTAGGAGTAGCCAGGTGGAAAGCATGGCCAGCCGTAGAAAAATGCTTATTGAAATTCTCAATTATGGTGGATTTATCAGTGGTGACAGTGTTTCCTATCTTCAGTGCAGTGGGCAGCTGGGAGGAGGTGTTCTTATTCTCCATGGACTTTACAGTGTCCCAGAACTTTTTTGAGTTAGTGTTGCAGGAAGCAAATTTCTGCTTGAAAAAGCTAGCCTTGGCTTTTCTAACTGCCTGTGTATAATGATTTCTAGCTTCCCTGAACAGCTGCATATCACGGGGGCTGTTCGATGCTAATGCAGAACGCCATAGGATGTTTTTGTGTTGGTTAAGGGCAGTCAGGTCTGGGGAGAACCAAGGGCTATATCTGTTCCTGGTTCTAAATTTCTTGAATGGGGCATGTTTATTTAAGATGGTTAGGAAGGCATTTTAAAAAAATATCCAGGCATCCTCTACTGACGGGATGAGATCAATATCCTTCCAGGATACCCCGGCCAGGTCGATTAGAAAGGCCTGCTCGCAGAAGTGTTTCAGGGAGCGTTTTACAGTGATGAGTGGAGGTCGTTTGACCGCTGACCCATTACGGATGCAGGCAATGAGGCAGTGATCGCTGAGATCTTGGTTGAAGACAGCAGAGGTGTATTTAGAGGGGAAGTTGGTTAGGATGATATCTATGAGGGTGCCCGTGTTTAAGGTTTTGGGGAGGTACCTGGTAGGTTCATTGATTATTTGTGTGAGATTGAGGGCATCAAGTTTAGATTGTAGGATGGCTGGGGTGTTAAGCATGTTCCAGTTTAGGTCGCCTAGCAGCACGAACTCTGAAGATAGATGGGGGGCAATCAGTTCACATATGGTGTCCAGAGCACAGCTGGGGGCAGAGGGTGGTCTATAGCAGGCGGCAACGGTGAGAGACTTGTTTTTAGAGAGGTGGATTTTTAAAAGTAGAAGTTCAAATTGTTTGGGTACAGACCTGGATAGTAGGACAGAACTCTGCAGGCTATCTTTGCAGTAGATTGCAACACCGCCCCCTTTGGCAGTTCTATCTTGTCTGAAAATGTTGTAGTTTGGAATTAAAACTTCAGAATTTTTGGTGGTCTTCCTAAGCCAGGATTCAGACACAGCTAGAACATCCGGGTTGGCAGAGTGTGCTAAAGCAGTGAATAGAACAAACTTAGGGAGGAGGCTTCTAATGTTAACATGCATGAAACCAAGGCTATTACGGTTACAGAAGTCGTCAAAAGAGAGCGCCTGGGGAATAGGAGTGGAGCTAGGCACTGCAGGGCCTGGATTCACCTCTACATCGCCAGAGGAACATAGGAGGAGTAGAATAAGGGTACGGCTAAAAGCTATGAGAATTGGTCGTCTAGAACGTCTGGAACATAGAGTAAAAGGAGGTTTCTGGGGGCGATAAAATAGCATCAAGGTATAATGTACAGACAAATGTATGGTAGGATGTGAATACAGTGGGGGTAAACCTAGGTATTGAGTGATGAAGAGAGAGATATTGTCTCTAGAAACATCGTTGAAACCAGGAGATGTCATTGCATGTGTGGGTGGTGGAACTAATAGGTTGGATAAGGTATAGTGAGCAGGACTAGAGGCTCTACAGTGAAATAAGCCAATAAACACTAACCAGAACAGAAATGGACAAGACATATTGACATTAAGGATAGGCATGCTTAGTCGAGTGATCAAAAGGGTCCGGTGAGTGGAGAGGTTGGTTGGTGATTTAGACAGCTAGCCAGGGCATCGGTAGCAAGCTAGCATAGGATGGAGGTCTGTTAGCCACCCCTTACGTTCCGTCAGTAGATTAGTGGGGTTCCGTGTGGTAGAGGGGATTAATCCAAATCACACAACAACAACAAAAATAAAAACAATAGATATAGTTATAGAGGCCCAAGAAGAAAAGATAATAATAATAATTTAAAATTTTTTTTTTTAAAAATAATAATAATAAAAAAATTGTCCGATTGTCTATTCAGATAGCAGCCGGTAAGACAGCTAACGGTTAGCAGGCCGCAGATGGGCGTTCAGGTAACGTCGCGACGGAGGAGCCGGCCGAATAACTCCTTCGGGTAGATAACGTCGGCAGTCCAGTTGTGAAGGCCCGGTGGGGCTCCGCGAAGGCAGTAAAACGGGTCCGGATAGGTGACTGCAGCCCAGGTGTGATTGATGGAACTCAGGAGTGATTGACCGAGCTTGCTAGCTCCGGAATAATTGATGTTTGCTCCGGAATCGACGAAGGCCGATGGTCACACGGATAGCAGCTAGCTAGCTGTGAGATCCGGGTATGAATGTCCAGGGACATGGAGAGAAAAATTGGTCCGGTATGTTCCGTTCCGAGCCGCGCTGCGCCGTACAGAACTGGCGATAGATTTTCGAGCTAAAGGATAGCTGATGACCACAAACCGTGGCTAGCTGAATACTAACGATTTGCCAGTAAAGGAGCTAACTAGCTTCTGAACTAGCTTCTGGATTAGCTTCTGGCTAGTTTCAGGCTAGCTTCTTGGAGTTTCTGGCTAGCTTCTTGGAGGATTACAGATCTGAGGTAAATAATACTTTTTTATAAATATACATTGGTGAGGCGGGTTGCAGGAGAGTGTTTTGAAGATGAGTTGATGGAAAAATAAAAATAAAATGTATGTGAAAAAGTTGTAAATATATATATATACAGGACACGACAAGACGAGGACAAAAGACGTCTGAACTGCTATGCCACCTTGGAGAGACTAATACTATGAGCTGGAGTTACAAGATAAATGACTGTACCCTTCTCCCTATCTGAGCCCGATTTGTACCCACAGCAACCTGTTGGAATGTTAGCTACCAGAGTTGAATGATTCTTCCCAGCTCTGCTTCCAATCCCCCTTTGTGACACCGACACCCATCTGCTTTTTCCCAAGCCCGCAATTAGCAATGGACCCTATAGGCTATCCCCTGTGTACAGCCACAGCCAAGTCCTGATGTAAGTTTGGCTAGGCCTAATTGGCGTAATGATCTCAGCTTGTTTGTTAAAACCCCGGGATGTTATCTGTTCCCAAGGTCAGAAGCCCTCAGTGCTTTGGGCCCCCTGGAGGGAGGGTAGGGGGATGGGCAGAAAAACAGGGGCTGTGTTCTAAATGGGACACTATTTCCTGTATAGTACATTACCTTTGACCAGGGCCCATAGGGATTAGGGTGCCATTTCGAACAGTCAGAGTTGGAATAGTGTTTTCTACTTAGAGAAAGGCTATTGGTTTTGTATGGAATGGGGAGTTTAAATTGACAAAAGCACAACTGTCAGAGGAGAGGTTGGTTTTCAGTTAAGTGTGGCTTCTTCTTTCCTCCATCGTGTATATATCCTCATATTTTTCACAAGTCTAAAGTCTTCTCTTTTTAATCACTTCCTCTGTGGAAACAAAAGACTCAGAGAGAAAGGGCTCGAGGTGGTCCTGACACGGTTGGCATAAATACAGGGCTGTGGAGCAACTGTTCTGTTCTTCCTATCCTTCCCTTCCTTCAAACAGCTGACATCACCAGGCGTAAAGTCTGTCTCATCTCTCTCTCCTCTTTTCCACAGCCTCTCCTCCTCTCTCGACATAGTTCAAAGGCTGAGGTTTTTCTCCCAGTCTGCCCACCACTACCCCCCTCTCTCGGAAGCGCTCCACTCGTCTCTCTGTCGCTCTCTTAAATACATCTAAAACCAAAAGCATTGTATTTGGTTCAAAACATTCTCTAAGACCTAAACCTCAACTGGAGTTGTACATAAAGGGTGTCATTGAACAAGTTGAAGAAGCTGGATGGTCTATTATCATGTTTAAGTCATATTGACAAAGTTGTTATGAAGATGCAGAGAGGTACAGTTGAAGTTGGAAGTTTACATACACTTATGTTGGAGTCATTAAAACTTGTTTTTCAACCACTCCACAAGTTTCTTGTTAACAAACTATAGTTTTGGCATGTCAGTTAGGACATCTACTTTGTGCATGACACAAGTCATTTTTCAACAATTGTTTACAGACAGATTATTTCATTTATAACTCACTGTATCACAATTCCAGTGGGTCAGAAGTTCACATACACTAAGTTGACTGTGCCTTTAAACAGCTTGGAAAATTCCAGAATATGATGTCATGGTTTTAGAAGCTTCTGATAGGCTAATTTATATAATTTGAGTCGAATGGAGGTGGAGGTGTGGATGTATTTCAAGGCCTACCTTCAAACTCAGTGCCTCTTTGCTTAACATCATGGGAAAATCAAAAGAAATCAGCCAAGACCTCAGAAAAAAGTGTAGACCTCCACATGTCTGGTTCATCCTTGGGAGCAATTTCCAAACGCCTGAAGGTACCACGTTCATCTGTACAAACAATAGTATGCAAGTATGAACACCATGGGACCAGGCAGCCGCCATGCTGCTCAGGAAGGAGACACCTTCTGTCTCCTAGAGTTGAATGTACTTTTGTGCGAAATGTGGAAAAACTGCAAAGGACCTTGTGAAGATGCTGGAGGAAACGGGTACAAAAGTATCTACATCCACTGTAAAACGAGTCCTATATCAACATAACCTGAAAGGCTGCTCAGCAAGGAAGATTCCACCGCTCCAAAACCGCCATAAAAAAGCGAGACTACGGTTTGCAGGAGGAATTTTGGACCATTCCTCTGTACAAAACTGTTTCAGTTCAGCAATATTCTTGGAATTTCTGGTGTGAACTGCTCTCGAGGTCATGCCACAGCATCTCAATCGGGTTGAGATCAGGACTCTGACTGGGCCACTCCAGAAGGCATATTTTCTTCTGTTGAATCCAGTCTGTTGTTGATTTACTTCTGTGTTTTGATTCATTGTCCTGTTGCATCACCCAACTTCTTTTGAGCTTCAATTGGTGCACAGATAGCCTAACATTCTACTGCAAAATGTCTTGATAAACTTGGGAATTCATTTTTCTGTCGATGATGGCAAGCTGTCCAGGCCCTGAGGTAGCAAAGCAGTCCCAAACCATGCTCCTTCCACCATACTTTACAGTTAGGATGATGTTTTGATGTTGGTGCGCTGTGCTATTTTTTTCTCCACACATAGTGTTGTGTGTTTCTTCCAAACAACTCAACTGTACTTTCATCTGTCCACAGAATATTTTTGCCAGTAGCCCTGTGGAACATCCAGGTTCACTTTTGCAAACTTCAGACATGCAGCAAGGTTGTTTTTGGACAACAGTGGATTATTCTGTAGTGTCCTCCGATGAACACCATTCTTGTTTTACGTATCGTAGACTCGTCAACAGAGATGTTAGCATGTTCCAGAGATTTCTGTAAGTCTTTAGCTGACACTCTAGGATTATTATTCTTAACCTCATTGAGCATTTTGCACTGTGCTCTTGCAGTCATCTTTGCAGGATAGCCACTCCTAGGGAGAGTAGCAACAGTGCTGTACTTCCTCCATTTCTAGACAATTTGTCTTACCGTGGACTGATGAACATCAAGGCTTTTAGAGATACTTTAGTAACCCTTTCCAGCTTTATGCAAGTCAACAATTCTTAATCTTCTGAGATCTCTTTGGTTCGAGGCATGGTTCACATCAGGCAACGCTTCTTGTGAATAGCAAACTCCAATTTTGTGAGTGTTTTTTATAGGGCAAGGCAGCTCTAACCAACGTCTCCAATCTCGTCTCATTGATTGGACCCCGGGTTAGCTGACTCCAATTAGCTTTTGGAGTCAGCCTAGGGGTTCACATACTTTTTCCAATCTATACAGTGAATGTTTAAATGATGTATTCAATAGACTGCATTATTAGGAAGGACTCCTAAGTAAGCATTTAACTGTTAGTCCAAACCTGTTGTTTACGAGGCACGTGACAAATAACATTTGATTTGAGACTATGCTCCATTTTGAGATAAGGTTGCTGATCTCTCAGGGTCAGGGTTGGAGGTCTTTGTGACATAGGGATTGTCAAAGTGGGATGCATTCTGAGGGAGAGGGGGGCATGAGATGACAAATCTGTCTGTTCATTTGTGAGTCCTGTCCATATTATGTTGCAGTACATTGCAGGATGTGGAGCTCTTTGTTTGTGATGATTGACAGATCAAACTTAAACACTAGAGAAAGGGCTGGAGCGAAACACTGATGGAGGTAACCCTCTGAGAGACGGAACATTCAGCCCTATCTTCAAGGTCCTTGACTGCTCCAGCCCCACCCCGTGACCACCTTACTCCACTCCCTGAACACCCCACTACCCAGCCCCAGAATGCCCCCATTCATCTTGATGCCACGATTTATCAAAAGCCCTCACAGAGTACAGTCCCAAGTGGCTCCCTGAGACCAATTTATTAGTATTTTAGCACCAGTCTAAGCATTGCCCGAACATGAAAAGGCTAGCGCACCAGGAGGGGTGTGCTGGAGAAGAGACAGAGAGTTGATGAGAAGGGGAGAGGAGAGAAGAAAGGGGAGGAGAAAAGAGAAGAAGAGTAGAGGGAGGGAGGGGAAGAGGAGTGAGAGGTGCTTCCTAAGTGGATGTGAAATGAAGAATACATGGGACTGCGTTCAAAGTTGTTTTTGAAGTCCATCAATCTCCCAGAGGGCTCAGCAGCAGAGTTTATAGCTGCGCCTCTTTGTCCAGTGTGTCCCGCTGTGAAACTTGTGTTGGCTCCAATCCACAGGGGCCCCGAGCTGTGACCAAAAACAATCGCTACAAAAATACTATCAAATGTCCAGGCCTTACTAAAGCTAGTTTTTTCAATCTCTATAGGCTATTTCTTCAGTCCTACACCATTTTTGAGAGTATCAGAGTGAGCTCTCTACCCAGTTTTACAATGTCCAGGAAATGCCTTGTGCGTTGTGACCTTACCATTTCTATAGTAGCCTATAGG
The DNA here is from genome assembly GCF_002021735.2 of Oncorhynchus kisutch. NCBI lineage: Eukaryota > Metazoa > Chordata > Actinopteri > Salmoniformes > Salmonidae > Oncorhynchus > Oncorhynchus kisutch. The sequence continues at coordinate 56,401,576 of NC_034178.2, read as the reverse complement.
CTACTTGATAGAATTCAACTGGACAGTTTGAACTGAACACTTCTCCCCCTCTTTATGAAAGCTAGTGTAGAAGTTCTTATCTCACTGTATCCATCTTCTCTGGTGGAGACTTCCTATTGGGTGTGAGGGTGTGATAGACTATGTGTTGTCTATTCTGATCCCAGATCTGTACGGGGACTGGGCTAGTTGTAGGTTCCTCTCTCCAGCCCTGTGCTGACAGACTGGGTTATAGGTGTAGTCTACTGTACAGCAGTGTATGTTCCTCTCCCTAGCCCTGCTGACAGTGATCATTAATTAGAGCAGTGTTAGTGGACAGTGGGACTCATTTGGGTCCCTGGCCTGTCACTAGCTGATGAAGAGTGTCTCTGTATGGACTCTGCTGTTATCACCACCCCTTTTCTCACTGCCTCCTCCATCCCTCCTCTCCACATCCCTCCCTCTCTTCTCTCCTCTCCTCCTGCATCTCTCCTTAGGTCAGTCCAGATTTCTGCGATTCTGGTCTAGGATGGCACCATGTGGTGATAGTTGTCCCGTCTCATCGCGGCGGGAGACCCAGGCGCTAGCTAGCCCTGCGTGTGTCCCTGGCCTTTGTGTACTGCTACTGGGGGTTAGCAGAGACAGAGCTGCAGTGATGGTACTGCTTTTTAACCACACACTTTAGTCATAGGAGCCATCCACAGCCATGCTGAGAGAGCGGAGAGACACTGGCCCTTCTGCTGCTGACACTCCACAGGCTGAAATGGGCGTGGGGGGTGAGTGTCAGCAGGAACCAGAGATGGAGAGTAGATGATGGTGGGTCTGTCTCAATCCACAAATGATGCTGCCTTTGAATCAGGTCTCAAATGGGATTCCGTTTTCAGTTAAGCTATCTTCTGGTAAAATACTACCTGGGAGATAGGTAGGCAGTAGACAGCTGCCTTTTGATTGCGATGCAATACTTTGAAGAGAAATGAGATGGGATCGATGTAGGCGCCAATACCGGTTGAGTCTGGGGTGTGGTGAAATCTGAAGGGTTTTACCAGTAGCCTACTTTTCAGAGCTGTGTAGTAGGTTATGGCTTGAGTGAGGAAAGCGCGTTGTCTCCCTGAGGCAAGGTGATTAGTACTCTACTTCAGCTGCCAGTGTTAAAGGAGACCTCTCAGACTCAGTCAAGATTACTAGAGCGAGAGAGGGATGGCGATATGTTGTTTATTACAAAACTGGTTGTTTGGATCCTGGATGCTGATTGGTTGATATCAAGGAGTAGGGGTCTGAACGTTTAAAGTTAAATCATGTAAACCAAATTGGGATCCTTAACGTTAAGAAAAATCCCTAAATCCCTAAAAATCCCTAACTGAAAAGCAATGTTTTTTTCACTACGAAATCAAAACGACAGTTATCGCAACATATTATTTTCAAATAATGCTTGTGCTTCTAGTTCCGACCATGCAGTAATATCTAACAAGTAAGCGAACAATTTTGAAACAACTACCTTTTACACACAAGTGTAAAGGAATGAATAAGAAATGTACATGTAAATATATGGATGAGCGATGACCGAACGGCATAGGCAAGATGCAGTAGATGGTATAGAGTACAGTATTGTCACCTTCTGACCTTAGTTCTTAGTTCGTGAGTTGGGTGGGTTGTCTACGTTCCTTTTTCTATGTGTGTTTTTGTGTTTGGCCTGGTATGGTTCTCAATCAGAGGCAGGTGTCGTTAGTTGTCTCTGATTGAGAATCATACTTAGGTAGCCTTTTCCCACCTGTGTTTCGTGGCCGATTATTTTCCGTTTTAGTGTTTGCACCATTCTGGACGGTTTCGGTTTTCATTTTGTTTCTCTTGTTCTTTTTGTATTCTGTATTCATTCTCATTAAATTATATTATGGATACATACCATGCTGCATTTTGGTCCTCCGATCCTTCCTACTACTCCTCCTCAGAAGAGGAGGAAAGCCGTAACCCTACATTACTCATCTCATATGTATATACTGTATGTAAACATATAAAGTGGCATTGTTTAAAGTGACTAGTGATACATTTATTACATCCAATTTTTTATTATTCAAGTGGCTAGTGATTTGAGTCAGTATGTTGGCAGCAGCCACTCAATGTTAGTGATGGCTGTTTAACAGTCTGATGGCCTTGAGATAGAAGCTGTTTTTCAGTCTCTCGGTCCCAGCTTTGATGCACCTGTACTGACCTCGCCTTCTGGATGATAGCGGGGTGAACAGGCAGTGGCTCGGGTGGTTGTTGTCCTTGATGATCTTTTTGGCCTTCCTGTGACATCGGGTGGTGTAGGTGTCCTTGCCCCTGGTGATTTGTTGTGCAGACCGCACTACCCTCTGGAAAGCCTTGCGGTTGTGGGCAGAGCAGTTGCCGTACCAGGCGGTGATACAGCCCGACAGGATGCTCTCGATTGTGCATCAGCACAAATAGTACCCGCAAAACACCAGCCTCAACGTCAACAGTGAAGAGGCGACTCCGGGATGCTGGCCTTCCAGGCAGAGTTGCAAAGAAAAAGCTGTATCTCAGACTGGCCAATAAAAATACAAAATTAAGATGGGCAAAAGAACACAGACACTGGACAGAGGAACTCTGCCTAGAAGGCCAGCATCCCGGAGTCACCTCTTCACTGTTGACGTTGAGGCTGGTGTTTTGCGGGTACTATTTAATGAAGTTGCCATTTGAGGACTTGTGAGGCATCAGTTTCTCAAGCTAGGCACTCTATGTACTTGTCCTCTTGCTCAGTTGTGTACCGGGGCCTCCCACTCTTTCTATTCTGGTTATAGCCAGTTTGTGCTGCTCTGTGAGGGAAGTAGTACACAGCGTTGTACGAGATCTTCAGTTTCTTGGCAATTTCTCACATGGAATAGCCTTCATTTCTCAGAACAAGTATAGACTGACAAGTTTCAGAAGAAAGTTATTTGTTTCTGGCCATTTTGAGCCTGTAATCGAACCCACAAATGCTGATGCTCCAGATACTCAACTAGTCTAAAGAAGTCCAGTGTTATTGCTTCTTTAATCAGCACCACAGTTTTTAGCTGTTATAACATAATTGCAATGGGGTTTCTAATGATCAGTTAGCCTTTTATAATGATAAACTTGGATTAGCTAACACAATGTGCCATTGGAACACAGGAGTGACGGTTGATGATAACGGGTCTCTGTATGCCTATGTAGGTATTCCATATAAAAATCTGCCGTTTCTAGCTACAATAGTCATTTACAACATTAACAATGGCTACACTGTATTTCTGATCAATTTGATGTTATTTTAATAGACAAAAAATCTACCTCTCTTTCAAAAACAAGGACATTTCTCAGTGATGCCAAACTTTTGTAGTTGTGTGTGTTTGAACTAAATTACTTTCGCCCCGTAGCACTCACCTCTCATCATGAAGTGCTTTGAAAGACTAGTCAAGGATCATATCACCTCCACCTTCTTTGCCACTCCACGCTTACCGCCCCAATGGATCCACAGACGATGCAATCGCCACCAAACTGCACACTGCCCTGTCCCATCTGGACAAGAGGCATACCTATGTAAGAATGCTGTCCATTGACTATAGCTCAGCATTCAACACCATAGTACCCTCCAAGCTCATCATCAATCTTGATGCCCTGGGTTTGAACCCTGCCCTTTACCACTGGGTCCTGGACTTCCTGACGGGTCGCCCCCCCCAGGTGGTGCAGGTAGGACACAACACCTCCTCTTTGCTGATCCTCAACACTGGGGCCCCAGAAGCGTACATGCTTAGCCCCCTCCTGTACTCCATGTTCACCCATGACTGCGTGGCCAAGCATGCCTCCAACTAAATCATCAAGTTTGCAGATGATACAACAGTAGTAGGCTTGATTACCAACAACGATGAAACAGCCTACAGGGAGGAGGTGACGGCTCTGGGAGTGTGGTGCCTGGAAAATAACCTCTCACTCAACGTCAACACAATAAAGGAGATGATTGTGGACTTCAGGATACAGCAGAGGCAGCACCCCCTGATCCACATCGATGGGACCACAGTGGAGAAGGTGGAAGCAGGTGCTTCTACACCTGCATTGCTTACTGTTTTGGGTTGGGTTTAGGCTGGGTTTCTATACAGCACTTTGTGACATCAGCTGATGTAAGAAGGGCTTCATAAATACATTTGATTGAAATCAATTTGAAGTACCTTGGTGTACACATCACTGACCAACTGAAATGGTCCACCCACACAGACAGTGTGGTGAAGAAGGCAACAGCGCATCAACCTCAGGAGGCTAAAGAAATTTGACTTAACACCTAAAACCCTCACAAACCTTTACAGATGCACAATTGAGAGCATCCTGTCGGGCTGTATCACCGCCTGGTATGGCAACTGCGACGCTCACAACCACAAAGCTCTCCAGAGGGTGGTGCGGTCTGTCCAATGCATTACTGGGGGCAAACTTCCCGCCCTCCTGGACACCTGCAGCACCCAATGCCATAGGATGGCCAAAAATATCATCAAGGACATCTACCACCCGAGCCACTGCCTGTTCACTCCGCTAACATGCAGAAGGCGAGGTCAGTACAGGTGCATCAAAGCTGGGACCGAGAGACTGAAAAACAGCTTTTATCTCAAGGCCATCAGACTGCTAAACAGCCATCACTAGCACTTCCGGGGTGGCTGCCTGTAGACATAAACTCAGCAAAAAATAAACGTCCTCTCACTGTCAACTGCGTTTATTTTGAGCAAACTTAACATTTGTAAATATTTGTATGAACATAACAAGATTCAACAACTGAGACAAAAACTGAACAAGTTCCACAGACATGTGACTAACAGAAATGGAATAATGGGACCCTGAAAAAAAGGGAGGATGTACCGATCCTGTGCAGGTGTTGTTACACGTGGTCTGCCACAGCGAGGACGATCAGCTGTCCATCCTGTCTCCCTGTTGCGCTGTCTTAGCCATCTCACAGTACAGACATGGCAATTTATTGCCCTGGCCACATCTGCAGTCCTCATGCCTCCTTGCAGCATACCTAAGGCACGTTCACGCAGATGAGCAGGGTCCCTAGGCATCTTTCTTTTGGTGTTTTTCAGAGTCAGCAGAAAGGGCTCCTTAGTGTCCTAAGGTTTCATAACTGTGACCTTAATTGCCTACCGTCTGTAAGCTGTTAGTGTCTTAACGACCATTCCACAGGTGCATGTTCACTAATTGTTTATGGTTAATTGAACAAGCATGGGAAACAGTGTTTAAACCCTTTACAATGAAGATTTGTGAAGTTATTTGGATTTTTATGAATTATCTTTGAAAGACAGGGTCCTGAAAAAGGGACGTTTCTTCTTTTTTTGGCTGAGTTTATACACTGCTCAAAAAAATAAAGGGAACACTTAAACAACACAATGTAACTCCAAGTCAATCACACTTCTGTGAAATCAAACTGTCCACTTAGGAAGCAACACTGATTGACAATAAATTTCACATGCTGTTGTGCAAATGGAATAGACAACAGGTGGAAATTATAGGCAAATAGCAAGACACCCCCAATAAAGGAGTGATTCTGCAGGTGGGGACCACAGACCACTTCTCAGTTCCTATGCTTCCTGGCTGGTGTTTTGGTCACTTTTGAATGCTGGCGGTGCTTTCACTCTAGTGGTAGCATGAGACGGAGTCTACAACCCACACAAGTGTCTCAGGTAGTGCAGCTCATCCAGGATGGAACATCAATGCGAGCTGTGGCAAGAAGGTTTGCTGTGTCTGTCAGCGTAGTGTCCAGAGCATTGAGGCACTACCAGGAGACAGGCCAGTACATCAGGTGACGTGGAGGAGGCCGTAGGAGGGCAACAACCCAGCCACAGGACCGCTACCTCCGCCTTTGTGCAAGGAGGAGCACTGCCAGAGCCCTGCAAAATGACCTCCAGCAGGCCACAAATGTGCATGTGTCTGCTCAAACGGTCAGAAACAGACTCCATGAGGGTGGTATGAGGGCCCGACGTCCACAGGTGGGGGTTGTGCTTACAGCCCAACACCGTGCAGGACGTTTGGCATTTGCCAGAGAACACCAAGATTGGCAAATTCGCCACTGGTGCCCTGTGCTCTTCACAGATGAAAGCAGGTTCACACTGAGCACGTGACAGAGTCTGGAGACGCCGTGGAGAACGTTCTGCTGCCTGCAACATCCTCCAGCATGACCGGTTTGGCGGTGGGTCAGTCATGGTGTGGGGTGGCATTTCTTTGGGGGGCCGCACAGCCCTCCATGTGCTCGCCAGAGGTAGCCTGACTGCCATTAGGTACCGAGATGAGATCCTCAGACCCCTTGTGAGACCATATGCTGGTGCGGTTGGCCCTGGGTTCCTCCTAATGCAAGACAATGCTAGACCTCATGTGGCTGGAGTGTGTCAGCAGTTCCTGCAAGAGGAAGGCATTGATGCTATGGACTGGCCCGCCCGTTCCCCAGACCTGAATCCAAATGAGCACATCTGGGACATCATGTCTCGCTCCATCCACCAACGCCACGTTGCACCACAGACTGTCCAGGAGTTGGCGGATGCTTTAATCCAGGTCTGGGAGGAGATCCCTCAGGAGACCATCCGCCATCTCATCAGGAGCATGCCCAGGCGTTGTAGGGAGGTCATACAGGCACGTGGAGGCCACACACACTACCGAGCCTCATTTTGACTTGTTTTAAGGACATTACATCAAAGTTGGATCAGCCTGTAGTGTGGTTTTCCACTTTAATTTTGAGTGTGACTCCAAATCCAGACCTCCATGGGTTGATAAATTTGATTTCCATTGATAATTTTTGTGATTTTGTTGTCAGCACATTCAACTATGCATTTATTTGCAGAAAATGACAACTGGTCAAAATAACAAAAAAATATGTGGTGTTGTCAGACCTTGAATAATGCAAAGAAAATAAGTTCATATTCATAATTTAAACCTCACAAAACTCATATTTTAACTTAGGAAGAGTTCAGAAATCAATATTTGGTGGAATAATCCTGATTTTCAATCACAGCTTTCATGCGTCTTGGCATGCTCTCAGCAGTCTTTCACATTGATGTCGGGTGACTTTATGCCTATGCTGGCACACAAATTCAAGCAGCTCGGCTTTGTTTGATGGCTTGTGACCATCCATCTTCCTGTTGATCACATTCTAGAGGTTTTCAATGGGGTTCAGGTCTAGAGATTTGGCTGGCAATGACAGGGTCTTGATCTAGTGGTCCTCCATCTACACCTTGAGTAACGTGGCTGTGTGGCATGGAGCATTGTCCCCCTGGAAAAAACAGTCCTCAGAGTTGGGGAACATTGTCAGGGCAGAAGGAAGCAAGTTTTCTTCCAGGACTACCTTGTACTTGGCTTGATTCATGTGTCCTTCACAAAGACACACCTGCCCGATTCCAGCCTTGCTGAAGCACCCCCAGATAATCACCGATCCTCCACCAAATTTCACAATGGGTGCGAGACACTGTGGCTTGTAGCCCTCTCCAGGTCTCGCACCCACTGTGAAATTTGGTGGAGGATCGGTGATGAACTACATCTCCCCTGGAAAAAAGCATCTAGACAATATTTCCCTATATTACTGAGCTAGCATTTGGTTTGCAACAGTTGCGGTTTGTCTAAACCTTGCTGTCTGACCTGTGTAACAATGCTGCAGGTTTTTTGGCCACCGTGCCATGCTTATGAACGTGAAGAGACTGACTGACAGCTTCTCTGAACCAGAAAAATGCATTTATCATGATCATTATAATGGACACAGTATATCCAATGAAATTGCAATAGAAACAAATGTAAAACAAACTAATTCCCCCTGCCCTCCACCACAACTTTTCCCCCTGGAGACACTGAGCCAATTCAGGGGTTCTCAACTCCAAGAATCGGTCTTCTAACAAAATTGTCTGAAGTGTTTGAACGGTTTGGCCTACAAACTATTATGACCCCTCTATGGAAATATGAGACTTTCTGACCACGGTGGTGTACATGTCAGTTGTTTTGCTCTAGGTTGTCCACAGGCCTCATAAGACTCATCTGGAGGTCCCCCGTTACCAGTTGAAAAAATGAATGGGAGTACAGTACATGACCCAAAGTATGTGGACATGTGCTCGTCCAGCATCTTATTCTTAATCATGGGCAATAATATGTTATATGTTATGTTATTGTTGGTTCCCCATTTGCTGCTATAACAGCCCCCACTCTTCTGGGACTTAGGATATGAAAATTGGTGAGAAATCAGCCGTTTTATTGGCCATTGGTTTGTACACAATCCGGAGGTCATTTCGGATGTGCCATGAGTCTTAATTTGCATTAAGTGGCTCCTCTTTTTCTACCCTTTAATGGATGATTCGATTCACTCCCCAGATTGGAGAGAGAACCACCAAGCACAACTGAACAGCCAAAAGTAGCAGTCAGTGTCTTAGAGCCTAACAAGAGCCTTGCTCTTAACATTGCCTGCCAACTGTGGTGGATTCTAAAACTTGTCCTTTATTTGTATTTCTTTATTTGTGTAATATTTGTTTTCCTTTCACATGGTTTGTTAAGCTGTTTTCTGCCAGCCAATCTTCTGTCTCTTCTTTGTGACTCATCCGTTTGTTAGAAGGTGAACATTTTGGGAGACTGAAGGAACCGTCTGTCTGTGAAATTGGTTGGCTATTTTTCAGACGGTGGACAATTTTTTTGGGGGGGAGGTGACTTGTAGACTTTGATGGGCATAGATAAAGGTGGGTTTAGATAAAGGCAGTGTTTACAACAATAGTGGTTTTGCAGTCCTTAATTGCTGCGGCAGGCTTCAGGGGGTTGTTGAGGGAGGGAAGGAGAAAGAAAGAGAGGAGGCATCCTTCTCATCCATGGAGGCAGTTTGCATGTATAATTACAGGCTCTCTGAGTGACTGTAATGAGAGAAAGGTAGAGGGACAGAACAACAGCGATAGAGCGAGTCGGAAGCGAGAGTTCAATTTGGAAATTGTTCCACGGTTGAGGCTGAGGACAAACATATTGACACATTTTCAGATTGTTTTTAGAATAATGATACATGATTGTTGTAGAACTAACGCTGCAGATAGCAGTACTGGGTGATTTGAAAAGCCATAGTCAATCAATCAATAATATAATTATTATTTTAGCAAAAATGTTTATTCTGTAGAAGCTATGAGAATAGAACGGTTCAGTACTTTTGTGAAGCATCACAGCACAGTTGAAAAATATATGGCAAATAGAAATCCGAAATGTTGAGAGATAGATGGGACAGGTTGAATGGACAAGAAGGGTGGGACTAATAACAAGAATACCAATGTAAAACATACGGGGTCTGTAAAATGTATACAGGTTCAGAAATGTTGCGAAATAGCACAGTTACAAATAGAAATCAAACTGGATGGACATCAGAAATAGAGGAAATAGTAAAAACAAACAAAATCTAACTATTGTAAAATAGATTGTCTGTAAAATGTGTATAATATGAATAAACTGAAGGTAGAAGCCTAAGTGTTATTGTTTATTAGTTTACTCCAATTGGAGGAAGGATGGTGGGGTTTGCGGGGAATAAAAAAGGTATATTCTAAAATAAGTACGTATCACTATATACAGTGGGGAGAACAAGTATTTGATTCCCTGCCGATTTTGCAGGTTTTCCTACTTACAAAGCATGTAGAGGTCTGTAATTTTTTATCATAGGTACACTTCAACTGTGAGAGACGGAATCTAAAACAAAAATCCAGAAAATCACATTGTATGATTTTTAAGTAATTAATTTGCATTTTATTGCATGACATAAGTATTTGATCACCTACCAACCAGTAAGAAATTCGGCTCTCACAGATCTGTTAGTTTTTCTTTAAGAACCCCTCCACTCATTACCTGTATTTACTGCACCTGTTTGAACTCGTTACCTGAATAAAAGACACCTGTCCACATACTCTATCAAACAGACTCCAACCTCTCCACAATGGCCAAGACCAGAGAGCTGTGTAAGGACATCAGGGATAAAATTGTAGACCTGCACAAGGCTGGGATGGGCTACAGGACAATAGGCAAGCAGCTTGGTGAGAAGGCAACAACTGTTGGCGCAATTATTAGAAAATGGAAGAAGTTCAAGATGACGGTCAATCACCCTTGGTCTGGGGCTCCATGCAAGATCTTACCTCGTGGGGCATCAATGATCATGAGGAAGGTGAGGGATCAGCCCAGAACTACACAGCAGGACCTGGTCAATGATCTGAAGAGTGCTGGGACCACAGTCTCAAAAAGAACCATTAGTAACACACTACGCCGTCATGGATTAAAATCCTGCAGCGCACGCAAGGTCCCCTGCTCAAGCCAGCGCATGTCCAGGCCCGTCGGAAGTTTGCCCATGACCATCTGGATGATCCAGAGAGGAATGGGAGAAGGTCATGTGGTCTGATGAGACAGAAATAGAGCTTTTTGGTCTAAACTCCACTCGCCGTGTTTGGGGGAGGAAGAAGGATGAGTACAACCCCAAGAACACCATCCCAACCGTGAAGCATGGAGGTGGAAAGATCATTCTTTGGGGATGCTTTTCTGCAAAGGGGACAGGACGACTGCACCATATTGAGGGGAGGATGGATGGGGCCATGTATCGCGAGATCTTGGCCAACAACCTCCTTCCCTCAGTAAGAGCATTGAAGATGGGTGTTGGCTGGGTCTTCCAGCATGACAACGACCCGAAACACACAGCCAGGGCAACTAAGGAGTGGCTCCGTAAGAAGCATCTCAAGGTTCTGGAGTGGCCTAGCCAGTCTCCAGACCTGAACCCAATAGAACATCTTTGGAGGGAGCTGAAAGTCCATATTGCCCAGCGACAGCCCCGAAACCTGAAGGATTCTGGAGAAGGTCTGTATGGAGGAGTGGGCCAAAATCCCTGCTGCAGTGTGTGCAAACCTGGTCAAGAACTACAGGAAACGTATGATCTCTGTAATTGCAAACAAAGGTTTCTGTACCAAATATTAAGTTCTGCTTTTCTGATGTATCAAATACTTATGTCATGCAATATTAAATACTTAATTACAAATTAAATACTTAAAAATACTTAAATACAAATTAAATACTTAAAAATCATACAATGTGATTTTCTGGATTTTTGTTTTAGATTCTGTCTCTCACAGTTGAAGTGTACCTATGATAAAACTTGCAGACCTCTACATGCTTTGTAAGTAGGAAACACTGCCGATTTTGCAGGTTATCAAATACTTGTTCTCCCCACTGTAGGTATGTGTATGTATATATGTGTATATGGATATATATATTTACCCCAAAAATATATACAGGATTGGAAATGATGCAGACATTTACATTGATGGAAGCAACAATCTTTCTGCAATATTAATCTGATTCACCCCTAAAGATTTTTTTTACATGATTGCTGTATAAACACCACAAATAGGCAACAACCCAATAGAAACTAAAGCAATCACATTAAATGCAAACAGACTGTTGTCACAACAGATTGTTCATTTCTGCCTCACAGTGAGATTTAACCTTTTGCTGACAAGACTCTCTCCCCCCCTTCCGTCCTTCCTTCCTTTTTTCTCTAGGTGATAGGAGAGAAGTGTCGCTGTGCGGTGGGTAGTGTCCTGAGTGAGGGCGATACTAGGCCCAGTGAGGAGCTCCAACAGCTCTATGAGAAGTTTGGTTTCCGGGTCTTCAGCTTCCCAGAGGTCACTCACGTGGTCAGCGCCTCCTTTCCCCACAGGACACCCCTGTCAATCTTCTTTGGGGTGCAGAGAGTCTACCCCCAGCTGGAGAGCTACATCAAGGTAATAATATACAGTATGACCGACTGCCTTCTGTTTTCTCCTCTGCCTCTCACCCCTTTATCCATGGTCTCCTTTATTCGTCCCTATCCATACTTATCTATGCTGTCCTATCCTATACCCTAAGAACCATCCACTCCCTAGGCCAAGTCCTGCATGTTTACTCCAGCCCTTAGCCCAACACCCCATCCCTCCCTTGTATCCACTGACCCAGTACAGCAGCAGGCCTGGGGCTGCTGGGAAAGTGAGTCATTGCGGAGTCTGAGCCGTGGGTTTCTCAAGGGTTAATTAGGTAGCATTCTGGTGCAGGTGGCATCACCATGGGCTGCCAGCAATGTGTGTGTGTGTGTGTGTGTGTGTGTATGTGTGCGCGCGTGCAAGTGAATGTCTGCCTCCCCTGCCACATTCCCTGGCTGGCGATGCCATCTGCCCTGGACCTGACGCTGCTAAAGTCTGGCCAGCGTCACTCAGTGGCACTTGACCCATTTGTATAAGTTGCTTTGGACTCTGACAAATGATTTTCATTACATCGAAGGAACATTACGTTTTGTCTTTCATTGCATGGTTCCCAGATACAGGGCTTAAACAATCGTAACCGTCCGATACAGTCTTGTGCCAGTTGCCTCTCTACTTCCTAGACCTATACCATCTGCCTTCTGTCTTGGGGATTTACAAATGACTATTCAGCTTTAGCTCCTTGCATTGGTACTTTGAGGCTGGGGGTGTCTCAAATATGTGACCGATCAACTCTTTTCAGTCTTATGTTGCAAGATCTGAAATAGTGTTTTTTACATTGGATAACAGACTGTGGAACAATGGGAAAGTAAATCTGGTTTGAATGTTGATTAACGTAACCCCACTTTTGCAAAAGTAGCCCCTTAATGTTTTGTTCCACCAACTGGAGAGTTCTTCTTTGTCTACACCCATTCAGCATCGTTCAAAACTCTGTCAACTTCTTCCTTGACAACAATACTGTTGATCGGCGTTTCTTCCCCATCACCCTCATCAGAAGACTACAGTGTCTGGTTCAATGAAAATGTTCTTAAATCAGGTTTTTCCTCATCGTCTGATTTTATTTTCAGAGTCAGAGAGAGTCAGCATGGCACGATCATCCTCCAGAAAGTACTTTTTCCCACTGATCTTTGTTGATAGCGCCTGCTTAATTCAGGGAAGCAATGTTGTTGAGAGCAGTGGCAACACTTTTGCAGTTCTCAATGGCCACTATATCTTTCAAAAAACATGTGGTAGCAAGGGTTTTCTACACATACTGAGCAGCTCATGTTATAGACAAAATCATGCTACATGGCATGTCCAGCCCATCCATTATCTCATCCAGTCATGGCTAGAGGGAAGGTTCCTGTCTTTTTTTCCGTGGCTAAACCAACTAGGCTCGTAATTTAACAATTGTATTTGTATTTACAGATTGCATACAAGTTTGTTATTAAGGCACATGAAAGTTCACATGTTCCAGAAGGCATTTCTGCCAAAAAACATTCAAATGCCTCTCCAGTGAAGTAGTGACAAGCGACATACACCTAGCTTCCTGACACGGGTCACATATGATTGCTGTCTATTTAATCCTCGGTCTATGTGTCATGGTACAGTTCCCAGTTTTAGTGCTAAACCAGTCTTTTACAGTTTTTTTTTAAAATATTGAATTTGTTCTACTGAGTGGGTGAAAGGTGAGCTCTGAGTGTTGGAAAATGTTGAGGGAAGCAGAAAAATCTAGGCTAGTAGTAGGTGTGAGTGATTGTGTTTATTTGCGTGAGTTGGTGTGTGTATTGTGTGCGAAACTCATTTTGATGAATGAGTTCATGTCCATTTATAATCCCTAGTGACAGTGGGTGTTTGCAGTGGCGGTCTAAGGAAGATAGATTCCTACAGTGTATTCACTTATTGTGACATTTTTTAATTAGAAATGTTTCCTATCCACCACATGAACTAGGCCTAAATATGTTGGTGAGAGAATGGAATTCACTTTCATTTCAATGTATTATTCAATGTAAAATGTTTATTTGGGTATTTAACATTCCTATCCATCATGCTTGCACAGTGTCTCTCCTTACTGCTTTTCTTCTGAAGGCATTTTGTATCTGTCCTCCCCCTCTCATTTTAAACACAGTGATTCGCTATGTGAGCTGTATCAGGCTCTGAATGTATGTAGTCTCTCTTGGAAGCTCCGCATGCTCAGATCTCTGGGGAGTTATCCTCCCAGTTGCATAGGGAGCATCTCTCTCTGTTTCTCTCTCTCTGTGTGTGTGACACATTCTGGTGACAGTAGACTCCCTAGACCCTACCAGAATGACTTCTCATAAAAGCATGATTTTGATGTTCTTACCGTCAGTCCTTAACCTTATCATATAAAATGTGTCATGATAAGAAAACAGCATTCAGTTATACCCATTGATTTGCACTTAGGTGTTAGAATCTGTGTGGACTTACTCCGCAGAAGCTGTGGGGAAACATCATTATGAAACATCATTCTGTCTCCACTGACTCTCTCGGCTGTGTAGCAAGTTCATTTTGTATCTGGACGTGGTTGTCAGATAATGAGAATCTCCCGTAGTTTTTTTTGGGGTTCTGCACTCTACCTTTTTCTCTTAAAAAAAAAAAAAGCCAGACATGATTAGTTTAATTCAAGTGTTCTGCCTTTTCTCTTATTTATCTTTCTTTACCGGTGATAGGCTACAATATTCAAAGTTATATTATATATAAGAGCCTCTTGAAAACCAAACATTGCATAAAAACCTTGTTACATACATTTTATTTGATGGATTATCCATGAAAACAATTTGGCCTTGATTCTGAATCATAATATGAACTTAGACTACATCTGCATAAATCTACACATGAGTAATTTGATGTCAAGTGGCAGAGCGTATTGTGTGGCCAACCACTGATGTTCTGTGTGCCTCTTCACGCACACTTTGTTAGATTTTTTTATTTTGTTCAAGATGCAAGGGGATCCTTATGGCAATGAATCAAAACACAATGTAGTGAGTGAACATCAACTACTGGAGCGGGAGAATGGTCATGGAGTGAAACACTTGTCCTGCTAACGTTTTATTCATGAGTAATGAATGTGTAGTAAACAACACTGCAACATATAATGCCCTGTGGCGTTTGACCATGCCACGTAAACACACACACACACACACACAGAGAGTATAGCCCCTTTTTTAAACTACTCCCATTCAAATGTAAGTTCACAGCCTGTCACGGAAAGCAGCCCAGCACCCTCTGTACTTATTACATGCTCCCCCATATCAAATCTTTGCACCCTGGGCCCAATCCAATATCCACACTGCCACGAGTCACCACCATCTCTCATTCTGCCGCCGTTACGCTGACCACCTGTCTGCTTCTAGCTCCTCTGTCTGTGTGTGTGTGCGCAGACAGAGGGGGGGGGGGGGCGCATGACCTGGAGGTGATTTTGTTTGTCGAAAGACTGAAAAGGTAACTTCTGGTGACTTTAAAAAAATACATTATACTCCAAAATGCATTAAAAGTAAATGATGTTGATGCCATCTGAAATAGAACTGATGCGTGTCACTGCACTGTAGGGAGATGATGTGGAGCAAGTGGTGGTTGTACACTCCTGGCTCTCATTTGTGCCACTGCTCGCTCTGTTTGCTACAAATATACACTACTGTTCAAAAGTTTGGGGTCACTTAGAAATGTCCTTGTTTTTGAAAGAGAAGGACATTTTTTTGGCCGTTACAATAACATCAAATTGATCAGAAATGCAGTGTAGACATTGTTAATGTTGTAAATGACTATTGTAGCTGGAAACGGCAGATTTTTTATGAAATATCTTCATAGGCGTACAGAGGCCCATTATCAGCAACCATCACTCCTGTGTTCCAATGGCACATTGTGTTAGCTAATCCAAGTTTATCATTTTGAAAGGCTAATTGTTCATTAGAAGACCCTTTTTCAATTATGTTATAACACCTGATAACTGTGGTGCTGATTTAAGAAGCAATAAAACTGGCCTTCTTTAGACTAGTTGAGTATCTGGAGCGTCAGCATTTGTAGGCTCAAAATGGCCAGAAACAAAGTCCTTCCTTCTGAAACTCTTCAGTCTATTCTTGTTCAGAGAAATGTGAGAAATTGCCAAGAAACTGAAGATCTGGTACAGCGCTGTGTACTACTCCCTTCTCAGAACATTGCAAACTGTCTCTATCCAGAATCGAAAGAAGAGTGGGAGGCCCCGGTGCACAATTGAGCAAGAGGACTAGTACATTAGTGTGTCTAGTTTGAGAAACAGATGCCTCACAAGTCCTCAACTGGCAGCTTCAACAGTACCCGCAAAACACCAGTCTCAATGTCAACTGTGAAGAGGCGACTCCGGGATGCTGGCCTTCTAGCCAGAGTTCCTATGTCCCCTGGCTGTGTTATTTTTGCCTGTCTTAATCTTTTGTTTTTATTGGCCAGTTTGAGATATGGCTTTTTCTTTGCAACTCTGCCTAGAAGGCCAGCATCCCGGAGTCGCCTCTTTACTGTTGACGTTGAGACTGGTGAGGGAGGAGGATGTCTTCCCTGTAAAGCACTGCGTTGAGATTGCCTGCAATGACAACAAGAAAGGCCTCTTTAGTGTCCTAAGTTTTCATAACTGTGACCTTAATTGTCTACCGTCTGTAAACTGTTAGCGTCTTAACGACAGTTCCACAGGTACATGTTCATTTATTGTTTATGGTTCATTGAACAAGCATGGGAAACAGTGTGTTAACCCTTTACAATGAAGATCTGTGAAGTTATTTGGATTTTTACGAATTATCTTTGAAAGACAGCGTCCTGATAAAGGGCCGTTTACTTTTTTGCTGATTGTGTGTGTGTGTGTGTGTGTGTGTGTGTGACAGTGTACCACTGATGGGTCCTGTGAGGTGCTGCTCTTATGTGCTCTTCTTCATTTTTGATGGCTCCCCTGCCCTCTGCAACCCGTGTGTGTGTGCCCTCCACTGGCTTCCATCACAACTGTAAAGAGTGTCTGGGGACTTGGGGATTGGGGTCTGACTGCGCTGTGTGTGTGCACGCAGCAACAACCAGAGTTTGTGCCATGCCGAGGCCTAGCGTGGCCCATCCATCCCCCAGTGATGTTAATATGATTATCCATTATTAATGATGTCGTCTTCCAGCATTAGGGCTTTATTGTTAGACATCAGGTCTCTCTCCCAGGAGTGTACTTCCAGTGCAGACTCTTAACAGTGGAAGGAAGCAGACAAGTCCACTAGTCCAGTGCAACGCCTGGCCAGGCCTTATACAATGGCCACATCTGTTGAACCTTACACCTCATTTTCTGTCCGCACAATAACATTTTCTCTGTTTGAATGTCCACACACTAGCATACTATTCAGAATGAAGCAATGTCTTGGCTAGGCATTTTCAAGTGGTCTGGTAGTACGGAGATCTGAACATAGCCAATGTCTCTTATCTCTGTCTATTTACAGGCTATTTCATTATGATCTGCCATTCAATATTCCTATTCACAAACTGTCAGAAAACTCCAAGTGGGTGTGATGGGCTGGCTGGGCTGTAGCCTACTTCATACAAATGCCTCATACTCCTGCACATCAACTCGGTACTGCTATTCCCTGTATATAGCCATGTTATTTTTATTTGTTTCTTTGTAATCTTTATCTTCAACTCTGCATTGTTGGTAAAGGACCCAAAAGTAAGCATGTCACTGTTAGTCTACACCTTTTATTAATTAAGCATGTGACAAATAATATTTGATTTGATCAAATCAAATCAAATGTATTTATATAGCCCTTCGTACATCAGCTGATATCTCAAAGTGCTATACAGAAACACAGCCTAAAACCCCAAACAGCAAGCAATGCAGGTGTAGAAGCACGGTGGCTAGGAAAAACTCCCTAGAATGGCCAAAACCTAGGAAAAAACCTAGAGAGGAACCAGGCTATGAGGGGTGGCCAGTCCTCTTCTGGCTGTGCCGGGTGGAGATTATAACAGAACATGTTCATAAATGACCAGCATGGTCAAATAATAATAATCACAGTAGTTGTCGAGGGTGCAGCAAGTCAGCACCTCAGGAGTAAATGTAAATTGGCTTTTCATAGCCGATCATTAAGAGTATCTCTACCACTCCTGCTGTCTCCTGAGAGTTGAAAACAGCAGGTCTGGGACAGGAAGCACGTCCGGTGAACAGGTCAGGATTCCATAGCCGCAGGCAGAACAGTTGAAACTGGAGCAGCAGCACAGCCAGGTGGACTGGGGACAGCAAGGAGTCATCATGCCAGGTAGTCCTGAGGCATGGTCCTAGGGCTCAGGTCCTCCGAGAGAGAGAGAGAAAGAAAGAGAGAATTAGAGAGAGCATGCTTAAATTCACACAGGACACCGGATAAGACAGGAGAAGTTCTCCAGATATAACAAACTGACCCTAGCCCCCGACACAAACTACTGCAGCATAAATACTGGAGGCTGAGACAGGAGGGATCAGGAGACACTGTGGCCCCATCCGATGATACCCCCGGACAGGGCCAAACAGGAAGGATATAACCCCACACCACTAGAGTGATATCTTCAACCACCAACTTACCATCCTGAGACAAGGCCGAGTATAGCCCACAAAGATCTTCGCCACGGCACAACCCATGGGGGGCGCCAACCCAGACAGGAAGATCACATCAGTGACTCAACCTACTCAAGTGATGCACCACTCTTAGGGACGGCATGAAAGAGCACCAGTAAGCCAGTGACCCCTGTAATAGGGTTAGAGGCAGAGAATCCCAGTGGAAAGAGGGGAACCGGCCAGGCAGAGACAGCAAGGGCGGTTCTTTGCTCCAGAGCCTTTCCGTTCAACTTCACACTCCTGGGCCAGACTACACTCAATCATATGATCCACTGAAGAGATGAGTCTTCAGTAAAGACTTAAAGGTTGAGACTGAGTCTGCGTCTCTCACATGGGTAGGCAGACCATTCCATAAAAATTTAGCTCTATAGGAGAAAACCCTGCCTCCAGCTGTTTGCTTTGAAATTCTAGGGAAAATTAGGAGGCCTGCGTCTTGTGACCGTAGCGTACGTGTAGGTATGTACGGCAGGACCAAATCAGAGAGATAGGTAGGAGCAAGCCCTTGTAATCAGCCCTTGCCTTAACAGGAAGCCAGTGTAGGGAGGCTAGCACTGGAGTAATATGATCAAATTTTTGGGTTCTAGTCAGGATTCTAGCAGCCATATTTATCACTAACTGTGCTTTATCCGGGTAGCCGGAAAGTAGAGCATTGCAGTTGTCTAAACGAGAAGTAACAAAAGCATGGATTAATTTGTCTGCATCATTTTTGACAGAAAGTTTCAGATTTTTGCAATGTTACGTAGATGGAAAAAAGCTGTCCTTGAAACAGTCTTGATATGTTCGTCAAAAGAGAGATCTGGGTCCAGAGTAACGCAGAGGTCCTTCACAGTTTTATTTGAGACGACTGTACAACCATTAAGATTAATTGTCAGATTCAACAGAAGATCTCTTTGTTTCTTGGGACCTAAAACAAGCATGTCTGTTTTGTCCGAATTTAAAAGTAGAACGTTTGCAGCCATCCACTTCCTTATGTCTGAAACACAGACTTCTAGCGAGGGCAATTTTGGGGCTTCACCATGTTTCATTGAAATGTACAGCTGTGTGTCATCCGCTGTCGTGAAGTTGTATTAGTTAATGTGACGACTGTTGCTCATCGAATGATTACAAGTTTCTAATTGCGTGATTAACTGAATCAAGCAATTATTAACTCATTAACCTGGGGCACCATGGGAAAACTAGTTTTTATTGAGTTTCTATTTCCCTAATTAACTCAAAGAATATCAGAATATCGATTTTACAACAGCTGCTAATTAACCAATTACCTCTACCAATCTCGTTCTGAACGTCATATAGCCCGTGAATCTTCACGACCCGGGTCTCACCAATGAGTTCGTATCACACCAATCTTAGTTGAATATTTATTTACTAAAAAGCTAAAATGATGAAAAAAGGTACACATAGATAAAACACATTATAGGCTATTGATTAGAACTACGATTAACACTATGGCGCGTGTTACCCAAAATGGGGATTTCAAGGAGAGAGAGAAAAAAGAAAGTACAAGAGAGAAATATACATTTGGGAGAATTTGTCAGCTATGCTATTCTAACCCTAGCCTTGCCCCAAACTGCCGCTCTTATGGGTCAGAATATAATGATGTAATTACGTGGGGATGATCTCCGAGGATTCTCTGCGTGGACCGTTCAAGGGACCGTTCAGCTGCTCGATGACGCACTGCTCCGGGCGCACCTCTCTGATCGTACTCCCGATGTCAGTGTCCCTTTGGCTTAGAGGTCTGTTCCCTCACCCTTGCTCTGGAGGGGGTCTTCTGAGGACAGACAGCTCTGTAGCTCAGAGCTCACAGCATAGGAATGAAACCCTTTAGATACCACGATTTGCTGGGATTGGATGCTAAGGGTGTCCGGCTTGAATTCACCCGCTTAGAAACAGCTACTCATCCGTAGCTTGGATAGAAAAGGATTTCTTTGTCTTCAAACTTGTGTTGCGTTCTGGGTTCGTTGACTTTTTAGACCTTGGCTGCAGCTTGGGTCATGTAGTCTTCTATGGAAATTCTTTACTCACAGGTTTTATACCCTTGGGTCAGAAGTGGGCGTAACCGCCTTTAGGGCAATTCTCTGGGCGTACCAAGTTAAGAGGGCATGGTCTAGATTTGACTTAAATCCAATTTTAGACAACTAACTTCACATTTCATCTTCCCCAAAACATTCTCTTTGATTTTGATATTTTCCATACAACGTACAATGTATAAACATCAAGCATATACTAGGAAAACTCTTCACGTTACAATGTTTTCGTAATAACGTCATCTATTAACCTTTAATAACAAAACAAAAATGACATACATTTTCATATTCCATCTATCGTCATGACCACCATTGTGGCTGACGGAAACCATTGTTCCAAAGTCCCTTTATTTCATGTTTAATGTTCTGCGGCTGGTTCTCCATAGTAGCAGGACAAAGGAATTTGTCTGTGGCCTGAGATTTACCAGGGGCGTGAGGGGTCATAAAACCCCCACATCTTCAAACCCCTAGATCTCTCCTCCTCTGTTGGGGTTGAGAGATAATAGGTAGGGGTGTGGTCTCCTGTAACCTGACCTGGTCAGGACAGTCATGACACTGCATAGCAGTGAAAGTTAACATTATGTTTTTGAATGACATAGGTAAAATATATAGTGAAAACAATAGTGGTCCTAAAACGGAATCTTGAGGAACACCGAAATTTACAGTTGATTTGTCAGAGGACAAACCAGTCACAAACTGATGTCTTTCCGACAGATAAGAACTAAACCAGGCCAGAACTTGTCCGTGTAGACCAATTTGGGTTTCCAATCTCTACAAAAGAATGTGGTGATCGATGGTATCAAAAGCAGCACTAAGGTCTAGGAGCACGAGGACAGATGCAGAGCCTCGGTCTGATGTCATTAAATGGTCATTTACCACCTTCACAGGTCCAGTCTCAGTGCTATGATGGGGTCTAAAACCAGACTGAAGCATTTCGTATACATTGTTTGTCTTCAGGAAGGCAGTGA
Source organism: Oncorhynchus kisutch (assembly GCF_002021735.2). NCBI lineage: Eukaryota > Metazoa > Chordata > Actinopteri > Salmoniformes > Salmonidae > Oncorhynchus > Oncorhynchus kisutch. The sequence continues at coordinate 56,380,278 of NC_034178.2, read as the reverse complement.
GTTGCTGCGCAACAGCTTTTTCTAACAGCTTTTTCTAGTTTTGAGAGGAATGGAAGATCCGATATAGGCTGATAGTTTTTTATATTTTCTGGGTCAAGGTTTGGTTTTTTCAAGAGGCTTTATTACTGCCACTTTTAGTGAGTTTGGTATACATCCGTTGGATAGAGAGCCATTTATTATGTTCAACATAGGAGGGCCAAGCACATAAAGCAGCTCTTTCAGTAGTTTAGTTGGAATAGGGTCCGGTATGCAGCTTGAAGGTTTAGAGGCCATGATTATTTTCATCATTGTGTCAAGGAATATAGTACTAAAACACTTGAGTGTCTCTTGATCCTAGGTCCTGGAAGAGTTGTGCAGACTCAGGACAACTGAGCTTTGAAGGAATACGCAGATTTAAAAAGGAGTCCGTAATTTGCTTTCTAATAATCATGATCTTTTCCTCAAAGAAGTTCATGAATTTATTACTGCTGAAGTGAAAGCCATCCTTACTTGGGGAATGCTGCTTTTTAGTTAGCTTTACGACAGTATCAAAATAAATTTAGGATTGTTCTTATTTTCCTCAATTAAGTTGGAAAAATAGGATGATCGAGCAGCAGTGAGGGCTCTTCGATACTGCACGGTACTGTCTTTCCAAGCTAGTCGGAAGCTTGCTTCAGGTATTTTCTGTATACTAGGGAGCTAGTTTCTTTTGAGAAATGTTTTTAGTTTTTAGGGGTGCAACTGCATCTAGGGTATTGCGCAAGTTTACATTGAGTTCCTCAGTTAGGTGGTTAACTGATTTTTGTCCTCTGACGTCCTTGGGTAGGCAGAGGGAGTCTGGAAGGGCATCAAGGAATCTTTGACAGTGAGTAGGTCCAGAGACATGTTGGACAAAACCCACTGAATCGATGATGGCTCCGAAAGCCTTTTGGAGTGGGTCTGTGGACTTTTCCACGTGAATATTAAAGTCACCAAAAATATGAATATTATCTGCTATGACTACAAGGTCCGATAGGAATTCAGGGAACTCAATGAGGAACGCTGTATATGGCCCAGGAGGCCTGTAAACAGTAGCTATAAAAAGTGATTGAGTAGGCTGCATATATTTCATGACTAGAAGCTCAAAAGACATTTTTTTTTGTAAATTGAAATTTGCTATGGTAAATGTTAGCAACACCTCCGCCTTTGCGGGAAGCACGGGGGATATGGTCACTAGTGTAACCTGGAGGTGAGGCCTCATTTAACACAGTAAATTCATCAGGTTTAAGCCACGTTTCAGTCAGGCCAATCACATCAAGATTATGATCAGTGATTAGTTCATTGACTATAACTGCCTTTGTCGTGAGGGATTAAGTAGCCCTATTTTGAGATGTGAGGTATCACGATCTCTTTCAATAATGGTAGGATTGGAGGAGGTCTTTATCCTAGTGAGATTGCTAAGGCGAACACTGCCTTGTTTAGTTTTGCCCAACCTAGGTCCAGGCACAGACACGGTCTCAATGGGGATAGCTGAGCTGACTACACTGACTGTGCTAGTGGCAGACTCCACTAAGCTGGCAGGCTGGCTAACAGCCTGCTGCCTGGCCTGCACCCTATTTCATTGTGGAGCTAGAGGAGTTAGAGCCCTGTCTATGTTGGTAGATAAGATGAGAGCACCCCTCCAGCTAGGATGGAGTCCGTCACTCCTCAGCAGGCCAGGCTTGGTCCTGTTTTTAATTTTTTATATTTTTTATTTCACCTTTATTTAACCAGGTAGGCTAGTTGAGAACACCTTTATTTAACCAGGTAGGCTAGTTGAGAACACCTTTATTTAACCAGGTAGGCTAGTTGAGAACAAGTTCTCATTTGCAACTGTGACCTGGCCAAGATAAAGCATAGCATTGTGAACAGACAACCACACAGAGTTACACATGGAGTAAACAATAAACAAGTCAATAACAGTAGAAAAAAAGAATCTATATACATTGTCTGCAAAAGGCATGAGGAGGTAGGCAGTAAATAGGCCATAGGAGTGAATAATTACAATTTAGCAGATTAACACTGGAGTGATAAATGATCAGATGAACATGTTCAGGTAGAGCTACTGGTGTGCAAAAGAGCAGAAAAGTAAATAAAATAAAAACAGTATGGGGATGAGGTAGGTAAATTGGGTGGGCTATATACCGATAGACTATGTACAGCTGCAGCGATCGGTTAGCTGCTCAGATAGCAGATGTTTAAAGTTGGTGAGGGAGATAAAAGTCTCCAACTTCAGAGATTTTTGCAATTCGTTCCAGTCACAGGCAGCAGAGAACTGGAAGGAAAGGCGGCCAAATGAGGTTTTGGCTTTAGGGATGATCAGTGAGATACACCTGCTGAAGTGCGTGCTACGGGTGGGTGTTGCCATCGTGACCAGTGAACTGAGATAAGGCAGAGCTTTACCTAGCATGGACGTGTAGATGACCTGGAGCCAGTGGGTCTGGTGATGAACATGTAGCGAGGGCCAGCCAACTAGAGCATACAGGTCGCAGTGGTGGGTGGTATAAGGTGCTTTAGTAACAAAACGGATGGCACTGTGATAACCTGCATCCAGTTTGCTGAGTAGAGTATTGGAAGCTATTTTGTAGATGATATCGCCGAAGTCGAGGATCTGTTGGATAGTCAGTTTTACAAGGGTATGTTTGGCAGCGTGAGTGAAGGAGGCTTTGTTGCGAAATAGGAAGCCGGTTCTAGATTTCATTTTGGATTGGAGATGTTTATTATGGGTCTGAAAAGAGAGTTTACAGTCTAACCAGACACCTAGATATTTTTAGTTGTCCACATATTTTAAGTCAGAACTGTCCAGAGTAGTGATGCTAGTCGGGCGGGTGGGTGCGGGCATCGATCGGTTGAAGAGCATGCATTTAGTTTTACTGCCATTTTAAGAGCAGTTGGAGGCCACGGAAGGAGAGTTGTATGGCATTGAATCTCGTTTGGAGGTTTGTTAACACAGTGTCCAAAGAAGGGCCAGATGTATACAGAATGGTGTCATCTGCGTAGAGGTGGATCAAGGAATCACCTGCAGCAAGAGCGACATCGTTGATATTTACAGAAAAAAGAGTCGGCCTGAGAATTGAACCCTGTGGTACCCCCATAGAGACTGCCAGAGGACCGGACAACAGGCCCTCCAATTTGACATACTGAACTCTATCTGAGTAGTTGGTGAATCAGGTGAGGCAGTCATTTGAGAAACCGTTGAGTCTGCCTATTAAGTATATGGTGATTGACAGTCGAAAGCCTTGACCAGGTCGATGAAGACGGCTGCACAGTACTGTCTTTTATTGATGGCGGTTATGATATTGTTTAGTACCTTAGTATGGCTGAGTGTGGCTGAGGTGCACCCGTGACCGGCTCAGGAACCGGATTGCACAGCGGAGAAGGTACGGTGGGATTTGAAATGATCAGTGATCAGTTTTTTTTACTTGGCTCTCGAAGACTTTAGAGATGGCCGCCTCACTTCGCGTTCCTAGGAAACTATGCAGTTTTTAGTTTTTTTGACGTGTTATTTCTTACATTGGTACCCCAGGTCTCTTAGGTTTCATTACATACAGTCGGGAAGAACTACTGAATATAAGAGCAACGTCAATTCACCATCAGTACAACCAGGAATATGACTTTCACGAAGCGGATCCTGTGTTCTGCCTTTCACCCAGGACAACGGAATGGATCCCAGCCTGCGACCCAAAATAAAGACGTCGTAAAAGAGGGAAACAACGCGGTCTTCTGGTCAGGCTCCGGAGATGGGCACATCGCGCACCACTCCCTAGCATACTTCTCGCCAATGTCCAGTCTCTTGCCAACAAGGTTGATGAAATCCGAGCAAGGGTAGCATTCCAGAGGGACATCAGAGACTGTAACGTTCTTTGCTTCACGGAAACATGGCTCACTCGAGAGACGCTAACGGAATCGGTGCAGCCAGCTGGTTTCTCCACGCATCGCGCCAACAGAAACAAACATCTTTCTGGTAAGAAGAGGGGCGGGGGCGTATGCCTTATGGTTAACGAGACTTGGTGTGGTCACAACAACATACAGGAACTCCAGTCCTTCTGTTCACCTGATTTTAGAATTCCTCACAATCAAATGTCGACCGCATTATCTACCAAGGGAATTCTCTTCGATTATAATCACAGCCGTATATTTTCCCCCCCAAGCAGACACATCGATGGCTCTGAACAAACTTTATTTGACTCTTTGCAAACTGGAAACCACATATCCTGAGGCTGCATTCATTGTAGCTGGGGATTTTAACAAGGCTAATCTGAAAACAAAACTCCCTAAATTGTATCAGCATATCGATTGCGCAACCAGGGCTGGTAAAACCTTGGATCATTGCTATTCTAACGATGCATATAAGGCCCTCCCCCGCCCTCCTTTCGGAAAAGCTGACCACAACTCCATTTTGTTGCTCCCTGCCTACAGACAGAAGCTAAAACAAGAAGCTCCCGCGCTGAGGTCTGTTCCACGCTCCAAGACTGCTTCCATCATGTGGACTGGGATATGTTCCGCATTGCGAACAACAACATTGACGAATACGCTGATTCGGTGTTCGAGTTCATTAGAACGTGCATTGAAGATGTCGTTCCCATAGCAACGATTAAAACATTCCCAAACCGGAAACCGTGGATTGATGGCAGCATTCGCGTGAATCTGAAAGCGCGAACCACTGCTTTTAATCAGGGCAAGGTGACCGGAAACATGACCGATTACAAACAGTGTAACTATTCCCTCTGCAAGGCAATCAAACAAGCTAAGTGTCAGTATAGAGACAAAGTAGAGTCGCAATTCAACGGCTCAGACACAAGAGGTATGTGGCAGGGTCTACAGTCAATCACATATTACAAAAAGAAAACCAGTCCCGTCACGGACCAGGATGTCTTGCTCCCAGGCAGACTAAATAACTTTTTTGCCCGCTTTGAGGACAATACAGTGCCACTGACACGGCCCGCAACCAAAACGTGCGGACTCTCCTTCACTGCAGCCGACGTGAGTAAAACATTTAAACGTGTTAACCCTGGCAAGGCTGCAGGCCCAGACAGCATCCCCAGCCGCGCCCTCAGAGCATGCGTAGACCAGCTGTCTGGTGTGTTTACGGACATATTCAATCAATCCTTATCCCAGTCTGCTGTTCCCACATGCTTCAAGAGGGCCACCATTGTTCATGTTCCCAAGAAAGCTAAGGTACCTGAGCTAAACGACTACTACTACTAGCACTCACTTCCGTCATCATGAAGTGCTTTGAGAGACTAGTCAAGGACCATATCACCTCCACCCTACCTGACACCCTAGACCCACTCCAATTTGCTTACCACCCACATAATTCCACAGACGATGCAATCTCAACCACACTGCCCTAACCCATCTGGACAAGAGGAATACCTATGTGATAATGCTGTTCATCGACTACAGCTCAGCATTTAACACCATAGTACCCTCCAAACTCGTCAACAAGCTCGAGACCCTGGGTCTCGACCCCGCCCTGTGCAACTGGGTACTGGACTTCCTGACGGCCCCCCCCCCCCCCAGGTGGTGAGGGTAGGTAACAACATCGTCGGAACTTGAAGCACAAGCATTTCGCTACACTCGCATTAACATGCGAGTGTAACATTAACACATTAACCATGTGTATGTGACAAATACATTTGATTTGAAGGCAGGGCAGGATCTAGAGTGTCACCCCCTTTGAAGAGGCAGCTTTCCAATCTTTAGAAATGTCGGACAATACGAAAGAGAGGTTGAACAGACTGGTAATAGGGGTTGCAACAATGTCGGCAGATAATTTTAGAAAGAGAAGGTCCAGATTTGTCTAGCCCAGCTGATTTGTACGGGTCCAGGTTTTGTAGCTCTTTCAGAGCATCTGCTATCTGGATTTGGGAGAAGGAGAAGCTGGGGAGTCTTGGGCAAGTAGCTGTAGGGCAATTAGCTGCAGGGGATGCAGAGCAGTTGGCCGGGGTTGTGGTAGCCAGGAGGAAAGCATGGCCGGCCGTAGAGAAATGCTTATTGAAATTCTCGATTATCGTGGATTTATTGGTGGTGACAGTGTTTCCTAGCCTCAGTGCAGTGGGCAGCTGGGAGGAGGTGCTCTTATTCTCCATGGACTTTACAGTGTTTTTTACAAACTTTTTGGCGTTTGAGCTACAGGATGAAAATTTGTTTGAAAAAGCTAGCCTTAGCTTTCCTAACTGACTGCGTGTATTGGTTCCTGACTTCCATGAGAAATTAAATATCGCGGGGACTATTCGATGCTAGTGCAGTCTGCCACAGGTTGTTTTTGTGCTGGTCGAGGGCAGTCAGGTCTGGAGTGAACTAAGGGCTATATCTGTTCTTAGTTCTACATTTCTTGAAAGGGGCATGCTTAGCAGAGGTGTATTTGGAGGGCAAGTTGGTCACCGTGATATCTATGAGGATGCCCTTGTTTATGGATTTAGGGTTGTACCTGGTAGGTTCCTTGATAATTTGTGTGAGATTGAGGGCATCTAGTTTAGATTGTAGGATGGCCGGGGTGTTACGCATATCCCAGTTTAGGTCACCTAACAGAACGAACTCTGAAGATAGATGGGGGCAATCAATTCACATATGGTGTCCAGGGCACAGCTGGGAGCTGAGGGGGGTCTATAACAGATGGCAACAGTGAGAGATTTATTTCTGGAGAGATACATTTTTAAAATTAGAAGCTTGAACTGTTTGTGCATAGACCTGGAAAGTGTGATAGCCTGCAAAGTTCTATCTCTGCAGTAGATTGCAACTCCTCCCCCTTTGTCAGTTCTATCTTGACGGAATATGTTGTAGTTGGGGATGGAAATCTCTTAATTTTTGGTGGCCTTTCTAAGCCAGGTTTCAGACACGGCAAGGACATCAGGGTTGGCAAACTGTGCTAAAGCAGTGAGTAAAGCAAACTTAGGGAGGAGGCTTTTATGGTTACAGAAGTCAACAAATGAGAGCGCCTGGGGGGACACAGGGCCTGTGTTAACCTCTACATCACCCGAGGAACAGAGGTATAATAGGATGAGGGTACGGCTAAAGCTATTAAAACTGGTCGTTTCATGCGTTGGGGACAGAGAATAAAATTAGCAGATTTCTGGGCATGGTAGGATAGATTCAGAGCATGCATAATGTACAGACGGGTATGGTAGGGTGCGGGTACAGTGGAGGTAAACCTAGGCATTGAGTGATGATAAGAGAGGTTGCATCTCTGGATGCACTAGTTATGCTGGGTGAGGTCACCGCATGTGTGAGAGCTGGGGCAGAAGAGGTATCTGAGGCATGTTGCGTGGGACTAGGGGCTCCACAGTAAACTAAAGCAATGATAACTATCCTAAACAACAGTATACAATGCATATTGACATTAGAGAGAGACATAAAGCGAGGCATAAAGCAATCACAGGTGTTGATTGGGAGAGCTAGCTAAGACAACAATGGGTTAGACAACAACTGCTAATCAGCTAAGACAACAACAACAGGTAAAATGGCGATGAATGGGCAGAGAGGGTCAGTTAACTACACACATGACCTGAGTTCCAGGCTGGGGCTGACAGATAAACAAAATAAACAAAATGTAGTACCGTGATTAATGAACAGTCCAGCAGGCATTCGCCATGTAGCCAAGTGATCATAGTGTCCAGTGAACAGCAATGGATGAATCAGGGAAGCCACTAGGTAGTCGTTACTACGCTAGCAAGAGGAGACCGGTTGTTCAAAAAAAAGGCTGGGGCTAGTAGAAGTGTCTTCACCACTGTCCGGCAAAAGCCGGTTGAGGCCACAGCGGATGGAATTATGTCGGCAAACCAGTCGTGATGGATCGGCGGGGCTCCGTGTCGACAAAGGGTTTGCAAAAGAGGTATTGTAGCTGGAGTAATTTTGTTTGCTAGCCCGGGAGATGCGCCTGGCTTGACGCAACTGGTGCTAGCTTTGGGACAAGGGCGTTAGCCACTATAGCCACTCGGTAGTCGCTAGCTAGCTACGATGATCCGATGCAAAGGTCCAGAGCTTACGGCAAGAATCCGGTGATGTAGTGGCTTCTAGTTGTGTTAGTGAATAGTCCGGGAGGCATCAGCTGTGTAGCCGAGTGATCATAGGGTCCACTGAGCAGGCCGGGAGATGGGCCTGGCTCAAAGCTAGCTTCGATGAACAGGAGTAATGGTCCTGGGCTTATGGAAGGAATCTGGTGTTATAGTGGAGAAAAAACAGGCTAAAAGTGGCTGGTGTCTGTGCTACTGGTAAAGGCCGCTAGCAGTGGCTAACAATGATTAAATAGCTAGTAGCTGGTTAGCCTCTGATGGCTAGCCTCTGATGGAGGTTCTGGCTATAAGGTCTAAAAATAGCAGATCTGTATCACATTGGGTGAGGCAGGTTGCCGGTAGGTATATTTTCATTTAAAAATGGAAATATATACAAAGACAGACTGATTTTTATTTATTTTTTTACATGGGAGAACGACAAACAACGTCTGCACTGCTACGCCATCTTGGATATAATTTTTAAAAAATCCATTCTGTTGCATCCAATTGCTTTTAGACTGGAAAGTCACACTCTAGGCTGTCATACATGTGAGTTAATGAGATGTTTCTTAGCAGAGTGATATTGCTTAGAATTTCAGTGATAAATGGCGAGGATTATATGGACAGACGAGTCCAGTCTACACCACATGTGGTGGTCTGGGCGGTGGACTGATTTGTTACGTTGTCATGATATTCTGATGCTTTTGAAATAGCATACCTTCCCTCTCTGTCCCTTTTCTCTCATAAAGTATTATCATAGAGCCACACAGACAGGGATGAATGAAAGTCAACTTATCATATCCAGCATCCATGGGCAATGTGGGATAGGCTTATATAGGGAAAACATGCAATAAAATGTCACCATGACATTTCATTTTATCACTGCACCTATCGTACTAATATTATATCTTATACAGATACTACATCATGGAGATTGTGAAAGCAGTGATATCCTGCCTAAAATGAAGTAAATTGTAGTATTATATTCACTAATTGTATTATATCCGCTCCATTGTGGTGGGAAATAGTAGCCTAGTCTATATCAGAATGGAACGTCTATGTTGTAACTCAATGTCGCATAGACGATGCCTCTATACTGTCCCAATGAACAACTACTAGCCGAATGAAGTCATTTCAACCAGTCATTTTTTTTTACCACATTTCAACCATTTTAGCCCACTGGGATAGTGTCTCGACTGTTATGTTCCCCAGCAAGAAAACCAAAAATGTACACTCAAACAGAAGGGGGAACTAACAAAGAGTCACTGACAACAACCAAAACAAAACCGGTGGGCTTTTAGGAGGGGCTCTGAAAGACACTCATGGGGGTGTCCACTGAAATTGACTAGCAACAACAACTGGAACCTAAAAGACACACACCAACTAAATAAAAACCCACACCAAACTTAGACTGGAAGCAAACCAAAAGGTGGAGCAAAACTAAAACGAGGAAGATCAGACAAAGGATTATTTTTCTAGAAATCAAAAATGGAGAGCCAGCTAAAGGTGTTGACCCTCCACATCTCTCAAGACAACTGGAGCACTGGGCCAGACACTCTTAAATATAACCTGGGCCAGCCCAGGTGAAATACCTTCCCACTAACGAGATTAGAAACCAGCACAGCAATTGGTGCAGCCCACGTGCTAATGTGCTAACGTCCAACCTCAAAATATTAATGGAAAAACCAAAGCCTGTACCACGAGGCAGTTATGAGCCCTGGCCTGATACTGTGTGCTGAACATGTCTGTGGTGTCTGACACTATGTGTGTCCCCCCTGTGGTGTGACCTTTTCAGAGGAACTCATCAGTATTAAGCATGGCTGGCCTGTTATGGCAGAATGAGGGTCTGTCTGACTGGCAGACAGGCACTCTGAGTGGACGCCCCAGGGTAGAGGGCACTAGGGGGCTTGATATTTGGAAATCAAGACGGGAAACCAATGACCGGCCCTGGTGTTTGCTGTCTGACTTTTTAGGGCTATGTCACATCAAAGATGAGAGACGACCCTGGCATCTTGAGACTGGGGGGGGGATTGGAGTGGGGAGAAGAGGGGTGTAGAGGGGCCCTAGTGTTGACATTTACAGAGATCTGAGGGTTAGCGAAACTGGCGACGTGGTCTCTCACCAGCACAGAGGGGCACTGAGTTGAATGTAAACCGACTTTTGGGAAATAAAGTCACTTGTCGAGTGACTGTCATTTACGGTGAGGCTAAATTAACATAATTGTTGTTTTCCTCAGTAAGATGCGTGCTGATAGGGGTTTGTTTGTAGGTGAGTGTGGTTTGTGACTGGCAGCTAGCAGTGCTTATTAGCCTGGTCAGTCACAGGTCACAGGCTCAGGAACAGCTGCTAGTCCGCAGGGCCTGTGAAACAGTAGGGCGCAGTTGTAAATGTCAGTAAAGGACATGGACGAAGTTGAAAAGGTGATGGAGAATGAGTGAAAGATAGACAGACCGAGAGAGGGAGATAAAAGAGAGAGCCAGACAGGCAGGCAGGCAGAGAGTATGGGAGGGAGACAGTGTCGTGTAGAGGTGAAGCTTCTTTAACAAGGCCTGGTCTTGGCCTGCCATCCAACTCTGGGTTTCCTGGTTCAGATGAATCATCTGGGCCTACAAGTTCATTAAGCCACTCTTTGGCGTGGGCTAGAAGGTCACCGGATAGGCGTGAGGATGGCTCAGACTCTCAAACACCTAAACTCTGCTGCACATACATATGTAGGACTTTAATTTGAGCCAGTTTGCTACAGCAGGAACATAATCCTGCAGCGACAGGAGATATGAATTATTATGTGGATTATAATTAATTGACATTGTTGTAGGGATTGATACATTTTGGGTAAGGGATAATCAAGTCTGAAATTTCAAAGTGGAAATGACAAACTTCAGAAGCCTTTTTTTAAACCTCAAATACACTACAAGTTTAACATTTTCTCTATTGCATGAAAGACCTCCTACAACAGGGTAATCAAATTAAGATCCTACATCTCTACAACTGGGGCATGCTTCAGAGTCAGACACACATTCAAGTAGAGCAACACAGAAAGCAGATCACTATCTGTCACTCTTTTCATTCGTAACAGAGAGGTTTATTGGAATTAACCTCACTGACTCTTCTCTCGTGGCTCACACTCATAATTCTGTACCTAGACGAAGGAAAGGAAGCACTTTTCCATTCTGACTTTGCTGTAGCCTAACAATTGTGCTTTCTGTCCATTGGGACTGATTCATTCCTGGAGAGGAATTAGTCAGAAGACATTTTTTAAATGCCTATTAGTTATCTCTCTGAGCCTCTCACTGTTTAAAGGAGTGATCAAACAATGCGTGCGCATGTTGTGTGTGTGTAGGCTGTGTGTGTAGGCTGTGTGTGTTTATGGACTATCCATACAGAGGCATTCTGATGAGCTATCTCAATTTTTCATATGTTGCCTAGTAAACAATCTCCGGCACTAGGATGTTCAATGAGATGGGCAAAATGTGGTGCTTTATCAAGCTATGGAAATACAGGCTTGATCTCCTTTTCAACAATACAATAGTTAAATAAAGGTTAAATAAAAAAATGTCTGAAATTATTCTAAGGGGGAAATATGCAGGACTGTATTGGGTCTATATGTTTAGCCTTAGGCTAAATCATTTTACCAGAGAATATAGCCTAGCCCTAGTCTAGGACAATGATAAATAAATGCGAAGAACTTTCTTTGAGCCTATAGGTTAACAACCATATGTTTCATTTTATCAGAGTAGTTGAGGATACTGATAAAGAAATGTGAAGCATTATATCCATGTATGTGTTCCCTAGCTCTGAGCTCTTCTGTTTGCGAGTCGGGTCAGACAGGGTCTGAGCCAGGTCTGGTCTGGTCTGTCCAGGGGCTGTGAGGAGCTCTGAGGTCCTTTCTCTCTCACTCTTTCTCTCTCACACACACAATCACGCACTCACTCACGGGGCTGTGTCGACCCTGCCAGTCAAGTGCTCAAACATGACTTTAGTCATCTGGCCACGGGGAATCCAAAGACATTTGTTAACGCTAAATGTCACATTTGAATATGATTGATCCGATGTAGATTTTATTCCAGACGGCTGTCGCTCTGAATGAAGATCAGGCAGGAGGGGTGCACCGGCATATTTACTACCCATTTACTGTGGAAAGAGAGCTGTTTTATGGCCCATACAGATAGGATGGTTAGCTGGAGTTATAAAGTGGCTATGATACAGATGCTTGTTGGGCGAGAGAGAGAGATGGGTGGAGAGGTGGAACGGAGGCAGAGAAGGTTGTATCCCTCCTATACTCTTTCCCATCTCTGTCCCTCTTCATTTGTCCCTTATTCACAATGTTTCTTCCCTCTGGGAAATGTCCCCTAAAACATTCACTTCATGTTGCCTACTTCATTAGTGTGGCAGTTGACCTTTCAGTTGACCCTGAGATGAGAAGTCAGCGAAGGTGATACAGTTGATCATTTGATCATGATGGAAGATGTGTCTTGGAGTGAATGTCAGATGTTAGTGCATATCCTTTGTGGATTAGAAAGTGAATAGTAATGTTATGTTTCAATCTCACCAGTTCCCTCTCTCACCACAATTGATGCTGAAAAGCTAATCCACGCATACATTTTCTCCAGAATTGATTATGGGAATGCACTACTTGGGGGGCCTGCCTCCAAATTCAATTCATAAACTATAGCTCATCCGAAACAGTGCCGCAAGGATTCTGATAGAAAAAGAAAGTCTGCCCACATCACCCCCATCCTTGCTGATCTCCATTGGCTAACTCCTCAAATAATTAACTATACAATTTCCCTCCTCGTTTACACAGCCCTAAATGGCATCGAACCCGTCGACCTGCAGACCTGCTATCCCCCTATGATCCTTCACGCACCCTCCGTTCAAGCCACACCAAACTCTTCCATGTCCCCAGAACCAGGCTCCACACAATGGGGGGCCGTGCCTTTTCCTCCCACTCACCCTGTCTGTTCGTCGAACATCTCATTCCAAAATCATGGGCATTAATATAGAGTTGGTCCCCCCCTTTTGCTTCTATAACTGTATCACATCCGGCCGTGATTGGGAGTCCCATAGGGCGGCGCACAATTGGCACAGCGTCGTCCGGGTTTGGCTGGGGTAGGTCGTCATTGGAACAAATTCTTATTTACAAACTGACTTGCCTAGGTAAATATATATATATATATTTTTTATATGTATATTTTTTACAAATATAACAGCCTCCACTCTTCTGGGAACACTTTCCACTAGTTTTTCAAATAGTTGCTTCCAGAGCCAATTTGGAACTCGGTAGTTAGTGTTGCAACAGAGGATTTTTGCACTCTACGTGCCTCAGCACTTGGCGGTCCCATTCTTTGAGCTTGTGTGGCCTACCACTTTGTGGCTGAGCCTTTGTGACTCCTAGCTGTTTCCACCAGTGGAGGCAGCTGACAGGAGGACGGCTCATTATAATGGCTGGACTGGAGTAAATGGAATGGCATCAAACACATGAAAACCATGTACTTGATAACATTCCACTGATTCCACTCCAGTCATTACCACGAGCCCATCCTGCCCAATTAAGGTGCCACCAACCTCATGTGGTTTCCATTTCACAATAACAGCACTTACTGTACAGTTGACTGGGGCATCTCTAGCAGGGCAGAAATTTGATGAACTGACTTGTTGGTTAGGTGGCATCCTATGACGGTGCCATGTTGAAAGTAATGGAGCTCTCTGCATTCATGAAAACCACAACTTGGCTGAAATAGCCGAATCCACTCATTTGAAGGGGTGTCTACATACTTTTGTATATATAGTGTATGTTGCCAATACTGTGTAGTCATTGGTTGATAGTAGTAGGCCTGGGGGGCTCTGGCATCTTGTGTTTTTTGTGTGTATAAAACTTAATAAGACTCACTCTACAGCCATACCCCATCTAGTCCTCACAGCCTGTCTACCAGTTCTAAGTCCTCCAAGTTTTCTTACCCCTTATTAACCGTAGTGAAGTCTGCATAAGTTCGCTATCTTGTTGTTCATCATATCTCAGAAGATAAACTTCGATGTCTGTAGCCTGTGCTGAGAGCTAATCCTCCAGGTATCAGGTCCAACAACAGCTCCATCATAATGCCCTGCTCGGTGGGGTGTGCGGCTGTGGGCACTAGGGAGGTTACGTGTGTGGTGTCGTGCACAGCTGTCGGGCATCGTGGCCGCTGGGAAGGCTACGTGTGTGGTGTGCAGCTGGCGGGCACCGCGGCCGGGGGCACTGGAGAGCCGCTGGGTAGGCTACTTGTGTGGTGTGAGGACGTGTTCAGTCTGGGCCTTTGGTGTTCACTGCTCCTATCGCTCACTTGTTCTCCTTGTCTTTCTCGCTCCCTCACTGTCTCCCCATTCTCTCTCTCTTCTCTCTCTCTCCTCTCTCTCTCTAATACAGCTCTCTCTCTCGCTCTCTCTCTCTAATACAGCTCTCTCTCTCTCCTCTCTCTCTCTAATACAGCTCTCTCTCTCGCTCTCTCTCGCTCTCTCTCGCTCTCTCTCGCTCTCTCTCGCTCTCTCTCTCTTTGCTCTCTCTCGCTCTCTCTCGCTCTCTCTCTCTTTGCTCTCTCTCGCTCTCTCTCTTTGCTCTCTCTTTTCTCTCTCTTTTCTCTCTCTCGCTCTCTCTCTCTTTTCTCTCTCTCTCTTTTCTCTCTCTCTCTCTCTCTCCACATTAACACTCTCTTAGAAGGTTGTGTTAATCAGCCTCCACACCCAGAACAATAGCTTGAAACGCCACAGTGGTTTTAAGCCACAGATTTCCAGTATTAGGAAAATGAATTGTCTTGTATTGTCTGGGTTCCGTCTGTTACTTTTTCCTTCTTTGCAATGAAGATGAACACTTTCTTTGTTTTGGAGGTTTTAAATAGAGAGGTGTGGGATTATCATTCTCTCCTGACTCTGACGCATGGCTAATTTCTATTTGTGTAATGTTTTTGTTGTTGTGTGTAAGGTGAAGCTGTGCTAAGTAGAATGGTGTTAAAGCCTGCCGATGTTTTATAAACCTGCTAGCTGGAACTCTTCTGAGGTGGAAATTGTCTTTCTATTCCAACAACCCACAGAGATTGCAGAATGCAGACTAACTTTCCCCCTCTGTGCTTTATTTGGAAATAGTTTTGGACTGATGGTTTTGAAACAATTATCACACTCTGCCTTCCTGGCCAATATTGTCTTCCCTGCTGAAGATGCTGTGAAGAGTATAACAGTTTAATCAAACAGGTCAGTTCTATGTTAAGTAAGTCTCCTTCCCATAAGGCCATAACCAGGTCTGTTTGGTATTTGAAATAATGTATTTTGAAATAAGTATCTGAAAATGTTTTCAAATTGTAGGCTATTAATAGGAAATTATTTGAGAAAACTTCCAATAGAAGTAGTTGATTATTTGAAAATACTCATACATTATTTGAAAATACCTAAACATAAGTATTTAAATAACAAATAATCAAATACACACCTGGCCAGATTAAATTCCAAAGTGCCAATTCTTCATGGAATTATGTGTATTAGGCCTAGTTGAAATAGCAGCAGTAGATTGCACCTGTTGCCCAATCCTTGACCCTACCTGCAGACGAGATGACCAGTTACTTAGTGTGCTGCCTCTGGTTCATCATCTCTCAGTATCCAATGAAGCTTAACATAAAATAGAGAGACACATCCACAGCCTCTCCCCCTCCTCCCCACTCCCTCCTCCATCCTCCCTTTCTTCTGCTCTTTGGAATATCAGTTTAACCAACATCTCTGGAAAAGTGGGGAATCTACATAGACAGTTTCCCTGGTAACCAGTTTGCTCCTGCTAGTTGCCAAGCGAGAGGGAGAGTAAAACGTCCAGTCTGGTAGGCTTATAGCTGAAGGCTGTTCCATGTCATAGTTTGATAAGATTATTAGTATCTCTGTGAACACTGTGGAAGCCTTATCAATGTCATAGTTAAATAAGATTATTAGTATCTCTGTGAACACTGTGGAAGCCTTATCAATGTCATAGTTAAATAAGATTATTAGTATCTCTGTGAACACTGTGGAAGCCTTATCAATGTCATAGTTAAATAAGATTATTAGTATCTCTGTGAACACTGTGGAAACCTTATCAATGTCATAGTTAAATAAGATTATTAGTATCTCTGTGAACACTGTGGAAGCCTTATCAATGTCATAGTTAAATAAGATTATTAGTATCTCTGTGAACACTGTGGAAGCCTTATCAATGTCATAGTTAAATAAGATTATTAGTATCTCTGTGAACACTGTGGAAGCCTTATCAATGTCATAGTTAAATAAGATTATTAGTATCTCTGTGAACACTGTGGAAACCTTATCAATGTCATAGTTAAATAAGATTATTAGTATCTCTGTGAACACTGTGGAAGCCTTATCAATGTCATAGTTAAATAAGATTATTAGTATCTCTGTGAACACTGTGGAAGCCTTATCAATGTCATAGTTAAATAAGATTATTAGTATTTCTGTGAACACTGTGGAAGCCTTATCAATGTCATAGTTAAATAAGATTATTAGTATCTCTGTGAACACTGTGGAAGCCTTATCAATGTCATAGTTTGATAAGATTATTAGTATCTCTGTGAACACTGTGGAAGCCTTATCAATGTCATAGTTAAATAAGATTATTAGTATCTCTGTGAACACTGTGGAAGCCTTATCAATGTCATAGTTAAATAAGATTATTAGTATCTCTGAACACTGTGGAAGCCTTATCAATGTCATAGTTAAATAAGATTATTAGTATCTCTGTGAACACTGTGGAAGCCTTATCAATGTCATAGTTAAATAAGATTATTAGTATCTCTGTGAACACTGTGGAAGCCTTATCAATGTCATAGTTAAATAAGATTATTAGTATCTCTGTGAACACTGTGGAAGCCTTATCAATGTCATAGTTAAATAAGATTATTAGTATTTCTGTGAACTCTGTTGAAGTTTTTATCAATGTCATAGTGCAGGCACCTACTTTTGTCAGGATGTGTAAAAATACCAACAACACATTCAAATTGTCTCATACTCATTATAGTTTTTTCTTCCTTATTATGCTGTGAGCCTTTGGGTCTGTGAACACCAATGATCCTAAGCATTTCTACTGAGTGAAGTGCAGAGGATTTGGTCACATGGTTGCGGTGCACCATTCAAAAGCTACCTGGCATATATTCAACAAGCCCATCTGTAGGTGGGTAATTATCCACCTCACTATACTATAGATGTGGTAAAGAGGTCAATGAAACACAGACCATGGGGGATAGAAGGACACTTATTTGGCGCATATTCAACAAATCTGATCTAACAAACTTGATATTCATCAAATGATTGATGTTCTGTTACAGGCCCACAATCTGTTTGCTAAAGCCTGATTTGAATATATTTGTTTTTTGCTGCATAACATTTAGAAGTAGTCCCTTTTCAGGTTTAGATGAAGTGACTGCTAAATGCTAACTCACGTTCGTATAAGCTGGTAGTATAGCTAGCATAGAGAAGTCTGGGGTGGTAGTCAATGTCGTTTTTAACTGTAATGCAGTTGATTGGTGACGTTGACCTGAACATTGGGGTTGACATCCATACAAGCATTATACTTCAATTTTTACCTCAACATATAAACAATAGCCTGAATGTAGGCACATTTTCCTGGGGGTATGGGGAGATTCGGGATCTTTCCCCCCCAGCATCTTTCCCGCACGCATTTCCAAATTAAATGAAATCAAGATTTGCAGATGTTATTGCAGGTGCAGCGAAATGCTTGTGTTTCCAGCTCAAACAGTGCAGTAATACCTAGCAATAAAAGTATAACCCACACAAGGCCTGTCCCCAACATAAAAAATATAATCTTGGTTGACCAAGAGACAGCTGTTCTTTCGACCAATCAACTTCGGGGGAAGGGTTCTATTGAAGGTCCCCAAAAATACAGTGGCCTCCATAATTCTTAAATGGAAGAAGTTTGGAACCACCAAGACTCGTCCTAGAGCTGGCCACCCGGCCAAACTGAGCAATCAAAGGAGAAGGGCCTTGGTCAGGGAGGTGACCAAGAACCTGATGGTCACTCTGACAGAGCTCAAGAGCTTCTGGAGGACAACCATCTCTGCAGCACTCCACCAATCAGACCTTTATGGCAGAGTGGCCAGACGGAAGCCACTCCTCAGTAAAAGACAGCCCGCTTGGAGTTTGCCAAAAGGCACGTAAAGACTCTCAGACCATGAGAAACAAGATTGTCTGATCTGATTAAACCAAGATTGAACTCTTTGCTCTGAATGCCAAGCATCACGTCTGGAGGAGCATGGTGGTGGAAGCATGGTGGTGGCAGCATCATGCTGTTGGGATGTTTTTCTGCAGCAGGGACTGGGAGACTAATCAGGATCGAGAGAAAGATGAACGGAGCAAAGTACAGAGAGATCCTTGATGAAAACCTGCTCCTGGGTGCTCAGGACCTCTGACTGGGGTGAATGTTCACCTCCCAAAAGGACATTGCCCCTTAGCACACAGCCAAGACAACCCAGGGGTGGCTTCGGGACAAGTCTCTGAATGTCCTTGAGTGGCCCAGCCAGAGCCCGGACTTGAACCCGATCGAACATCTCTGAAGAGACCTGAAAATAGCTGTGCAGCGAAGTCCCGATCCAACCTGATAGAGCTTGAGAGGATCTGCAGAGAAGAATGGGAGAAACTCCCCAAATACAGGTGTGCCAAGCTTGTATTGTCATACCCAAGAAGATTCGGCTATAATCACTGCCAAAGGTTCTTCAACAAAGTACTGAGTAAAGGGTTTGAATAGTTATGTAAATGTTATTTTTATACAGTTGAAAAAATAGATAGATAGCTTGCTACCAACGAACCAAAACATTGTCTAGAAAGTTTATTTTAGTGGCCTGGCTTGTTAGATTGACATAGCCTATACTAAAAATGTTTTTCAACAGATGTGTTTTTGGTGCAAAAAATAGTGTAGGTAACGTTGCTATTTGGACCAGGCTGCTGCGTTGTCATGCCATTTATGTGTTGATACTGCCTCATTGCCTGCGTGCATAATGGGTCCATGGTCAAACAACCACCCCTCATCATTGTCAAACGCTCCCTAAAACACTTCAGCGGGCAAGATTTCCTAATCGACCTGGCCCAGGTTTCCTGGAAGGATATTGACCTCATTCTGTCAGTAGAGAATGCCTGGTTTCTCTTCAAAATGCTTTCCTCTCGATCTTAATTAAGCATGCCCAATTCAAAAAAAATTTGAACTAAGAACAGATAAAGCCCTTGGTTCACCCCAGACTTGACTGCCCTTGACCAGCACAAAACATCCTGTGGCGTTCTGCATTCGCATCGAAATAGTCCCCGCGATATGCAACTTTTCAGGGAAGTCAGGAACCTAAGGCTGGCTTTTTAAAACAGAAATTTGCTCCCTGTAGTGCTAATTCCAAAAAGTTCTGGGACAGTGTAAAGTCCATGGAGAATAAGAGCACCTCCTCCCAGCTGCCCACTGCACTGAGGGTAGGAAACACTGTCACCACCGATAAATGTACGATAATCGATCATTTCAATAAGCATTTTTCCACGGCTGGCCATGCTTTCCACCTGGCTACCCCTACCCGGCCAACAGCTCAGCACCCACTGCAGCATCTTGCCCCCCCCCCCCCCCCCCCCCCTCCGTGTCACCTCCACCCAAATCCAGACAGCTGATGTTCTGTAAGAGCTGCAAAATCTGGATCCCTACCAATCAACTGAGCTAGACAATCTGGACCATCCCCCGACATTGTTGCAACCCCTATTACTAGCCTATACAACCTCTCATTTGTATCGTCTGAGATCCCCAAAGATTAGAAAGCTGCCATGGTCATCCCCCTCTTCAAAGGGGGAGACTCTCTAGACCCAATCTGTTATAGACCTATATCCATCCTGCCCTGCCTTTTTCTAAAATCTTCGATAGCCAAGTTAATAAACAGATCACCGACCATTTCAAAACCCACTGTACCTTCTCCACTATGCAATTTGGTTTCCGAGCTGGTCATGGGTGCTCCTCAGCCACGCTCAAGGTCCTAAACGATATCATAACCGCCATTGATAAAAGATAGTACTGTGGAGCCGTCTTCGACCTGGCCAAGGCTTTCGACTCTGTCAATCACCGCATTCTTATCGGCAGACTCAACAGCCTTGGTTTCTCAAATGACTGCCTGGCCTGGCTCACTAACTACTTCTCTGATAGAGTTCAGTGTGTCAAATCGGAGGGCCTGTTGTCCGGACCTCTGGCAGTCTCTATGGGGGTGCCACAGGGTTCAATTTTCAGTCCGACTCTTTTCTCTGTATATATCAATGATGTCACTCTTGCTGCTGGTGAATCTCTGATCCACCTCTATGCAGACACCACCATTCTGTGTACATCTGGCCCTTCTTTGGACACTGTGCTAACAAACCTCCAAACGAGCTTCAACGCCATACAACACTCCTTCCGTGGCCTCCAACTGCTTTTAAATCCTAGTAAAACTAAATGCAGGCTCTTCAACCGATTGCTGTCCGCACCTTCCCGCCTGACTAGCATCACTACTCTGGACGGTTCTGACCTAGAATATGTGGACAATTATAAATACCTAGGTGTCTGGTTAGACTGTAAACTCTCCTTCCAGACATTAATCATCTCCAATCCAAAATTAAATCTAGAATCGGCTTCCTATTTCGCAACAAAGCCTCCTTCACTCATGCCACCAAACATACCCTCGTAAAACTGACCATCCTAACGATCCCTGACTTTGGCGATGTCATTTACAAAATAGCAAACTGGATGTAGTCTATCAGTGCCATCCATTTTATCACAAGTCCCATATACTGCCCACCACTGCGACCTGTATGCTCTCGTTGGCTGGCCCTCACTATAAATCCGTCGCCAAACCCACTGGCTCCAGGTCATCTATAAGTCTTTGCTAGGTAAAGCCCCGTCTTATCTCAGCTCACTGGTCACCATAGCAACACCCACACGTAGCACGCGCTCCAACAGGTATATCTCACTGGTCATCCCCAAAGCAAACACCTCATTTGGCCGCCTTTCCTTCCTGTTTTCTGCTGCCAATAACTGGAACAAATGGCAACAATCTCTGAAGCTGGAGTCTTTTATCTCCCTCTCTAATTTTAAGCATCAGCTGTCAGAGCAGCTTACCGATCACTGTACCTGTACACAGCCAATCTGTACATAGCACACCCAACTACCTCATCCCCATATTATTACTTAACCTCTTGCTCTTTTGCACCCTCTTTTGCACCCATCTCTACTTGCACATCATCATCTGCACATCTATCACTCCAGTATTAATGCTAAATTGTAATTATTTTCACCTCTAAGGCCTATTTATTGCCTACCTCCCTACTCTTCTACATTTGCAAACACTGTACATAGATTATTCTATTTTTCTTTTCTTTTGTGTCATTGACTGTTCGTTTGTTTATGTATAACTCTGTGTTGTTGATTTTGTCGTACTGCTTTACTTTATCTTGGCCAGGTCGCAGTTGTAAATGAGAACTTGTTCTCAACTGGCCCACCTGGTTAAATAAAGGTGAAATAAAAAAAATATGACAAGGACAAGTTCAACATTACAATGTTCATGATTTAATACGTGCCAAAGCCGGTAAGAAGAAAGGGGACGTTTATACTGAGGCATTGGTGTTTTTTAAAACAAATTAGGCATTCATGACTACCTCAGTTGGTGGAAATAAAAGTACAGGCTTTGTTACCGGCAATACCTTTCAGATATAAAGAAAATGCGTAAAAAGGTTAGCGGCAAAACGTTTTGGTTTGATCTGTGTCATACGTTTCAGGTGGCCTCGTTTCTATACTATAGCTGGACAAAGTGGCCAAACCTGCTAAGCCACTTCTTTGAGATAGAAAGAAATCCACATTCGTGGGATTTTATCCAGTGTCCTCTTGAGGGATTTGTCAGAAAAGCAATTCATAATGCAATTTGGAGCCAGTCAAGTATGAGTGAGTCCAACTGCAGGGTGGGATGGGGCGGAGGTGGGGGCTTCCAGTTCAAGTTCGCACAAATATGGCCCTGTGATTTAGCTAAAGAAAATAGGAGAGATAAAGAATCTTAAAACTGTACTCTTGTTACTCAGATCAGTGACTTCTAAACACACTCTTGTAGTCTTCTTGTTCATTTGGCATGGCTGAACGCAACTGGGTAAAAGAGGCTGTTAAGTGAAGAGAGGAAGAGTGAGATGGGGGAGTGGGGAGAATGATGAATAGCAGCAACACAGGGTGAGAGAAGGAGAGACCGAGACCTGTCACCACTTGACACTTGCCTATACCCCTATCTCAGTTTGAGTGGTCTGCCCCATAATCTTCTGTCTCAGACTGTGTCTGCCCCCAGTGCCCCGTAATCCCACAGATTACAGCCATTAGACCACACAGGAACCGGCCAAGTGTCACAAACCTGTAAATTAAATACTTGTCCATGACAAGGAGGGCTGAACTGTATTTTATATAATGTCCCAAACACAAGAATGGAGTCTGGTAAGAGTGCGTTTAGATTTGCTGCCCAATCATCTTGGAACATTTAGTAGAAGGACCTATAGACTCAATCTCTGTCTCTTCTGTGTGACGCAGTACTATGGGTGCTAGGGGTCTGCTAAATTCTCCCATTGAGTGCAGCTGAGTGTAAACTGATTTTACATGTCCATGAATACCCTGTTTTTACATCTGCTGTAGTGACTTGTAAATCACTGTAAGTCAGACTGGATCTTGTAGCTATACATTAACAGAATTTATGACATGGTTCCTACTTTATAGAGACCTAATGTATGTGAAGAACCTCATATGAAGAACTCATTAAGACTGCATTCCAAATGGCACCCTACAGGGATTTCTCTGCCATTAAAATCCTTGGGCGGCCTTAGTATATTAAAACAAAAAAACAAAAAAGGTTATAAAGGTTTTATACATTTCCCGGGATGGAAAAACAAATTCAGTGTTAACTTAAAAAAAATAAAACCAGATATGAAGTACTCAAAAAATATAATGTACCTATATATATATATATATTTTAAATAATATATTCTTTGAGAACTCCCAATTACCAAAATAAGAGCTGGACTGTCAGGGAGAATTGAAAATTCCCAAAACAGTTAATTTAGCGGTATTGATTTTGTTATTCTGTTTGAGTAAAAGAACACAGCATTAGCCTTGGAAAAATGCATAGAATTGCAGGAAATTTGCTTTAAAACTTAAACATTTTCTCTGAGCTCCATGCTGAAATTTGTATAATTGCAGGAAATTGGCTTAAATATTCAAAAAATGTCTCTACACCTCCTAGATTGGGGGCCTCCTAAATAAATAAATATATTTTTAAACAGTCCAACCTCGCCCATTGCCACCTCCCCTGCCACGCCCACCACCTAAACCCCTTTTTGTATATCTATGGGGTTTTGGATATGTCTAGGTATATGTAGGTCTATGGTGGCCTGAATTGGTTCCCAATCAGAGACAGCTGTTTATCGTAGTCTCTGATTGGGGATCCTATTTAGGTTGCCATTTACCATTTTGGTTTTGTGGGTTGTTGTCTATGTGTAGTTGCATGTCAGCACTAGTTGTTTATAACTTCACGTTCGTTTTGTAATTTTCTTTGTTTGTTTAGTGTTCGTTTAATAAAGAAGAATGTATTCATATCACGCTGCGCCTTGGTCTCCTCGTTATGACGAACGTGACAACGTGCTTCACCAGAAGTCTCACAGGGACCTTTTTATACCTATCTAAATATAAACTGCAGTACATTTTCATTTATTTATCTGAAGGGAAATGTGGATGTGGTGTATATGTTCTTTCTCTCTGCAGCTGTTCTGCCCCAGACTAGGAACCTGGAGAGGAGAGGAGGAGAGGGAGGATGCTGCTGCCCCATCCTTATCATCTATCTAGCCTATCCTCCATCCTCGCCGTCTCTCTCAGAAACATCTCTTCTCTAAACTGCCTATCTGTCTCTCACCCCCTACCACCCTATGGGATATATCATAAGGGATGTGACTGAGAGTCCACTGGGAGTTTTCCATGGCATTTAACGTTCTCATCTTATCTTATGGATCATCATGGTGATCAGACTTGATTATCACTAAATTAGCGTACCTTCACTCCATCTCTAGTAGTTGGTCACATCCCTACTGTGTGTGTAGGCCTAACTCTTAGTGATACATGTGTGTGTAAACCTACCTCTTCGTAATAAGTGTGTGTGTAAACCTACCTCTTAGTAATAAGTGTGTGTGTAAACCTACCTCTTAGTAATAAGTGTGTGTGTAAACCTACCTCTTAGTAATAAGTGTGTGTGTAAACCTACCTCTTAGTAATACGTGTGTGTGTGTAGGCCTACTTCTTAGTAATAGGTTTGTGTGTAAACCTACCTCTTAGTAATATGTGTGTGTGTGCGTGTGTGTGTGTGTGTAAACCTACCTCTTGGTAATAAGTGTGTGTAAACCTACCTCTTGGTAATACTTGTGTGTGTAGGCCTACCGCTTAGTAATACGTGTGTGTGTAGGCCTACCTCTTAGTAATACGTGTGTGTGTAGGCCTACCTCTTAGTAATACATGTGTGTGTAGGCCTACATCTTAGTAATACGTGTGTGTGTGTAAACCTACCTCTTAGTAATACGTGTGTGTGTAGGCTTATCTCTTAGTAATCAGTGTGTGTGTAAACCTACCTCTTAGTAATACGTGTGTGTAAACCTACCTGTGTGTGTGTGTGTGTGTGTGTGTGTGTGTGTGTGTGTGTGTAAACCTACCTCTTGGTAATAAGTGTGTGTGTATTAACCTACCTCTTGGTAATAAGTGTGTGTGTGTGTGTGTGTAAACCTACCTCTTGGTAATAAGTGTGTGTGTAAACCTACCTCTTGGTAATAAGTGTGTGTGTAAACCTACCTCTTGGTAGTGTGTGTGTGTATGAACCTACCTCTTGGTTGTTTGTGTGTGTATGAACCTACCTCTTGGTTGTTTGTGTGTGTATGAACCTACCTCTTGGTTGTGTGTGTATGAACCTACCTCTTGGTTGTTTGTGTGTGTATGAACCTACCTCTTGGTTGTTTGTGTGTGTATGAACCTACCTCTTGGTTGTTTGTGTGTGTATGAACCTACCTCTTGGTTGTTTGCGTGTGTATGAACCTACCTCTTGGTTGTTTGTGTGTGTATGAACCTACCTCTTGGTTGTGTGTGTGTGAACCTACCTCTTGGTTGTGTGTGTGTGTAGGCCTACCTCTTGGTAATATCTGTGTGTACCTGCGGAGGATGAGAGCCTGAGGCTGTGTATTCTCTGTGGGAGATTTAGGGATGAGGCTGAAATAGCTGTATACCTGCAGCAGCTGTTGGTCTAAACTCAGTCACGACGACAAACCCCCTGGAGACAGACCAGGACTAAACACTCACCGTTCACACCCCTTCCCTAACAGTTAAACCTCTCCTCTTCTTTTCCTTCTTTCTTCTCCATCTCTCTTCCTTAACCACTTTAACTTGAATTAGTGCAACTGTGAAACTTCACAGGTTAACCTTTTAATGACCATTTATTATTATCTCATATTCTGATACTTTTTTTGTTCTCAGACAGAATAATAGGCAATTACACAGTGCCATGCACACTGTAACCTGTCTGTGAATGCTGGCCCTTCTTTGGACACTGTGCTAACAAACCTCCAAACGAGCTTCAACGCTGTACAACACTCCTGCCTCCAACAGCTTTTAAATGCTAGTAAAACTAAATGCATGCTCTTCAACCGATTGCTGCCCGCACCCTCCCACCCTCCCAGCATCACTACTCTGGACAAACATACCCTCTGGACAAACTGGCTGTAATCTATCAGTGCCATCCGTTTTATCACCAAAACCCCATATACTACCCACCACTGAGACCTGTATGATCTCATTGGCTGGCCCTCACTACATATCCGTTGCCAAACCCACTGGCTCCAGATCATCCATAGGTCTTTGCTAGGTAAATCCACGGCTTATCTCTTTCTGAAGGCATTGTAGATCATTTTATTTGAAAAAAAACGTTTTCATTTTTAAAATAGGCCTAAGATTATAGTTTTCGCATGTAGGCCTATTCGAATACCAATGTCAGTTCGGTTATTCGAATAAGCGTGCCCATCCCTACTTGTCTGCTGCTTCTAGTGATTCTGAACGGAACAGAGCACATTATTGACTGTTATAACTATGTCTGAGTGATTGGCATATAGCATTTTAATCTTATTAATGAAATTTGAGCCAATTCCTGTATGTTCCATGACAGACCAGAGATATGACCATTCTAGTCTATCAAAGAGATGAAACCTAAGCCTAAGGAGTTGTTGTTTCTGATGAAGCATTTGAGGTAAGAGGATACACGTTTTTTAACAAAGCCGCTTTGGTCCGTGTGGGACGACAACATTTTGGAAAATTGTTTTAAAATCTGTGTTTATGAAAGATATGGTATATATCTATATATATATACAGTGGGGCAAAAAAGTATTTAGTCAGCCACCAATTGTGCAAGTTCTCCCACTTAAAAAGATGAGAGAGGCCTGTAATTTTCATCATAGGTACACTTCAACTATGACAGACAAAATGAGAAAAAAATCCAGAAAATCACATTGTAGGATTTTTAATGAATTTATTTGCAAATTATGGTGGAAAATAAGTATTTGGTCAATAACAAAAGTTTATCTCAATACTTGGTTATATACCCTTTGTTGGCAATGACAGAGGTCAAACATTTTCTGTAAGTCTTCACAAGGTTTTCACACACTGTTGCTGGTATTTTGGCCCATTCCTCCATGCAGATCTCCTCTAGAGCAGTGATGTTTTGGGGCTGTTGCTGGGCAACACGGACTTTCAATTCCCTCCAAAGATTTTCTATGAGGTTGAGATCTGGAGACTGGCTAGGCCACTCCAGGACCTTGAAATGCTTCTTACGAAGCCACTCCTTTGTTGCCCGGGTGGTGTGTTTGGGATCATTGTCATGCTGAAAGACCCAGCCACGTTTCATCTTCAATGCCCTTGCTGATGGAAGGAGGTTTTCACTCAAAATCTCACGATACATGGCCCCATTCATTCTTTCCTTTACACGGATCAGTCGTCCTGGTCCCGTTGCAGAAATACAGCCCCAAAGCATGATGTTTCCACCCCCATGCTTCACAGTAGGTATGGTGTTCTTTGGAAGCAACTCAGCATTCTTTGTCCTCCAAACACGACGAGTTGAGTTTTTACCAAAAAGTTATATTTTGCTTTCATCTGACCATATGACATTCTCCCAATCTTCTTCTGGATCATCCATATGCTCTCTAGCAAACTTCAGACGGGCCTGGACAGGCACTGACTTAAGCAGGGGGACACGTCTGGCACTGCAGGATTTGAGTCCCTGGCGGCGTAGTGTGTTACTGATGGTAGGCTTTGTTACTTTGGTCCCAGCTCTCTGCAGGTCATTCACTAGGTCCCCCCGTGTAGTTCTGGGATTTTTGCTCACCGTTCTTGTGATCATTTTGACCCCACGGGGTGAGATCTTGCGTGGAGCCCCAGATCGAGGGAGATTATCAGTGGTCTTATATGTCTTCCATTTCCTAATAATTGCTCCCACAGTTGATTTAATCAAACCAAGCTGCTTACCTATTGCAGATTCAGTCTTCCCAGCCTGGTGCAGGTCTACAATTTTGTTTCTGGTGTCCTTTGACAGCTCTTTGGTCTTGGCCATAGTGGAGTTTGGAGTGTGACTGTTTGAGGTTGTGGACGGGTGTCTTTTATACTGATAACAAGTTCAAACAGGTGCCATTAATACAGGTAACGAGTGGAGGACAGAGGAGCCTCTTAAAAAATAAGTTACAGGTCTGTGAGAGCCAGAAATCTTGCTTGTTTGTAGGTGACCAAATACTTATTTTCCACCATAATTTGCAAATAAAATTTTCTGGAGAAAAAAAATCTCATTTTGAAGTGTACCTATGATGAAAATTACAGGCCTCTCTCATCTTTTTAAGTGGGAGAACTTGCACAATTGGTGGCTGACTAAATACCTTTTTGCCCCACTGTATATGTGTATATTTGATTTAAAAATAATAATAATACTAGGCTGATAAACCAGAATTGGAGGATCCTCCATCATTGTATTAATCTCAAATTTGGGAACATTTTGGCTTCCCCGTAGATTACAATGGTGGATTAAACGTTAATATTGTGTTGCCACACTCAACGAGAATAGCCTATGCAGCTGCCAACACATCATATATTGACAAATAGTGTTTTTTTCATATCGGGATTGAGAGCCGCCATGTTCCCACAATGAATCGTGGACAGACAGAATGTGCTATCTCCTTGAGCAAAATAGACCTGCTATTTTTTTTCTTGTCATACAATGAACATCCCACCTTATGGTGTTTACAATTGATTATTTAACAAAACAAGTCCGTTAATTCATAGTAAAGAAAGAAAGAAAGCCACGGTAAGGCCACGCACATGTATTCCACCTGAACTGATGAATCCCACCTGAACTGATGAAGACATCCTTTCCTTTTCAAGGAAAACATGTTTGAAACTGGACAGAACTGACACGTGGCACCTTTCACATCTCAGTGGTCCACTGGAAATGGCTGTGTGTGTGTGTGTGTGTGTGTGTGTGTGTGTGTGTGTGTGTGTGTGAGAGCAAGCGAGCGAGAGTTCCTGTCGCAATCCCCCACAAAACAGAGGTATTCTAATGTTTTTGAAGAGAAAATACATATATTGAATAGTAGGTTAATTTACTTACTGACAGTTGGAGGGCTCTGGCAGCTATGAAGAGAGAGGGAACCTTGCTATTGCCACAACAGTACGTAGGCTGAAAGACCGTTGGGCAGAAAGATGATGAGATTGTGTAGTGTAGGTGTTTTCTAAGGAGCCCTCCTCCACGGGCCCATCGGGTGGGCCTAGTGTGTGTGTGTGAGTGAAGATGCCATGCCAATGTATGAGATTGTTGACCATCTGCCTGGTCCGGCATGTGTGAGCAGAATAAGAAAATGGTGTGCATTAAAAGTTAACAAGCAGGGGGAACTCCCCTCCACTTCTCGTCTAGAGGACAGGAGAGGAGGATGAATATAGAGGACAGGAGAGTGGGGTGAACAACATACAGGGCTTTCATTCTGCATGCCTGCCTGCCTGGTTAAAGCCAGTTTAGGTTATTCATACATTAAAGACAGAGCAGAGGATCAAAGCCATGGTGTAGGGGGGAGGAGGGACAGAGGACGACTCAGTTTCCCAGCTCTGATATTAAGTAGTGACTTATTGCCAGTCTCTCTTGTACATCAGCCTGATCATTCACCAATTGGTACATTTATCTAAAAGCATATGAACATACACACACACACATTCACACAAACACACATCCACATACACAAGCGGGAGTTGGGCACACATACGCATACGTATGCACATGTAGTACAGACACACACACCTCAGGCATCATCCATTTTTATTAGGCTCACTGCATGTGACTAGACCTTAAAGGCTTGTCTGTTATTAACGGTTTTATGTACACTGGCATTAATAGAAAAATGGATTAACGTAACACAACATAGCAGTTACTATAGAGGTCATGTGTCCTTCAGCCTCCAACTCATGTCAGATGGGACTAAACCTTTGACTACTTTATTTATAAGAGGTGTCATTTTGACGCCTACGTTTTTGAGACAAAAAGTATTACTTATGAAACAAAATCTTTCTCTGAACTATTGTATTGGTATAACATATCATTCATCTAATTTGTTTGCATACAATATAGCTTAGTATTTGTATTATTTATTTTATACAGTCATTATTACTCATCTTTATCAAGGGTGTCAATCATTTCAGACCCCACTGTATGTCTACAGAGAATACATAATGTACATGTATACACTGTCTTTGTCCAGTTGTTATTAAAGTTGTCATGACATTTTATTGGAAATGCGTTAATATTAGGAGCAACTACAGTACCTCAGTATGTTTGTTTTCTGTGTTTCGGTTTCCTAGAGCTCTGCGCCACAATGTTGCCATCTTACTGATAGGACAAGACAGGCCTCAGCCCCGTTAAGTCCACCCTCGACAGGAAGTGTGTGTGTGTGCTACTCTTCCTTGGGTCCAAACGAATTAAGACAAAAATAAACCAGTACATATAACATTATTCCACCACTTCATATCTACAATACAACATTTATAATACCACCATACATAAGTGTGCTAGCGTGTGTGTGCGTATGCATGTGTGTGCGTATGCATGTGTCCGTGCAGCTAGGCCTCCATTTCCCATGACTTGTATAATCCTGTGTAATGTAAGTTCCCTTGTTTCTCACCTCCCTCTGTCTCTCTTCCTCCCCTTCCCCTCGCCCCCTCTCCCTCTCTCCCCCCAGGAGAGGAAGTTGTGTGCACACCCATGCCTGGAGATCTACAGAGATGACCTGATCCACTACATGAGTCCTCTGGCTCGCCAGGGAGATTTCTACGTACCAGAGGTCCGTCAGGACCCGGACAGGAGGCTGCTGGGAGACAATGACTCTGAGGAGGACAGAGGGACCGACATCACAGGTACACTACAGTAGGCCCTAGACCAGGGCTCTCCAACCCTGTTCCTGGAGAGCTACCCTCTTGTAGATTTTTGATCCAACCCCAGTTGTAACTAACCTGATTCAGCTTATCAGCCAGGTGCACTAGATTAGGGTCGCTCTCCAAGAACATGGTTAGAGATCCCTGCCCGAGACACACACACTCCACTGGGCTATACTTAGTACTGTACAAGTAGAGAACATTATTTGGGGTGTCCACCCACTCTGCCCAGAGTGGGTGAAAATGTGCTTTGGTGGTGATAATTTCACTTCCTTATAT
Organism: Oncorhynchus kisutch; assembly: GCF_002021735.2. Taxonomy (NCBI): domain Eukaryota; kingdom Metazoa; phylum Chordata; class Actinopteri; order Salmoniformes; family Salmonidae; genus Oncorhynchus; species Oncorhynchus kisutch. The sequence goes on along the minus strand of NC_034178.2, from coordinate 56,349,489 downwards.
TATAAAATACATTTTACCAAGACCCATATGATTCTTCATGTTCTGAATAGTTCAGTGGGGTCTTTCTATAAAATATCATTAACATTATATCCTAAAAGGTAGATTTCATGATCTAATACATCCGATAATAAGCACCGAGCTATGTTGACAGAGCAGTGCAGCTTTCTTAGAGACTTTTGGGGATTTTACATGTTGTGGTAGTCTGCAAAGTTGTTTCCATGGGTTGCAGAAAGCTACACTGAATAAAAATATGAACATGTTGGTTTCAAGAACTGAAATTAAAGATCCCAGAAATGTTCCATATGCACAAAAATCTTATTTATCTCAAATTTTGGGCGCACATTGTTTTTTACTGCGTGATCATTACACAGGTGCACTTTGTGCTGTGGACAATAAAAGGCCAGTCTAAAATGTGCAGTTTTGTCACACAACACAATGCCGCAAATGTCTCAAGTTTTGAGGGAGCATGCAATTGGCATGCTGACTACAGGAATGTCCACCAGAGCTGGTGCAAGAGAATTCAATTTTAATTTCTCTACCATAAGCCAACATGTCGCGTCTCAAAAACTATATTGATCTCTGTTGTTTTATGTCTTTCGGTTTTCAAGAAGGATGACAAGTTCAACGCTGAGCCTGTCAGTTAGCCTTAATTCTCACACAGTATCCAGCCTAGCTGACGCTATTTTCCAGATTTTTGACCCTTTTTTTTTATCTGGTCTCCATTAATTTAGTCCGCTTAAATTTGGCCATCCTACAAGGGTAAAAACTCAATACATTTTAAACAGAAAGACAATTTTAAACATTTATTTTTTCCATTGGTCAAAAGATGTGTTTTTGATTGGACACCCTACATCCGTCAGATTCAACTCTTGACTTTGAAGCCAGTTCCACTGCTTTTTTCCATTTGTTCCCCTCTAATTAGGGACTGATTTAGACCTGAGACACCAGGTGGGTGCAATTATTAGGTAGAACAGAAAACCAGCATGCTCTGGACCTCATAGGGTAAGAGTTGAATACGCCTGCCCTACATTATTACACCCATGGGCATACTGTACTATATATTTTAATATGGAATACATACTCTATCAATGGAAGCACAATCCTCATATGGATTGTGAGCTTAACACTTTGTCTTTGAGTCCATTGCCCAGTCAATCAGCAGGGGAACCAGTAGGTCTATGCTTCTTTGGTAATTGATTGAATCACTAGTAATAATGGATATGACTGTCCACATTGGAAGGTGTTAGAACACAGATAGCTAGTTGGCAGAGAAATACACATAATGTGAATGTAATGGTGATCCACAGAATAACAGGTCACTCCATGGTATTAGCAGAGAATAGTGTATTTTTGAAAAACTACAAAAACTATGTATAATTAAATTGGACGATAATGTTCCAAAAATATGCAGTATATGTTTTGTGTGTTATTGTCGCATCATTTCAGTTTCCAGTTGGTACCAAAGGGATTTGGACCTTGTTGATGGTTGGTGGTGTTTATGAGCTGAATCCCCACGGTGTGTCGTAGTGTGCCTGTGTTTATGAGCTCCTAGGGTGTGCTCCTGTCCTGTGCGTGACACACACACACACACACACACACACATACACTGTATCCTGTGAGTGACAGACACAAACACACACACACACACACACACACACACACACTGTATCCTGTGAGTGAGACACACACACACACACTGTATCCTGTGGGTGACACACACACACACACACACACACACACACACACACACACACACACACACACACACACACACACACACACACACACTGTATCCTGTGAGTGACACCCTGTCAGGTGCTAATGAAAGGCTAAGACCCACAGAACACTGCTGTCACTCACCAGGGGGCTGGTCACAGCCACCACCACCACCATATGCCCATAAAACACACAAACACACACACCTGGGTAGACGTCACTTACTAGGGGTCTGTCCTTCACCACCACCATATGTATGGCCTGATGCTGCTCAGTGCTCACCCATACTAGACTGGGCTGGCCTGTAGCAGAGTCCCCTGGGCTCCATTAACACTGTGGCATGGCACCTAATGTTTAATCAACAGTAAGAATGAGAGGTGAGGTTTATAAATACTAACAGTGGCTGCATCCCAAATGGCTCCCTATTGCCTTCCATAGGGCACTACTTTTGACTAGAGCCCTATAGGCTATATAGGGACCATTTGAGACACAGCCAATGTAACTGCTTTATGAGGATATGTTTAGGAATGACTGGATATATTGGCTCAAATAGTTTGGAAAAACACTCATGCAGGTAGTTTTGATGCAGAACATAGTCAAAAATGCGATTTAAAGGAAATAAGGAGGGGTCAGACTAGAAGTGAGACTTGGAGGGGAGCCAAAATAGAGAATGAATGTTTTAGAGAGCGAGAGAGAGAGCGAGATGGTGATACAAGATTAGTCTCCACCCAAACATCACCAGAGATAGAATGTGTTGCTGTGGTTGTGTCATGGAGGTGTTGTACACGCAGTCAGTCTGTCTCTGTGGGAGTGAATGGGGGGGGATTCCATAGTAGGTATTGAGCGCCACATATTGCCTAGACCTAATTCCATGGATGACTCTGCACAAACTGATAAGATGAGAAAGTTGAGTGATCTAAATCAACACATAGCTGTGACTTCATATCTATCATAGACCGCGAAGGCTATATCTCTGAGAGATATCCTTCCAGGAGCCGTGAGCTTGGCCTACTGCTTCAGCTTGCCTGATTTCCCTTTAAATCATCTTCCACTCAGCTCTTAACCTGCCAAGTGAGCCATTAACTTTACTCCAGCCACAAGGGAAGGGAAGGAGGGGAGGCAGCCTGGTCCTGGCCTAGAGGCACGCAACGTGGTGGGCTGGGTATGGACCTACAGGCACGCAGCGGGGCGGGGCACAGCGTGGTGGGCTGGGTATGGACCTACAGGCACGCAGTGGGGCACAGCGTGGTGGGCTGGGTATGGACCTACAGGCACGCAGCGGGGCACAGCGTGGTGGGCTGGGTATGGACCTACAGGCACGCAGCGGGGCACAGCGTGGTGGGCTGGGTATGAACCTACAGGCACGCAGCGGGGCACAGCGTGGTGGGCTGGGGATGGACCTACAGGCACGCAGCGGGGCGGGGCGTGGTGGGCTGGGTATGAACCTACAGGCACGCAGCGGGGCGGGGCGTGGTGGGCTGGGTATGAACCTACAGGCACGCAGCGGGGCGGGGCACGGCACAGCGTGGTGGGCTGGGTATGAACCTACAGGCACGCAGCGGGGCACAGCGTGGTGGGCTGGGTATGGACCTACAGGCGCGGGGCGGGGCACAGTGTGGTGGGCTGGGTATGGACCTACAGGCACGCAGCGGGGCACAGCGTGGTGGGCTGGGTATGGACCTACAGGCACGCAGCGGGGCACAGCGTGGTGGGCTGGGTATGGACCGACAGGCACGCAGCGGGGCACAGCGTGGTGGGCTGGGTATGGACCTACAGGCACGCAGCGGGGCACAGCATGGTGGGCTGGGTATGGACCTACAGGCATGCAGCGGGGCGGGGCACAGTGTGGTGGGCTGGGTATGGACCTACAGGCACGCAGCGGGGCGGGGCACAGTGTGGTGGGCTGGGTATGGACCTACAGGCACGCAGCGGGGCGGGGCACAGTGTGGTGGGCTGGGTATGGACCTACAGGCACGCAGCGGGGCGGGGCACAGCGTGGTGGGCTGGGTATGGACCTACATGCGGGGCCGGGCCGGGCCGGGCACAGCGTGGTGGGCTGAGTATGGACCTACAGGCACGCAGCGGGGCGGGGCACAGTGTGGTGGGCTGAGGGATTGACCTACTGCAGGTGTGTGTTGGGGGGTGGACAGATGTTGTGTGTGTGTAAATGCATTGAGAGTTGGTGATAGAAAACCTGAGGGTGAAATGTGTGTGCAGGTAGAATTATCCATCTAAACATTTATATTTGTGTGGTTGTGAAAACCTGTGCACATTGGGGGGTGACTACAAACTGAGAGGGAAATATAATTGTTGCGGCTGCAGCGTTTCGCCAATGTGGTAGCCCATGGCAGGGCCATGCTGTGTTGATGTGATCTAAGGGAACAGAGGAAGAGAGCAGTAACAGGGGTGTGTGTGTGGGAGGGTGCATGTGTTCGTGCGTGCGCACAGAGTAGCAGTGGGATGTCGTGTGTGTGGACCCTCTCAATGTTTGATGACCTGTCCTCTCTCACCGTGAGGAATCACATTCTCCAGCCTAATACACCAGTGGGACATCAGTTCTGCACACACATGCAACAAATACACACATACACACATGCAAACAGTGGGCAAAAAAGTATTTAGTCAGCCACCAATTGTGCAAGTTCTCCCACTTAAAAAGATGAGAGAGGCCTGTCATTTTCATCATAGGTACACTTCAACTATGACAGACAAAATGAGAAAAAAAATCCAGAAAATCACATTGTAGGATTTTTTAATGAATTTATTTGCAAATTATGGTGGAAAATAAGTATTTCGTCACCTACAAACAAACAAGACTTCTTCTTTAAGAGGCTCCTCTGTCCTCCACTCGTTATCAGTATAAAAGACACCTGTCCACAACCTCAAACAGTCACACTCCAAACTCCACTATGGCCAAGACCAAAGAGCTGTCAAAGGACACCAGAAACAAAATTGTAGACCTGCACCAGGCTGGGAAGGCTGAATCTGCAATAGGTAAGCAGCTTGGTTTGAAGAAATCAACTGTGGGAGCAATTATTAGTAAATGGAAGACCTACAAGACCACTGATAATCTCCCTCGATCTGGGGTTCCACGCAAGATCTCACCCGTGGGGTCAAAATGATCACAAGAACGGTGAGCAAAAATCCCAGAACCACATGGGGGGGACCTAGTGAATGACCTGCAGAGAGCTGGGACCAAAGTAACAAAGCCTACCATCAGTAACACACTATGCCGCCAGGGACTCAAATCCTGCAGTGCCAGACGTGTCTCCCTGCTTAAGCCAGTACATGTCCAGGCCCGTCTGAAGTTTGCTATAGAGCATTTGCATGATCCAGAAGAAGATTGGGAGAATGTCATATGGTCAGATGAAACCAAAATATAACTTTTTGATAAAACTCAATTTGTCGTGTTTGGAGGACAAAGAATGCTGAGTTGCATCCAAAGAACACCATACCTACTGTGAAGCATGGGGGTGGAAACATCATGCTTTGGGGCTGTATTTCTGCAAAGGGACCAGGACGACTGATCCGTGTAAAGGAAAGAATGAATGGGGCCATGTATCGTGAGATTTTGAGTGAAAACCTCCTTCCATCAGCAAGGGCATTGAAGATGAAACGTGGCTGGGTCTTTCAGCATGACAATGATCCCAAACACACCACCGGGCAACAAAGGAGTGGATTCGTAAGAAGCATTTCAAGGTCCTGGAGTGGCCTAGCCAGTCTCCAGATCTCAACCCCATAGAAAATCTTTGGAGGGAGTTGAAAGTCCGTGTTGCCCAGCAACAGCCCCAAAACATCACTGCTCTAGAGGAGATCTGCATGGAGGAATGGGCCAAAATTCCTACAACAGTGTGTGAAAACCTTGTGAAGACTTACAGAAAACATTTGACCTCTGTCATTGCCAACAAAGGGTATTTAACAAAGTATTGAGAAACTTTTGTTATTGACCAAATACTTATTTTCCACCATAATTTGCAAATAAATTCATTAAAAATCCTATAATGTGATTTTCTGGATTTTTTTTCTTCTCTCATTTTGTCTGTCATAGTTGAAGTGTACCTATGATGAAAATTACAGGGCTCTCTCATCCTTTTAAGTGGGAGAACTTGCACAATTGATGGCTGACTAAATACTTTTTTGCCCCACTGTACATACATACATACATACATACATACTCACTCACTCAAGCTTCAATGCCATACAACTCTCCTTCCGTGGCCTCCAACTGCTCTTAAACGCAAGTAAAACTAAATGTATGCTATTCAATCGATCACTGCCCGCCCATCCAGCATCACTACTCTGGACGGCTCTGACTTAGAATTAGAATACGTGGACAACTACAAATGTCTGGTTAGACTGTAAACTCTCCTTCCAGACTCACATTAAGCATCTCCAATCCAAAATTTAATCTAGAATCGGCTTCCTGTATCGCAACAAAGCATCCTTCACTCATGCTGCCAAACATACCCTCGTAAAACTGACCATCCTACCAAACCTCGACTTCGGTGATGTCATCTATAAATATCCTCCAACACTCTACTCAACAAACTGGATGCAGTCTATCACAGTGCCATCCGTTTTGTCACCAAAGCCCCATACACTACCCACCATTGCGACCTGTACGCTCTCGTTGGTTGGCCCTCGCTTCATACTCGTCGCCAAATCCACTGGCTGCAGGTTATCTACAAGTCTGCTAGGTAAAGCCCCGCCTTATCTCAGCTCACTGGTCACCATAGCAGCACCCACTCATAGCATGCGCTCCAGCAGGTATATCTCACTGGTCACCCCCAAAGCCAATTCCTCCTTTGGTCATCTTTCATTCCAGTTCTCTGCTGCCCATGACTGGAACGAATTGCAAAAAAAAATTGTCAGAGCAGCTTACAGATCACTGCACCTGTACATAGCCCATCTGTAAACAGCCCATCTGTCTACCTACCTCATCCCCATACAGTATTTATTTATTTATCTTGCTCCTTTGCACCCCAGTATCTCTACCTGCACATTCATCTTCTGCCGATCTACCATTCCAGTGTTTAATTGCTATATTGTAATTACTTCGCCCCCATGGCCTATTTATTTCCTTAACTTACCTCATTTGCACTCACTGTATGTAGACTTTTTGTTTTATTTTGTTCTACTGTATTATTGACTGTATGTTTTGTTTATTCCATGTGTAACTCTGTGTTGTTGTATGTGTCGAATTGCTACGCTTTATCTTTGCCAGGTTGCAGTTGCAAATGAGAACTTGTTCTCAACTAGCCTACCTGGTTAAATAAAGGTGAAATAAAATAAATGAAATAAAAAATACACACACACACACACACAGATGACACCACACACACACACGTACACTTTATTTTGCGTTCAGTCACTGATACTTTCACCTCAACTTTCCACCACGTACAGACACACATAGACACACACACACAGGAGAGTAGAGCAGTGTGGCAGTATGTCTGTGGTAGGAAGACTTAGCCCATACAGGCTGTGAGAAACTGGGCTGAGGCAAAGCTTTCCTCTAAAGCCAGCCTAATCAAATCAAATCAAATGTATTTATATAGCCCTTTGTACATCAGCTGATATCTCAAAGTGCTGTACAGAAACCCAGCCTAAAACCCCAAACAGCAAGCAATGCAGGTTTAAGCACGTTGGCTAGGAAAAACTCCCTAGAAAGGCCAAAACCTAGGAAGAAACCTAGAGAGGAACCAGGCTATGAGGGGTGGCCAGTCCTCTTCTGGCTGTGCCAGGTGGAGATTGTAACAGAACATGGCCAAGATGTTCAAATGTTCATAAATGACTAGCATGGTCAAATAATAGGTCTGGGACAGGTAGCACGTCCGGTGAACAGGTCAGGATTCCATAGCCGCAGGCAGAACAGATTAAACTGGAGCAGCAGCACGGCCAGGTGGACTGGGGACAGCAAGGAGTCATCATGCCAGGTAGTCCTGAGGCATGGTCCTAGGGCTCAGGTCCTCCGAGAGAGAGAAAGGGAGAATTAGAGAGAGCATACTTAAATTCACACAGGACACCAGATAAGACAGGAGAAGTACTCCAGATATAACAAACTGACCCTAGCCCCCCGACACATAAACTACTGCAGCATAAATACTGGAGGCTGAGGCAGGAGGGGTCAGGAGACACTGTGGCCCCATCCGATGATACCCCCGGACAGGGCCAAACAGGAAGGATATAACCCCACCCACTTTGCCAAAGCACAGCCCCCACACCACTAGAGGGATGTCTTCAACTACCAACTTACCATCCTGAAACAAGTCCGAGTATAGCCCACAAAGATCTCCGCCACGGCACAACCAAAGGAGGATGCCAACCCCGACAGGAAGATCACATCAGCGACTCAACCCACTCAAGTGACGCACCCCTCCTTGGGACGGGTTGAAAGAGCACCAGTAAGCCAGTGACTCAGCCCCTGTAATAGGGTTAGAGGCAGAGAATCCCAGTGGAAAGAGGGGAACCGGCCAGGCAGAGACAGCAAGAGTGGTTCGTTGCTCCAGAGCCTTTCCGTTCACCTTCACACTCCTGGGCCAGACTACACTCAATCATATGACCCACTGAAGAGATGAGTCTTCAGTAAAGACTTAAAGGTTGAGACCGAGTTTGCTTCTCTGACATGGGTAGGCAGACCATTCCATAAAAATTGAGCTCTATAGGAGAACGCCCTGCCTCCAGCTGGTTGCTTAGAAATTCTAGGGACAATTAGGGGGCCTGCATCTTGTGACCGTAGCGTACGTGTAGGTATGTACGGCAGGACCAATTCAGAGAGATAGGTAGGAGCAAGCCCATGTAATGCTTTGTAGGTTAGCAGTAAAACTTTGAAATCATCCCATGCCTTGACAGGAAGCCAGTGTAGGGAGGCTAGCACTGGAGTAATATGATCAAATGTTTTGGTTCTAGTCAGGATTCTAGTAGCCGTATTTATCACTAACTGAGGTTTATTTAGTGCTTTATCCGGGTAGCCGGAAAGTAGAGCATTGCAGTAGTCTAACCTAGAAGTGACAAAAGCATGAATATATTTTTCTGCATCATTTTTGGACAGAAAGTTTCAGATTTTTGCAATGTTACGTAGATGGAAAAAAGCTGTCCTTGAAACAGTCTTGATATGTTCGTCAAAAGAGAGATCTGGGTCCAGAGTAACGCAGAGGTCCTTCACAGTTTTATTTGAGACGACTGTACAACCATTAAGATTAATTGTCAGATTCAACAGAAGATCTCTTTGTTTCTTGGGACCTAGAACAAGCATCTCTATTTTGTCCGAGTTTACAAGTAGAAAGTTTGCAGGCATCCACTTCCTTATGTCTGAAACACAGGCTTCTAGCGAGGGCAATTTTGTGGCTTCACCATGTTTCATTGAAATGTACAGCTGTGTGTCATCCGCATAGCAGTGAAAGTTAACGTTATGTTTTTGAATGACATCCCCAAGAGGTAAAATATATAATGAAAACAATTGTGGTCCTAAAATGGAACCTTGAGGAACACCGAAATTTACAGTTGATTTGTCAGAGGACAAACCATTCACAAACTGATATCTTTCCGACAGATAAGATCTAAACCAGGCCAGAACTTGTCTGTGTAGACCATTTTGGGTTTCCAATCTCTCCAAAAGAATGTGGTGATCGATGGTATCAAAAGCAGCACTAAGGTCTAGGAGCACGAGGACAGATGCAGAGCCTCGGTCTGATGCCATTAAAAGGTAATTTACCACCTTCACAAGTGCAGTCTCAGTGCTATGATGGGGTCTAAAGCATTTCGTACACATTGTTTGTCTTCAGGGAGGCAGTGTGTTGCTGCGCAACAGCCTTTTCTAACATTTTTGAGAGGAATGGAAGATTCGATATAGGCCGATTTTAGTTTTTTATATTTTCTGGGTCAAGGTTTGGCTTTTTCAAGAGAGGCTTTATTACTGCCACTTTTAGTGAGTTTGGTACACATCCAGTGGATAGAGAGCCGTTTATTAAGTTCGACATAGGAGAGCCAAGCACAGGAAGCAGCTTTTTCAGTAGTTTAGTTGGAATAGGGTCCAGTATGCAGCTTGAAGGTTTAGAGGCCATGATTATTTTCATCATTGTGTCAAGAGATATAGTACTAAAACACTTGAGTGTCTTTCTTGATCCTAGGTCCTTGCAGAGTTGTGCAGACTCAGGACAACTGAGCTTTGAAGGAATACGCAGATTTAAAGAGGAGTCTGTAATTTGCTTTCTAATAATCATGATCTTTTCCTCAAAGAAGTTCATGAATTTATTTCTGCTGAAGTGAAAGCCATTCTCTCTTGGGGAATGCTGCTTTTTAGTTAGCTTTGCGACAGTATCAAAAATTAATTTCGGATTGTTCTTATTGATTGAGCAGCAGTAAGGGCTCTTCGATACTGCACGGTACTGTCTTTCCAAGCTAGTCGAAAGACTTCCAGTTTGGTGTGGCACCATTTCCGTTCAAATTTTCTGGAAGCTTGCTTCAGAGCTCAGGTATTTTCTGTATACCAGGGAGCTAGTTTCTTTTGAGAAATGTTTTTAGTTTTTAGGGGTGCAACTGCATCTATGGTATTGTGCAAGTTTAAATTGAGTTCCTCAGTTAGGTGGTCAACTGATTTTTGTCCTCTGACGTCCTTGGGTAGGCAGAGGGAGTCTGGAAGGGCATCAAGGAATCTTTGTGTTGTCTGTGAATTTATAGCATGACTATTGATGCTCCTTGGTTGGGGTCTGAGCAGATTACTTGTTGCAATTGCAAATTTAATAAAATGGTGGTCCGATAGTCCAGGATTATGAGGAAAAACATTTAAGATCCACAACATATATTCCATGGGACAAAACTAGGTACAGAGTATGACTGTGACAGTGAGTAGGTCCAGAGACGTGTTGGACAAAACCCACTGAGTCGATGATGGCTCCGAAAGCCTTTTGGAATGGGTCTGTGAACTTTTCCATGTGAATATTAAAGTCACCAAAAATGTGAATATTATCTGCTATGACTACAAGGTCCTATAGGAATTCAGGGAACTCAATGAGGAACGCTGTATATGGCCCAGGAGGCCTGTAAACCGTAGCTATAAAAAGTGATTGAGTAGGCTGCATAGATTTCATGACTAGAAGCTCAAAAGACAAAAACGTCATTTTTGGGGGGGTAAATTGAAATTTGCTATCGTAAATGTTAGCAACACCTCCGCCTTTGCAGGATGCACGTGGGATATGGTCACTAGTGTAGCCAGGAGGTGAGGCCTCATTTAACATAAATTTACTATCAGGCTTAAGCCATGTTTCAGTCAGGCCAATCACATCAAGATTATGATCAGTGATTAGTTCATTGACTATAATTGCCTTTGAAGTAAGGGATCTAACATTAAGTAGCTCTATTTTGAGATGTGAGGTATCACGATCTCTTTCAATAATGACAGGAATGGAGGAGGTCTTTATCCTCGTGAGATTGCTAAAGCGAACAGTATCATCACACACACCTAATCTAGTTGCCTGCTGGCCAACACACACACACACACACACTTACACAGAGATAAACTGGGACTTGGACCCAGTTATCTAACTGATCTAACTGCACAACAAAAGTCCTCCAAGGCAAGCATAGTGACTGGGACTTCAGCTAGGAATAACTCAACACCCTTCTGTCTACACGACTCAGGATCTTCAGTAGGAGATTGGGATGTAAAATGTGCAACACAGACACACGCGGACACACACACCCGTGACACTCATGGCAACCAGAAGATGTAATCTCTCTCTCTCTGTCCCCTCCACACATGGCTACAGACCTACTGAATGTTGAGTAGCAGTGACAAATCCTGCTCCTCTCTATTCCCTGTGTCCCCGGCTGACGGTGTGTGTGTGTGTGTGTGTGTGATGATACTGTGGCAGGTACCCATGGTCCTATCACTGACTGGTCTCATCTCACAGAGGTCAGAGGAACACAAGGAGCCTTCTCGGACCATCGCCCCCTGTATTTGTGACAGGGCCAGCCAACTCCACAACAGTCACCCTTTCCTCTCTGTCTTTTACTAACATGTAAGGGTGCACTGAAGAGTGGGTGGACATGGTATGGATTTGCACTTGCATTTTCCTGATAGTTTCTTTTCATCGTTTCTGACATATAGCTGTGCTAGCCTGTATCTCACTGCTCAGTATTGCCTATGGCTTTTTGAGAATGCTTATAAAAAATATTTTGGAGAAAGCACATTAAATGGTAACAAGCTAAAAGTTCCACACAATATTTCACATACTCTATAAGCAAGTAGCAATAATGGATCGATTATAGTTATGAAGGGTGGGAAGACTAGCCTGAAGGCACCACTGAACGTTTCCTCTGTGTTCCTCTCTCTCTCTGTGTGTGTGTGTGTGTGTGTGTGTGTGTGTGTGTGTGTGTGCGTGCGTGCGCACTATTCACTGTCAGATTTCAGTTTCCACTACCTTCTATCCATCACATGTAAATTAGTCTAGTGTGAATTAAACAGTGACAGCTCTTGGCTAGATTTCAGTTGCACTGCAATGAGGCAGTTTTATTCAGACAAAAAAACATTGGTTGGGAGTTTGTGTCTGTGTGTACAGCACATTTTTTCAGCTTAGATTTGTTTCATAGCTATTTACTATAATTTTACTCATGTTGCCAAGTGTAGGCTAACTGAAGTCACAGAGGAGGAAATGGTCTTGACTTATTGTCCTGACAGTGTTGTTTGGTGTCATTTCATTAGTTGCACATTGGTCAATTTGGAATGATATGGAAAGAGATAGACAGGTGGTAAACTCTTTAACATAAACTGCTGTCAACAGCTCAGTCTTTGGTGAGTCTGACATTTCCTATCAGCTTCAACTTCATCTCTGTCTCTCTGCTTCTCTCGGTCTCTATCTTTCTCATTCTGTTCATCTGCAGTCTCTGTCTTTTTCACTTGGTATCTCTCTCCCTCTTTGTCCTTGGGTGAAGTGTGTGCGTGCGTGCGTGAGCGAGCGTGAGCCACTGTGACAGAATGAGATAAATTAACATTAGGAAGGATCCTGTCTGTCCTATCTGCTATTAGGTACACTGGAGTACACAAACCAAACCATCACTCTGCTGCAAACACACTGACATAGACACTAAAAACTGAAACGCAAAACGATTTGTGTTGTATTTATCACTTAGAAATGCTGAGTTTGAAGTGTCCCTTCTTGAGCTTATGCCCAACACTCATACAGAGAGTGATATATATATATGTTCTCAGTGCAGTGTTCATACAAAATTGTTTCTCAGGTCTGAAATGTACATCATAATTTCTGTTAATATAATTTATTAGGCACAGTTTTAAAATATTTGATCAATCACATAATAATGGTACATATCAGCCAGGATCAGAATATGACATTTTAGCGTGTCCATACAGTATGTGCACATATCACCTGCATGTGTGCGAGTGGGCCATTGCTCAAGGAGAGACTACAGTTAGACATTTTAGCAGCAGGCAGGCCAAGCCTATAAAATATGATAGAAACAGACTAACTAGGTAGCTAATTCAAAACATATATTGTAGCCTGGCTAGTTATCCCTCTAGTTAACTGTTTAGCTATTATTAGCATGTATTCATGTTTTTGTCATGTCCCCAAAAATTTCCACCGACACTCGCAAATAAGGTCATATAAAGTTGATGTACACAGACGTGGGCTGCCCAGTGACACGAGCCTACCAGACGAGCTAAATCACTTCTATGCTCGCTTCGAGGCAAGCAACACTGAGGCATGCATGAGAGCATCAGCTGTTCCAGGCGACTGTGTGATCACGGTCTCCGTAGGCGACGTGAGTAAGACCTTTAAACAGGTCAACATACACAAGGCTGCGGGGCCAGACGGATTACCAGGACGTGTGCTCCGGGCATGTGCTCACCAACTGACAGGTGTCTTCACTGACATTTTCAACATGTCCCTGATTAGGTATGTAATACCAACATGTTTCAAGCGGACCACCATAGTCCCTGTGCCCAAGAACACAAAGGCAACCTGCCTAAATGACTACAGACTCGTAGCACTCAAGTCTGTAGCCATGTATTGCTTTGAAAGGTTGGTAATGGCTCATATCAACACCATTATCCCAGAAACCCTAGACCCACTCCAACTTGCATTCCGCCCAAACAGATCCATAGATGATGCAATCTCTATTGCACTCCACACTGCCCTTTCCCACCTGGACAAAAGGGAAAACTTACGTGAGAATGCTATTCATTGACTACAGCTCAGCGTTCAACACCATAGTACCCTCAAAGCTCATCACTAAACTAAGGATCCTGGGACTAAACACCTCCCTCTGCAACTGGATCCTGGACTTCCTGATGGGCCGTCCCCAGGTGGTGAGGGTAGGTAGCAATACATCTACCACGCTGATCCTCAACACTTGAGCTCCCCAGGGGTGCGTGCTCAGTCCCCTCCTGTACTCCCTGTTCACCCACAACTGCATGGCCAGGCACGACCATCATTACGTTTGCAGACGACACAACAGTGGTAGGCCTGATCACCGACAACGACGAGAAAGCCTAAAGGGAGGAAGTCAGAGACCTGGCCGGGTGGTGCCAGAATAACAACCTATCCCTCAACGTAACCAAGACTAAGGAGATTTTTGTGGACTACAGGAAAAGGAGGACCGAGCATGCCCCCATTCTCATTGACGGGGCTGTAGTGGAGCAGGTTGAGAGCTTCAAGTTCCTTGGTGTCCACATCAACAACAAACTAGAATGGTTCAAACACACCAAGACAGTTGTGAAATGGGCACGACAAAGCCTATTCCCCCTCAGGAAACTAAAAAGGGTAGTGCGTACGGCCCAGTACATCACTGGGGCTAAGCTGCCTGCCATCCAGGACCTCTACACCAGGCAGTGTAAGAGGAAGGCCCTAAAAAATTGTCAAAGACCCCAGCCACCCCAGTCAGACTGTTCTCTCTACTACCGCATGGCAAGCGGTACCGGAGTGCCAAGTCTAGGACAAAAAGGCTTCTCAACAGTTTGTACCCCCAAGCCATAAGACTCCTGAACAGGTAATCAAATGGCTACCCGGACTATTTGCATTGTGTGCCCCAACCCCTCTTTTTACGCTGCTGCTACTCTCTGTTTATCATATATGCATAGTCACTTTAACCATATCTACATGTACAGTGGGGCAAAAAAGTATTTAGTCAGCCACCAATTGTGCAAGTTCTCCCACTTAAAAAAGATGAGAGGCCTGTAATTTTCATCATAGGTACACTTCAACTATGACAGACAAAATGAGAGAAAAAAATCCAGAAAATCACATTGTAGGATTTTTTATGAATTTATTTGCAAATTATGGTGGAAAATAAGTATTTGATCACCTACAATCAAGCACGATTTCTGGCTCTCACAGACCTGTAAATTCTTCTTTAAGAGGCTCCTCTGTCCTCCACTCGTTACCTGTATTAATGGCACCTGTTTGAACTTGCTATCAGTGTAAAAGACACCTGTCCACAACCTCAAACAGGCACACTCCAAACTCCACGATGGCCAAGACCAAAGAGCTGTCAAAGGACACCAGAAACAAAATTGTAGACCTGCACCAGGCTGGGAAGACTGAATCTGCAATAGGTAAGCAGCTTGGTTTGAAGAAATCAACTGTGGGAGCAATTATTAGGAAATGGAAGACATACAAGACCACTGATAATCTCCCTCGATCTGGGGCTCCAGATCCACAAATTTCTTGTCAAACAATAGTTTTGGCAAGTCGGTTAGGACATTTACTGTGTGCATGACACAGTAACAATTGTTTACAGACAGATTATTTCACTGTATCACAATTCCAGGTGCTAGAAGTTTACATACAGTGGGGCTTGTGGTAGGTAGGTAGGTAGGTAGGTAGGTAGGTAGGTAGGTAGGTAGGTATGATTGGAAATTATGTAGACAATTACATTGATGGTTCAACAATCTATCCGCAGTATTAAAGCTGATCCACCCCCTACATAAAAAAAAATGTTTAAATGAGGTGCTCAACTAGACCTTGGTTAATCCTCAGTCTGACGAGCTACTGGGTGTGCAGGCTTTTGATCCAGCCTTGCTCAAACACATCAGAGCCACATTTACAGTGCATTCGGAAAGTATTCAGACTCTTTACTCAGTACTTTGTCTTTGTCTTCTTGGGTATGACGCTACAAGCTTGGCACACCTGTATTTGGGGAGTTTCTCCCATTCTTCTCTGCAGATCCTCTCAAGCTTTGTCAGGTTGGATGGGGAGCATCGCTGCACAGCTATTAACAGGTCTCTTCAGAGATGTTAGATCAGGTTCAAGTCCGGGCTCTGTCTTGGCCACTCAAGAACATTCAGAGACTTGTCCCAAAGCAACTCCTGCATTGTCTTGGCTGTGTGCAAAGGGTCATTATCCAGTTGAAAGGTGAACCTTCGCCCCAATCTGAGGTCCTGAGAGCTCTGGAGCAGGTTTTCATCAAGGATCTCTCTACTTTTCTCCGTTCATCTTTGCCTTGGTCCTGACTAGTCTCCCAGTCCCTGGCACTGAAAAACATTGCCACCGCATGATTCTGCCACCACCATGCTTCACCGTAGGGATTCATCAGACCAGATAATCTTGTTTCTCATAGTCTGAGAGTCTTTAGGAGCCATTTGGCAAACTGCAAGCGGGCTCTCATGTGCCTTTTACTGAGGAGTGGCTTTCGTCTGGCCACTCAAATCAAATGTTAATTGTCACATACACATGGTTAGCAAATGCTAATGCGAGTGTAGTGAAATGCTTGAGCTTCTGGTTTCGACAATGCAGTAAAATCTAACAAGTAATCTAACAGTTCTCCAACTACCTAATACACACAAATCTAAAGGGGGTGAATTAAAATATGTACATATAAATATATGGATGAGCGATGGCCGAGCGGAATAGGCAAGGTGCAGTAGATGGTATAAAATACAGTATATACATATGATATGAGTAATGTAAGATATGTAAACATTATTAAAGTGGCATTGTTTAAAGTGTCTTATATGTCCATCTATATGTATTGTCTATTTATCTATTTATTTGTCTATCAAGCTCTCGTCTGTCTATGTGTCTCTGTCTGTGTGTTTGTCTGTCTGTGTCTGTTGATTCACATATGTTATATGCTCATCATTTTCATGCATTCTGCTTAGTAACACAGTGCCAACAAAAAGGTATGCATTCTCTTTAGTCTTACCTGTTCTCCCCATGTCTTTTTCTCCCTAAGTGTGGCCTCTAACTATTCTTATTTTCTCTCTCCCTGTCTCACTAGGTGCAGACTCCAATAGTGAGTGCAGTTCAGGGAGTGGTGTTTTCCTGTCAGACAGCAGAGAGACCTCCCTAGCCCCATCCAGCGTCCCCTCCCTGATCCGACACTACAGAGGAGGAACAGGAGGAGGAGGAGGTGAAGACCGCAGTGACAGGAGCTCCAGCTCCTCCTCCTTTGAGGAGTTGGACATGGAACTCCCAGATGGACAGGAGGAAGCAGGGACAGAGCAAGCTAGCGACGCCCCCGGCAACAAGCACCTAGAGACAACCACAGAGGAGAGAGGGGTAGTAGCCGGGGGGGAGGAGTGAGGGGATGAAGTGGTGGAGAAGAAGAAGTGGAGGTTGGGGGAGGAGGAGAGATTTCTAATGTGCAGTTTTCTATGGCTCTTTTTCAATTAGTCTTTCCTTGATTCCTCCCATTTTGCACTTCCTCCTCCAATATGGTTGAGGTGAGGAAATAGGATGCAGGGAATCACAGAAAGACTTATTGAGAGAGCCATTGTGTCTTCCTACAAGTAGAGTTTTTTTACATTCCCAAACCTATTTTAAGGTGATGAGTTAGTCTGATGAGTGTGTTGTGTTGAGCTGTTGGTCAGGCAGAGTTTCAAAGGGAAAATGATTTCCTTCTTTCTGTCCTTCTGTTGGTTGGCTGACAGAAAATAGCCTACTTGAAAAAAAAATGTCAGGTAACCTGAGTTTCTTGAAATCCATGTTTGTTTTTAAGTACTTCATTGATATGATAAGCATGGTGAACAAGTGTGTTTGGATGCATTTTAGATTTTTTTTTTACTTGATTATGTTTTTACTATTAAAATTATAATTATCATCCCTTGTGACTGATGTTTTGACCTTCATCCTGTAATTGCAGTAAAACTGTAGTGTATCAATATTTGAGATGATATTACTTTAGATTTTTATATAGTGTTTTTCTTTTGAGTATGTAAAAGTGCTCAGTTTTTCCATACTGTTTATTTTTCCCATCCTTTCAATCTGACCAAGCAACTTGAAATCTATAAAATCAGTATAAGTACTGTATAAGCCGGTTGGTTTGAGCCCTGAATGCTGAAAGCTGTGGTATATTAGACTGTATACCACGGGTATGACCAACAACCAAACAACTATTTACTGGTCTAATTAAGTTGGTAACCAGGTTATAATAGCAATAAGGCACCTCGGGGTGGGGGGTGGTATACCTAGTCAGTTGTACAACTGAAATGTTTCTTCCTCATTTAATCCAACTCCTTTGAATCAGAGAGGTGCGGGGGGCTGCCTTAATGGACATCCACATCATCGGCGCCACAGACTTGCTCAGGGGCAGAACAACAGATTTTTACCTTGTCAGCTCGTAACGGTTACTGGCCCAACGGTCCTACAAACCTGCCGCCCCATAAATGGCCAATATACCACAGCTAAGTGCTGTTCTTATGCACGATGCAATGCAGAGTGCCTGGATACAGCCCATAGCCTTGGTATATTGGCCATTTAAATATGCCATGTTTTAAACTGGGTAATTTGGGTCCTGGCAGCTGATTGGCTGAAACAGAATTTCAGACAATATACCATAGTATAATGCAAAAATACTTGTTTATTGTTCTATTTATGTTGGCAACCAGTTTATAATAGCAATAGCAACTTGGGTTTGTGGTATATGCCAAGTATACCACACCCCCTCTGGCCTTATTGCTTAATTATATCCCGATGTCACAAGAATGTCAAAAAGATCATCAAGGACAACAACCCCCTGAGCCACTGCCTATTCACCACGCTACCATCCAGAAGGCGAGGTCAGTACAGGTGCATCAAAGCTGGGGCCGAGAGACTGAAAAAAAGCTTTATCTTACGACCATCAGACTTTTAAATAGCTGTCACTAGCACATTAGAGGCTGCTGCCCTATATAGCCTTGGTTTCTCAAATGATTGCCTCGCCTGGTTCACCAACTACAGTGCCTTGCGAAAGTATTCGGCCCCCTTGAACTTTGCGACCTTTTGCCACATTTCAGGCTTCAAACATAAAGATATAAAACTGTATTTTTTTGTGAAGAATCAACAACAAGTGGGACACAATCATGAAGTGGAACGACATTTACTGGATATTTCAAACTTTTTTAACAAATCAAAAACTGAAAAATTGGGCGTGCAAAATTATTCAGCCCCCTTAAGTTAATACTTTGTAGCGCCACCTTTTGCTGCGATTACAGCTGTAAGTCGCTTGGGGTATGTCTCTAGCAGTTTTGCACATCGAGAGACTGAAATGTTTTCCCATTCCTCCTTGCAAAACAGCTCGAGCTCAGTGAGGTTGGATGGAGAGCATTTGTGAGAGGCAGTTTTCAGTTCTTTCCACAGATTCTCGATTGGATTCAGGTCTGGACTTTGACTTGGCCATTCTAACACCTGGATATGTTTATTTTTGAACCATTCCATTGTAGATTTTGCTTTATGTTTTGGATCATTGTCTTGTTGGAAGACAAATCTCCGTCCCGGTCTCAGGTCTTTTGCAGACTCCATCAGGTTTTCTTCCAGAATGGTCCTGTATTTGGCTCCATCCATCTTCCCATCAATTTTAACCATCTTCCCTGTCCCTGCTGAAGAAAAGCAGGCCCAAACCATGATGCTGCCACCACCATGTTTGACAGTGGGGATGGTGTGTTCAGGTTGATGAGCTGTGTTGCTTTTACACCAAACGTTATGTTTTGCATTGTTGCCAAAAAGTTCAATTTTGGTTTCATCTGACCAGAGCACCTTCTTCCACATGTTTGGTGTGTCTCCCAGGTGGCTTGTGGCAAACTTTAAACGACACTTTTTATGGATATCTTTAAGAAATGGCTTTCTTCTTGCCACTCTTCCATAAAGGCCAGATTTGTGCAATATACGACTGATTGTTGTCCTATGGACAGAGTCTCCCACCTCAGCTGTAGATCTCTGCAGTTCATCCAGGGTGATCCTGGGCCTCTTGGCTGCATCTCCGATCAGTCTTCTCCTTGTATGAGCTGAAAGTTTAGAGGGACGGCCAGGTCTTGGTAGATTTGCAGTGGTCTGATACTCCTTCCATTTCAATATTATCGCTTGCACAGTGCTCCTTGGGATGTTTAAAGCTTGGGAAATCTTTTTGTATCCAAATCCGGCTTTAAACTTCTTCACAACAGTATCTCGAGCCTGCCTGGTGTGTTCCTTGTTCTTCATGATGCTCTCTGCGCTTTTAACGGACCTCTGAGACTATCACAGTGCAGGTGCATTTATACGGAGACTTGATTACACACAGGTGGATTGTATTTATCATCATTAGTCATTTAGGTCAACATTGGATCATTCAGAGATCCTAACTGAACTTCTGGAGAGAGTTTGCTGCACTGAAAGGTGCTGAATAATTTTGCACACCCAATTCTTCCGTTTTTGATTTGTTAAAAAAGTTTGAAATATCCAATAAATGTCGTTCCACTTCATGATTGTGTCCCACTTGTTGTTGATTCTTCACAAAAAAATACAGTTTTATATCTTTATGTTTGAAGCCTGAAATGTGGCAAAAGGTCGCAAAGTTCAAGGGGGCCGAATACTTTCGCAAGGCACTGTACTTCTCTGATAGAGTTCAGTGTGTCAAATCGGAGGGCCTGTTGTCCGGACCTCTGTCAGTCTATGGGGGTCCCACAGGGTTAAATTCTTGGACCGACTCTCTTCTCTGTATACATCAATGATGTCGCTCTTGCTGCTGGTGAGTCTCTGATCCACCTCTACGCAGATGACACCATTCTGTATACTTCTGGCCCTTCTTTGGACACTGTGTTAACAACCCTCCAGACGAGCTTCAATGCCATACAACTCCTTCCGTGGCCTCCAATTGCTCTTAAATACAAGTAAAACTAAATGCATGCTCTTCAACCGATCGCTGCCTGCACCTGCCCGTCCGTCCAACATCACTACTCTGGACGGTTCTGACTTAGAATATGTGGACAACTACAAATACCTAGGTGTCTGGTTAGACTGTGAACTCTCCTTCCAGACTCACATCAAACATCTCCAATCCAAAGTTAAATCTAGAATTGGCTTCCTATTTCGCAACAAAGCATCCTTCACTCATGCTGCCAAACATACCCTTGTAAAACTGACCATCCTACCTACCCTCGACTTCGGCGATGTAATTTACAAAATAGCCTCCAATACCCTACTCAATAAATTGGATGCAGTCTATCACAGTGCCATCCGTTTGGTCACCAAAGCCCCATATACTGCCCACCACTGTGACCTGTACACTCACGTTGGCTGGCCTTCGCTTCATACTTGTCGCCAAACCCACTGACTCCAGGTCATCTACAAGACCCTGCTAGGTAAAGTCCCCCCTTATCTCAGCTCACTGGTCACCATAGCAGCACCCACCTGTAGCACGCGCTCCAGCAGGTATATCTCTCTGGTCACCCCCAAAACCAATTATTCCTTTGGTCACCTCTCCTTCCAGTTCTCTGCTGCCAATGACTGGAGCGAATTACAAAAATCTCTGAAACTGGAAACACTTATCTCCCTCACTAGCTTTAAGCACCAGCTGTCAGAGCAGCTCACAGATTACTGCACCTGTACATAACCCATCTATAATTTAGCCCAAACAACTACCTCTTTCCCTACTGTATTTATTTATGTATTTATGCTTCTTTGCACCCCATTATTTCTATCTCTACTTTGCACATTCTTCCACTGCAAATCTACCATTCCAGTGTTTTACTTGCTATATTGTATTTACTTCGCCACCATGGCCTTTTTTTTGCCTTTACCTCCCTTATCTCATCTAATTTGCTCACATTATATATAGACTTATTTTTCTACGGTATTATTGACTGTATGTTTGTTTTACTCCATGTGTAACTGTGTTGTTGTTCGTGTCGAACTGCTTTGCTTTATCTTGGCCAGGTCGCAGTTGTAAATGATAACTTGTTCTCAACTTGCCTACCAGGTTAAATAAAGGTGAAAAAATAATAATAATATATATATATATACACAGACTTGAAATCACTGGCCACTTTAATAATGTTTACATATCTTGTATTACTCATCTCATATGTACAGTTGAAGTCGGACGTTTACATACACCTTAGCCAAATACAGTTGAAGTCGGACGTTTACATACACCTTAGCCAAATACAGTTGAAGTCGGACGTTTACATACACCTTAGCCAAATACAGTTGAAGTCGGAAGTTATACATACACTTAGGTTGGAGTCATTAAAACTTGTTTTTCAACCACTACACACATTTTTTGTTAACAAGCTATAGTTTTCGCAAGTCTGTTAGTACATCTACTTTGTGCATGACACAAGTCATTTTTCCAACAATTGTTTATAGACAGATTATTTCACTTATAATTCACTGTATCACAATCCCAGTGGGTCAGAAGTTTACATACACTAAGTTGACTGCCTTTAAACAGCTTGGAAAATTCCAGAAAATTATGTAATGTCTTTAGAAGCTTCTGATAGGCTAATTGACATCATTTGAGTCAATCGCTATGATACGCTCAGCTGTGAGTGAAAAAAATGGGAGAGATTAAGAAGGGAGGGGTGAGAAGGAAAGAGGGAGGAATTGGGAGTGTACAGACGACACAGACGGATGTATAAATCTGTAATTAAATAACTGGGAGACCAGAAATCAAAGTTTTATGCAAACGGTTATGTAAATTCATGAGCAGCAGTGTTAAGGTATTTTCTACGGGGGCGGCAGTGTAGCCTAGTGGTTAGAGTATTGGACTAGTAACCGAAAGGTTGCAAGTTCAAATCCCCCAGCTGACAAGGTACAAAATCTGTCGTTCTGCCCTTGAACAGGCAGTTAACCCAATGTTCCTAGGCCGTCATTGAAAATAAGAATTTGTTCTTAACTGACTTGCCTAGTAAAATAAATAAAAAGGTATTTTCAAGATCACACCATTTATTCCACTCTCAGAGAGATGAATAATACAAGGCAGGCAGGGAAGAATCTCCACTTCAGTTCATTCCTGTTTCTAACCCTGAGTGTGCCTCAAATGGAACCCTATTCCCTACATAGAGCATTACTTTGACCAGGTCCCATAGCGTTCTGGACAAAAGTAGTGCACTATGTAGGGAATAGGGTGTTGTTTGTTACACATTCCCTGTCTGCTTTAGTCCTGGAATGGATGTCTTTCTAGACACAACCTTGTGGATGATACATTACTCACCATTTGTCAGCGTAGAGCACACTATTGTCATACAGTGGATATCATAAATATTCACCCCCCCTTGGATTTCTTCATTTTATTATGTTACAAAGTGGGATTCAAATAGATTTATTTAACAGGCTTTTGTGAACAATCTACACAAAACACTAATATCAAAGTGGGTCAATACTTAATTTTTTTACAAATGTTATCATTTAGCAGACGTTGTTATCCATTGTGATTTACAGGAGCAATTAGGGTTAAGAGCCTTGCTTAAGGGCAAATTGACATTGTTCACCTAGTCGGCTCTGTCAAGATGTTGGGGACCATGATTAGACAGCAATTGTCAAGTCTTACCATAGATTTAAGTCAAAACTGTAACTTTGCCACTCTGGAACATTCACTGTCTTCATGGTAACCAACTTCAGTCTACATTTGGCCTTGTCTTGTAGGTTATTGTCCTGCTGAAAGGGGAATTCCTCTTCCAGTGTCTGGTGTTTTTTTTTAAATTTATTTTATTTTTTTCACCTTTATTTAACCAGGTAGGCTAGTTGAGAACAAGTTCTCATTTGCAACTGCGACCTGGCCAAGATAAAGCATAGCAGTGTGAGCAGACAACAAAGAGTTACACATGGAGTAAACAATTAACAAGTCAATAACACAGTAGAAAACAAAGGGGGAGTCTATATACAATGTGTGCAAAAGGCATGAGGAGGTAGGCAAATAATTACAATTCATCACTCCAATTCACTGGAGTGATGAATGATCAGATGGTCATGTACAGTTAGAGATATTGGTGTGCAAAAGAGCAGAAAAGTAAATAAATAAAAACAGTATGGGGATGAGGTAGGTGAAAAAGGGTGGGCTATTTACCAATAGACTATGTACAGCTGCAGCGATCGGTTAGCTGCTCAGATAGCAGATGTTTGAAGTTGGTGAGGGAGATAAAAGTCTCCAACTTCAGCGATTTTTGCAATTCGTTCCAGTCACAGGCAGCAGAGTACTGGAACGAAAGGCGGCCAAATGAGGTGTTGGCTTTAGGGATGATCAGTGAGATACACCTGCTGGAGCGCGTGCTACGGATGGGTGTTGCCATCGTGACCAGTGAGCTGAGATAAGGCGGAGCTTTACCTAGCATGGACTTGTAGATGACCTGGAGCCAGTGGGTCTGGCGACGAATATGTAGCGAGGGCCAGCCGACTAGAGCATACAAGTCGCAGTGGTGGGTGGTATAAGGTGCTTTAGTGACAAAACGGATGGCACTGTGATAAACTGCATTCAGTTTGCTGAGTAGAGTGTTGGAAGCCATTTTGTAGATGACATCGCCGAAGTCGAGGATCGGTAGCATAGTCAGTTTTACTAGGGTAAGCTTGGCGGCGTGAGTGAAGGAGGCTTTGTTGCGGAATAGAAAGCCGACTCTTGATTTGATTTTCGATTGGAGATGTTTGATATGAGTCTGGAAGGAGAGTTTGCAGTCTAGCCAGACACCTAGGTACTTATAGACGTCCACATATTCTAGGTCGGAACCATCCAGGGTGGTGATGCTAGTCGGGCATGCGGGTGCAGGCAGCGACCGGTTGAAAAGCATGCATTTGGTTTTACTAGCGTTTAAGAGCAGTTGGAGGCCACGGAAGGAGTGTTGTATGGCATTGAAGCTTGTTTGGAGGTTAGATAGCACATTTATTTTTATCCTGAAAAACTCCCCAGTCTGTGCCATAATCAAGCATACTCATACCATGATGCAGCCGCCACCATGCTTGAAAAAGAAGAGGCATTTACTCAGTGATGTGTTGTGTTGGACTTGCCCCACATATAAGGCTTTGCATTTAGGCCAGAAAGTGTATTCCTTTGCCATGTTTTTTGCAGTATTACTTTAGTGCCTTGCTGCATGCAGGATGCATGGAATATATATTCTGTTTATTTGTATTCTTATTTCATTCTGTCATTTAGGTAATTATTGTGGAGTCACTACAATGTTGTTCATCCGTCCTCAGTTTTCACCCATCACAGCCATTGAAGTCCGTAGCTGTTTTAATATCACCAATGGTCTCATGGTGACATCCCTGAGCAGTTTCCTTCCTGTCCTGCAGCTCAGTTCAAAAGGACGACTGTATCTCAGATGTGTCTGGGTGGTTTAATGCATCATCCACAGCATGATTATTAACTTGACCATGCTTAAATTGATATTCAATGTCTGATATCTTATTGTTAACCATCTACCAATCACTGCCCTTCTTTATGAGGCTTTTTAAAAGCTCCCTGGTTTTTGTAGTTTAATCTGTGCTGTAAATTCAATTATTGACTGTATGGTGGACAGAGGAAGGGATAGTCATTACAAAAATGTCAACCCCTATCCCAATAGTGGACTAAAGGACCCTGACGTTACTCCTGAGTTCAAGGACATTGCAATGTTCTGTTTGAAGGCAAATTGGCTCTGGAATCCAAAACAGTTAATTACTCCATCTAAACGTGAATCAATTCTCAATTGCGGTATGGTTCTAGAAACATAAATCCCTCTACTTACATATCACATCAAAATCATTTCACAAATACTAAATACACTTACTGTAAGCATTTAAAAACAATTCTAATAAATAAAACAGTTGGACAATGGATGGAGATACTCAAACCTTTTTGAAAATTGTAAATTGTTCAAATATTGACTGAATTATAGTGCATGAAACATTTTACTGGCACAGACAAATAATGAACGTTCAGGGATTTTGGTGCATTAGGAACGTTTTCAGACCTCTTGACTTTTCCACATTTAGTTACGTTATAGCTTTGTTCTAAAAAAAAAAAAAACACACAATACCCCGTAATGACTAAGCAAAAATAGGTTAAAGAAATGTTTGCAAATGTATAAAAAACTGAAATATTACGTTTACATAAGTATTCAGACCCTACACTCAGTACTTTGTTGAAGAATCTTTGACAGTGATTTACACAGCCTTAAGCCTTAATGGGTATGGCACTACAAGCTTGGAACTCCTATATGGGGCGGCAGCGTAGCCTAGTGGTTAGAGCATTGGACTAGTAACCGGAAGGTTGCGAGTTCAAACCCCCGAGCTGACAAGGTACAAATCTGTCGTTCTGCCCCTGAACAGGCAGTTAACCCACTGTTCCCAGGCCATCATTGAAAATAAGAATGTGTTCTTAACTGACTTGCCTGGTTAAATAAAGGTAAAATAAATAAAAAATATATATATATTTGGGGAGTTTCTCTCATTCTTCTCTGCAGATCCTCTCAAGCTCTGTCAGGTTAGATGGGGAGTATCACTGCACAGCTATTTTCAGGTCTCTCCAGAGATGTTAGATAAGGGTCAAGTCTGGGCTCTGGTTGGGCCACTCAAGGACATTCAGAGTCTTGTCCTGAAGCCACTCCTAGGTTGTCTTGGCTGTGTGCTTAGGGTCGTTGTACTATTGGAAGGTTCACCTTCGCCCCAGTCTGAGGTCTTGAGCACTCTGGAGAAGGTTTTCATCAATGATCTCTCTGTACTTTACTACGTTCATCTTCAATCATGACTAGTCTCCCAATCCCTGCCACTGAAAAACATCTTCACAGCATGATTCTGCCACCACCATGCTTCACCGTAGGGATGGTGTCAGGTTTCCTCCAGATGTTACGCTTGGCATTCAGGCCAGAGTTCAATCTTGGTTTCATCAGACCAGACAATCTTGTTTCTCATGGTCTGAGATTCCTTTATGTGCCTTTTGGCAAACTCCAAGCAGGCTTTCATGTGCCTTTTACTGAGGAGTGGCTTCCATCTGGCCACTCTACCATAAAGGCTTGATTGGTTGGGTGATGCAGAGATGGTTGTCCTTCTGGAAGGTTCTCCCATCTCCACAGAGGAACTCTGGAGCGCTGTCGGAGTGACCAACGGGTTCTTGGTCACCTCCCTGACCAAGGCCCTTCTCCCCCGATTGCTCAGTTTGGCCAGATGGCCAGCTCAAGGAAAAGTGGTTCCAAACTTGGTGGTTCCAAACTTCTTCCATTTAAGAATTGTGGAGGCCACTGAGTTCTTGTTGACCTTCAATGCTGCAGAAATGTTTTGGTACCCTTCCCCAGATCTGTGCCTCAACACAATCCTGTCTCTACTGACAATTGCTTCGACCTCATGGCTTGGTTTTTACTCTGACATGCACTGTCAACTGTGGGACCTTATATAGACGTGTGCCTTTCCAAATCATGTCCAATCAATGTAATTTACCACAGGTGGACTCCAATCAAGTTATATAAACATTTCAATGACGATCAATGGAAACAGGATGCACCTGAGCTCTATTTTGAGTTTCATAGCAAGGGTCTGAGTACTTGAGTCAATAATGTATTTCTGTTTTTTATTTTTAATACATTTGCAAACATTTCTTAACCTGTTTTTGCTTTGTCATTATGGAGCATTGTGTGTAGTTTGATGAGGAAAACTGAATGACATTTTGGGGAAAAAAGCCAACTCGTCTCCTTAATTTATTGAATCAGATAGCTCATTCATCACAAAGCCCACTGATATAACTACTGACTTTGATATTGCAAACGAATGAATTTTTCATTGGCAAGATAAGTAAACGTAGGGATGTCATGCCAGCAACATACGCTGACACTACACATCCAAGTATATCGGACCAAATTATGAAAGACAAGAATTGTACTTTTGAATTCCGTAAAGTCAGTGTTGAAGAGGTGAAAAAATGATTGTTGTCTATCAACAATGACAAGCCACCAGGGTCTGACAATCTAGATAGAAAATTGCTGAAGATAATAGCAGACGGGATTGCCACTCCTATTTGCCACATCTTCAATTTAAGCCTACTAGAGAGCATGTGCCCTCAGTCCTGGAGGGAAACTAAAGTCATTCCGCTACCCAAGAATAGTAGCCGACCAATCATCCTGTTACCAACCCTTAGTAAACTTCTTGTCTAACAGAACACAGAGGGTGTTCTTTAATGGAAGCCTATCAAATGTAATCCAGTTATAATCAGTAATTCCCCAGGGTAGCTGTTTAGGCCCCTTGCTTTTTTGAGTAAAGCCAGAGTTTCTATGTATGCGGATGACTCAACACTACACGTCAGCTACTACAGCGACTGAAATGACTGCAACACTCAACAAAGAGCTGCAGTTAGTTTCAGAGTGGGTGGCAAGGAATAAGTTAAAACTAAAACCATTGTATTTGGAACAAAACACTCACTAAACCCTAAACCTCAACTAAATCTTGTAATAAATAATGTGGAAATTGAGCAAGTTGAGATGACTAAACTGCTTGGAGTAACACTAAATTGTAAACTGTCATGGTCAAAGCATATTGATGCAATAGTAGCTAAAATGGGGATAAGTCTGTCAATAATAAGCGATGCTCTGCCTTCTTAACAACACTATCAACAAGGCAGGTCGTGCCTTGTTCAGTCGTGTGGTCAGGTGCCACAAAAAAAAGACTTCGGAAAATTGCAATTGGCTCAGAACAGGGCAGCACGGCTGGCCCTTGGATGTACACAGAGAGCTAATATTAATAATATCTATGTCAATCTCTCCTGGCTGACAGTGGAGGAGAGATTGACTTCATCACTACTTTTATTTATGAGAGTTATTGACATGCTGAATGCACCGAGCTGTCTGTCTTAACTACTGGCACACAGCACGGACACCCATGCATACCCCACAAGACATGCCACCAGATGTCTCTTCACAGTCCCCAGAACAGACAATTGGAGGCACACAGTACTACATAGAGCCATGACTACATGAAACTCTATTCCACATCAAGTGACTGACGCAATCAGTAAAATTAGATTTAAAAAACTGATAACACACCTTATGGAACAGCCGAGACTGTGAAGCAACACAAACATTGGCACAGACACACGCATACACACACACACACACACATACGATAACATACGCACTATACATACACATGGATGTATGTAGATATGTGGTAGTGGTGGAGTAGGGGCCTGAGGGCACACAGTGTGTTGTGAAATCTGTGAATGTATTGTAATGTTTTAAAATGATATAAACTGCCTTAATTTTGCTGGACCTCAGGAAGAGTAGCAGCAGCTAATGGGGATTCATAATAAATACAACAAATACAAATCACACAGTGGATAAAGTGTTACCCAAAATGATATGTGCCTAATTTGCATAAATACACTGTGTATTTGCACATTTTTGTATATTATTATAAAGGGATGGAACAGGACTGCAACCACCCAAAAAACTTGCTGTGTATTGGTCTAAGCCTACCTGCGCTCATCTCCGCTGTCTAGACTGCCTCATTAATTACTGATTAATTACTGATTGAAGTGTGTCATTAGCAGGATATCCTCAGATTAAAAATTAACTCTCTTGCCTCGAGATTACACCTATCTATACATGCTTTACTTGATTTGTGAGATCAGACGTAATATCACACAAGCAAGAGTATGAGAGAGTCGCAGGAGTAAAATGAAAGCAATCCAGTGAGATGTGACAGGTGGATTTTGCACCACTCAGACACAGGAAATAGATGGCTGAAAAAGACAGATCCTCAGGGGGGCGGGGCATGCGCATTGCTACTTATTGTCTTAACCGGTTTTAACACAGTTGCAGCAAACAGTATTTTTCAGTGACAACACGTTTTTGGCATCTGTCTTTCATTTACACACAGGTGTTCGGACACAAAGATAGCTAATTAGCACAGGTAGTACACTCTGTCTTCCATCTGTTTTCTAGAAACAAGCTCTGTGACATGGAAATATGGCCGTGTGGGAACCCTAACCCTGTAAAGGTGTGTAGTAATTGAAACTTTTTTTTAAATGATGATTTCTCGCTGATATGAAAGATATGTTCCTTATGTGTCCAAAACCATACTGGAAGTGATGTGTGGCAATGTTTAGAGAAAGCATTCAGACTCTTAACAAAACTCCCCCAGATACTATTGTGAATACTCAAATAAAATTGTATTTGTCACATGCTTTGTAAACAACAGGTGTACACTAACAGTGAAATGCTTACTGATGAGCCCTTCCCAACAATACAGAGAGAAAGAAAATATAAATAGTAGGAAAATAAATAGGAATAAATAGACAAATAAATACACAATGAGTAATGGTAGCTTGGCTATGTACACGGTGTACCAGCACCGAGTCAATGTGCAGCGGTACAAGGTAATTGAGGTAGATATGTATATATAGGTAGGAATAAAGTGGCTAGGCAATGGGATAAATAATAACAGTAACAGCAGCGTATGTGATGAGCCAAAAGAGTTTGTCCAAAAAGGAGTTTGTGTTAGCTTAAGCTGTTAGCGTCTATGAAAGTGGTAGTCAACCCCTGTTATTTCACACAGAGTGAGTCCATGTAATTTATTATGTGATTTGTTAAGCCAAATTTGACTCCTGAACTAATTTAGGCTTGCCTAAACAAATGGGTTGAATATGTATGCAACGACTATATTTTAGTTTAGTTTTTATTAATTTGTAGAATTCTATTTTCACTTTGACATTATGGAGTATTTTGTGTAGATAAATTACAAAAAATTATATGTCTATAAGAATCCCACTTTGTAGTGCAAAAAAAAATATTAAAATCCAAGGGAGGTGAAAACTTACGATACCCAGTGTATATAATCAACCAACATGTACATTTTGTCTTCCTTTTCCTGTGTCTACTTCATGACAGACAGTTACAATATGCTAACTGTTCCCCAGCATATTGCCTTGTAAAACACAATAATGATAAGTACTATGAAAGTATATATAACAACAGACCAGTGGCGGTCAGTGCCGTTTATTATGAGGGAGGACGATTATTTATTCATGAGCATGGCCTAATTTCTATTACAGCATGTTGGGTGACTGTCATTCATATTCCATTCACCCAGTTCAATGTAACACCGATAGGTTTAGGCTACTACATGATACTCAAATTTTCCCTATACCAATCATGAGGTTGCTACAACCTAGCCTATGAATAAAAGTTTACAATATAAGTGCACACGCGGGCACCGGTGTCGAGGTAGGTGAGGTAATTATGTACAGTGGGGCAAAAAAGTAGTTAGTCAGACACCAATTGTGCAAGTTCTCCCACTTAAAAAGATGAGAGAGGCCTGTAATTTCCATCATAGGTACACTTCAACTATGACAAACAAAATGAGAAAAAAATCCAGAAAATCACATTGTAGGATTTTTTATGAATTTATTTGCAAATTATGGTGGAAAATAAGTATTTGGTCATGAACAAAAGTTTATCTCAATACTTTGTTATATACCCTTTGTTGGCAATGACAGAGGTCAAATGTTTTCTGTAAGTCTTCACAAGGTTTTCACACACTGTTGCTGGTATTTTGGCCCATTCCTCCATGCAGATCTCCTCTAGAGCAGTGATGTTTTGGGGCTGTTGCTGGGCAACACGGACTTTCAACTCCCTCCAAAGATTTTCTATGGGGTTGAGATCTGGAGACTGGCTAGGCCACTCCAGGATCTTGAAATGCTTCTTACGAAGCCACTCATTCGTTACCTGGGCGGTGTGTTTGGGATCATTGTCATGCTGAAAGACCCAGCCACGTTTCGTCTTCAAAGCCCTTGCTGATGGAAGAAGGTTTTCACTCAAAATCTCACGATACATGGCCCCATTCATTCTTTCCTTTACACGGATCAGTCGTCCCTTTGCAGAAAAACAGCCCCAACGCATGATGTTTCCACCCCCATGCTTCACAGTAGGTATGGTGTTCTTTGGATGCAACTCAGCATTCTTTGTTCTCCAAACACGACGAGTTGAGTTTTTACCAAAAAGTTATATTTTGGTTTCATCTGACCATATGACATTCTCCCAATCATCCAAATGCTCTCTAGCAAACTTCAGACGGGCCTGGACATGTACTGGCTTAAGCAGTGGGACACGTCTGGCACTGCAGGATTTGAGTCCCTGCCGGCGTAGTGTGTTACTGATGGTAAGTTTTGTTACTTTGGTCCCAGCTCTCTGCAGGTCATTCACTAGGTCCCCCCGTGTGGTTCTGGGATTTTTGCTCACCGTTCTTGTGATCATTTTGACCCCACGGGGTGAGATCTTGCGTGGAGCCCCAGATCGAGGGAGATTATCAGTGGTCTTGTATGTCTTCCATTTCTTAATAATTGCTCCCACAGTTGATTTCTTCAAACCAAGCTGCTTACCTATTGCAGATTCAGTCTTCCCAGCCTGGTGCAGGTCTACAATTTTGTTTCTGGTGTCCTTTGACAGCTCTTTGGTCTTGGCCATAGTGGAGTTTGGAGTGTGACTGTTTGAGGTTGTGGACAGGTGTCTTTTATACTGATAACAAGTTCAAACAGGTGCCATTAATACAGGTAACGAGTGGAGGACAGAGGAGCCTCTTAAAGAAGAAGTTACAGGTCTGTGAGAGACAGAAATCTTGCTTGTTTGTAGCTGACCAAATACTTATTTTCCACCATAATTTGCAAATAAATTCATAAAAAATCCTACAATGTGATTTTCTGGATTTATTTTTCTCATTTTGTCTGTCATAGTTGAAGTGTACCTATGATGAAAATTACAGGCCTCTCATCTTTTTAAGTGGGAGAACTTTCACAATTGGTGGCTGACTAAATACTTTTTTGCCCCACTGTACATAATTACCTCAACTACCTCGACACCGGTGACCGCGCACATTGACTCTGTTCTGTACCCCCTGTATATAGCCCCGCTATTGTTATTTACTGCTGATCTTAAACATTTGTTTTTCTTATCTCTTACTTTTTTTGTTGGTATTTTCTTAAAACTGCATTGCTGGTTAAGGGCTTGTAAGTAAGGTTGTGTTCGGCACATGTGATAAATAAGATTTGATTTGATTTGAAACTGAAAAAAATGAAATCCTCTCTCTCTCTGTCTTGCTTCTGCTTCATTTTTGATGAAATTAATTTGTTGAAAACTGTTGAACTATTGTCTTTCTCTCTCTTTGAGTCAACTACTCACCACATTTTATGCACACGGCAGTGCTAGCTAGCTGTAGCTTATGCTTTCAGTACTAGATTCATTCTCTGATCCTTTGATTGGGTGGACAACATGTCAGTTCATGCTGTAAGAGCTCTGAAAAGTTGGAGGACGTCCACCGGAAGCTGTCATAATTACTGTATAAGTTTATGGAAGGGGGTGAAAACCAAGAGCCTCCTAGGTTTAGTATTGAAGTCAATGTATCAAGAGGGAGGACGGAAGCTAGCTGTCCTCCGGCTACACAGTGGTGCTACCCTACTGAGTGCTGTTTGGGCTACTGTAGACCTTCATTGCAAAACAGTGTTTTAATCAATTATTTGGTGACATGAATATATTTAGTATAGTTTTATCTAAAAAGGATAACTTTTTCAATGTTTTACCATTTTTATTTTAATGAAGTTCACTGAGGAGGATGGTCCTACCCTTTCTCTGAGGAGCCTCCCCTGCAACAGACATGTATGAAATGTTATATCATTTTTCTGTCGTTTGTCATTCTATAAAAGAGAATATGTGAGAAAAGAACAGACACACACATACCACTTTCTTCAAAAGATCATCAATCAAACAAAGCTTGATCCGATCCATCCATTGTTTTATCCATCACAACAACTTTCCTCTAGGTTGTTCAATTCAGTTGCTTTTTCACTCCTCTGTGAAATCAAGGCTAGTTGGTTGGTGTATACTTGTTCTCAGGCAAACTTCAAAGTGCTGCAAACACCCACTCTGATACTGATACAAGCCCTGTTTGCAATGTATACCCAAATGTTTTATGTTGCTGTCAATTATTTCCAATGTGTACAAAACGTTAGGAACACCTGCTCTTTCCAAGACATAGACTGACCAGGTGAAAACTATTATCCCTTATTGATGTCATATGTTTTAGAGGGTGAATGGGCAAGACAAAATATTTAAGTGCCTTTGAACAGGGTATGGTAGTAGGTGCCAGGCGCACCGATTCGAATGTGTCAAGAACTGCAAACATTGTGGTTTTTCACACTCAACAGTTTCCTGTGTGTATCAAGAATGATCTACCACCTGTGTAAAATAGTAAATAATGGCTACTTTTCAGAAAGTATTAACTTGTCCACTATCGGTATATCTATTTATTATGGCCATCGAAATGTTAGCTATTCAAATCAGATCCAACAATATCAATGGCTTAGAAATCCAGGGCTTAAAAACAAAAACGCTGACAAATCTGCAATTTGTATCCCTGCACAGCCTCTAGATAATTTTTCTGACCTCTCTGCATTAAAACAGAATTATGATTCGTGCACCATATTTGTAACGGTTTTCTTGTGTCGAAGGAGAGGCGGACCAAAACGCAGCGTGGTTATTATTCATGGTTCTTTAATAAAGAAACTATACATGAATAGACCAACAAAACCAAGAAATGTGAAAAGCCAAAACAGCCCTATCTGGTGCAAACACAGAGACAGGAACAATCACCCACAAACCCCAACACCAAACAGGCTACCTAAATATGGTTCCCAATCAGAGACAATGACTAACACCTGCCTCTGATTGAGAACCATATCAGGCCAAACACAGAAACAGACAAACTAGACACACAACATAGAATGCCAACTCAGATCACACCCTGACCAAACAAAACATAGAAACATACAAAGCAAACTATGGTCAGGGTGTGACAATATTACCTATTGTTTTGCAATAAAACTAAGCTTTTACATGGACCTGCCTACACCTAACAACTTGTTTTTTTAAATTATATGACCAAAGAATACTCCTCTTTATTGGGAATGGCAAACCAGGCATAATTAAACGTGCCTATATATTTAATGAAATGAAATTCATAAGGGCAGAAATGATGAAATATTAAATCATTGCACGTCTCACTAAATGCTTCAGTCATACAAAAACTATACTTAAATCCAAACTGGTTCTCTAGCAGATTAATAAGAATGGCATTTTTACCTTCATTCACACCTCTCACTTTTGGTTATTTGAAAAGGAAATCATCTCCAAAATATTGCCTGTTTTAAAACGAGTCATATAAATCTGGCTGCAATTTCAGTTTAATCCACCCCAAAAAATCTGAACAAATATTATAACAAATATCACAGTATGGTTAAACTCAAATATACTAATAGATTATTTTTTTTTATTTAAAAAATTATTAAACGATATAATCTTTATGAATTATATCATAAATAGGACTGGTGGAGTTAAGTCTCACATGCAGTTAACAACATATATGGAAATGTCTGCTCTCTCCAAAATTACAACCGATTGCAGCATTACCGCAACAATGGAGGAGGCAAGTGGAACAGGGAAAAGGTAAGGAACTTGACTGTTTGCCCTGCATTGAAGACCAAAATTGTGATAAATAAAAAAAGTGTGTCAGTTTCATTTAAGGACCAAAAAATGTACACCTCCACCATACCGGTTGCAAAATAGTTGGGATGAGATTTTCCATGTACCGATTCCATGGCATAGTTTATTTTTATTTTTATTTCACCTTTATTTAACCAGGTAGGCTAGTTGAGAACAAGTTCTCATTTACAACTGCGACCTGGCCAAGATAAAGCATAGCAGTGTGAACAGACACAGAGTTACACATGGAGTAAACAATAAAAAAGTCAATAACACAGTAGAAAAAAAGAGTCTATATACATTGTGTGCAAAAGGCATGAGGAGGTAGGCGAATAATTACAATTTAGCAGATTAACACTGGAGTGATAAATTATCAGATGGTCATGTGCAGGAAGATATACTGGTGTGCAAAAGAGCAGAAAAGTAAATAAATAAAAACAGTATGGGGATGAGATAGGTAAATTGGGTGGGCTATTTACCGATAGACTATGTACAGCTGCAGCGATCGGTTAGCTGCTCAGATAGCAGATGTTTAAAGTTGGTGAGGGAGATAAAAGTCTCCAACATGTAGCGAGGACCAGCCGACTAGAGCATACAGGTCGCAGTGGTGGATGGTATAAGGTTCTTTAGTAACTAAACTGATGGCACTGTGATAAACTGCATCCAGTTTGCTGAGTAGAGCATTGGAAGTTATTTTGTAGATGACATCGCCAAAGTCGAGGATCGGTAGGATAGTCAGTTTTACTAGGGTAAGTTTGGCGGCTTGAGTGAAGGAGGCTTTGTTGCGGAATAGAAAACCGACTCTAGATTTGATTTTGGATTGGAGATGTTTGATATGAGTCAGGAAGGAGAGTTTACAGTCTAGCCAGACACCTAGGTACTTAAAGATGTCCACATATTCTAGGTCGGAACCATCCAGGGTGGTGATGCTAGTCGGGTGCAGACAGCGAACGGTTGAAAAACATGCATTTGGTTTTACTAGCATTTAAGAGCAGTTGGAGGCCACGGAAGGAGTGTTGTATGGCATTGAAGCTCGTTTGGAGGTTAGATAGCACAGTGTCCAAGGAAGGGCAAGAAGTATACAGAATGGTGTCGTCTGCGTAGAGGTGGATCAGGGAATCGCCCGCAGCAAGAGCAACATCATTGATATATACAGAGAAAAGAGTCGGCCCAAGAATTGAACCCTGTGGCACCCCCATAGAGACTGCCAGAGGACCGGACAACATGCCCTCCGATTTGACACACTGAACTCTGTCTGCAAAGTAGTTGGTGAACCAGGCAAGGCAGTCATTAGAAAAACTGAGGCTACTGAGTCTGCCGATAAGAATATGATGATTGACAGAGTCGAAAGCCTTTGCCAGCTTGATGAAGACGGCTGCACAGTACTGTCTTTTATCGATGGCAGTTATGATATCGTTTAGTACCTTGAGCGTGGCTGAGGTGCACCCGTGACCGGCTCGGAAACCAGGTTGCACAGCGGAGAAGGTACGGTGGGATTCGAGATGGTCAGTGATCTGTTTGTTGGCTAGGGTTTCAAAGACCTTAGATAGGCAGGGCAGGATGGATATAGGTCTGTAACAGTTTGGGTCCAGGGTGTCTCCCCCTTTGAATAGGGGGATGACTGCGGCAGCTTTCCAATCCTTGGGGATCTCAGACGATATGAAAGAGAGTTTGAACAGGCTGGTAATAGGGGTTGCGACAATGGCGGCGGATAGTTTCAGAAATAGAGGGTCCAGATTGTCAAGACCAGCTGTTTTGTACGGGTCCAGGTTTTGCAGCTCTTTCAGAACATCTGCTATCTGGATTTGGGTAAGGGAGAAGCTGGGGAGGCTTGGGCGAGTAGCTGCGGGGGGGGGGGGGGGAGCTGTTGGCCGAGGTTGGAGTAGCCAGGAGGAAGGCATGGCCAGCCGTTGAGAAATGCTTGTTGAAGTTTTCGATTATCATGGATTTATCAGTGGTGACCGTGTTACCTAGCCTCAGTGCTGTGGGCAGCTAGGAGGAGGTGCTCTTGTTCTCCATGGACTTTACAGTGTCCCAGAACTTTTGGGATTTAGAGCTACAGGATGCACATTTCTGCTTGAAAAAGCTGGCCTTTGCTTTCCTGACTGACTGCGTGTATTGGTTCCTGACTTCCCTGAACAGTCGCATATCGCGGGGACTATTTGATGCTATTGCAGTCCGCCACAGGATGTTTTTGTGCTGGTCGAGGGCAGTCAGGTCTGGAGTGAACCAAGTGCTATATCTGTTCTTAGTTCAGCATTTTTTGAGCGGAGCATGCTTATCTAAGATGGTGAGGAAGTTACTTTTAAAGAATGACAAGGCATCCTCAACTGACGGGATGAGGTCAATATCCTTCCAGGATACCCGGGCCAGGTCGATTAGAAAGGCCTGCTCGCAGAAGTGTTTTAGGGACCGTTTGACAGTGATGAGGGGTGGTCGTTTGACTGCGGGCCCGGGCCGTAGCGGATACAGGCAATGAGGCAGTGATCGCGGATACAGGCAATGAGACAGTGGAGGTGTATTTGGAAGGCCAGTTGGTCAGGATAACGTCTATGAGGGTTTACAGGTTTAGGGTTGTACCTGGTGGGTTCCTTGATGATTTGTGTGAGATTGAGGGCATCTAGCTTAGATTGTAGGACTGCTGGGGTGTTAAGCATATCCCAGTTTAGGTCACCTAACAGAACAAACTCCGAAGGTAGATGGGGGGCGATCAATTCACAAATGGTCTCCAGGGCACAGCTGGGAGCTGAGAGGGGTCGGTAGCAGGCGGCAACAGTGAGAGACTTATTTCTGGAGAGAGTCATTTTTAAAATGAGTAAACATTAACATGGTTTATGAACTGATACAAAACGATGCTGGAGAAAAACTCAACGTTTTTAATATATTAATATTTAATTTATTATACAAAATTCTTGCAACCAATATAATGTTATATACAACCATCCCAGCTCTGCATATTTTGCTGCGAAGAGACAGAATCATTAGGTCACTTGTTTTGGTGCCGCCATACAGTATGTAGCCTGTTTTTGGTCGCAGGTTTGGGGATAGCAAAACAATTGTAACATCTACTTGGAGCTAACTCTGCAAATAACACTGCAGTGTGATTCTAAAAATCATAGTCAATTGATAAATAATATAAACTTACTCTTAGCAAAAACTATTATTTAATTTACAATCTGTAGAAACTATGAGAATAGAAAGGTTCAGAAACGGTCCACCAGCATTGGAGTCAACATGGGCCAGCACCCCTGTGGAACGCTTTCGACACCTTGTAGAGTCAATGCCCCGATGAATTGAGGCTGTTCTGAGGGCAAAAGGGGTGCAACTCAATATTAGATGGGTGTTCCTAATGTTTTGTACACTCAGGTTGTGTGCAGGTGCACTTAGTTAAACATGCTTTTTCCCCATAGGTTCACTAGGTGCAGGTGTGGACATTCCCCCTCAGGGTAGGTGTACTGAGGTTGTCTATTTGGCATGTGATGTGATGAACAGTGTGCATCCAAATGGCACCCTAAGGCTCTGGTCAAATGTAGTCAACAATTTGGGACTTAGAGCATAATGACAAGGTTGATACTGACCCAGAGGGAGATGACATTTTGAGGGTCTTAATGCTGATATCAAACTGATTTGCCCATTTTTGCAGCTCTGGTAAACAACGCTTTTCTCCCAAGAGTTTTGTTGGCGCTGTGTTACTAAGCAGAATGAATGAAAATGATGGGCATATAAAACATGTTTATCAACAAACACAGTTATGCTATTTCTTTAAGGGTCACAACATAAGTAATTTCTATGTTCACTCAATTTCTAAATATTCAGTTATATATTAGTTGCCTCAGAGAGCAAGACTCAAATGTTGGACCCAGTAAGACAGACTGAGAGTCCCTATACACACTCTAGTTGTACAACTGATGTCCAAAGCATTGGACACAACTGTTTTAATACATCGGAAAGTTTTGGAGACACCACACAATGGTTGTGTAAATATGTTTGTGCAGACAAACTCTGTTGCATTTTAAGAATATCAGTTGTGTATCGCAACTATGGTGTCAAATGCCTTGTACATCACTTGCACATTGGGTTACAAAATTCTGGAAAATGTCAATAAATCCCCTGTTTTCTTTAAAATCCCAGTTGGAAGATTCCTAGATTCAGGAGGGAATAAGCAGGAAATCCGGAATGAGGATTTCTGGAAAACCAGGGAATACATTGAATGTTCCTGGAATTATGCAACCCTAGTTGTACAACCTATGTGTTTACAGGGCCTGAGAGAGAACCTCTGATATGGCACAAGTTGTACCAATCTGATTAAACAAATGGCACCCTAGTCCCTCTAGTGCACTACTTTTGACCATAGGCACCAGGGTACCATTTGGTAAAGACCTGTAGTGTGTATTTGCATTTCTGGTCTAATTGCTAATAATTATTATCTAGATTTGGAACATTGCAGCCCATGTGGTATACTGCTCTACTGTAGGAACATGAGACAAATTAGGTTATATGTCAGAGAAGACATGCAATGTTGTGTTTTGTCATTATGCTAAATACTGCTTTGGGAGCTGTGTGTGTGTGTGTGTGTGTGTGTGTGTGTGTGTGTGTGTGTGTGTGTGTGTGTGTGTGTGTGTGTGTGTGTGTGTGTGTACAGTTTTCTCAGTATAATGGATGTAGTAAATATTTCCTCCTTGTTTTGGTTGTGTAACAGGCCTCCAAAAATATATTACATATTTTCACAGGCTTGCATCCTCACCATTTAATAATGAAATCTGAAATCTAGCTAAAAGTTAGGTAACTCAGATGAATTCGTAGTAATTTATAGAGCATTCTCTGAATTGTGTGATTAAATTGATGAACTCTACAGAGTCAAACGTGGTTTTCATATGTTTGATGAATTTGATAGCGTTCCACTCATTACAATGAGCTAGTCCTCCTACAGCTCCCCCTACCAGCCTGCTATGCCCTACAGTATCTGGTGAAATAAGGTGAGAAATAGTGAGGAGGGAAAGGATGGTTGCTTCCCAAAAGGCACCCTATATCCATCCCTATGGTTCATGGTCAAAGGTAGTACACTAAATCAGAATAGGGTACCATTTGGGACATATCTGTAGTAATTCACCCAGGAAAAGTGCAAAGTCCAGAGTTGCAAGCACCCCACTGTGGCTGAGCTTGATACTGCATTACCAGCTCAATTTTACTGTAACCATTGATATGAAAGAACATGGTTTGGTAAGTAAATTAATAAGTGCAAGCAGAGATATGTTTTGGATAAAAATGTACTTGCATTTTTCATGACCCACCTACCACAACATGCATTCATCCTTCTCCAAATGAGGAAACAACAAAGAGAGACACACACACAGACACAGAGTTTTTTTTGTTATTCCTACTTTTTGGTTCTTAGCCTAATTCAACATTTAGATGTTTCATCAGACAGTGAGTGACCACTGGACAGGAAGTCTTTGATGATAGACCGTGTTCTATAATCCCCCAGGACATTAATCAACATGCTTCTATCTACCATCCTTCTTTCTCTGCCTCCTCCTCCCCAGAGCTCCCTGACATTGTAACGTTAAACTAAAAGTCTATTTCCGGAGGAAATTGGTCCCTTTGTGTTGGCAGAGGGGGGATTGTGCAACAAACAAATACCAACCCCTTGTCATTTGAATTACCTCTCTCTCTCTCTCTCTCTCTCTCTCTCTCTCACTGTCTCTCTCCTTCTCTCTCACTGTCTCTCTCTTTCTCTCTTTCCCACTGAAAACAAACTTTTCTGTTTGTCCCGAGGTGAGAAAATAGAGCGAGAGAGAAAGAGAGACAGGAAAGAGAGAGATAGGTAATGAAATAAGTTTGTTTGAGATTGAATGATTTGGTATTCTTATGTTGCTTCCTGTTCTTGTTTCCAGATTTTCTCTTAATTGGTTGTGTCCCCATTCAGACGAGCTGACAACAAAAGACGACCGGAGAAGGGGAGGAAAGACAGAATGAAAGAGAGGGGGGATGAGGACTTCATGAGCACTTCCTCTGTGACAGATTATGCAACAGTCATTTGGTTGATGTTATACCGGTAGGTGTTATAACACCATTGAAGAAATTCAACAAAAGTGTTACGAAATAGCCTACCGGCTCTGGACTGGCTGAGACAATATCATCAAGTTTTTAAGGTCAAAGTCTGTAGTCTATAAAGAATTATAATAGGTAGTGATAAACTCTCTATATCTCTCACTTTCTCTTGCTCTTACTTCTCCTGACTGTGTTCAGGACATTCTGGTGGGAATCCGCCACACCTCATCCAGTCCCAGCCTATCCAAACAGCTGTTCACAACAGCTGCACCATTGAGTGGCTCAAACAGACAGTCCTCTGTCCACCTGCCACCTACAAGCTCTACCTCTCTCACTCTCCCTCTCTACCTCTCTATCTCTCTCTCTGTCTCCCTCTCTATCTCTTAGTCTCCCTCTCTACCTCTGTCTCTCTACCTCTCTGTCTATCTCTGTCTACCTCTCTATCTCTTAGTCTCCCTCTCTACCTCTGTCTCCCTACCTCTCTACCTCTCTGTCTATCTCTGTCTACCTCTCTATCTCCATTGCTCCCCTATCCCCATGAATTTGTGTCATTATGGAAGTAGAGAGCTAAAAATAACTAACCTATTTTTTTATTTATTTTTATTATTTTTTTCACCTTTATTTAACCAGGTAAGCTAGTTGAGAACAAGTTCTCATTTACAACTGCGACCTGGCCAATATAAAGCAAAGCAGTTTGACACATACAACACAGAGTTACACATGGAATAAATAAACATACAGTCAATAATATAGAATAAAAATATATATACTTTTTTTTTTAAACTCCCCTC
This sequence comes from Oncorhynchus kisutch, assembly GCF_002021735.2. NCBI lineage: Eukaryota > Metazoa > Chordata > Actinopteri > Salmoniformes > Salmonidae > Oncorhynchus > Oncorhynchus kisutch. Next base: position 56,307,255 of record NC_034178.2, on the reverse strand, counting down.
AGTAGTATAGTCAAATAGATAGTTTATTGTTGACGAGGGAGTTGTCTGGCGTTTCCAGTTTTCTAACCACAGCTTACTAAGATGAGCAATAAGCCACTCCCCTCTCAGCTTTCTGCCAACAATGTCCAGTGACAAGTACACTCACTCACAGACAAACTAATACACTTGTTGTATATTAATAACATCTGTATGTGTGTGCGTGCGTCTGTGTGAACAATGGATGAGAACACTAGAACTCAAAACCACAGAATGGTGTGTGATTTATACATTATTGGTGTTAATCAAATATAACTCATCTATAAAGGGAGTTTAAGCACTTCAACTCACACTCATTTGGGGGGGGGGGGGGGGGTAGTTGCCCTGATGGTAGTTCGTAGCCTATCCATGACAGTGCACTGGACAGGCACCCATTAAACACAGCCAATGGAACCTCTTCACACTAACTAACAGAAGGCAGCAGTCTTATAGGTTACAGTCCTGTAATCGAATGGAAATGGAAGGACACCAGTCCAATCTCCATAGTATCCAAGCCAGGCAAAGATTCTTGGAAAAAATGTGAATTTAAATACTGAAGTTTGGGAAGTCTTTGACGCTTAAGAAGAGACATGAGATTGAGCAATTGGAATAAAGTTCTTGCCATGAATGTATTGCGGTTATTAACAGCCTAATGTTATAAGAGTAGCCTAGTAGCACATCGATAAAGTCCATCAAAGGCATTTGGTGGATATCAGATTTAATGAGAGGGGGATTGTATTATTTTTTTGGGAAAGGCATTCCATGAAGGACCGAAATTAATATTTACAGCAGCAACGATTTATGTACAGTACCAGTCAAAAGTTTGGACACACCTACTCATTCCACGTTTTTTCTTCATTTTTTACTATTTTCTACATTGTAGAAATGAATGAAATAACACATATGGAATAAATGTTGTAACCAAAAAAGTGTTAAACAAATCAAAACATATTTTATATTTGGGATTCTTCAAAGTAGCCACCCTTTGTCTTGATGACAGCTTTGCACACTCTTGGCATTCCCTCAACCAGCTTCGTGAGGTAGTCATCTGGAATGCATTTCAATAAACAGGTGTGCCTTGTTAAAAGTTCATTTGTGAAATTTCCTTTCCTTCTTAATGCGTGTGAACCAATCAGTTGTGTTGTGACAAGGTAGGGGTGGTATACAGAATATAGCCCTATTTGGTAGAAGACCAAGTCCATATTATGGAACAGATAAAATAAGCAAAGAGAAACGACAGTCCGTCATTACTTTAAGACGTGAAGGTCAGTTAATCCAGAAGATTTCAAAGAACTTTGAAAATGTCTTCAAGTGCAGTCGCAAAAACAATCAAGCTCTATGATGAAACTGGCTCTCGTGAGGACCGCCACAGGAAAGGAAGACCCAGAGTTACCTCTGCTGCAGAGAATAAATTCAGTAGAGTTATCTGCACCTCTGATCCTAGCCCAAATAAATGCTTCACAGAGTTCAAGTAATAGACATATCTCAACATAGACTGCATGAATCAGTCCTTCGTGGTCGAATTGTTGCAGAGAAAGCACTACTAAAGGACACCAATAATAAGAAGAGACTTGCTTGGGCCAATAAACACGAGCAATGGGCATTAGACTGGTGGAAATCTGACCTTTGGTCTGATGAGTCCAAATTTGAGATTTTTACAATTCAAGGCACACTTAACCAGCATGGCTACCACAGCATTCTGCGGCATTACGCCATCCCATCTGGTTTGCGCTTAGTGGGACTGGCATTTGTTTTTCAACAGGACAATGACCCAAAACACACCTCCAGGTTTGTGTAAGGGCTACTTGACCAAGAAGGAGAGTGATGGTGCTGCGTCAGATGACCTGGCCTCCACAATCACCCGACTTCAACCAAATTGAGATGGTTTGGGATGAGTTGGACCGCAGAGTGAAGGAAAAGAAGTCAACAAGTGCTCAGCATATGTGGGAACTCCTTCAAGGCTATTGGAAAAGCATTCCTCATGAAGCTGGTTGAGAGAATGCCAAGAGTGTGCAAAGCTGTCATCAAGGCAAAGGGTGGCTACTTTGAAGAATATAAAATATATTTAGATTTGCATCAAACTTTTTTTGGTTAGTACATGATACCGTATGCATTATTTCATATTTTTTATGTCTCCACTATTATTTTATAATGTAGAAATTAATAAAATAGTAGAAAACAGTACCAAACTTTTGACTGGTACTGTAAATAAATGTACAACTAGTATTTTATGAATAGTAATAACAGACTGCAACCTGCATTCCAAGCACAACTGCTATACACCAAGCAACTTGCGCCCGAGACTACAAAGCAGAGAGGTTGGTCTGAGCTGAAGATTATCAACATCGCGTGTCCACTGTCCTCCTCAATAGTCAGGGTGTGTGCCTGTTTCTAAGTTGATCCTTATGAACTCCAGCGCATAGAAGGATCTCTCTCTCCCGCTTTCTGCTATGAAGGTATTTCATTCGAAGTGACACAATAGGCAAGAATGTTATAATCGTATTATTAAATGGCGCTTGATGTGTACATTTGCTAATGAGAATTCTAAGCTTTGGAATATTTTACACAGCTTCGTGGTTTTGAATAGCGCTTGCCGAGACATTTAGGAACATTTTGAATTATGTAACTGTATAGGCCTACTTGACTATCTACTCTGGTCGGTCTGTCCGTTTAAAGTCATACAGTCATAATAGTCTGCTATATACAATCGGCACGTGTAACTTTGATCACAACTATGTGGTCAACAACGTAGAGGAATTTGCTACCCGTGTCAATCTGAACTCGATTTCAGAACCAAGGACAGTTCCCACCTGCTCCACCTGGGAGACCGACGCGCGAGGTTTCCCGACTTCCGGACTCAATTTGTCTTAAAAGTTCTTATACTATTTTAAAAGTCATAGGTCCACACAACTTTGGAAAGAAGGGACTTGAAGGGTCATCATTTTGGTGGGATCGGATGACTGAACCTCGAAGTCTTGATAAGGCTACGACAAGATTTTAATAAATGCTACCAGGTAAGAAATGAACTCTCCTGTTTTAGGCTAGGCTACTCACAGCGCGCCAGTTTGATCACAAATACTTTTGCATCTATATAGCATGAGCTGACGCATTGCTTACACGCACATTATTTAATGCTCTTTCTACATCTCTATAGCCTATAAAGAACAGGATAGCTACGGTCTGTAGCTGACTGTCTTGGCACAAATAGCTGTTTATTTTACCACCATATCAATGTAGGTTTACACATTCTAGCCCTATGCTATATGGCAACATTATGCAATTTATGGAAATAGCCTACACATAGACTATTTTCTATTCTAAGACAGATTATGAATTTACAGGCTGTTTGAATATAATTTTGAATAAATTGTTAATAAACACAGGCACATGTAGTTGCCACTTCCACTGGAGTCACATTATCTAATACAAAGTGTGACAGGTCAGAATAATTACTTAAATCAGTATCATTTTTGAATGAAATATTCTTAGACGGTCCATTGTTTATTACTTAATTATAACCAAGTTATTGCACACCGGTAGGCTATATAGAAATTACACACAGGTTTACGACGCAAAGATTTAAGAGTTATGATGAGAACTTAGTCTATAGAGCAAGGAATTTTATTTGAATTGTATTGAGTGCCAAGCTGGAGATGCAGGCGGTAGCCTACAAACAGAGAAATATACCAATCACACACAAAAAACTGCCAGTGAAACAATAATAGCCACACTGCATGAAACGTCAGATATCTGGTCTAAAATGTAATGCTCACCACAGCAGCAGATAAGGTAGGCCTATAGGTCAGCATAGGGTAGCAGCAGGCGCTATATTAATACATTGTTAGATAACATTATGTGGTAAACAGGTAGGATTTGACTTTAATATGTTGCTGAGGCTAATTGGATTTTGTCTGGTTTCTCTTCTAGCTGTAGGCCACTAACTCTGTCCTCTCTGTTATTTCTGTCATCATCTAAATAGAAGGGAATTATTTCCTCTGGTCTGGAGAGAATGCATAGAGAGCTTTACCGTGGGTGTTATTTCCTCTGGTCTCGGGAGAATGCATAGAAAGCTTTACCGTGGGTGTTATTTCCTCTGGTCTGGAGAGAATGCATAGAAAGCTTTACCGTGGGTGTTATTTCTGTCATCATCTAAATAGAAGGGAATTATTTCCTCTGGTCTCGAGAGAATGCATAGAAAGCTTTACCGTGGGTGTTATTTCCTCTGGTCTGGAGAGAATGCATAGAAAGCTTTACCGTGGGTGTTATTTCCTCTGGTCTGGAGAGAATGCATAGAAAGCTTTACCGTGGGTGTTATTTCTGTCATCATCTAAATAGAAGGGAATTATTTCCTCTGGTCTCGAGAGAATGGATAGAAAGCTTTACCGTGGGTGTTATTTCTGTCATCATCTAAATAGAAGGGAATTATTTCCTCTGGTCTCGAGAGAATGGATAGAAAGCTTTACCGTGGGTGTTATTCTGTCATCATCTAAATAGAAGGGAAATATTTCCTCTGGTCTCGAGAGAATGGATAGAAAGCTTTACCGTGGGTGTTATTTCTGTCATCATCTAAATAGAAGGGAATTATTTCCTCTGGTCTGGAGAGAATGCATAGAAAGCTTTACCGTGGGTGTTATTTCCTCTGGTCTCGGGAGAATGGATAGAAAGCTTTACCGTGGGTGTTATTTCCTCTGGTCTGGAAAGAATGCATAGAAAGCTTTACCGTGGGTGTTATTTCCTCTGGTCTGGAGAGAATGGATAGAAAGCTTTACCGTGGGTGTTATTTCCTCTGGTCTGGAGAGAATGCATAGAAAGCTTTACCGTGGGTGTTATTTCCTCTGGTCTCGAGAGAATGGATAGAAAGCTTTACCGTGGGTGTTATTTCCTCTGGTCTGGAGAGAATGCATAGAAAGCTTTACCGTGGGTGTTATTTCTGTCATCATCTAAATAGAAGGGAATTATTTCCTCTGGTCTGGAGAGAATGCATAGAAAGCTTTACCGTGGGTGTTATTTCTGTCATCATCTAAATAGAAGGGAATTATTTCCTCCGGTCTCGGGAGAATGGATAGAAAGCTTTACCGCGGGTGTTATTTCCTCTGGTCTGGAGAGAAGGGATAGAAAGCTTTACCGTGGGTGTTATTTCCTCTGGTCTCAAGAGAATGGATAGAAAGCTTTACCGTGGGTGTTATTTCCTCTGGTCTGGAGAGAATGCATAGAAAGCTTTACCGTGGGTGTTATTTCCTCTGGTCTCGAGAGAATGGATAGAAAGCTTTACCGTGGGTGTTATTTCCTCTGGTCTGGAGAGAATGCATAGAAAGCTTTACCGTGGGTGTTATTTCCTCTGGTCTGGAGAGAATGCATAGAAAGCTTTACTGTGGGTGTTATTTCCTCTGGTCTGGAGAGAATGCATAGAAAGCTTTACCGTGGGTGTTATTTCCTCTGGTCTGGAGAGAATGGATAGAAAGCTTTACCGTGGGTGTTATTTCCTCTGGTCTGGAGAGAATGCATAGAGAGCTTTACCGTGGGTGTTATTTCCTCTGGTCTGGAGAGAATGCATAGAAAGCTTTACCGTGGGTGTTATTTCTGTCATCATCTAAATAGAAGGGAATTATTTCCTCTGGTCTCGAGAGAAAGGATAGAAAGCTTTACCGTGGGTGTTATTTCTGTCATCATCTAAATAGAAGGGAATTATTTCCTCTGGTCTCGGGAGAATGGATAGAAAGCTTTACCGTGGGTGTTATTTCCTCTGGTCTGGAGAGAATGGATAGAAAGCTTTACCGTGGGTGTTATTTCCTCTGGTCTCGGGAGAATGGATAGAAAGCTTTACCGTGGGTGTTATTTCCTCTGGTCTGGAGAGAATGGATAGAAAGCTTTACCGTGGGTGTTATTTCCTCTGGTCTCGAGAATGGATAGAAAGCTTTACCGTGGGTGTTATTTCCTCTGGTCTGGAGAGAATGCATAGAAAGCTTTACCGTGGGTGTTATTTCCTCTGGTCTCGAGAGAATGGATAGAAAGCTTTACCGTGGGTGTTATTTCCTCTGGTCTGGAGAGAATGCATAGAAAGCTTTACCGTGGGTGTTATTTCCTCTGGTCTCGAGAGAATGGATAGAACGCTTTACCGTGGGTGTTATTTCCTCTGGTCTGGAGAGAATGCATAGAAAGCTTTACCGTGGGTGTTATTTCCTCTGGTCTGGAGAGAATGGATAGAAAGCTTTACCGTGGGTGTTATTTCCTCTGGTCTGGAGAGAATGCATAGAAAGCTTTACCGTGGGTGTTATTTCCTCTGGTCTCGAGAGAATGGATAGAAAGCTTTACCGTGGGTTTTATTTCCTCTGGTCTGGAGAGAATGCATAGAAAGCTTTACCGTGGGTGTTATTTCTGTCATCATCTAAATAGAAGGGAATTATTTCCTCTGGTCTCGAGAGAATGCATAGAAAGCTTTACCGTGGGTGTTATTTCCTCTGGTCTGGAGAGAATGCATAGAAAGCTTTACCGTGGGTGTTATTTCCTCTGGTCTGGAGAGAATGCATAGAAAGCTTTACCGTGGGTGTTATTTCCTCTGGTCTGGAGAGAATGCATAGAAAGCTTTACCGTGGGTGTTATTTCCTCTGGTCTCGAGAGAATGGATAGAAAGCTTTACCGTGGGTGTTATTTCCTCTGGTCTGGAGAGAATGCATAGAAAGCTTTACTGTGGGTGTTATTTCCTCTGGTCTCGAGAGAATGGATAGAAAGCTTTACCGTGGGTGTTATATCCTCTGGTCTGGAGAGAATGCATAGAAAGCTTTACCGTGGGTGTTATTTCCTCTGGTCTCGAGAGAATGGATAGAAAGCTTTACCGTGGGTGTTATTTCCTCTGGTCTGGAGAGAATGCATAGAAAGCTTTACCGTGGGTGTTATTTCCTCTGGTCTGGAGAGAATGGATAGAAAGCTTTACCGTGGGTGTTATTTCCTCTGGTCTGGAGAGAATGCATAGAAAGCTTTACCGTGGGTGTTATTTCCTCTGGTCTGGAGAGAATGGATAGAAAGCTTTACCGTGGGTGTTATTTCCTCTGGTCTGGAGAGAATGCACAGAAAGCTTTACCGTGGGTGTTATTTCCTCTGGTCTGGAGAGAATGGATAGAAAGCTTTACCGTGGGTGTTATTTCCTCTGGTCTGGAGAGAATGCATAGAAAGCTTTACCGTGGGTGTTATTTCCATGTATAAAACGAACCGTTCGTCGGTGGAAATGACCAACCGGCGTGTTGGAGGTTTAAGCCACATGACTTTCTGCTGATTTCACAGGGCAAGCTTTTGAGAGTGATGATTTGAGTACACATGCCCAGGTCTTGTAATTGGTCCAAATGTATGATTTCCTCTTGAACATCACCTCACTAAATTCAAATGTGCATGTATGCCACAGAAATGATTGCCATATGAGCAATGTTTACTCTCCTCAGAAACTGACATAGATCCGCTATAGGCATATGTAAATGGGATTCATTTTATTGAGCTCCATTCCTCTTCATGAAACACCTTCAAAATACCTTCCTTCCTTTTTTGAAGTGACACCCATTGTGTGTTGTGTCTCGCCTCACTATACAGCGCCAATAGCCCCATTCATTTCATGTAGAAAGAGTCAAAAGCCTCTTATCACCCCACTGAAAGTAGGTCCTAGTTGGAGGACTTCTTTTTGGATTGAGCCCAAAACCCTCCTGTGTGAATTTGACACGCAATCACTAATGCACTATATTGTAGCCTACAATGGCTATTCAATCACACAATTTGGTTTGAATAGGCTTCTGTTTATGGAGTGCAGATTTTTGATACATTCACAAAAAAACACCAGTTGGCCTTCTGAATGTCCCTGTGTGAGAGCTACTTGAAATCTGAAGTACCTATCAGAGTTGGATTCAGCCACTGAACTTTTTGAGTTCATTTTGAAGCCTATTGAGTCATGGGCATTCTCACACTGTGCTGGTGAAAATGACCTAGCAACGCAGAGATGAGTGTCGGCGGAAGGACTTGAAGTTAACATTTTGGCTCATTTTGAGGAAAAATGGAATTGACCAGCATTTATTTTTGTGTATGTGTTTGTGTGCATGCGTGTGTGCACAGTTTGTGTGCATGCGTGTGTGTGTTTGTGTGCATGCGTGTGTGTGTGTGTGTGTGTGTGTGTGTGTGTGTGTGTGTGTGTGTGTGTGTGTGTGTGTGTGTGTGTGTGTGTGTGTGTGTGTGTGTGTGTGTGTGTGTGTGTGTGTGTGTGTGTGTGTGTGTGTGTGTGTGTGTGTGTGCGTGTGGGTGCATGCGTGTGTGTGTGTGTGTGTGTTTGGATTGAGAGATGAAATGGAGCACTGAAACATAACTAGTCACATGGAGAGATAAGAAAGCTGGAAAGGTGCTGTATCACATGGGTAAATCCAAATCATGATTATTTCCGTCACAAATAGATTCCACCTTTGAGCTTATCTGTCTAGAATAAGAAGTGTTATCCCCTTATGATTGCAGGTGTTATTTCCATTCATCAACACAAGGTGTTGTTGATGTTTTAGGGTGTGAGTAATTGTTACCTTCAGAACTACTCACACCCCTTGCCCTTTTCCACATGTTGTTGTCGATTCTGTGTCTTATGTTTTTAGATTTTGTATTTTTATTTTTTACAAATGAATAAAAAATGAAAACCTGAAATGTTTGAGTCAATAAGTATTCAAACCCTTTGTTATGGCAAGCCTAAATAAGTTCAGAAGTAAAGATTTGCTTAACAAGTCACATAATAAATTGCATGGACTCACTCTATGTGTAATAATAGTGATTAACATAATTTTTGAATGACTAAATACTCTGTACCCCACACATACAATTATCTGTAAGGTCCCTCAGTTGAGCAGTGAATTTCAAACCCAGATCCAACCACAAAGACCATGGATGTTTTTCAACGCCTCACAAAGAAGGTCAGCTATTGGGAGATGGGTAAAACAAAAGCAGACATTGAATATCCCTTTGAGCACGGTGAAGTTATTAATTACACTTTGGATGGTGTTTCAATACACCCAGTCACTACAAAGATACGGGCGTCCTTCCTAACAGTTACCGGAAAGGAAGGAAACCGCCCAGGGATTTCACCATGAAGCTGATGGTAACTTTAAAACAGTTACAGAGTTTAATGGCTATGATAGGAGAAAACTGAGGATGGATCAACAACATTGCAGTTACTCCACAATACTTAACGTATTTACTGTAACGGCGTTCTTCGTTTGTCGAAAGAGAGTCGGACCGAAATGCAGCGTGGTGGTTAATCATGATCTTTAATAAAGAAAACGGCGATACATGAAATAACTTATAAATACAAAAACAACCAAACGAAACTTATTACAGCCTATCTGGTGAACACAACACAGCGTGACAGAACCCCCCCCAAGGTGCGGACTCCCGGACGCACCTCAAAACCATAGGGAGGGTCCGGGTGGGCGTCTGTCCTTGGTGGCGGCTCCGGCTCGGGACGTGGACCCCACTTCATTAATGTCCTAGTTCCTCCCCTTCGCGTCCTGGGATAATCCACCCTCGCCGCCGACCATGGCCTAATAGTCCTCACCCAGAACCCCACAGAACTGAGGAGCAGCTCGTGACTGAGGGGCATCTCGGGACTGAGGGACAGCTCGGGACTGAGGGGCAGCTCGGGACTGAGGGGCAGCTCGGGACTGAGGGGCAGCTCGGGACTGAGGGGCAGCTCGGGACTGAGGGGCAGCTCGGGACTGAGGGGCAGCCCGGAACTGAGGGGCAGCCCGGAACAGAGGGGAAGCCCAGTACTGAGAGGAAGCCCAGTACTGAGAGGAAGCCCAGTACTGAGATGAAGCTCAGGTAGGTAGTAGGCTCCGGTAGATCCTGGCTGGCTGGCGGATCTGGAAGATTCAGGTTGACTAGCAGATCTGGAAGATTCTGGTTGACTAGCAGATCTGGAAGATTCTGGTTGACTGGCGGATCTAGCTGCTCTATGCAGACTGACAGCTCTGACTGCTCCATGCAGGCTGACAGCTCCTTGCAGACTGGCAGCTCTTTGCAGACTGACAGCTCTGACTGCTCCATGCAGGCTGACAGCTCCTTGCAGACTGACAGCTCCTTGCAGACTGACCGCTCCTTGCAGACTGACAGCTCCCTGCAGACTGACAGCTCCTTGCAGACTGACAGCTCTGACTGCTCCATGCAGGCTGACAGCTCCTTGCAGACTGACAGCTCCTTGCAGACTGGCAGCTCCTTGCAGACTGGCAGCTCCTTGCAGACTGACAGCTCCCTGCAGACTGGCAGCTCCTTGCAGACTGGCAGCTCCTTGCAGACTGGCAGCTCCTTGCAGACTGGCTGCTTCATGCAGACTGACAGCTCTGACTGCTCCATGTAGGCTGACAGCACCCTGCAGACTGGCAACTACGTGCAGACTGGCAGCTCTTTGCAGACTGACAGCTCTGGCTGCTTCATGCAGACTGGCAGCTCCCTGCAGACTGGCAGCTCCTTGCAGACTGGCAGCTCCTTGCAGACTGACAGCTCTGGCTGCTTCATGCAGACTGACAGCTCTGACTGCTCCATGTAGTCTGACAGCACCCTGCAGACTGGCAGCTCCTTGCAGACTGGCAGCTCTTTGCAGACTGACAGCTCTGGCTGCTTCATGCAGACTGGCAGCTCCCTGCAGACTGGCAGCTCCTTGCAGACTGGCAGCTCCTTGCAGACTGACAGCTCTGGCTGCTTCATGCAGACTGACAGCTCTAACTGCTCCATGCAGGCTGACAGCACCCTGCAGACTGGCAGCTCAGGCTGCTTCAAACAGGCAGGAGGCTCCGGCAGTGCTGTAGAGAAGGAAGGTTCTGATAGCGCTGAACAGGCGGGAGACTCCGACAGCGCAGGAGAGGAGGAAAACGCTGGCTGCGCTGAACAGGCGGGAGACTCCGACAGCGCAGGAGGGAAGGAAGGCTCTGGCTGTGCTGAACAGGCGGGAGACTCCGACAGAGCAGGAGAGGCGAGGCGCACTGTAGGCCTGATGCGTGGTGCGGGCACTGGTGATACTGGAGCGAGGACACGCACAGGAAGCCTGGTGCGGGGAGCTGCTACCGGAGGACTGGTGTGTGGAGGTGGCTCTGGATAGACCGGACCGTGCAGGCGCACTGGAGCTCTGGAACACCGAGCCTGCCCAAGCTTACCTGGCTCGATGCCCACTCTAGCACGGCCAATACGAAGGGCTGGTATGAACCGTACCGGGCTATGCACCCGCACTGGAGACACCGTGCGCTCACTAGCATAACACGGTGCCTGCCCGGTCTCTTTAGCCCACCGGAAAGCACAGGGAGTTTGCGCAGGTCTCCTACCTGGCATAGCCATACTCCCAGTAAGCCCCCCCTCCAATACTTTTTTCGGGCTTCCTTGCCAACCGTGTTCCCTCGTATCGTCGGCTCCTATCTCCTGCTGCCTCTGCTTCCTCCTTGGGGCGGCGATATTCACCAGGCTGAGCCCAGGGTCCTCTTCCGTCTAATATCATCTCCCAAGACCAGAAGTCCTTATATCGCTGCTCCTCACGATTAACAGGGAGAGTTAGCTCAGGTCTGACTCCTGACTCTGCCACTCTCTCCCTGAGCCCCCCCCCCCCCCCCCCCCCAATACATTTTTGGGGCTGCTTTTCGGGTTTCCTTGCCAACCGTGTTCCCTCGTATCGTCGGCTTTTATCTCCGGCTGCCTCTGCTCTCCTCAGTGCCTCCACCTGTTCCCATGGGAGGCGATCTCTTCCAGCCAGTATCTCCTCCCAAGTGTAACAACCTTTGCCATCCAATACGTCTTCCCATGTCCATTCCTCCTTTCGCTTTTCCTGCGGTCGCTGCTTGTAACCACGCCGCTCGGTCCGTGTGTGGTGGGTGATTCTGTAACGGCGTTCTTCGTTTGTCGAAAGAGAGTCGGACCGAAATGCAGCGTGGTGGTTAATCATGATCTTTAATAAAGAAAACGGCGATACATGAAATAACTTATAAATACAAAAACAACAAACTGAACGTGAAACTTATTACAGCCTATCTGGTGAACACAACACAGGGACAGGAACAATCACCCACGAAAGACAAAGCGAAACTCAGGCTACCTAAATACGGTTCCCAATCAGAGGCAACGAGAATCACCTGACTGCTGATTGAGAACCGCTTCAGGCAGCCAAGCCTATACAACACCCCTAATCAGCCGCGATCCCAAATACTCCAAACCCCAATACGAAATACAATAACATAAACCCCTGTCACACCCTGGCCTGACCAAATATATAACGAAAACACAAAACACAATGACCAAGGCGTGACAATTACAGAGTGAAAATGAAGAAGCCTGTACAAAATATACATCCTTTTTGCAATAAGGCACTAAAGTAAAACTGCAAAAGTGCAATTTTTTTTAAACTTTATGTCCTGAATTCAAAGCATTATGTTTGGGGCAAATCCAACACAACACGTCACTGAGTACCGCTATTCATATTTTTAAGCATGGTGGTGGCTGCATTAAGTTATGGGTATGTTTGTCATCGGCAAGGACTAGGGAGTGTTTTAGGATAAAAATAAATGGAATAGAGCTAAGCACAGTCAAAATCCTAGAGGAAAACCTGGTTCAGTCTGCTTTCCAACAGACACTAGGAGACAAATTCACCTTTCAGTGGGACAAAAACCTAAAACACAAGGCCAAATATACACTAGAGCAGCTTACCAAGACAACATTGAATATTTCTGAGTGGCCTAGTTACATTTTTGAAAATATATGTCAAGACTTGGAAATGGCTGTCTAGCAATGATCAAAAACCAACTTGAGGGAGCTTGAGAATTATTTTTAAAGACATTTTAAAAATATAGTACAATCCACGTGTGCGAAGAGACGTACCCAGAAAAACTGACAGCTGTAATCACTGCCAAAGAGGTAAATGTGATATTTCTGTACTTCATTTTCAATAAATTATCAAACATTTCTAAAAACATGTTTTCACTTTGTTATTATGGGGTATTGCGTGTAGATGGGTGAGAAATAACATCCATGTAATCCATGTTGAATTCTGTCTGTAACCAAACAAAATGTGGAATAAGTCAAGGGGTAGGAATTATTTCTGAAGGCACTGTATGTATTATGTATTCAATATTTATATACATCTTAGCATGAATTGTTTAATTGTTTCTTCATTGAAATGTTAAAACAAATTAAGAACCTATGCCATTATTTTTAACATTACAGACTGTGCATCAATCATACTTAAACCAATGACTATATAATACTTAGTATACTCACACCGGCCAATCATACTCATACCAATGGTAATACCCATTATATTACCAATGTTATAATATACAAAATTAGGCATATTTAATCTATGAAGGCTGTATTTGAGCAGTGCCTTGAGCAGCTGGGCTCTCTGTCTGAGGGCTAACCAGGCTTAGGCTCCTTCTGGCTCCACCATGTGTTGTATGATGGTGTTCAGGTCCGTTAGGGAGGTGGGGTCAGTCCGTTCAACACTGGCTGCTGTCTGACATCTCATCGCCTGATCAGGGTGCCACTTGACAGAGCATGGGGTCATCTACCAACTAATGAAGGTGTCATGCTCCAAGATAACATTAAGGTTCATATGAAGATGCCATGCTCTTTTTACCAAAAGGACATCAACACCCATGTAAAGGTGCCACACACCATTGTCTTCCAAGAGGACATAATCATTTGTTCTTAAACGACTCACCTGGATAAATAAAGGTTCAATAAATAAAAACAAAAATGATACATCACCGTCCATATGAAGGTGCCATCATGCACCATTTACCAAGATGACAAGCTGCAATCTATTTGACCTGAATGTCCAGCACAGTAGAATCTATTCTAGACTGTTCTACATCAATGTATTCACAAGCTTCTGCCGCCCACAGTTGATGCGAACAGAAGCTTAATTGGGACTCTTTGTACAGTTGAAGCCAGTGAACTATACTGTACTAACTGTCATCTGTATGATCTTCAAGACCTGTGTTTGGTTGAAACACATGCTCAAAGCAACAACTGTACTTAGTCACTCAATAGTTGGTTGTTATTTGGATCCAAGATAGAGGTACATTGTATTGGAGGCGGTTGACTAATGTAGCCTATGTTGCTAGAGTGATCTGAGTTGGAGAGACAAACAGCTTTTCCATGCACGTGATGTGAGGCTGGTGTGGGGTGGGTACTGTATGCGTGTGCTATCTGGCTACCTGAGGGTTCAAAGCGGAGCAAGGCACACTGTTTTCTCTTTTTGAACTCCTGTTTCACAGGGAATAAATGTGCAGAGACAGCTGGGTAGGGAGGAAGCGGCTCTCTTGGCTGCCGAGTGCAATCGTGACGGCCGATTCTGCCACGAGCCAGATTTAATGTGATCAAGGCCTGATAGAAGATACCTAAGAACTAAGAGGAGGCTGAGCGAGCGTCGACGGTCGTAGCAGCAGCTCCAAATCACGTCAAATTACTCTTGGTTTTCTCTGTCTGTTATCTATCTCCTCTGTCTGTTTTCTATCTCCTGTTTCAGGAAAATTATAAGTACAGCCTCTGCTAAGTGGCAAATGTTTCCTTAATATTGTCACTAATAGGGCCGGGAGGTCCGTGGGGCGACGCACAATTGGCCTAGCGTCGTCTGGGTTAGGGAGGGCTAAAGCCGGTAGGGATACCCTTGTGTCATCGCCCACCAGCGACTCCTGTGGCAGGCCGAAACATCCAAAGCATGACTTTCGGCCTTTGTCTCTCCCTTGTAGCGATGAGACAAGATAGTAGCTACTAACAATTGGATACCACGTAATTGGGGAGAAAAAGGGGGTCTTTTTTTTCTTTTTTTAAAAATAAAAAATATAAAATATTTGTCACTAATATAATTTGATATTTCTACCTACCTCCAATCTTCAAGCTTATGTGTCCCCAAATCTCTTCAGACAAAAATCCACTCTTGGATCAAAATGTTGGATAACTGAGCCAAATTAAGGTATCATGTGTCGCATGCTATATCTGTAGGAGACTTGTAGGATACTTTTTTTAGGACTTTTAGCATCTATGCCATTCAGTCCTTAGACCTTACCTTGGCCTAGTTCCTGTCCCTTCTTGGTCTTCCTGCTTGGCACTGATTTGTCCATTAAACTCCCATTCTCAGATGGGCTCGGCGAATTGAGAGCCCCCACCGAACCCATCTGTTCCAAGAGACAGTCGAGCGTGATGATTCGATTTCTAACATCAATAAAAACTGTTTTGGCTCACCTGGACCCCATAGCTCATGCTAGAAGACTGTGGCTCAGTCCCAATAATCTTGTTCACTACTCCCCGCACAGTTTTAAGCATTGGATTGGTGTTAGACATTGGCTAGAGGGAGTTGTCATATACCAGCCATATCCTTCAAATTTATGAAGGTAAGTGAAGAAGTACACACTTCAAGAGAAAGGAGATATTATTGGAATGCACAATATGAGGCAGGAAGAAGGATCTGGCTGGCATATATGTAGGCTTCATGATCTCACCTTGCCAATCACAAAGAAGAAGATAATATACAATGAAACAAATATAAATGATATAAAGAATGATAGTAAAAAGATTTGAATCACCTCAAATTACATTTTGGGCAATAAGGCAAACTCCATCATTCATTGAATCAGATGGCTCATTCATCACAAAACCCACTGATATTGACAACTACTTTAATTATTTTTTTCATCAGCAAGATTAGAACATTTAGGCATGATATGCCAGCAACAAATGCTTATACTACACATCCATGTATAACTGACCAAATTATGAAAGACAAGCATTGTAATTTTGATTTCCGTGAGTGTGGAAGAGGTGAAAAATATGATTGTTGTCTATCAACAATGATAACCCACCTGGTTCTAACAACTTGGATGGAATTATATTGCCACTCTTATTTGCCATATCTTCAATCTAAGCCTACAAGAAAGTGTGTGCCCTCAGTCCTGGAGGGAAGCAAAAGTCATTACGCAACCCAATAATAGTAAAGCCCCCTTTACTGTCTCAAATAGCCGACCAATCAGCCTGTTACCAACCCTTATTGAATCATTTAAAAAAATTGTGTTTGACCAGATACAATGCTATTTTACAGTAAACAAATTGACAAGAGACTTTCAGCACACTTATAGGGAAGGACATTCAACATGCATGGCTGAGAGAAATTGATAATACAATTATTGTGGGGGCTGTCTTGTTAGACTTCAGTGCGGCTTTTGACATTATTGGTTATAGCCTGCTGCTGGAAAAACACATGTTTTATGGCTTTACACCCCCTGCTATATTGTGGATAAAGAGTTACCTGTCTAACAGAACACAGAGGGTGCTCTTTAATGGAAGCCTCTCCAACATAATCCAGGTAGAATTGTGAATTCCCCAGGGTAGCTGTCTAGGCCCCTTACTTTTATCAATCTTTACTAATGACATGCCACTGGCTTTGGGTGAAGCCAGTGTGTCTATGTATAAGTATGACTATATACAGTATTTCTAAAACAATCGAATCCCCGAGCTGACAAGGTAAAAATCTGTCGTTCTGCCCCTGGGCAAAGCAATAAGGCACGAGGGGGTGTGGTATATAGCCAATATACAGTGCCTTGTGAAAGTATTCGGCCCCCTTGAACTTTGCGACCTTTTGCCACATTTCAGGCTTCAAACATAAAGATATAAAACTGTATTTTTTTGTGAAGAATCAACAACAAGTGGGACACAATCATGAAGTGGAACGACATTTATTGGATATTTCAAACTTTTTTAACAAATCAAAAACTGAAAAATTGGGCGTGCAAAATTATTCAGCCCCTTTACTTTCAGTGCAGCAAACTCTCTCCAGAAGTTCAGTGAGGATCTCTGAATGATCCAATGTTGACCTAAATGACTAATGATGATAAATACAATCCACCTGTGTGTAATCAAGTCTCCGTATAAATGCACCTGCACTGTGATAGTCTCAGAGGTCCGTTAAAAGCGCAGAGAGCATCATGAAGAACAAGGAACACACCAGGCAGGTCCGAGATACTGTTGTGAAGAAGTTTAAAGCCGGATTTGGATACAAAAAGATTTCCCAAGCTTTAAACATCCCAAGGAGCACTGTGCAAGCGATAATATTGAAATGGAAGGAGTATCAGACCACTGCAAATCTACCAAGACCTGGCCGTCCCTCTAAACTTTCAGCTCATACAAGGAGAAGACTGATCAGAGATGCAGCCAAGAGGCCCATGATCACTCTGGATGAACTGCAGAGATCTACAGCTGAGGTGAGAGACTCTGTCCATAGGACAACAATCAATCGTATATTGCACAAATCTGGCCTTTATGGAAGAGTGGCAAGAAGAAAGCCATTTCTTAAAGATATCCATAAAAAGTGTAATTTAAAGTTTGCCACAAGCCACCTGGGAGACACACCAAACATCTGGTCAGATGAAACCAAAATTGAACTTTTTGGCAACAATGCAAAACGTTATGTTTGACGTAAAAGCAACACAGCTCATCACACCATCCCCACTGTCAAACATGGTGGTGGCAGCATCATGGTTTGGGCCTGCTTTTCTTCAGCAGGGACAGGGAAGATGGTTAAAATTGATGGGAAGATGGATGGAGCCAAATACAGGACCATTCTGGAAGAAAAACTGATGGAGTCTGCAAAAGACCTGAGACTGGGACAGAGATTTGTCTTCCAACAAGACAAAGATCCAAAACATAAAGCAAAATATACAATGGAATGGTTCAAAAATAAACATATCCAGGTGTTAGAATGGCCAAGTCAAAGTCCAGACCTGAATCCAATCGAGAATCTGTGGAAAGAACTGAAAACTGCTGTTCACAAATGCTCTCCATCCAACCTCACTGAGCTCGAGCTGTTTTGCAAGGAGGAATGGGAAAAAATGTCAGTCTCTCGATGTGCAAAACTGATAGAGACATACCCCAAGCGACTTACAGCTGTAATCGCAGCAAAAGGTGGCGCTACAAAGTATTAACTTAAGGGGGCTGAATAATTTTGCACGCCCAATTTTTCAGTTTTTGATTTGTTAAAAAAGTTTGAAATATCCAATAAATGTCGTTCCACTTCATGATTGTGTCCCACTTGTTGTTGATTCTTCACAAAAAAATACAGTTTTATATCTTTATGTTTGAAGCCTGAAATGTGGCAAAAGGTCGCAAAGTTCAAGGGGGCCGAATACTTTCGCAAAGCACTGTATTACTAACTTTAGCCTAGCTAGAGGAGTAGATGGGCACATTCCCTCTGTACTAGAAATGCAAAGTACTTTGATAGGGAAGTTTAACATTACACAGTGTACTGCACTACATTATTTAGAAAATGTTTAAGATGAAGAAGTTTGTCATGACAAACAGTGTTACATGAACTTCTCTATAATGTCTACTACAATGGATCAGAGCTAGGCAGAGTTGATCAACATCAGTACCCTTATAGCCTATACCAGTGAACAAAACTGCTCGACAGGACATCAATTCAACTGCAAAACTGGTTGAGATGATGTATAACCGGGTAAGGTTCAGCAACAGCATGTAGGGGAGAGTGTGGTAAGTTGAGCCCTTTTTTACATTCAGCATCACTCCTTTAAGGGAAATATAGTATTCCTTCTAACATATATATTTACATATACACTGATATACAAAACATGACATAGACTGACCAGGTGAATCCAGGTGAAAGCTATGATCCCTTATTGATGTCACTTGTTACATCCACTTCAAACAGTGTAGCTGAAGGGGAGGAAACAGGTTAAATAATGATTTTTAAGCCTTGAGACAATTGAGACATAGATTGTGTACAGTATGTGTGCCATTCAGGGGGTGAATAGGCAAGACAAAATATTTAAATGCCTTTGAACGGGGTATGGTAGTAGGTGCCAGGTCCACCGGTTAGTGTCAAGAACTGCATCGCTGCTGGGTTTTTCAGTCTCTACAATTTCCCGTATGTATCAAGAATTGTCCACCACCCAAAGGACATCCAGCCAACTTGCAACAACTGTGGGGAGGATTGGAGTCAACATGGGCCAGCATCCCTGTGGAACACTTTCGACACCTTGTTGAGTCCATGCCTTGAGGAATAGAGGCTGTTCTGATGGCAAAAGGTTAGCTTGTCAAAAAAAGTGGTCTCTTAACCCAGGTATGGGTTAAGTTGATCTACAGGACAGGGTAAGTTAAGTCGCATACACATTTCTGTACAGAATTAAATATTACCACTACGGTCTTAAAAAAAAAAAACATGTCTATCTTTATTTCCAGAACACAATTCAACACAATCCCAATCGTGTTTAGTCTTTTTATATTTTTAAGCATCTTTTAATACAGGCTTAACAAACATAAAAAAAATTTACGTAGGCCAGGCCCTGTTATTACTGTACCTCATATCCCAGAGATAATGCTTTGCATTACGGCGTGAAAGAAAACACTTTAATATGCTCAACTTGCCATTGGCCCAACCATTAGCTCAACTTACCCCATAGCCATTGGCTCAACTTACCCCATAGCCATTAGCTCAACTTACCCCATAACCATTAGCTCAACTTACCCCATAGCCATTAGCTCAACTTACCCCATAGCCATTAGCTCAACTTACCCCATAGCCATTAGCTCAACTTACCCCATAGCCATTGGCTCAACTTACCCCATAACCATTAGCTCAACTTACCCCATAACCATTAGCTCAACTTACCCCATAGCCATTGGCTCAACTTACCCCATAACCATTAGCTCAACTTACCCCATAACCATTAGCTCAACTTACCCCATAGCCATTAGCTCAACTTACCCCATAGCCATTGGCTCAACTTACCCCATAGCCATTAGCTCAACTTACCCCATAGAATTTGGCTCAACTTACCCCATAGCCATTAGCTCAACTTACCCCATAACCATTAGCTCAACTTACCCCATAGCCATTTGCTCAACTTACCCCATAGCCATTAGCTCAACTTACCCCATAGCCATTAGCTCAACTTACCCCATAGCCATTGGCTCAACTTACCCCATAGCCATTGGCTCAACTTACCCCATAGCCATTAGCTCAACTTACCCCATAGCCATTAGCTCAACTTACCCCATAACCATTAGCTCAACTTACCCCATAGCCATTGGCTCAACTTACCCCATAGCCATTAGCTCAACTTACCCCATAGCCATTAGCTCAACTTACCCCATAGCCATTGGCTCAACTTACCCCATAGCCATTGGCTCAACTTACCCCAACGCAAACATTTTTACTATATTAGCCCACCCAGCTACAAGGATGCATGTTCATGCTAGGTTAAGAACCTCTTATTGAAGCCTACAGAGACCCCAACTGATGTATAGAACAATCTTAAAAGTATGTACTTTGGTTTAGATAGATAGAAGCATCATGAAACCTCTAACACAATAAATTAATTTAAGTTGCTTACCACTTTTCCCATGTGGTTTCATCCTTCACAGATTCCATGAAATGATGACTACTTCCTAAATATTTGGTCAAATGATTCAATTTGTGTATGGTTTTCTAGAAACAAGGGTGGCTCAATTGAATTTACCCCTTTTGCTCAACTTCACCCCACTCTCCCCTATGAGTGAGATGGTTGATTGAAAGACCAGCCACACCTTCAACTAACAGCTATAGCTACTATCTCCCATCGGTGAAGAGGTGGTGTCCAGCAGCTAATGTGACTGATTACCTCAGCTTTCCTTCAGAAAGTTCTCCGATGATCAATCATAGTTTGAAATTGAATTGTTGATTGTGTAATAGAAATCACAAGAGAAAGTGGTGTATGTGTCAGACTACTTCCTTATATGCTTCCTTAGTATAAATTGATTGTTTCTTGTTGATAACGTGTTGATCACTACTGTGCTTGTGTCCCAAATGGCACACTATTCCCTATAGGCCTTGGTCAAAAGTAGTGCACTATAAGGAATAGGATGCCATTTAGGACGCACACCTTTATATCCTATACAGGGAGCCTGCTATCATCTTTCTTTTGCTCACAGTTGAGTCTATATTAAATGGTCATTCATTTATATCCTGAACGTCTATTTGTGAATATCAAGATAATATTCTCTCAATATATTTTCCTATTCATTACAAATGCTTCACTGCTTTGTTTGACAAACCCATGTATCACTCTCTCTCTCCCTCTTTATCCCTCTCCTTATCTCTCTCTCCTTCTCCCTGTACCTCCAATCAAAATATACCTTCAACCCCTAACATACCAGATATATAACCTCAATATGGTGAGAATTTATTTCAGCAACACTCTTGTCATACTGCCCACTACCCCTCCCCCACCACCAATACCACCATCCTCTTTTTTTTACCCACAATGTTTCCATGGCAACCTCAGTTAGCGAAGAAGAGAGCCCTTCCAAGTGTGAGAATATCTCTTTGTAAGGCACGGCAAGCTGGTGATAGTTCTTGGGTAATATGGTTCATACACCATGATGCTATACTGTAAATGTTTGATCCAGCTTTTTCATTACCGATTCGTCTTCGATTAGCTTCACTTGAAGTAGGCTATGACCACTGTAAATGTTCTGACCTTTTTTTTTAAGAGCAGAGTCTTTCCAACTGCTATTGCTAAGAAATACTATCAATAAATCTGTGGAAAATGCATAGCCTGACGACTCAAACTAAATTATTCCACTGCTCTATGCTCGCTACATTCTTCAGTCTGAGATTGCCATCATTGAAGTCGTTTGTGGTGATGAGGGGCGTTGTACAAAACAGTCATCAGCGATTGGATCGTCTATAACGAGTGTCAAAGTCAATGACACGTTTTCAAACCACCTCTTTACCCACGTGTGTTGTAGCTCTGGCCCAACCCATCGGTTTCTGGACCAATCAGATGGTCCCAATGTGTCCGCATTCTGTGAAGCGTTGGGGAGATACTCAGATCTAGACTCATTGCTTAGAAGAACCTTACATCCGTGGGCGTGGCATAGAGTTTGGTCAGAGCAAGGAGTCTGGGTAGTCAGGAAAGACTTTAAGGGTGTGATATCTATCAAGAAATTACACACATAGATGATCAATTGGACTGCCCAGAATTTGACTTTCTAACATATTTTAATGAAGGGCACAAACACATGGAAAGGTTAACATGCTCAGTGAACATTATAAAGGAGTGTCCCACTCCCAAATTGTGCATCCCAAATAGCACCTTATTTCCTACATAGTCCACTATTTCTGACCAGTGCCCTATGGGCCCTGTTCAAAAGTAGCACACTATATAGAGAATATGGTGCCATTTAAGACGCAGACAAGACTATAAGGCTAACAGGGACCTCATTAACTGAAGCATCATTATGAGCAACATAGTAGAAAGAGTGAGATGGGAGAGAAAGACAGACAGACAGACAGACAGACAGACAGACAGACAGACAGACAGACAGACAGACAGACAGACAGACAGACAGACAGACAGACAGACAGACAGACAGACAGACAGACAGACAGACAGACAGACAGACAGACAGACAGACAGACAGACAGACAGACAGACAGACAGACAGACAGACAGACAGACAGACAGACAGACAGACAGACAGACAGACAGACAGACAGACAGACAGACAGACAGACAGACAGACAGACAGACAGACAGACAGACAGACAGACAGACAGACAGACAGACAGACAGACAGACAGACAGACAGACAGACAGACAGACAGACAGACAGACAGACAGACAGACAGACAGACAGACAGACAGACAGACAGACAGACAGACAGACAGACAGACAGACAGACAGACAGACAGACAGACAGACAGACAGACAGACAGACAGACAGACAGACAGACAGACAGACTGACTGGACAGACAGACAGACTGACTGACTGACTGACTGACTGACTGACTGACTGACTGACTGACTGACTGACTGACTGACTGACTGACTGACTGACTGACTGACTGACTGACTGACTGACTGACTGACTGACTGACTGACTGACTGACTGACTGACTGACTGACTGACTGACTGACTGACTGACTGACTGACTGACTGACTGACTGACTGACTGACTGACTGACTGACTGACTGACTGACTGACTGACTGACTGACTGACTGACTGACTGACTGACTGACTGACTGACTGACTGACTGACTGACTGACTGACTGACTGACTGACTGACTGACTGACTGACTGACTGACTGACTGACTGACTGACTGACTGACTGACTGACTGACTGACTGACTGACTGACTGACTGACTGACTGACTGACTGACTGACTGACTGACTGACTGACTGACTGACTGACTGACTGACTGACTGACTGACTGACTGACTGACTGACTGACTGACTGACTGACTGACTGACTGACTGACTGACTGACTGACTGACTGACTGACTGACTGACTGACTGACTGACTGACTGACTGACTGACTGACTGACTGACTGACTGACTGACTGACTGACTGACTGACTGACTGACTGACTGACTGACTGACTGACTGACTGACTGACTGACTGACTGACTGTGGGTGTGTGAGAGAGAGAGAGATAAAAAATATATGAGGAATTAGTAAAAATGGGAGAATGAAGGTATTTAAATGTCTTAGAGCTAGAGGGCAGTAGAATGGGGTGCTGTGAAATCCATGCAGAGTAGTAAAATAATCCAGTGCTTCTTGTCTCCAACATGTATGTAATCACACACGCACGCACACACACACACACACACACACACAGTGGCTTGCCGGGGAAGGGTGACACACTCACTCATCTGTTGAGATGGCTGACAGTCTGGTTGTGTGGCCCAAGACAAGTTGCAGGGATGAAGTGCTGCTTGAGGAATGCGCCGAGAGCCACGACAGCCAGTAGCCAGTCTTTAAGATAGAGAGCTCTTATAGAAGGGCTGTAAAGCAACCTTTAAAGGTTGTTGAAAGATTGATGGGGAAATGAAGCCATCTATTCCCTTTACACCTTAAACTGGACTGGAGGTAGAGAGGAAAGTCTGGATGTTCACACCCTCCTCCACTGAAAAGTAGAAGCAAAAAGCATCTGTGATAGTTTGGAATAAATTCTATTATTTTATTTTAAAGGGGGAAAAATACTATTTGAATTACAAATGTGAATCAATTACTTTTATGACTGAAATACCACAATATTGATGCACTGTAACATGAATATTGATATATTGTTCCATCTTCTCTCCTGAGTAACCAAGATGCCACGAGTGTCGAGAGAGGGCTCTAGAGCGATCCACCTCACCCAGCCCCAGCCCCTGTAAGAACCTCCTGTGTCCCACTCCTCTACCCACCACCCACTACACTGATCTCTGCTACCCGACCTGACCATGCCCACCTCCGGCCTCCTCTGTCCTGGGCTCTGGGCCAAGGCTGCCCCATGGTGGTCCCTCCACCTGCTCCTCTTTGACTTGCTCGTTCCAGAGGCCCTGCCCAGCCCTAACAACAGATTCCCTCCTTCCACCAAGAGGGAGATCACCATCGATGGGGACCTGGTGATCGGCGGTCTGTTCCCGGTGCATGAGAAGGGCGAGGTGGCGGAGGACTGTGGGAAGATCAACGAGCAGAGAGGGATCCAGAGACTAGAGGCGATGCTGTTAGCGCTGGATGAGATCAACGCGGACGAGCGGCTGCTGCCGGGACTCAGGCTGGGAGCCCACATCCTAGACACCTGCTCTAAGGACACCTACGCTCTGGAGCAAAGCCTGGAGTTCGTACGAGCCTCCCTCACCAAGGTGCATGAGCCGGGGTTCATCTGCCCAGACGGATCCAACCCCATCCAGGATGACGTCCCTCTGGCCATATCTGGAGTCATCGGGGGCTCCTACAGCGACGTGTCTATCCAGGTACGTTTCTCATAGGAATCTATTCATTAGCTGGTTATGACTGTGTCCAGTTATTTCTATACAGTCTATGGTCTATGGTCCACACAGGTACTTTTGCACACTTTACACCTTGTCGACTCACATCTCACCCATAGCAGTCTAAGGTGTCCCCATTGTGTCATTTTTTTTGTGATTCATACTATGAATGAATCCACATACAATGTGATTTTTGATTATGCCTATATGACACATTACAAACAGTTGACCGTGAGGTAGGCTACCCGTACCCACCAGCAGATAGGACGACTAAGTTTCGTTCAGGTTCTTTCAGTCATCACAGATTCCAAAACGAGCCTTGGACAATGCAGATATGCAGTCTTTTTACATGTTAGCCACACAGAATTATTCCTTTGCACATTAGGTATCTGGTGTTGAATTCTTTTTTTTTCTGTGCCTATGCCTGCATAAAGATGGATCTTCATTTGAGGATCAAAAAGGCTTCTAAAGTTTGTAATTTCCACTTTAAAATGTCAGACTTGATTTGCCCTAACACAAAATGTATCAACCCCTACAAAAAATGGCCATGAATTATAATCCACATAATTAATAATATAATTAATTCACAATTCCTGTTGTTGCATGATTATTGTCCTGCTGTAGCAAACTGGCCAAAATTAAGATCCTACATCTGTATATCTGCTGGTAGATATATGTCAGACGTGCCGGTAGAGACGTGTTGCTTACAGGATGTTGATGCTGACATTGATCACTATTCAGGTTTCACGAGCGGCAGAGAGAAATGGAGCTGAAACAGAGAGATTGAATAGAGCTCTGAGCTCTTGCTGACAAATCAAAGCTCTCTAACTAATTGGTTCCAGCTGAGATGTTGTCATGTTCCTCTCCATTAGTCAGTACTCCACATACTGCTTTTGTTTGTGTGTGTGCGTGCATGTGTGCATGTGTGTGTGCGTGCATGTGTGCCTGTGTGTGTGCTTGATTGTGTGTGTTTATGTTTGAGTGGGTTCCTGTGTCTATACGTGTGTACACTATATCTTTGAGATGCTGTCTCGTTGAATAGGAAGTTTTAATATAAAAAAGAAGAAGAAAACAGTTACCAGAAGTGGATGGCATCCAATCCCCAGCTAGCTGCCTACCTCCACTGAGCCATAGGAACTTTCCTCTAGCTCCAGCTTTAACCGTTTTGTTTGGCTCTGGTCGGGCTGGAATAATTATCAATCTGGGAGGCTTGCAGTAGCTGCCTGCAGTAGGTGTTTAAAGCTCTCCTCCACCACGGCATTCATTCTCAGGGACCTCCATCACATTGTCAGCGCAATAACTTCCATCCGCAACGCGGGGAACGTTGACCTTTCTCCACACCTATGAAGAGGAGCCTGCGGCGACATGGAGTCAGAGACGTAGTTACTTAATTAATGCCTGTTTTCTACTCCCAGAGTTTAGGCTACTGTAATTACCCATGATGCACTAGGTGTAAAGGAGAGGAGGCCAGCGTGAATAATTGTATAATTCAGAGACGGGCGTTACACTGGGAGGGACGTTGTTAGTTATTGATTATGTCAACGATGGGGCTGATAGAGAGGTGTGTGTGTGTGTGTGTGTACAGTGTGCATGCGTGTGTGTGTATGTGTTTGTGTGAATGTTTGTGCATGTGGGCGTGTGTGTATTGCTTATGATGAAGTGATCCCACAGGCAGAAGTGTCATCATGGAGTGTTGCAGCATGTCTGCTACAGAATCCATCAGCACCATGCCAGTCAAAACATGTACGGATCAGATCACAATATGATCACACTTATGAGCTGTGACTTCATGGGGAGGCTTTTGTAAAGTGCCAAGGCTTGGTGAAACATAGTTTGCTTCCCAAATGTCACCCTTTTCCTGATGTAGTGCACTACTTTTGTCCAGGGCCTATAGGGCTCTAGTCAGAAGTAGTGCACTACATAGGGGAAAGGGTGCCATTTGGGAAGCCGACGTAGTCCACAACAAGTTACTTCTGGAGTGATTTATTAAGTAAAGTATTCACTTCTGCCATGCTTCCTAGCAAGCGCTAAATGACGAGTCTTCACTGGACGTTATAACAAATCCCTTGATAGATGAGTCTCTGTCAGATGTGATGAGGCAGAGCAGTAGTTTCTATTTGCTTAATGAATGATAAAGCTTCTGCTCATGAAGTCATTAAGTTATCCGGAAAAGGATCATTCACTATAACATCCTCCAGCGACTGCATTCTTTTATTTTATTCTGTATTCTATTTCTAACTTTTAAGATTTATGCTTGTGTTCAGTGTCCATATAAAGTGCATTCCGGTCTATACCTCTCAGTGTGGTACTTAACAGAAACACCAGACTACACAGCAGGGACTGCATTATACACTCCAGTCTAGTCAATTGAGGCAGCAGGGAACACAAAGCCTCCCTACTGAGAGAGTAGAGATTTATGGATCCCCGGCCCCTTTTGTGGTCAGTGACAGTCAGTGACAGGAGAGCTGAAAGGAAGTGGATACTTCACCGTGTGTGAGAAAGGGTGACGAGAGGGACACTTTACTAGACAGTCACACATAAAGGTTTTGGGAAAAACTGAGCTTTTGAGTGTTTCCGTATGGATTAGAATTAGAATAGATGCTTACAGTACTGTCATAATGTAATTGGGGTACAATGTTCTGTTGGCAGTGGCCCTATACTTCCAGGTTCCTTTTATTGCCTCACTCCTTTTTGAGTAGTGATGACTGAGGAACCTGTGGTGAGTTTTGTCAGAAGGAATGCGGCTGCTTATATACTCAGTCCCACTGTGTCTCAGAGGCAGAGATGTTTGTATATGTGTTTATGTTACTCAGTAAGTCCCACTGTGCCACAGAATCAGAGGCAGGCATGTTTGTATATGTGTTTATGTTACTCAGTAAGTCCCACTGTGCCACAGAATCAGAGGCAGGCATGTTTGTATATGTGTTTATGTTACTCAGTAAGTCCCACTGTGCCACAGAATCAGAGGCAGGCATGTTTGTATATGTGTTTATGTTACTCAGTAAGTCCCACTGTGCCACAGAATCAGAGGCAGGCATGTTTGTATATGTGTTTATGTTACTCAGTAAGTCCCACTGTGCCACAGAATCAGAGGCAGGCATGTTTGTATATGTGTTTATGTTACTCAGTAAGTCCCACTGTGCCACAGAATCAGAGGCAGGCATGTTTGTATATGTGTTTATGCTTACCCAGTCTGTCCCACTGTGCCACAGAATCAGAGGCAGGCATGTTTGTATATGTGTTTATGTTACTCAGTAAGTCCCACTGTGCCACAGAATCAGAGGCAGGCATGTTTGTATATGTGTTTATGTTACTCAGTAAGTCCCACTGTGCCACAGAATCAGAGGCAGGCATGTTTGTATATATGTTTATGCTTACCCAGTCTGTCCCACTGTGCCACAGAATCAGAGGCAAAGTATAGTGTGTGAGATGGACACCACCAGGGCCAGTGGGGGTTAGTGATGGCACCGGAGGGGAAGGCTGCAGTCTTATCGGCTCTTAACCAGCCATGCTATTTTGTTTGTTTTTTCACGTTGTTCGTATCTTGTTATGTACATAATGTTACTGCTACCTTCTCTTATGACCGAAAAGAGCTTCTGGACATTAGAACTGCGATTGCTTACCTCAAACTGAATGAAGAGTTCTTCTTCAATGAGTCGGACGGGGGGGATATAATACAGACACCCGACCAGGCCCTGGTCCCCGTCATTCTCTGGAGAAGGAAACAAGAGATTTTGCGGAAAGAGATCAGGGTGCCTTGTGAGGATCAGGCGACGAGTGGCTAATATGCCCTTGACTTCCGTTCTGCTAGCTAATGTTCAATCACTGGAAAATAAATGGAATGAACTGAAAGCACGTTCATCCTACCAACGGGACATTAAAAACTGTAATATCTTATGTTTCACCGAGTCGTGGCGGAACGACGATATTAAGAACATACACTCTATTGGCAGGACAGAACAGCAGCCTCTGGTAAGACACGGGGTGGGGGCCTGTGCATGTATGTATGTCTCGAGGTTTTGCTTGACTGAGGTAGAGTAACTCATGATAAGCTGCAGAACACACTATCTACCTAGAGAGTTTTCAGCTGTATTTTTCATAGCTGTCTACCAATGCTGGCACAAAACCGCACTCATTGAGCTGTATACCGCCATAAGCAAACAGGAAAACGCTCATTCAGAGGTGGCGCTCCTACTGGCCAGGGACTTTAATGCAGGGAAACTTAAATCAGTTTTACCTCATTTCTATCAGCATGTTAAATGTGCAACCAGAGGGAAAAACATTCTAGACCACCTTTACTCCACACACGTTCAAAGCTCTCCCTCGCCCTCCATTTGGCAAATCTGACCATAATTCTATCCTCCTGATTCCTGCTTACAAGCAAAAATTAAAGCAGGAAGCACCAGTGACTCGGTCTATAAAAAACTGGTCAGATGAAGCAGTTGCTAGCACAAACTGGAATATATTCCGGGATTTTTCAGATGGCATTGTGGAGTACACCACCTTTCACACTTGGACAAAAGTAACACCTATGTGAGAATGCTATTAATTGACTACAGCTTAGCGTTCAACACCATAGTGCCCTCAAAGCTCATCACTAAGCTAAGGACCCTGGGACTAAACACCTCCCTCTGCAACTGGATCCTGGACATCCTGAAGGGCCGCCCCCAGGTGGTAAGGGTAGGTAACAAACATCCGTCCATGCTAATCCTCAACACAGGGGCTCCTCAGGGGTGCGTGCTCAGGCCCCTCCTGTAATCCCTGTTCACTCATGACTGCACGGCCAGGCACGACTCCAACACCATCATTAAGTTTGCTGATGAAACAACAGTGGTAGGACTGATCACTGACAACGATGAGACCGTGTGGTGCAAGGAGAACAACCTCTCCCTCAACGTGATCAAGACAAAAGAGATAATTGTGGACAACAGGAAAAGGAGAACCGAGCACTCCCCCATTCTCATCGACAGGGCTATAGTGAAGCAAGTTGAGAGCTTCAAGTTCCTTGGCGTCCACATCACCAACAAACTAACATGGTCCAAGCCCACCAAGACAGTTGTGAAGTGGGCACGACAAAAGTGGGCACGACAAAACCTAAAAGATTTGGCCTGGGTCCTCAGATCCTCAAAAGGTTTTACAACTGCACCATCGAGAGCATCCCTGCGTGGTATTGCAACTGCTCGGCCTCCGACTGCAAGGCACTACAAAGGGTAGTGCATACTGCCCAGTACATCACTGGGGCCAAGCTTCCTGCCATCCATGACCTCTATAACAGGCGGTGTCAGAGGAAGGCCCAAATAATTGCCAAAGACTCCAGCCACCCTAGTGATAGACTGTTCTCTCTGCTACCGCGGTACCAGAGCGCCAAGTCTAGGTCCAAGAGGCTCCTAAATAGCTTCTACCCTCAAGCCATAATACTCCTGAAGAGCTAATCAAATGGCTACACCCCCCCCCCCCCCCCCCCCCCGGAACGCTGCAACTCTGTTATTATCAATTACCTCGACACTGGTGCCCCCACACATTGACTCTGTACCGGTACCCCCTGTATATAGCCTCCACATTGACTCTGTACCGGTACCCCCTGTATATAGCCCTGCTATTGTTAGTTGCTGCTGCTCTTTAATCATTTGTTATTATTATCTCTTACTTTTTTGTAGGTATTTTCTTAAAACTGCATTGTTGGTTAAGTAAGTAAGCATTTCACTGTAAGGTCTACACCTGTTGTATTCGGCATATGTGACATATAAAATTTGATTTGGTTTTTATTTTATTTTATTTGAAATGACACCCCTGGAGAGCTCTGCCCATAGAGTTACAATATAACACTCATTTAGAATGTTATTCAATTCTGTGATTCTGCCTGCATCCTTCAGAGGAATAGCTTTGCTTTTCGCATCTGTGGGGTGCAACAGGGCCACATAGAAACACAGAATCTTGGCACAGACCTGTCCACCTGACTAGGGATGGGGGGACGATGCAGCGATGCTGCCTCAGCCTGGCTGCCTGTCACTGGTGCCAACTGCTGCCTGAGAGGGGGTTGTGTGATGTGCTGGCCTTCTGTTTGTGCTATTACCCAGTCATTCACTGCCCAGATTAAAACCATGTTGCATCCCAAATGGAACCATTTTGCATCCCAAATGGAACTCCCTATTCCCTTTATAATGTGCTAATTTTGACCATAGCCCTATTAAAAGTAGTGCACTATATAGGGAAAAGGGTTCCATTTGGGATGTATCCATAGGCTATAACAGGACACTCAGACAGAGAGCACATGGCATAGCATCATTCTGTATAGATTAGCTGGTTTTTCTCACACTGATGTGAAAAGGTTGTATGGCCATCTGGATGAGACTTGGGGTGAAGCATCACTGATGACAGGAGCTATACCTGGTTCTAACATGCATCAGTTGTCCAGATCTTGTCCACATTCTGATTGTGCCCACATTTGTCGACAGGTGTAGAGAAGGAAAATATTAATTGGTGGTCAGGTACAATACCGGTCAAAAGTTTTGAACACTTACTCATTCATGGATTCTTCAAACTATCAAACTATGAAATAACACATATGGAATCATGTCGTAACCAAAAAAGTGTTACACAAATCAAAATATATTTTATATTTGAGATTCTTCAAATAGTCACTCTTTGCCTTGAGGACATCTTTGCACACTCTTGGCATTCTCTTCACCAGCTTCATGAGGTAGTCACCTAGAATGCATTTAAATTAGTATGTGTGCCTTGTTAAAAGTTCATTTGTGGAATTTCTTTACTTCTTAATGCGTTTGTGTCAATCAGTTGTGTTGTGACAAGGTGGGGGGATATACAGAAGATATCCCTATTTGATAAAAGACCAAGTCCATATTATGGCAAGAACAGCTCAAATAAGCAAAGAGAAACGACAGTCCATCATTACTTGAAGGCATGAAGGTCAGTCAATCCGGAAAGTTTCAAGAACTTTCTGGATTCTTCAAGCGCAGTCACAAAAACCATCAACCACTATGATGAACTGGCTCTCATGAGGTCCGCCAATGGGAATGGAAGATCCAGAGTTATCTCTGTTGCAGAGGATAAGTTCAATAGAGTTACCAATCTCAGAAATTGCAGCTCATCAACAGTTCAGAGAAGACTGTTTGAATCAGAACTTCATGGTCGAATTGCTGCAAAGAAACCAATACTCAAATAAAATAAAATGTATTGATATAGGCCTTTGTACATCAGCTGATATCTCAAAGTGCTGTACAGAAACCCAGCCTAAAACCCAAAACAGCAAGCAATACAGGTGTAGAAGCACGGTGGCTAGGAAAAACTCCCTAGAAAGGCCAAAACCTAGGAAGAAACCTAGAGAGGAACCAGGCTATGAGGAGTGGCCAGTCCTCTTCTGGCTGTGCCGGATGGAGATTATAACAGAACATGGCCAAGATGTTCAAATGTTCATAAATGACCAGCATGGTCAAATAATAATAATCACAGTAGTTGTCGAGGGTGCAGCAAGTCAGCAAGTTGGCAATTCATAGCCGATCATTCAGAGTTTCTCTACCATCCTGGTGTCTCTAGAGAGTTGAAAACAGCAGGTCTGGACAGGTAGCACATCCGGTGAACAGGTCAGGATTCCATAGCCGCAGGCAGAACAGTTGAAACTGGAGCAGCAGCACGGCCAGGTGGACTGGGGAAAGTAAGGAGTCATCATGCCAGGTAGTCCTGAGGCATGATCCTAGGGCTCAGGTCCTCCGAGAGAGAGAAAGAAAGAGAGAAAGAGAGAATTAGAGAGAGCATCCTTAAATTCACACAGGACACCGGATAAGACAGGATAAGGTTGAAACCGAGTCGGCGTCACTCACATGGGTAGGCAGACCATTCCATAAAAATGGAGCTCTGCCCTGCCTCCAGCTGTTTGCTTAGAAATTCTAGGGACAATTAGGAGGCCTGCGTCTTGTGACCGTTGCGTACATGTAGGTATGTACGGCAGGACCAAATCAGAGAGATTGGTAGGAGCAAGCCCATGTAATACTTTGTAGGTTAGCAGTAAAACCTTGAAATCAGCCCTTGCCTTAACAGGACGCCAGTGTAGGGAGGCTAGCACTGGAGTAATATGATCAAATGTTTTGGTTTTATTCAGGATTCTAGCAGCCGTATTTAGCAATTTAGTGCTATATCCGGGTAGCCGGAAAGTAGAGCATTGCAGTAGTCTAACCTAGAAGTAACAAAAGCATGGATACATTTTTCTGCATCATTTTTGGACAGAAAGTTTCTGATTTTTGCAATGTTACGTAGATGGAAAAAAGCTGTCCTTGAAACAGTCTTGATATGTTCGTCAAAAGAGAGATCAGGGTCCAGAGTAATGCCGAGGTCCTTCACAGTTTTATTTGAGACGACTGTACAACCATTAAGATTAATTGTCAGATTCAACAGAAGATCTTTGTTTCTTGGGACCTAGAACAAGCATCTCTGTTTTGTCCGAGTTTAAAAGTAGAAAGTTTGCAGCCATCCACTTCCTTATGTCTGAAACACAGGCTTCTAGCGAGGGCAATTTTGGGGCTTCACCATTATTCATTGAAATGTACAGCTGTGTGTCATCCGCATAGCAGTGAAAGTTAACAATATGTTTTCGAATGACATCCCCAAGAGGTAAAATATATAGTGAAAACAATAGTGGTCCTAAAACGGAACCTTGAGGAACACCGAAATTTACAGTAGATTTTTTCAGAGGACAAACCGTTCACAGAGACAAACTGATATCTTTCCGACAGATAAGATCTAAACCAGGCCAGAACTTGTCCGTGTAGACCAATTTGGGTTTCCAATCTCTCCAAAAGAATGTTGTGATCGATGGTGTCTAGGAGCACGATGACAGATGCAGAGCCTCGGTCTGATGCCATTAAAAGCTAATTGACCACCTTCACAAGTGCAGTCTCAGTGCTATGATGGAGTCTAAAACCAGACTGAAGCAGTTTGTATACATTGTTTGTCTTCAGGAAGGCAGTGAGTTGCTGCGCTACAGCTTTTTCGAAATGTTTTGAGAGGAATGGAAGATTCGATATAGGCCAATAGTTTTACAAATATTTTCTGGGTCAAGGTTTGGCTTTTTCAAGAGAGGTTTTATTACTGCCACTTTTAGTAGTTTGGTACTACTGAAGGACACTAATAAGAAGAAGAGACTTGCTTGGGGAAAGAAACATGAGCAATGGACATTAGACCTGTGGAAATGTGTCCTTTGGTCTGGAATCCAAATTGGAGATTTTTGGTTCCAACCACCGTGGCTTTGTGTGTTGCGGTGTGGGTGAATGGATGATCTCTGCATTGCAATTGTATTTCCCACCGGGAAGCATGGAGGAGGAGGTGTGGATGTGCTTTGCTGATGACACTTTCTGTGGTTTATTTATAATTCAAGGCACACTTAACCAGCATGGCTACCACTGCATTCTGCAGTAATACGCCATCCCATCTGGTTTTGGCATGGTGGGACTATCATTTGTGTATGCCAGCAGCATACCACCCTGTATACCACTGCTGGCTTGCTTCTGAAGCTAAGCAGCGTTGGTCCTGGTCAGTCCCTGGATGGGAGACTAGATAGTACAGGATGTGGTGTTGGAGGGCCAGTAGGAGGCACTCTTGCCTCTGGTCTAAAAATATCCCAATTCCCCAGGGCAGTGATTGGGGACACTGCCCTGTGTAGGGTGCCGTCTTTCGTATGGGACGTTAAACGGGTGTCCTGACTCTCTGAGATCATTAAAGATCCCATGGCACTTATTGTAAGAGTAGGGGTGTTAACCCTGGTGTCCTGGCTAAATTCCCAATCTGGCCCTCAAACCATCACGATCACCTAATAATCCCCAGTTTACGATTGGCTCATTCACCCCCCTCCTCTCCCCTGTAACTATTCCCCAGGTTGTTGCTGTAAATGAGAACGTGTTCTCAGTCAACTTACCTGGTAAAATAACAGATCAATTAAAAAACAGGACAATGACCCAACACTTCTACAGGCTGTGTAAGGGCTATTTGACCAAGAAGGAGAGTGATGGAGTGCTGTATCAGATGACCTGGCCTCCACAATCCCCTGACCTCAACCAAAATGATATGGTTTGGGATGAGTCGGACTGCAGAGTGAAGGAAAAGCAGCCAACAAGTGCTCAGCATATGTGGTTGAGAGAATGCCAAGAGTTTGCAATGCTGTCATCAAGGCAAATGGTGGCTTATTTGAAGAATCTCAAATGTAAAATATATTTTGATTTGTTTAACACTTTTTTTGTTACTACATGATTCCATATGTGTTATTTCATAGTTTGATGTCTTCACTTTTATTCTACAATGTAGAAAATTGTGAAAATACAGAAAAACCCTTTCGACTGGAAGTGTAGTCAAAGAAGCATCTTTTACGAATATCCTTGAAGTGTAAACAAATCCTGACAGCAAAAGCTTATAAATCTTTCTGTGACGGTTCTCCCGCCCTCTAAAAATAAATCACACCGGCCAGTTGAGCTAGTAATTGTGGGTTATGATACCTCTACAATTGTTCCAGAATTAAGATCATGGTGTTGGAATCCAAGTGCCTACTGACATTGTGGTCGGATGCCACAGTTCAATCGAAATTAGATAACTCATATAGAAGTATGAGAGAAGAAAAGGGTTCTACTGTTCCCACGTGCCAGCGCAAAATCTAATATTTGAAAACATCGTACAGAAAGGCCAAGGACTGTTTTTATTTAATTTTTATTTAACCAGGTAGGCTAGTTGAGAACAAGTTCTCATTTACAACTGCGACCTGGCCAAGATAAAGCAAAGCAGTTTGACACATACAACAACACAGAGTTACACATGGAATAAACAAACATACAGAAGAAAAAAGTCTATATACAGTGTGTGGTAAGGCAATAAATAGACCATGGTGGCGAAGTAATTACAATATAGCAATTAAACACTGGAATGGTAGATGTGCAGAAGATGAATGTGCAAGTAGAGATACTGGGGTGCAAAGGAGCAAGATAAATAAATAAATACAGTATGGGGATGAGGTAGTTGGATGGGCTATTTACAGATGGGCTATGTACAGGTGCAGTGATTTGTGAGCTGCACTGACAGCTGGTGCTGAGCTAGTGAGGGAGATATGAGTCTCCAGCTTCAGTGATTTTTGCAGTTCGTTCCAGTCATTGGCAGCAGAGAACTGGAAGGAAAGGCGGGGGGTGACCAGTGAAATATATCTGCTGGAGTACGTACTACGGATGGGTGCTGCTATGGTGACCAGTGAGCTGAGATAAGGCGGGGCTTTACCCAGCAGGGACTTGTAGATGACCTGGAGCCAGTGGGTTTGGCGGTGAGTATGAAGCGAGGGCCAGCCAACGAGAACGTACAGGTCGCAGTGGTGGGTAGTATATGGGGCTTTGGTGACAAAACGGATGGCACTGTGATAGACTGCATCCAATTTGTTGAGTAGTGTTGGAGGCTATTTTGTAAATGACATCGCCAAAGTCGAGAATCGGTAGGATGGTCTCTAATAGCAGGAGTGTGAACTGGAGAACCCAATGTCCATTTTATTCAGAGCTGGACGTGGTATTATGTGACCATCCCACCGTTCATTCTGGACAGCGCTGGATAATGGTGATATTGATCTGCTGAATAATTTTTCTACTTTTGGGGGAATGTGAAGAATAGTCTTAATTCAGTTGCTATATCAGATATGAAATGAATAGGCGACAGTGGTATTATAATACAGTGGCTTGTCTATGGAAATGTTATAAAAGTCTACTCTGGCTAGATCTAAAGGTACATGGGGAAATTAGGCCTACATTATACCTTGCCCTACACTCTCTCCTGCTGTGATTCCATCATAGTCCGCTTTGCATCTCCAATACATCTGTAGTTTAGTTTAAATTCTGTACTGCTAGTATGTCAGTTTATTAACCCTCGATGAGTGAAAGAGCCTCCGTTACTGACTTATCACTGATCAATGATTTGGAGGAAACCAAACACGGTCGTTCTCCCAGCATGTTACTCTTTTGTTGCTTTGGTAAAACTGTTTAGGCCTATAGGCCTACTGAATAATAATCTGACATCTGGAATCTAATGCAATCATTTTTAGAGTGTATGATATTCTATTATATTATATTCTGTGAATCTTTTAGCATTTTCCAGATAAATCGCTAGCAATGAAGTGCAGAAGATGTCCAAACTGATGCATAGCTTTAAAGCATGAGCGAGGCCACTTCCACGATTGCAAATCATTCGTAGTAAAACAAAGAGCTGACCTTTTCCCAACATGTTCAGTACATATGATTATCTGCCACTGGAGAAGGCAGGTCTTTCTCAAACAGCATTGTTGTGGAAGTTAGCGTTGCGTTAAAATAGAGGTGGAGACAACTTCACAAAATGGCAATGTCAAAGGTTACTTTCAATACAAGATGACAATAATATAAAGTCAACGTATGTTAACGTCCATGTGTAAAGATCAACCCTGTACAGAGACCTTTTTGGATAAATGCGTTGAACCATTCGGAGATGGTACTCTAACTTAACCGGTTTCTGTTTCTACTGTGCGCATTGGTGCCTAAGTGTCATTTTTATTTATGCTTTGCATTAATTGTAATTGTACACATCCAGATACTCAGCTCGTTTGTGTGTCGACTTTTTGAGTGATGGGAAAGTTTCACAGAATATTTATATGTACGGCTGTGAACAGGTTGAGGTTATCGGGACAGTATTACACCAAGTCTTAAAACATTTGATAACAAAAGTAGGCTGTAATTATGAGAGTATACAAGTATTGACAATAAAAGTGTGTCATTTTCTGTCAATTTATATAGCTTGTGTCATAGGGGTAGGTCCAAGGCAGGTTGGATTAATTTGCATATAGGGAGGGACCATGGAATCTGGTCGCAATGCGAACACAGTGTGCAGATAAGAGACACATTTTATTACCATTTCTAAAACTTTTTGGGGGATCCTGGATGCTAATGCTTCCAAGCCATGCTGTATTGGCCATCACAGACGCACCTATTGTCACGTCCGTTTTCGGAATGAGACCAAGGTGCAGCGTGGTATGCGTACATTCTCTTTTAATGAATGAACACCGAAAACAACAACAAAATGAACAAACGAAACGTGAAGCTATACAAAATAATGCTGACAGGCAACTACACATAGTCAAGATCCCACAAACACAAAGGAGGAAATGGCTACCTAAATATGATTCCCAATCAGATACAACGATAAACAGCTGCCTCTGATTGGGAACCATATCAGGCCACCATAGAAATACAAAAACATCTAGATGACCCACCCACCCAAGTCACTATCACGCCCCAACCAATACAGAGAAAAGACAGCTTACTATGGTCAGGGCGTGACAGGGGAGGGTACGGGTGGGAATCTATGATGGATGACGCAGGGTGTCGGGAGCGGCTCCGGTGCGGGACGAAGTACCCACTCCGCTCGCAGATACGTCTTCATCCATGGCGGCTCTGGTGCGGGGATCATCGCCGGAAGCTCCGAACCGTGGGTCGTCGCTGGAGGCACCGGATCATGGATCGTCACCAGAGGCTCCGGACTGAGAACCCCTGCTGAAGGCTCTTTACTGCAGATTGTCGCTGGAGGCTCTGGACCACCGACCGTCGCTGGAGGCTTCGTCGCTGGAGGCACCGGACCGTGGATCATCGCCGGAGGCTCTGAACTGGGAACCCCCGCTGGAGGCTCTGGACTGCAGCTCGTCGCTGAAGACCCTTGACTGCAGCTCGTCGCTGAAGACCCTTGACTGCGGACCGTCACTGGGGGGTCCGGACTGGGGACCGTCGCTGGGGGCTCCGGACTGGGGACCGTCGCTGGGGGCTCCAGACAGTAGACCATCTCAGGAGGTTCCGGACTGTAGACCGTCTTAGGAGATTCTGGACTGTAGACCGTCTCAGGAGTTCCCGGACTGTAGACCGTAGTTGGAGGTTTCGGACTGTGAAACGTTGTTGGAGGTTCCAGACTGGGAAACGTCGTTGGAGGTTCCGGACTGGGAAACGTTGTTGGAGGGTCCAGAATGGGAAACGTCGTTGGAGGGTCCAGAA
Source organism: Oncorhynchus kisutch (assembly GCF_002021735.2). Classification (NCBI taxonomy): domain Eukaryota; kingdom Metazoa; phylum Chordata; class Actinopteri; order Salmoniformes; family Salmonidae; genus Oncorhynchus; species Oncorhynchus kisutch. Next base: position 56,268,393 of record NC_034178.2, on the reverse strand, counting down.
TGGGAAACGTCGTTGGAGGTTCCAGACTGGGAAATGTCACCGGAAGCTCTGGACTGGGAACTGTCGCGGGAAGCTCTGGACTGGGAACTGTCGCCGGAGGCTCTGGACTGGGAACTGTCGCCGGAAGCTCTGGACTGTGGGAGCTCACTGGAGGCCTGATGCGTGGGACCGGTACAGGTGGCACCGGGCTGATGACACGCACCTCAGCACGCCCACTCTACAGAGCTCTCAATGCCAGCATCTCTCTCCGGAATCTTGCGTAGAGCTCCTCACTCGACTCTCTGACTGGCTCTGGTTCATTCCTCGCTTTATATGAATTATGTTGCTACTGTAATCCCACCACAACTAGAAATTGAATCTGTATGTGTGGTTGTCATGCCTTGGCCATAGAGAGGCTTTTTATTCTCTATTTTGGTTAGGCCAGGGTGTGACTAGGGTGGGCGTTCTGTTCTTTTTTCTATGTTTTTGTTCTATGTTTTGTATTTCTGGTTTTGGCCTGGTATGGTTCCCAATCAGAGGCAGCTGTCAATCGTTGTCTCTGATTGAGAACCATACTTAGGCAGCCTGTTTTTCCACTATGGGGGTAGTTATTTTCTGTTCAGTGTGTTTTGCACCTGACTGAGCTGTTTCGGTTGTTTCTTTTGTTCCTTGTTGTATTTAGTGTTCAGTTTATTAAAATAATGATGAACACTTACCACGCTGCATCTTGGTCCTCACCTTCTTCCATCAACGGTCGTTGCAGTGGTGCTCTTAGTGGTCAGAGTTGGGGCTATTTTTACAGCACACTCTTACTGCCCATACCTGTCTTTCCACAGTACCTGACAGACGTCTACTGAGGTGGTCTGTTTGTATATGTAACGGCTTTCCTCTTCCTCTTCTGAGGAGGAGTAGCAAGGATAGGACCAATACGCAGAGTGGTAAGTGTTCATCTTGGTTTTTAATAAGGGCAGGACTGAACAAAACAATAAACGACATCGTGAAAAAACAAAACCGAAACAGTTCCGAGTGGAACAAAACACTGACACGGAAAATAATCACCCACAACTCAAAAGTGAAACCAAGCTACCTAAGTATGGTTCTCAATCAGGGACAACGATTGACAGCTGCCTCTGATTGAGAACCATACCAGGCCCAACACAGAAATCCCAAAACATAGAAAAAGGAACATAGACAACTCATGCCCTGACCATACTATAACAAAGACATAACAAAAGAACTAAGGTCAGAACGTGACAGTATACTAGTTTGAGCATTCTGTGGTCATGTATTTGTATTCAGACAGAAGGTTTTGTGTGAACTTCTCACAAGTAAACACCATACTCCATGTGAATAGTCTTGAAAATATTTGTATTTGTCAACTTAAATAAACCTTTACATATTTACGTAAATGTCTTAAAGCAGGTGCTGGATATTAATAAATAAATGCTGCAAATTATATTGAGACTCTATCACATAATCACATATCTCCCAAAATTAAACAGGATTTATAGCAAGAAAAAAACTAAATTTATCAGTTCAGTAATATGTATTTCAATAAACCCAACACAGACACTTTTTTGAAGGCGCATCCACACTCATGAAACTTTCTTTGCGAACTGTTTTGTAATCCACATATAGGGATAATCTGACAGATAAGGAACACGATCCAAGTGCAAAGTAGTAATTTCAAAGCAACGGAAGGCAGAGACTGTGCTTAGCAGGCTACAGTTTTCTTCTAGAACATTAAAACTGCCACCTTGTCTCTCAGGTATAGCAAGCACACATCTATCGTCCATACAGAATGGAATTATTTTAACATAGAACAGATCATAATTTCATATGGTTTCTCTATGGTGAATTCTTCATAATATCATATTACTTGATTGGTGCGCTCTTACTGTATATATGTGTCACAACAAATCTAAGTTTTAATCTTAAATTTGTCTCTTTTGTCCTTGAAAGTCATGCTGTCATTTCTTCCTGTTGTGGTGTGATGGAGTTTTGGCCTGTCTGGTGACATCACCAGGTGGTAAATTGGTTAAGGGTGTAACGGCGTTCTTCGTTTGTCGAAAGAGAGTCGGACCGAAATGCAGCGTGGTGGTTACTCATGTCTTTAATGAAAATAAGTACGATACATGAAAATAACTATATATAAACAAAACAACAAACGGACCGCGAAAACCTATTGCAGCCTATCTTTTTTTAATTTTTATAAAAAATAATTTATTATCTTCAATACCATTCATTCTTTACAACTCATAATTTTCATACATACTCAAATAATGGTATTTTAATTTAAGTAATTTAACTAAACATAAACCCCAAACAAAACCTCAGGGGAGCATCTTCCCTCCCGTCACCCTACAAAATACCTTTCCCTATCTCTCCGTCCCTAATCTATCCCCTTACAAATCTAAATGACACCCAGCCCTAAACCCCCCTTCCACCTCTCCCGAGCAGCATGCTGCCCCCACTTCCTCTCCTCCCTCTTCATCCTCCCCCTCAAATCTCCTTCCACCCTCCTCACTATCCCTTCCACCCCCCAATCTCTCCCTGTCTTCACCATGTTCTGCCTGGCTTCCCACAGCCCCCGTTTAAAGAGACTCATGAGAAGCCAGAGCAGAAACCTGTCCCTATCCGTCCCTCTCGCTCTCCCTACACCTCTCTCTAACCTGGCCCACGTCAATACAAAATCCCCCCTTACCAAACCTAACAACACCCGTGCCCTAGACCATACTACTCCGGCAAAGGCACAGTCCCAAAAGACATGGCGCACAGTCTCCTCCCTGCCACAAGAGGATCTTGGACAGGTGGGGGATTGCACCAAACTATACCGGTACATGATGGAACGTACCGGCAAGCACCTATGGAGGCTCAACCAATTCAGGTCCTTGAGCCTGTTGTCCAGACCCCGCGCCTGCACTCCCTCCCAGACCACTTCCGAGATGCCCACTACAGGCACCGGACTCCCTGCCTTTCTGGCCTCCTCGTACAGGTGCCTGTGATCTAAACCTACTCGGGCAACTTCAACCTCAGGGTGCGCACGCAGCCACTTGGCCGCATGACCAAAATGCCACGGCAGCTGTTCTGCCCGAGGACCCGTGTTAGACCACACCATTACGCTTCTCGCCTGATACGAGAAGAACACCCGCAGGAGTTAACCGGATGGGTGTATCACTGGATGAGCAAGCTCCGTTAACAAGAAAGAAACAAAAATTGTGTCCAGCTTGAGGGGGAAATGTGGTACCCCCCTACCTCCCTCCCCGATGGGACAGATCATGCGTGCCCTGGCGACCCACTCGCACCTGCCACTCCACATGAACTGAAACACAAGCCTCACTAGAGGCCTCCTCAGACAAGCCGGCAATGGGTAGATGTACGCCAAATACAAAAGAGACGGCAACACATCCACCTTTAGGACCAGGACTTTGCCCATAAAAGACAAATACCTAGCCTTCCACATTGCTAGCTTCCTCTGTACCACTGCGATACGCATGTTCCAGTTCAGCGTCGCTGATCCGGAGGTCTCAAAATGGACCCCGAGAATCCTCACGGCCCCCTCACAGAGAGATAACCCCCCGGGCACATCCGTTCTACCGCGCCATCTACCGAAAAACTTGACGGAAGACTTTGCATGGTTCAGAACCGCTCCCGACGCTCGGGTGAAATCCCCAAAGATGGCAAGGGACCTTGTCAGGCACGAGTCCTTGCACAGCAGCAAGGAAGTGTCGTCGGTGTACCACTTCCAGGGATCAGCAAGCCTTCCACCCCTGTGTCTGCCCTAATGGCAGCCCCCAGAGGCTCCATGTACAGAACGAAGAGGAGAACCGAGAGTGGGCACCCCTGCCTGACCCCAGACGAGAGGTCAAAAACGTCACCCAAGTGAATATTTACACTAACTCGGCACCCCGCTCCGACATATAATGTACGAATCCATCCTATGAACTTCTCCCCAAATCCTAATCGACCTAACACTCTGAATAAAAAGGATCTATTCACGCGATCAAAGGCTTTCGCCTGATCTAGCGCTGCTACCATTAAAGGCAGTCCTCTATCTTCAACCCAAGCGATGGAGTCCCTGATTAACTGTAGGTTCCATCTAATAGAGCGGCCCTCTACCCCGCACGTCTGATCCTCATGAACGACGTAGGGAAGGGCTGTGCGCAACCGGTCTGCTAAAACCTTTGCAAGTAGCTTGTAATCTACGCACAGCATGGTCAATGGCCGCCAGTTGCCAAGGTCTGTTACTTCCCCCTTCTTATATAAAAGTTACAGCACACCAACAGCCATTGATCCCCCCGGGACCCCCGTCTCAAGGATGGCCTTCAAGACTTCGAGGACCACTGGTCCAAGTATACCCCAAAACTTGAGATAAAACTCAGCCGGCAGCCCATCCATCCCAGGCACCTTCCCTTTTCCCATCCTCCTAAGAGCGCTCTCAACCTCTTCTAGTGAAATCTGGGCCTCCATCACTTCTCTAATGTCCTCCGGAAACCGCCTGGACAAGTGTTCTAAAAACACATTTCCCTGCTCTACATCTATTTCCCTTTCCTTAAATAAACCTTGGAAATGATCAGTTGTCACCCTGACCATATCCTCTGGTTCTCTAACTATACTACCATTTTCTTCCCTAATGCCATGCATTACCTTCCTACTCTGTCTGGCCCTAACCGACTTAAAGAACATAGCGGAACAAGTCTCATTGTGTTCTAGAAAGCCACTATGCGCACGCTCCAGGAAAGCTCGAGCCTTCCGCTCCTGCAACTCCCTGAGCTGCGCCTTTAGGGTAGCGGATCTCTCCCAGTCAAACGACCCGCCGAGGTTGCCTGCCTCGTACTCGAGTTCAATTAACCTTTGGATACGATCCACCTCCCTCCTCTCCTCCCTTTTTTTCCTCTTGCAATACCCTATTATAAAAGCCCTAATCCTCACCTTAACTAATTCCCACCACTCTAACACCCCCTCGCACATGGACCGGAGGCCTTCAAGCCTCCAAAAGAAATCATAAAACCCGTCAACAAAAGCCTGCTCCTCCAGCACATCCCGATCTAACTTCCAGTACCCCCTACCAAAGAGGCAGACTGGCGACCCCACCTGCAGGAGCACCCCGTCGTGATCCGAAAAGAAAACAGGCAACAGCCGCCCAGACAACTTACCCAAAGACCTGGGTACAAAAATATAGTCGAGCCTCCGCTCAACCCCTCTGGAGTTGCGCCATGTAGGACCGGCCATTTTCGGAGTAGTGTGCAGACCACCATCAACCAGACCATGGCAAGCCATTAGCCTGGTAATGGCGCCTGCACTGCTATCCCCCCCTATTCCTAAATCTGTATTAAAATCCCCCCCTATCACTAATTTCCTATTTGTGACACACAGGGGCGTCGGACAGTCCACCATCTCCCTCCTGTCTGCCACCACCTGTGGCCCATACACCACCACTAATCTAAATTTACAATCCCTTATCGTGACATCCACCCCTATAACCCTCCCCTGCATTACCACAAAAGAATCCTCCACTTTTACCTCCCTGTGCCCACACAAAATCCCTACCCCCGATGAGTGCACCCCCCCAATACCCCAAACCGACTCCCCCTTGTCCCACTCCCTCTTAAACCTACTAACATCCCCTCCATCCCTCAGGTGAACCTCCTGTAAAAAACAAAAATCAAACCCCACACCCTCCAAATAACTAAAAACCGCCCTCCTCTTAACAAAATCCCTTAAACCCCATACATTTAAAGTAACAAAAGTAAAAGAATCAAATAAAAACATGTAATACACTCAAATTCTAAACCCAGACAGAAAAAAAATCAAAAACAGGAGACTCACCCGATGCTCCCCTGCTCCATATCTACCGGTGAGAACACCATCCGTACTCCCGACATCCCCCCCTCTTCCTCCATCTCACCAACCCAGGATGCAGGAATAGTGTTTGGCTCCGGGGTGCCCTGCACCCTGGGTCTACCCCCACAACCCTCCCCCTCCCCAGTGCTGCAGCTGGATTGGAAAAAAATTGGGGAGGCTGAGTCCCCAAACAAAAAACTCCCCACCTCCTCCTGTACCCAGTCCTGAGTCTTGTTAGGTGTGTCCCCACCCAACAGAAGTTGAGGGCCTGGGGAAACCAGCAGCAACCCAGAGGTTTCTCCCACCCCCATCACTCTCTTGGCCATCCCCTCACTCTCACTGTCTGCCAATCGCACCCTCCTCTTCATTCTCTTCTTTGGTGATGGCGGCAGTGGAGAGATACCACCCTCCCCCCCCACCAGCTCCTCCACCATACACCTTATCTCTTCCACCAGGGCACTTTCCCCCCAGTCCACTTGCTCTTCCACCGTCTCCTTCTCCAACACTCCTCCCTTGCTTTCTTCTCTCTCATGCTCCTCCACTCGGTTGCCTTCTTCCGCCGCTTTTCCTGGTTCTCCTACTCCCGTGCCTTCCGTTTCCTTCTCTCTTCCATCCGCCGCTTCTTGCTCCTCCTCCTTCCTTGCGGCCTTCCCCTCTGGACCTGTACTCTGGTCATGAGGCTTGCTTCCTTCCCCTCCTCTTCATCCCCCATCCCCCGCTTCTGCTCCCCCCCCTGCCGCAGACGCATATGACCTCTGACGAGCCGGGCACCCCCGCCACAGGTGTGCTGACGAGCCACACCCGTGGCACGCCTTAGGCTTGTCACAATCCTTCGCCTCGTGTTCCTCAGATCCACAAAATCTGCATTTTCTTGTGCTGCACGAGGCGAATATGTGGCCGTAGGCCATACAGCGCCTGCAAAACGGGGGCTGACGTGCATAAAACAACGTCCCCCTGTCAGCCCCTAGGGAGAACATAGCAGGAGGATGGAGGTAGCCACCATGTCCCTTTGGGTCCTCTCTGAGGAGGGCCTGGAAGCCTCTCCTCCCATTCCAAAACCCAAGGGAGTCTTTGAGGTGCCTTGCTGAGGAGACGTTATCCATGTATCTCCCCAGAAAGGCCCTCACCTCTTCATCCTTAACGTATGGGTTGTAAATGTTGACAGTTACAACCCTAAAGTTATTCTTCGCCAGGCTTGTTATTTCATAGTGTCTCATCGGCCTCTCGCCTCCCACTGCTCTTGCCCTTCTCAGGATATCATCGTGTTTCTCCTCTGTATATAGTGCCACGTCGTATGCTCCCTCCAACGAGTTGCCTTGGAAACAAAACACGTCCTTCACCGTCAGCTTTAGAATCCCCATCAATATTATCCTTCCAAAAGTTTCCCGTCCTAAAGGCTCCAACTCCTTTTCCTTCCAAGCAAAACGAATCGTGTTGGCCAGCCCAATCCCAGGGACCGACCGTGTTGATGTATTTAGCACCATCTCCGCAAGGAGAATGGCGCTCGTTCTCTTCTCTTCCAAAACAATGAAAAAAGAAAATCCAAAGTGACTGAGCCTATTCTGGTGAAACTACACAGAGACAGGAACAATCACCCACGAAATACAAAGTGAAACTCAGGCTACCTAAATACGGTTCCCAATCCGAGACAACGAGAATCACCTGACTCTGATCGAGAACCGCCTCAGGCAGCCAAGCCTACACTAGACACACCCCTAATCAACCACAGTCCCAATGCCTACAAAAACCCCAACAAGACAAACAATAACCCCATGTCACACCCTGGCCCAAACAAACAACCAAAGAAAACACAAAATACCAAGACCAAGGCGTGACAAAGGGCTTGTAAGTAAGCATTACTTGTTGTATTCGGCGCATGTGACAAATAACGTTTTATTTTGATTCGCTAGAACATCGCTCAGAGACGCACACAAATAATATAGCATTCAAAATGGGTGAATCTTTCCTTTGAATTATTATCCAGAGATTTTTTTAAAACTGCATTGGACCTTTAAGCCTTGTTCCAGATGGTGGCTTTTAATTAGAGGAACACAAAACAAATGGCAGTATGTACAGCCATTAAACAGGACACACATCTTCTGTTTTATAACTCATCACTGAAGGCAATAATATGTGGTGTTTGAGGGAGGAGGTCCACTGTGATTTTGAGGTGGTGGGGTGTTGTTATTTCAGAGTGGATAATGAAGATTATGAGGAAGATATAGGAGTGTAGGTTTAGTGTCATACTGAGTGGATAGGAAGGTGGACAGGTCACTGTTTGTGTTTTGAGCTCAACTGAGCTTCACACAGAGATTGCAAGACAGGGTAAAACATATTTCTCCTTTAGTTTGAACTTCAAAAAAGTTATTGTTCGTCTTGTGCCTTCCTCCCTCCTCACACCTTCTCCTCCCTGAATCTGTTATTTTTAAACAGGATGTATTTGCCAGCCACGGTGCGGCACATTAATTAGTGCAGCAGAATGGTGTTTAGAAGTGAAGAGAATGTGAGAGGATGGGAAGGTCGGATGACATCAGATTCAAATCAAATCAAAATAAAATGAAACGTTGTTTGTCTGATGCTTCATAAACAACAGCTGTAGACTAACAGTGAAATGCTTACTTATTGGGGACCTTCCCAACAATGCAGAGAGAAAGAAAATAGAGAAATAATAGAAAAGTTAAACACGTAATAATACAAGTAATAATTAATACACAATGAGTAACACTAATTTGGCTATATACATGGGATACCAGTACTGAGTTGATGTGCAGGGGTATGAGGTATTTGAGGTAGATATGTACAGATAACTAGGAATTAAGTTACAGATTAAAAAAAACAGTAGCAGCAGAGTATGTGATTAGAGAAAAAAGTGTGTGCAAAAAAGGTCAATGTAGCCTCTCGTCACTGGGCAGCTCGTGGCTGGGTTTCCCTTTACAATCCATGATAGTTTGCAAGCCCTGTCACATCCGACGAGTGTCAGAGCCGGTGTAGTAAGATTCAATGTTAGTCCTGTATTGACGCTTTGCCTGTTTGATGGTTCGTCACAGGGCGTCCTGCTCCTTGAAAGTGGCAGCTCCAGCCTTTAGCTCAGTGCGGATGTTGCCTGTAATCCATGGCTTCTGGTTGAAATATGTACATACGGTCACTGTGGGGAAGATGTCATCAATGCACTTATTAATGAATCCCCAGAACATATTCCAGTCTGCGCTAGCGAAACAGTCCTGTAGTTTAGCATCTGCTTCATCAGACCATGACCATTTTGAGCGCACCACTGGTACTTCCTGTTTGAGTTTTTGCTTCTAAGCAGGAATCAGGGGGACAGAGTTATGGTCAGATTTGACAAATGGAGGGAGAGGTTTGTATGTGTTTTTCTGTGTGTGGAGTAAAAGTGATGTAGAGTTTTTTTTTTTTTATGCTGGTAGACATAAAGTAGAAACAGATTTCAGTTTTCCTGCATTACAATCACCAGCCACTAGGAGCGCTGCCTCTGGATGAGCCTTTTCTTGTTTGCTTATGGCCATATACAGTTGAGTGCGGTCTTAGTGCCAGCATCGGTTTGTGGAGGTAAAATAGAAAAAACAGCTTGATGTATGTTGTCCATATCCTTGTTCAGCCACGACTCTGTGAAATATAACATTTTACAGTTCTTCAGTGTTATATTCTCCTACATTCCTTACACATTTCCACAAACTTCAAAGTGTTTCCATTCAAATGGTACCATGAATATGCATATCCTTGCTTCAGGGCCTGAGTTACAGGCAGCTAGATTTTACAGGCAGTTAGATTAGTAATTTTAGGCAAAAATTGAAAAAAGGGGCAGATCCTTAACTAGGCAAGTCAGTTAAGAACAAATTCTTAAGGGAACAGTGGGTTAACTGCCTTGTTCAGGGGCAGAACAACTGATTTTTACCTAGTCAGCTCAGGGATTCAATCTAGCAACCTTTCGGTTACAGGCTCAATGCTCTAACCACTAGGCTTCCTACCACCCCGTAATAATGCCAGCCAATCGATATCCATGTCCACACACACAAACACACACACTCACACACAATTTTATCTCTCCAGTCTCCCAGAGAAGTTGTTTTATTTTCTTTCCCTTTCTCACAAGGCGACATGGAATGAATTGTCTTATATTTGTTCAGAACCTGTGGGTGTTCCACACTGCATTGTACATGTAATTACAGTGCCTTCAGAAAGTATTCATACCCCTTGAGTTATTCCACATTTTGTTGGGTTACAGCCTGAATTCAAAATTGATTAAATATATATTTTTATCACCCATCTACACACATTCTCTTTTACATTTTTGCTAATTTATTGAAAATGAAATACATAAATATCTAATTTAAATAAGTATTCGCACCCTTGAGTCAGTACATGTTAGAATCACCTTTGGTAGAGATTACAGCTGTGTCTTTCTGGGTAAATCTCTACGAGCTTTGCACACCTAGATTGTACAATATTTGCGCATTATTCCTTTCAAAATCCTTCAAGCTACCCATAACATTATGAAGCCACCACTATGTTTGAAGATATGAAGAGTGATACTCAGGATTGGATTGGATTTGCCCCAAACATAACACTTGTATCCAGGACAAAAAGATAATTGCTTTGCCACATTTTTTGCAGTATTACTTTAGTGCCTTGTTGCAAACAGGATGCATGTTTTGGAATGTGTTTATGTTGTACAGGCTTTCTTCTTTTCACTCTGTCAATTAGGTTAGTATTGTGGAGTAACTACAATGTTGTTGATCCATCCTCAGTTTTCTCCTATCACACCTATTACACTCTGTAACTGTTTTAAAGTCACCACTGTGAAATCCCTGCGTGGTTTCCTTCCTCCCTGGCAACTGCGATAGGAAGGACACCTGTATCTTTGTAGTGGCTGGGTGTTATGATACACCATCCAAAGTGTAATGAATAACTTCACCATGCTCTGCTTTTAAAAATATTTTTTTTACTGATCTACCAACAGGTGCCCTTCTTTGAGAGACATTGGAAAACCTCCCTGGTATTTGTGGTTGAATCTGTGTTTGAAATTCACTGCTCGACTGAGGGACCTTACAGATAATTGTATGTGTGGGGTACAGAGATGAGGTAGTCATTCAAAAATCATGATACACACTATTATTGCACACAGAGTGAGTCCATTCAATTTATTATGTGGCAAGTGTGGTAATGTGGTAAGCACATTTTGATTCCTGAGCTTATTTAGGCTTGCCATAACAAAGGGGTTGAATACTTATGGAGGGAAGACATTTCAGCTTTTCATTTTTAATTGATTTGTATACATTTTGAAAAAATATAATTCCACATTGACACTATGGGATATTATGTGTATGCCAGTGACAAAACATCTCACTTTAATCAAATTTGTAGTCATGCTGTAACTCAACAAAATGTGAAAAAAGTCCAGGGTAGTGAATACTTTCTAAAGGCACTGTGTATTCATAAATATGCATGACCTGTTATATCTTCTGGTATCAGCTATGATGATATGAAAAAGAGTCATTTCTGACGTTTTTTTAATTGGTCCCGCTTTGCAGGAGACTACGGAGAGAACCAGAATTACACAGGCATGTGTTGTGTAGCTGTGTGTGTGTGTGTGTGTGAGTAGGTGTGTTTATCAAGGTGGTTTTTGAGGTCACTCACTCAGAGCCTTGCATTGTTGTTGGTGTGGAGGATGGAGGAAGTGTTAGAGGTAATTAACATGTGGTGGATTTGTCTGTGGATGTCTTCCTGGTAAAGAGCAATGTCCGCAGATCAGGTAATCTCACAGTCTGCATCTGAAATGGCACCCTATTCGCTATATAATGCACTACTTTTCCTATTCACTATATATTGCCCATGGGGCTCTGGTCAAAAGTATAATCCCATCCACCTGACAGGTGTGGCATATCAAGAAGCTAATTAAACAGCAGTACACAGGTGCACCTTGTGCTGGGTACAATAAAAGGCCAAATTAAAATGGGCAGTTTTGTCACATAACACAATACCACAGATGTCTCAAGTTTAGAGGGAGCATGCAATTGGCATGCTGACTGTAGTGCCTTCGGGAAGTATTCAGACCCCTAACTCTTTCCACATGTTACATTACAGCTTTATTTCTCGTGACACTATTCCTATTTTGCCAATCAGCCTGGGCCCATTTTACCACACGAAGCCCTGCGTATCCATCACGACTGGACTACCGACGTAATTTGCCCTAGGGTCTTTTTTCCAACAGGCCCCTTCGTTGTGACATCCCCTGAATGCCCATCTGCTAGCCTGCTATCCGCGGCCCGCTAGCTGTCTAGAGCATACTGGACTGTTAGCTGAATAGATCCATTTGCCAATTGGACTGGACCCCTCTGTTACAGAGTCCTATTAATCCATCACGACTGGTCTATCGACGGAACCGCAGGAGGAGGCTAAAACAGACTTTCCTCCGTCGCGACGTCCCTCGGCCTGCTAGCTGTCTGAATCGCCGTGTCTCCAGCCAGCCCAACCATTCCCAAGCATGCCAGCCCAACCTCTCCCTAATGTCAATATGCCTTGTCCATTACTGTTCTGGTTAGTGATTATTGTTTTATTTCACTGTAGAGCCTCTAGTCCTGCTCAATATGCCTTAGCCAACCATTTAGTTCCACCTCCCAAATATGAGATGACATCACCTGGTTTAAATGTTTCTAGAGACAATATCTCTCTCGTCATCACTCAATGCCTAGGTTTACCTCCAATGTACTCACATCCTACCATACCTTTGTCTGTACATTATGCCTTGAATCTATTCTATCGTGCCCAGAAACGTACTAGACGACCAGTTCTTATAGCCTTTAGCCGTACCCTTATCCTACTCCTCCTCTGTTCCTCTGGTGATGTAGAGGTTAATCCAGGACCTGCAGTGCCTAGCTCCACTCCTATTCCCCAGGTGCTCTCATTTGTTGACTTCTGTAACCGTAAAAGCCTTGGTTTCATGCATGTTAACATAAGAAGCCTCCTCCCTAAGTTTCACTGCTTTAGCACACTCTGCCAACCCGGATGTCTTAGCCGTGTCTGAATCCTTGCTTAGGAAGACTACCTAAAACCCTGAAATTTCCATCCCTATCTATATCATTTTCCGCCAAGAAAGAACTGCCAAAGGGGCAGAGTTGCAATCTACTGCAGAGATAGCCTGCAGCTTTCTGTCTTACTATCCAGGTCTGTACCCAAACATTTCGAGCTTCTACTTTTAAAAATCCACCTTTCCAGAAACAAGTCTCTCATCGTTGCCGCTTGCTATAGACCACCCTCTGCCCCCAGCTGTGCCCTGGACACCATATGTGAATTGATTGCCCCCCATCTATCTTCAGAGCTCGTGCTGCTAGGTGACCTAAACTGGGACATGCTTAACACCCTGGCCATCCTACAATCTAAGCTTGAACCCTCAATCTCACACACATTATCAATGAACCTACCAGGCACAACCCCAAATCCGAAAACACAGGCAGCCTCATTGATATCATCCTAACCAACCTGCCCTCCAAATTCACCTCTGCTGTTTTCAACTAAGATCTGAGCGATCACTGTCTCATTGCCTGCATCCGTAATGGGTCTGCGGTCAAATGGCCACCCCTCATCACTGTCAAACGCTCCCTAAAACACTTCAGCGAGCAGGCCTTTCTAATCGACCTGGCCGGGGTATCCTGGAATGATATTGACTTCATCCTGTCAGTAGAGGATGCCAGTTTTTTTTTTAAGTGCCTTCCTCACCATCTTAAATAAGCATGCTCCATTCAACAAATTTAGAACCAGGAACAGATATAGCCCTTGGTTCACTCCAGACCTGACTGCCCTTGACCAGCACAAAAACATCCTGTGGCGTTCTGCATTAGGATTGAAGAGTCCCTGTGATATGCAACTTTTCAGGGAAGTTAGGAACCAATATACACAGGCAGTTAGGAAGCAAAGGCTAGCTTTTTCAAACAGAAATTTGCATCCTGTAGCACAAACTCAAAAAAGTTCCGGGACCACTGTAAAGTCCATGGAGAATAAGAGCACCTCCTCCCAGCTGCCCACTGCACTGAGGCTAGGAAACATTGTCACCACCAATAAATCCACTGTAGCTGAGAATTTTAATAAGTATTTTTCTACGGCTGGCCATGCTTTCCACCTGGCTACCCCTACCCCGATCAACTACCCAGCACCCCCACTGCAACTCGCGCAAGCCTCCCCCATTTCTCCTTCACCCAAATCCAGATAGCTGATGTTCTGAAAGAGCTGCAAAATCTGGACCTCTACAAATCAGCCAGGCTAGACAATCTGGAACCTCTCTTTCTAAAATTATTTGCCAAAATTGTTGCAACCCCTATTACTAGCCTGTTCAACCTCTCTTTCGTGTTGTCTGAGATTCCCAAAGATTGGAAAGCTGCTGCGGTCATCCCCCTCTTCCAACGGGGAGACACTCTAGACCCAAACTGTTACAGACCTATATCTATCCTACCCTGCCTTTCTAAGGTCTTCGAAAGCCAAGTTAACAAACAGATCACCGACCATTTCGAATCCCACCGTACCTTCTCTTTGTGCAATCTAGTTTCAGAGCTGGTCAAAGGTGCACCTCAGCCATGCTCATGGTCCTAAACGATATCATAACCGTCATCCATAACAGACATTACTGTGCAGCCGCATTCATCAACCTGGCCAAGGCTTTCGACTCTTTCAATCACCACATTGTTATCAGCAGACGCAGCCTTGGTTTCTCACCAACTACTCAGTGTGTCAAATTGGAGGGCCTGTTGTCTGGACCTCTGGCAGTCTCTATGGGGGTGTCACAGGGTTCAATTCTCAGGCCGACTCTCTTCTCTGTATACATCAATGATGTCGCTCTTGCTGCTGGTGATTCTCTGATCCACCTCTATACAGGCGACACAATTCTGTATACTTCTGGCCCTTCTTTGGACACTGTGTTAACTAACCTCCAGACAAGCTTCAATGCCATACTACTCTCGTTCCGTTGCCTCCAAGGCAACATTAAAATGTGCAGTTTTGTCACACAACACAATGCCACAGATGGCTCAAGTTTAGAGGGAGCATGCAATTGGCATGCTGACTGCAGGAATGTCCACCAGAGCTGTTGACAGAATGTTAATTTCTCCACCATAAGCCACCTCCAATGTCGTTTTAGCGAATTTGCCAGTACATCCAACAGCAGGCCACTCTGTCCTAGGACCTCCACATCCGGCTTATTCACCTGCGGGATTGTCAGAGGAAGGAGCAGGGAGGTTCGGAGGTTGTGTTTCCGTCTGTAATAAAGCCCTTTTGTGTGGAAAAACTCATTCTGATTGGCTGGGCCTGGCTCCCCAGATTAGCGCCATAGATTAGGGCCTAATGAATTAATTTGAATTGACTGATTTCCTTATATGAACTATATAAGCAAAGTCTTTGAAAATCTTTGAAAATGTTACATGTTGAGTTTTTATTTTTGTTCAGTATATTTTCCCCAGTCTTGATCCAATGCTGAGGTTGTGAGGTGTTGTTATTTCAATGTTGAGCGCTCTACTGATTTCTTCAGCACACGTCTACTTTTCATTGACACACAGATCGATAAGGTTTCATCAATAGACAGCCAGACATCATGCAGCCTCTCTCGGTCAATACTGACTGACTGGAATTTTTCACTCCTGTAGTGTGTATGATATATACTGGCATGGTTTTGATTATGATGAACCAGGCAAAGCTAAGCACCATTGCCTTGGACAGTGGATACACAGATCTTAATGGCCATAGCGACTGCCAAAGAGAACAAGATTGAGATATTTTTTTAAGTAACAATTTACATAATCTGATTGTCATATCTGACATTGACTGACAGTGCATTAACAGTATAATTACATTCAGTTACAATGACTCTCTGCATTTGATACGATCATGCACATGCTTGTATGGTCCCATGATAGAAGTCTGGATGGATGGATTGAGAGTGTGTGTATGTGTGCGTGTGTGCATGCGTGCGTACGTTCCAATGGTAGAAGGTTGGATGGAGAGGAGAGGCCAAAAGACAGGCTGGAGTTGCTCTCTTCTACATTTCATCTATAGTGGATCTGCAGCTTAGCCCCCTTCCCTGTCATCCCATCTTCATGATTGGCATGGCCCTCTGGGATGTACAGATGGGCTTTCCATGTTGAAAAAATCATGACATACGTGTAGATGAGTAAGAGCTGCCACTCGCCCGCACCCAGGCTGTCTCATGTACATACGTCCTCTATCTCAGCCCCTTCTCTGCTCCTATCTCCTCTGAAGAGGTGACTTCTCATCAAACCGTCTCTCGTGGATGTATGAATGGATGTATGAATGGATGTATAGTTGGATGTATGGATGGATGTATTGATGGATATATAGGTTGATGTATGGATGGATGTATAGTTTGATGAATAGATGAATGTATATATGGATGTATAGATGGATGTATATATAGATGTATTGATGTATGTATAGTTTGATGTATGGATGGATGTATAGTTTGATGTATGGATGGATGTATAGATGGATGTATAGTTTGATGAATGGATGGATGTATATATGGATGTATAGATGGATGTATAGATTGATGAATGGATGGATGCATATATGGATGTATTGATGGATGTATAGATTGATGTATATATGGATGTATTGATGGATATATAGATGGATGTATAGTTTGATGTATGGATGGATGTATAGTTTGATTTATAGATGGACATATAGATGGGAGTATATATGGATGCATTGATGGATGTATATCAAATCAAATCAAATCAAATTTATTTATATAGCCCTTCGTACATCAGCTGATATCTCAAAGTGCTGTACAGAAACCCAGCCTAAAACCCCAAACAGCAAGCAATGCAGGTGTAGAAGCACGGTGGCTAGGAAAAACTCCCTAGAAAGGCCAATACCTAGGAAGAAACCTAGAGAGGAACCAGGCTATGTGGGGTGGCCAGTCCTCTTCTGGCTGTGCCGGGTGGAGATTATAACAGAACATGGTCAAGATGTTCAATGTTCATAAATGACCAGCATGGTCGAATAATAATAAGGCAGAACAGTTGAAACTAGAGCAGCAGCACAGTCAGGTGGAAGTTGAAACTGGAGCAGCAGCATGGCCAGGTAGACTGGGGACAGCAAGGAGTCATCATGTCAGGTAGTCCTGGGGCATGGTCCTAGGGCTCAGGTCAGTTGAAACTGGAACAGCAGCATGGCCAGGTGGACTGGGGACAGCAAGGAGTCATCATGTCAGGTAGTCCTGGGGCATGGTCCTAGGGCTCAGGTCCTCCGAGAGAGAGAAAGAAAGAGAGAAGGAGAGAATTAGAGAACGCACACTTAGATTCACACAGGACACCGAATAGGACAGGAGAAGTACTCCAGATATAACAAACTGACCCCAGCCCCCCGACACATAAACTACTGCAGCATAAATACTGGAGGCTGAGACAGGAGGGGTCAGGAGACACTGTGGCCCCATCCGAGGACACCCCCGGACAGGGCCAAACAGGAAGGATATAACCCCACCCACTTTGCCAAAGCACAGCCCCCACACCACTAGAGGGATATCTCTAGATGGATGTATTGATGGATGTATAGATGGATGTATAGATGGGTGTATATATGGATGTATAGATGGATGTATAGATGGATGTATTGATGGATGTATAGATGGATGTATAGATGGGTGTATATATGGATGTATAGATGGATGTTGGATGTATATATGGATGTATAGATGGATGTATTGATGGATTTATAGATGGGAGTATATATGGATGCATTGATGGATGTATAGATGGGTGTATATATGGTTGTATAGATGGATGTATAGATGAATGTATAGTTGGATGTATAGATGGGTGTATATATGGATGTATAGATGGATGTTGGATGTATATATGGATGTATATATAGATGTATTGATTCATGTATAGATGGGAGTATATATGGATGCATTGATGGATGTATAGATGGGTGTATAGATGGATGTATAGATGGGTGTATAGTTGGATGTATAGATGGGTGTATATATGGATGTATTGATGGATGTATAGATGGATGTGTAGATGCATCCTGTCCATTGGGATACAGAACCCTTAACTGGAACTGTAGTCTTCTTTGTATATGGAATCATGCCTGTACCTATAATCTCTCATGGACAGAGCCACGTAAACATACAGTGGGGCAAAAAAGTGTTTAGTCAGCCACCAATTGTGCAAGTTCTCCCACTTAAAAAGATGAGAGAGGCCTGTAATTTGCATCATGGGTACACTTCAACTATGACAGACAAAATGAGGAAAGAAATCCAGAAAATCACATTGTAGGATTTTTTATGAATTTATTTGCAAATTATGGTGGAAAATAAGTATTTGGTCAATAACAAAAGTTTATCTCAATACTTTGTTATATACCCTTTGTTGGCAATGACAGAGGTCAAACATTTTCTGTAAGTCTTCACAAGGTTTTCACACACTTGCTGGTATTTTGGCCCATTCCTCCATGCAGATCTCCTCTAGAGCAGTGATGTTTTCGGGCTGTTGCTGGGCAACACGGACATTCAACTTCCTCCAAAGATTTTCTATGGGGTTGAGATCTGGAGACTGGCTAGGCCACTCCAGGACCTTGAAATGCTTCTTACGAAGCCACTCCTTCGTTGCCCGGGCGGTGTGTTTGGGATCATTGTCATGCTGAAAGACCCAGCCACGTTTCATCTTCAATGCCCTTGCTGATGGAAGGAGGTAGTCACTCAAAATCTCACGATACATGGCCCCATTCATTCTTTTCTTTACACAGATCAGTCGTCCTGGTCCCTTTGCAGAAAAACAGCCCCAAAGCATGATGTTTCCACCCCCATGCT
This sequence comes from Oncorhynchus kisutch, assembly GCF_002021735.2. Lineage (NCBI taxonomy): Eukaryota > Metazoa > Chordata > Actinopteri > Salmoniformes > Salmonidae > Oncorhynchus > Oncorhynchus kisutch. The sequence continues at coordinate 56,249,732 of NC_034178.2, read as the reverse complement.
TCACAGTAGATATGGTGTTCTTTGGATGCAACTCAGCATTCTTTGTCCTCCAAACACGACGAGTTGAGTTTTTACCAAAAAGTTATATTTTGGTTTCATCTGACCATATGACATTCTCCCAATCTTCTTCTGGATCATCCAAATGCTCTCTAGCAAACTTCAGACGGGCCTGGACATGTACTGGCTTAAGCAGGGGGACACGTCTGGCACTGCAGGATTTGAGTCCCTGGCGGCGTAGTGTGTTACTGATGGTAGGCTTTGTTACTTTGGTCCCAGCTCTCTGCAGGTCATTCACTAGGTCCCCCCGTGTGGTTCTGGGATTTTTGCTCACCGTTCTTGTGATCATTTTGACCCCACGGGGTGAGATCTTGCGTGGAGCCCCAGATCGAGGGAGATTATCAATGGTCTTGTATGTCCATTTCCTAATAATTGCTCCCACAGTTGATTTCTTCAAACCAAGCTGCTTACCTATTGCAGATTCAGTCTTCCCAGCCTGGTGCAGGTCTACAATTTTGTTTCTGGTGTCCTTTGACAGCTCTTTGGTCTTGGCCATAGTGGAGTTTAGAGTGTGACTGTTTGAGGTTGTGGACAGGTGTCTTTTATACTGATAACAAGTTCAAACAGGTGCCATTAATACAGGTAACGAGTGGAGGACAGAGGAGCCTCTTAAAGAAGAAGTTACAGGTCTGTGAGAGCCAGAAATCTTGCTTGTTTGTAGGTGACCCCCCAAAAAATTGGCTAATTAATTAATAAAAAATCCTACAATGTGATCTTCTGGATTTTTTTCCTCATTTTGTCTGTCATAGTTGAAGTGTACCTATGATGAAAATTACAGGCCTCTCTCATCTTTTTAAGTCGGAGAACTTGCACAATTGGTGGCTGACTAAGTACTTTTTTGCCCCACTGTAACTGGTACCATAGTATCTGTTGGGAAGGAATGGGATGTGTGGGATAACGAGCAGCAGTAGTTCCGTTTTTTAAATGTTATGCGTTGTTTGAACAAATCATAATTTTGCAGGTGTTCGCATCTTTCGAATTTCGGAAGAGGAGGGGACAACTCCACATTCCAGTTCCGCTCCTCATTCTAGCATCTTTTCATCTCTTCTCTTAACAGGTTTGGACACAGAACTTAATCGAGGAGCTGACCAATTACGTGAGACTGTATTGTACCTATAACTGGAACTCTTAGCTCTCAAACAGTCTCTGGAGCATTATGTCTATGTAGTCTCATGTATGTATAGGGATGCAATGTAAAACTCAAACTCTCAACCCTTAAAGGACTGCAATGTCAGTGATGGATTTAGAAGCTGCAGTCTCTCATTCTATCAGTTATGCTTAAAAGCTCTCAACCCTTAAAGGACTGCAATGTCAGTGATGGATTTAGAAGCTGCAGTCTCTCATTCTATCAGTTATGCTTAAAAGCTCTCAACCCTTAAAGGACTGCAATGTCAGTGATGGATTTAGAAGCTGCAGTCTCTCATTCTATCAGTTATGCTTAAAAGCTCTCAACCCTTAAAGGACTGCAATGTCAGTGATGGATTTAGAAGCTGCAGTCTCTCATTCTATCAGTTATGCTTAAAAGCTCTCAACCCTTAAAGGACTGCAATGTCAGTGATGGATTTAGAAGCTGCAGTCTCTCATTCTATCAGTTAAGCTTAAAAGCTCTCAACCCTTAAAGGACTGCAATGTCAGTGATGGATTTAGAAGCTGCAGTCTCTCATTCTATCAGTTATGCTTAAAAGCTCTCAACCCTTAAAGGACTGCAATGTCAGTGATGGATTTAGAAGCTGCAGTCTCTCATTCTATCAGTTATGCTTAAAAGCTCTCAACCCTTAAAGGACTGCAATGTCAGTGATGGATTTAGAAGCTGCAGTCTCTCATTCTATCAGTTATGCTTAAAAGCTCTCAACCCTTAAAGGACTGCAATGTCAGTGATGGATTTAGAAGCTGCAGTCTCTCATTCTATCAGTTATGCTTAAAAGCTCTCAACCCTTAAAGGACTGCAATGTCAGTGATGGATTTAGAAGCTGCAGTCTCTCATTCTATCAGTTATGCTTAAAAGCTCTCAACCCTTAAAGGACTGCAATGTCAGTGATGGATTTAGAAGCTGCAGTCTCTCATTCTATCAGTTATGCTTAAAAGCTAACCAGGGAGTTTGTTAGTAATTATATTTTAGATCCCATTAGTTGGTTTTTGCAACATATTTGCTGCAACACAGCAAGTCTACTCTGTGGAATATAGATAGGCTTCTGCACATTCATTTTCCTATTTTCCTATCAACATTTAACAGCTGAAAGGACTGGAGGTTGCCAGAGGTGTGCCCTGCCCTTGCTATGATTCCACTCATACATAAACAAATACAGTGTGTAACCCCCTTTGAACCTGGCCAGAGTTAAAGCAGCAGTAAGTGGAATGCTACTCCCAGCTAGCATTTTAAACTCTCTCTCTCAATAATACAGTCTATCCTAATCATATTAGCAGAGTTTAAGTACAAATTGAATAAAGAAATTTGGTCAATTAAAGGTTAAGTTGCTGAAAATTAGATTTTTGGAAACTAAGATTTAATTGATCAATTAATAAGGGTCTAAGGCAGCTGAGGTGTTCCTAGTTGTCCCTCGGAAGGAGACAGAAAGCGGGAGAGAGAGAGATATAATGAGAGAGATAAAAAGAGTGACATAAAGAGTAAAGGAGAAATAGAGAGTAGAGTGAGTACAGAAAGGCATACACAGACAGTTACTGTCACACACTCCAGTGGTATCCTGATCCTTTTTCAGTTTCTGCTGGTGACAGCTAACTGACACTTCACTGCCTGTCGGAGAGTGGTGGAGGATGTGGGACCCATGCATGTGTGACTACCTGCCTCAGTGTAGTCGGATACATGCAGTGGAATAAAGTATAAAATGTTAGATAATGAGAGCTGTCGATGTCATTGCTGGTCCATGCTACCTAGTACACTCTTGTGCTTAAAACAGTTGCAAAGACAGGTAACCAATCCAAGCAACTATAATCAATGTTGGCTACTGTATCTTATGTATTGATAGAAGTTGCCAATTTATACTCAAATGTATTTATTCAAGTTAACATGACCTTCAATTAACAAGACGTTCAGTTGTATTTAGTGCTTTATTAATGATATGTTACAGTTTAATGCTCTTAGTGGATTCATATTTCAGTCCATCTTCGGCTCCGCACTACATAAAGCACCAGTCAAAAGTTTGGATACTGTCACGCCCTGAATTTAGAGAGCCTTTTATTCTCTAATTTGGTTAGGTCTGGGTGTGACTAGGGTGGGTACTCTAGTTTTTGTATTTCTATGTTGGCCCCGTATGGTTCCCCGTTTCAGAGGCAGCTGTCTATCAAATCAAATCAAATCAAATTTATTTATATAGCCCTTCGTACATCAGCTGATATCTCAAAGTGCTGTACAGAAACCCAGCCTAAAACCCCAAACAGCAAGCAATGCAGGTGTAGAAGCACGGTGGCTAGGAAAAACTCCCTAGAAAGGCCAATACCTAGGAAGAAACCTAGAGAGGAACCAGGCTATGTGGGGTGGCCAGTCCTCTTCTGGCTGTGCCGGTTGGAGATTATAACAGAACATGGCCAAGATGTTCAAATGTTCATAAATGACCAGCATGGTCGAATAATAATAAGGCAGAAAAGTTGAAACTAGAGCAGCAGCACAGTCAGGTGGAAGTTGAAACTGGAGCAGCAGCATGGCCAGGTGGACTGGGGACAGCAAGGAGTCATCATGTCAGGTAGTCCTGGGGCATGGTCCTAGGGCTCAGGTCCTCCGAGAGAGAGAAAGAAAGAGAGAAGGAGAGAATTAGAGAACGCACACTTAGATTCACACAGGACACCGAATAGGACAGGAGAAGTACTCCAGATATAACAAACTGACCCCAGCCCCCCGACACATAAACTACTGCAGCATAAATACTGGAGGCTGAGACAGGAGGGGTCAGGAGACACTGTGGCCCCATCCGAGGACACCCCCGGACAGGGCCAAACAGGAAGGATATAACCCCACCCACTTTGCCAAAGCACAGCCCCCACACCACTAGAGGGATATCTTCAACCACCAACTTACCATCCTGAGACAAGGCTGAGTATAGCCCACAAAGATCTCCGCCACGGCACAACCCAAGGGGGGGGGGGGGCGCCAACCCAGACAGGATGACCACAACAGTGAATCAACCCACTCAGGTGACGCACCCCCTCCAGGGACGGCATGAGAGAGCCCCAGCAAGCCAGTGACTCAGCCCCTGTAATAGGGTTAGAGGCAGAGAATCCCAGTGGAAAGAGGGGAACCGGCCAGGCAGAGACAGCAAGGGCGGTTCGTTGCTCCAGAGCCTTTCCGTTCACCTTCCCACTCCTGGGCCAGACTACACTCAATCATATGACCCACTGAAGAGATGAGTCTTCAGTAAAGACTTAAAGGTTGAGACCGAGTTTGCGTCTCTGACATGGGTAGGCAGACCGTTCCATAAAAATGGAGCTCTATAGGAGAAAGCCCTGCCTCCAGCTGTTTGCTTAGAAATTCTAGGGACAATTAGGAGGCCTGCGTCTTGTGACCGTAGCGTACGTGTAGGTATGTACGGCAGGACCAAATCAGAGAGATAGGTAGGAGCAAGCCCATGTAATGCTTTGTAGGTTAGCAGTAAAACCTTGAAATCAGCCCTTGCTTTGACAGGAAGCCAGTGTAGAGAGGCTAGCACTGGAGTAATATGATCAAATCTTTTGGTTCTAGTCAGGATTCTAGCAGCCGTATTTAGCACTAACTGAAGTTTATTTAGTGCTCTATCGTTGTCTCTGATTGGGGATCATATTTAGGCAGCCTTTCCCACTGGGTTTTTGTGGGATCTTGTTTTTGGTTAGTTGCTTGTGAGCACCCCATTTGCTGCACATTTAATTTGCTGTTTATAGTTTTTTGTGAGTTTCATCTGAATAAACATGTGGAACTCTACGTACGCTGCGCCTTGGTCCGACATTCATTATAACGATCGTGACCGATACAACTTCTCATTCAAGGGTTTTTCTTTATTTTACTATTTTCTACATTGTAGAATAATAGTGAAGACATCAAAACTATGAAATAATATATGGAATCATGTAGTAACCAAAACAACTGTTAAACAAATCAAAATATATTTTATATTTGAGATTCTTTAAAGGAGCCACGCTTTGCACTGATGACAGCTTTGCACACTATTGGCATTCTCTTAACCAGCTTCATGAAGTAGACACCTGGAATGCATTTCAATGAACAGGTGTGCCTTGTTAAAAGTTAATTTGTGGAATTTCTTTCCCTCTTATTGCATTTCAGCCAATCAGTTGAGTTGTGACAATGTAGCTTTTTCAAGCAGAAATTTGCTTCCTGCAACACTAACTCAAAAAAGTTCTGGGACACTGTAAAGTCCATGGAGAATAAGAACACCTCCTCCCAGCTGCCCACTGCACTGAAGATAGGAAACACTGTCACCACTGATAAATCCACCATAATTGAGAATTTCAATAAGCATTTTTCTACGGCTGGCCATGCTTTCCACCTGGCTACTCCTACCCCGGACAACAGCACTGCACCCCCAACAGCAACTCGCCCAAGCCTTCCCCATTTCTCCTTCTCCCAAATCCATTCAGCTGATGTTCTGAAAGAGCTGCAAAATCTGGACCCCTACAAATCAGCCGGGCTAGACAATCTGGACCCTTTCTTTCTAAAATTATCTGCCGAAATTGTTGCCACCCCTATTACTAGCCTGTTCAACCTCTCTTTCGTGTCGTCTGAGATTCCCAAAGATTGGAAAGCAGCTGCGGTCATCCCCCTCTTCAAAGGGGGGGACACTCTTGACCCAAACTGCTACAGACCTATATCTATCCTACCGTGCCTTTCTAAGGTCTTCGAAAGCCAAGTCAACAAACAGATTACCGACCATTTCGAATCTCACCATACCTCTGCTATGCAATCCGGTTTCAGAGCTGGTCATGGGTGCACCTCAGCCACGCTCAAGGTCCTAAACGATATCTTAACCGCCATCGATAAGAAACATTACTGTGCAGCCGTATTCATTGATCTGGCCAAGGCTTTCGACTCTGTCAATCACCATATCCTCATCGGCAGACTCGACAGCCTTGGTTTCTCAAATGATTGCCTCGCCTGGTTCACCAACTACTTCTCTGATAGAGTTCAGTGTGTCAAATCGGAGGGTCTGCTGTCCGGACCTCTGGCAGTCTCTATGGGGGTGCCACAGGGTTCAATTCTTGGACCGACTCTCTTCTCTGTATACATCAATGAGGTCGCTCTTGCTGCTGGTGAGTCCCTGATCCACCTCTACGCAGACGACACCATTCTGTATACTTCCGGCCCTTCTTTGGACACTGTGTTAACAACCCTCCAGGCAAGCTTCAATGCCATACAACTCTCCTTCCGTGGCCTCCAATTGCTCTTAAATACAAGTAAAACTAAATGCATGCTCTTCAACCGATCGCTACCTGCACCTACCCGCCTGTCCAACATCACTACTCTGGACGGCTCTGACTTAGAATACGTGGACAACTACAAATACTTAGGTGTCTGGTTAGACTGTAAACTCTCCTTCCAGACCCATATCAAACATCTCCAATCCAAAGTTAAATCTAGAATTGGTTTCCTATTTCGCAACAAAGCATCCTTCACTCATGCTGCCAAACATACCCTTGTAAAACTGACCATCCTACCAATCCTCGACTTTGGCGATGTCATTTACAAAATAGCCTCCAATACCCTACTCAACAAATTGGATGCAGTCTATCACAGTGCAATCCGTTTTATCACCAAAGCCCCATATACTACCCACCATTGCGACCTGTACGCTCTCGTTGGCTGGCCCTCGCTTCATACTCGTCGCCAAACCCACTGGCTCCATGTCATCTACAAGACCCTGCTAGGTAAAGTCCCCCCTTATCTCAGCTCGCTGGTCACCATAGCATCTCCCACCTGTAGCACACGCTCCAGCAGGTATATCTCTCTAGTCACCCCCAAAACCAATTCTTTCTTTGGCCGCCTCTCCTTCCAGTTCTCTGCTGCCAATGACTGGAACGAACTACAAAAATCTCTGAAACTGGAAACACTTATCTCCCTCACTAGCTTTAAGCACCAACTGTCAGAGCAGCTCACAGATTACTGCACCTGTACATAGCCCACCTATAATTTAGCCCAAACAACTACCTCTTTCCCAACTGTATTTAATTTTAATTTATTTATTTATTTTGCTCCTTTGCACCCCATTATTTTTATTTCTACTTTGCACATTCTTCCATTGCAAAACTACCATTCCAGTATTTTACTTGCTATATTGTATTTACTTTGCCATCATGGCCTTTTTTGCCTTTACCTCCCTTCTCACCTCATTTGCTCACATTGTATATAGACTTGTTTATACTGCATTATTGACTGTATGTTTGTTTTTACTTCATGTGTAACTCTGTGTCGTTTTATCTGTCGAACTGCTTTGCTTTATCTTGGCCAGGTCGCAATTGTAAATGAGAACTTGTTCTCAACTTGCCTACCTGGTTAAATAAAGGTAAATAAATAAATAAATAAGGGGTGGTATACAGAAGATAACCGTTTTTGGTAAAAGACCAAGTCCATATTATGGAAAGTACAGATCAAATAAGCAAAGAGAAACAACAGTGCATCATTACTTTAAGACATGAAGGTCAGTCAATGTGGAAAATGTCAAGAAATGTCAAAGCACTATGATGAAACTGGCTCTCATGAGGACCTCCACGGGAAAGGAAGACCCAGAGTTACCTCTGCTGCAGAGGATAAATTACCAGCCTCAGAGATTATAGCCCAAATAAATGCTTCACAGACTTCAAGTAACAGACATATCTCAACATCAACTGTTCAGAGGAGACTGCATGAATCAGTCCTTCATGGTCAAATTGCTGAAAACCACTACTAAAGGACACCAATAAGAAGAAGAGACTTGCTTGGGCCAAGAAACATGAGCAATGGACATTACACCAATGGAAATCTGTCCTTTGGTCTGATGAGTCCAGATTTTAGATTTTTGATTCGCAGATGCAGAGTAGGTGAACAGAGTAGGTGAATGGATGATGTCCACGTGTGTGGTTCCCACCGTGAAGCACGGAGGAGGAGGTATGATGGTGTGGGGGTGCTTTGCTGGTGACACTTTCAGTGATTTATTTAGAATTCAAGGCACACTTAACCAGCATGGCTACCACAGCATTCTGCAGCAATACGCCAACCCATCTGGTTTGCGCTTAGTGGGACTATCAATTATTTTTCAACAGGACAATAACCCAAAACACCTCCAGGCTGTGTAAGGGATATTTGACCAAGCAGGAGAGTGATGGAGTGCTGTATTAGATGAGCTGGCCTCCACAATCACCCAACCTCAACCCAATTGAGATGGTTTGGGATGAGTTGGACCGCAGAGTGAAGGAAAAGCAGCCAACAAGTGCTCAGCATATGTGGGAACTCCTTCAAGACTATTGGAAAAGCATTCCAGGTGAAGCTGGTGAGAGAATGCCAAGAGTTTGCAAAGCTGTCATAGAGGCAAAGGGTGGCTACTTTGAAGAATCTCAAATATAAAATATATATTTTGATTTGTTTAACTCTTTTTTGGTTGCTACATGATTCAATATGTGCTATTTCATCGTTTTGAAGTCTTCACTATTATTCTATAATATTGAGAATCGTAAAAATTAAGAAAAACCCTTGAATAAGCAGGTGTGTCCAAACTTTTGACTGGTACTGTACGTACAGTAGTGTAGATGCCCCTGCGTCTACACAGAAAGGGGACATGGAATGGATTGCTGTTATCCAGGGGGAGCATTGCACTTTGCCTGTCGAAATACGTCATATTTACTCAATTTGTCCTCTTGAACCAGTAGTGTGCCTGCTGTTCCCCCAGGCCTGTGGTATACAGGGCATTTTAAATGGAACTGTCAGAGTGGGTTAAGTGCAAGACTGTTCTGAGATCAGTGTTAATGTCAGTCAACTCCATCGAGGTCGGAAGAGAGACCATCACTTATCTTTGCCATTATCACTTCGGTGACAGCATGGACAGCCCCATGAGGTTTTTGTGTGAAGTGTGCCCCCTTTCCAACTCTATGGTCAGTTTATAGAGAAACCCTCTAGGGAGGCACACTCCACAGAGTATGTTAGTGTTGCACTCACCATACTAGCTGACCTCTCTGCTCTCTCCAGCTTGCCTTATGTCCATCCACTTTGGTGCACTGATGTTTATTTATGGAACAGTGTCCTTGAGATGAAATACCCCAGATATTTGGAGGACAAAATCTCTCAATCAGCTGTAAGATGCCATCTGTAGGACTGTAGAATTGACTACAGTGTAGGTAGGCAGTAATCAGTACATTTATTATGACACTTTTGTTTTGTTTTTATTTAGTTGTTGTCTTTCTTTTATTCTATTTCTGACACAAATGGGAATACTTTTTTTAGGAGTATACTATGCTCATTAGCATATTATCTTTCTGAGACTCTGAAAAAAACGTTTTTGAACATACAGTTGAAGTCAGAAGTTTACATACACTTAGGTTGGAGTCAATTAAACTAGTTTTTCAACCACTCCACAAATTTCTTGTTAACAAACTATAGTTTTGGCAAGTCAGTTAGGACATGCACTTTGTGCATGACGCAAGTAATTTTCCAACAATTGTTTACAGACAGATTATTTCGCTTATAATTCACTGTATCACAATTCCAGTGGGTCAGAAGTTTACATACACTAAGTTGACTGTGCCTTTAAACAGCTTGGAAAATTCCAGAAAATAATGTCATGGCTTTAAAGCTTCTGGTAGGCTAATTGACCTCCACAAGTCTGGTTCATCCTTGGGAGCAATTTCCAAACACCTGAAGGTACCATGTTCATCTGTACAAACAATAGTATGCAAGTATAAACACCATGGGACCACGCATCCGTCATACTGCTCAGGAAGGAGATGTGTTCTGTCTCCTAGAAATTAATATACTTTGGTGCAAAAGGTGCAAATCAATCCCAGAACAACAGCAAAGGATCTTGTGAAGATGCTGGAGGAAACAGGTACAAAAGTATCTATATCCACAGTAAAACAAGTCCTGTATCGACATAACCTGAAAGGCCACTCATCAAGGAAGAAGCCACTGCTCCAAAACCACCATAAAAAAGCCAGACTACGGTTTGCAACTGCACATGGGGACAAAGATCGTACTTTTTGGAGAAATGTTCTCTGGTCTAATGAAACAAAAATAGAACTGTTTGGCCAAAATGACCATCGTTATGTTTGGAGGAAAAAGCGGGAGGCTTGCAAGTCAAAGAACACCATCCCAACTGTGAAGCACGGGGTCGGCAGCATCATGTTGTGGGGGTGCTTTGCTGCAGGAGGGAATAGTGCACTTCACAAAATGGCATCATGAGGCAGGAAAATGATGTGGATATATTGAAGCAACATCTCAAGACATCAGTCAGAAAGTTAAAGCTTAGTCGCAAATGGGTCTTCCAAATGGACATCGACCCCAAGCATACTTACAAAGTTGTGTCAAAAATGGCTTAACGACAACAAAGTCAAGGTATTGGAGTGGTCATCACACAGCCCTGACCTCAATCCTATAGAAATATGTGGGCAGAACTGAAAAAGCGTGTGCGAGCAAGGAGGCCTACAAACCTGACTCAGTTACACCAGCTCTGTCAGGAGGAATGGGCCAAAATTCACCCATCTTATTGTGGGAAGCTTGTGGAAGGCTATCGGAAACATTTGACCCAAGTTAAACAATTTAAAGGCAATGCTACCAAATACTAATTGAGTGTATGTTAACTTCTGACCCACTGGGAATGTGATGAAAGAAGTAAAAGCTGAAGTAAATCATTCTCTCTACTAAAATAAAGTGGTGCTCCTAACTGACCTAAGACAGGGATTTTTGACTAGGATTAAATGTCAGGAATTGTGAAAACTGAGTTTAAATGTATTTGGCTAAGGTGCATGTAAACTTCCGACTTCAACTGTATTTATTAAGTGATAAATATTTTTTATTATGTTTTGTTGTATGTGCGTGCACTGTATTGAAAATAAGGAATTGGTTTATTGTAAATATGACTATACAGTCAACTTTAGAGTAGGTAAAGAAAAACATTTAGCACATCCTGATGTTCACTACAAAATGACATGTATTGATCTCTCTCTCTCTCTCTCTCTCTCTCTCTCTCTCTCTCTCTCTCTCTCTCTCTCTCTCTCTTTCTCTCTTTTTACTGTATCCCCCATTTCTCCCCATATGACCCCTGTTTCTTCCCCCTCTCCCCTTCTTTAAATAATTTGTAATTGTATGTGCACTGTAGTGGACATAAGGAATTGGTTCATAGTAAATATGAACAATTTAACTTGACAGAAAAAACAGTTAGCACATCCTGATGTCCACTACAAAGGACATTAAGAAGCTGTTATAAAAATAGGACATTGCCCTGAAAATTCACCACACTATTCCTGAGATATTTACTTAGCAATTTGAATATCAAACTTACAAAGATTATAATTACACAATTACACACATTTGCCTTCTACTAACATAAAAGGTGCTAATTGTGTTTGGCAGACATTTTGAAACACCAGGAAGAGAAAGGTATCCAGGTCACAACCCCACACGTTATATCATTGGCAAGCCCATAATGTCCTCTCAAAGTAACAACAGGACTTAAGTACTGTATGGGCAAAGATACGGACCAAAACCCAATGTCCATTAAAGTGGAAAAAAAATGAATTGCTGGGTATCACGTGAGGATATAATCTAGTCCTATCTGATTTAAGAGAGTACAATGAACACCATATCACATCACATAACCAAGACGCACATGGGCCATATGTGCTCAGAATAAATAATCAGTCCACTAGCAGTGTTGTATAGTCATAGAGCATCAAAAAAGCCACATACAGTGCCTTCAGAAAGTATTAATACCCCTTGACTTATTCCACATTTTGTTGTGTAACAGCCTGAATTCAAAATGGATTAAATATATATTTTTCCTCGCCAATCTACATACAATACCCCATAATGACAAAGTGAAAACATGTTTTTAGACATTTTTTGTAAATTAATTGAAAATTAAATACAGAAATATTTAATTTACATAAGAATTCACACCCCTGAGTCAATACTTTAGCAGCGATTACAGCTGTGAGTCTTTCTGGGCCACACCTGGATTGTGCTACATTTGCCCATTATTCTTTTCAAAATTCTTCAAGCTCTATCAAATTGGTTGTTGCTCATTGCCAGACAACCATTTTAGGTCTTGCCTTAGATTTTCAAGTAGATTCAAGTTAACTCTTTAACTCGTTCCCTCCCCAGAAACATTCACTGTCGTCTTGTAAGCAACTCCAGTGTAGATTTAGCCTTGCGTTTTAGGTTATTGTCCTGCTGAAAAATGTATTAGTCTCCCAGTGTATGGTGGAAAGCAGACTGAACCAAGTTTTCCTCTATGATTTTGCCCTTGCTTAGCTCCATTCAGTTTATTTTTTATCCTGAAAAACTCCCCCATCCTTCGATCCTTAACATCCTTAAGATAACAAGCATACCCATAACATGATGCAGCCACCACTATGTTTGAAATTATGGAGAGGGGTACTCAGTAATGTGTTGTATTGGATTTTCCCCAAAACATAACACTTCATATTCAGGACAAAAAAGATAATTGCTTTGCCACATTTTTTGCAGTATTACTTTAGTGCCTTGTTGCAAACAAGATGCATATTTTGGAAAACTTGTATTATGTACAGGCTTCCTTCTTTTCACTTGGTCATTTAGGTTAGTATTGTGGAGTAACTACAATGATGTTGATCCATCCTGAGTTGTCTCTTGTCACAGCCATTAAACTCTAACTGTTTTAAAGTCACCATTAGCCTCATTGGTGAAAACCCTGAGCAGATGCACTGCTCTTTGTGAACTGAGTTAGGAAGGGCGTCTGTATCTTTGTAGTGACGAGGTGTATTGATACACCACCCAAAGTGTAATTAATAACTTCACCATGCTCAAAGGGATATTTCATGTCTGGAAAACCTCTGTGGTCTTTGTGGTTGAATCTGTGTTTGAAATTCACTGCTCGACTGAGGGACCTTACAGATAATTGTTTGTGTGGGGTACAGAGATGATATAGTCATGCAAAAACCACATCAAACACTATTATTGCACACAGAGTGAGTCCATGCAACTTATTATGTGACTTGTTAAGCACATTTTTACTCCTGAACTTATTTAGGCTTGCCATAACAAAGGGGTTGAATACTTTTGACTCAAGAGATTTCTACTTTCCATTTGTAATGGGAACATACAGCTGCAGCACGGCATGAGGCGTCTCACAACACATGCTACGCAGAGTATTATACAGTATACTGTAGGCTATTCTGCACAGAAAACAGAACTTTGTGGGTGTATTAATGATGTGCAAGAACTATCAAATACTGGATTAATCTCCTCAAATGAAGATGGATATCTGTCTCATAATATTTTAATGTACTGGCCGAAAAACTAAAGGGATGATGGCCACTAATTAGTCAACTAAAAAGTTAGAAGTCACTATTCTATTGTCATGTGTTGGGAAGGCAGGTGAAATAATGAAGATCTGAAGTGTGAAAGAGTGAGGAGTTAAATGAGGTCCATGGGAATGGTAGGGCTGTGGAAGCCCCTAGGCATCCTGATGTGCTAGAGGGAGAAGGTGGTAGTTACAGTGGTATTACAAGAACAAACATGGGCATACACACACGAATGCTTGAGCACGCACACACACATTTGCTTTACTCTCTTTGTGGGGACCAAACAATTGATTTCCATTCAAAGTCCTATTTTCCCTAACCCCTTTCCTTAACCTTAATCTTAACACCGAACCCCTAACCCTAAACCTAACCCTAACTCCTAACCCCTAATCCTAATTTTAACACTAACCCTAAAACGAACTCCTAAGCCTTAAATAGCCTTTTTCCTTGTGGGGACCGGCGAAATGCCCCCATAATTTTCCTTGTTTTACTTGGGAGGACTTCTGGACCACAAAAGGATAGTAAAACTAAAAAGACACACACTCGCACACTTATCGATGTTGACGATTTATTCAACATGTTCTGCTTTCCACAGAGGTACAATATAATATTGTTCTATTCAATTATGTGATTAGGCCTATGTCTCTCTCAGCAACATCCGCTTTCAATAGCTTCCACGTGGTAGATCAATAGATGATGTCTGAGTTATTTGGGGCATAATAAGCTTATGGTGTCTAAATATCAATGGTAGATTCCACAACATACGCACACACCTCAGTCTGCCTATCTGATGGCTTTAGTGTGTCTGGCCCTAGACTAGACAGCTTTAAGCTGCTGGGTAAAGTTCTTGTCTCAAAGTTCTGGTTGTTATCACATAATTAAACAGATATGGTTGTCATCCATTTCTTCCATCTGTATTGGGATGGGTGGCTCTTGCTCCAGGTAATGTGGATAACCGACATCGTAGACAGGGTTGGTGATAGCGTTAGATTGTGTGACATGTGAAAGGGGCTGGTGACCTCTCTCTATCTACAATGTCAAACCCTCAGGTGAGACAAAAATTGAGGTTTTAGAGTTAATTTCCTGCAATTCTCCGCATTTTGCCATGGGCCCTAGCGGCTGCGGGGCCCTAAGTGGTCACTTATGTTGCTTATACCTGGAACTGGCCCTGTAGACAGCAGAAGCTTTTCAAAAGAGAATCCTCCGAGGTACAGAGATACAGTAGAGAGAGGCATTTTTGGACTGAAGATGCAGAGATAAAGAGAGACATTTTTGGACAGCAGAAGATTTTCTTAAGAGGGTCCTCTGAGGTGTAGAGATATTAAAGATTTATGCTAGTCGGCTAACCCAAATGGCACCCTATTCCCTATATAGTGCACTACTTTTGGCCAGAGCCAATATATAGGGAATAAGGTGCCACTTAAGAAGCAGTCATAGACACCTTTGGACTGGGGCTGAGGATCTGATATCAATCCCTGATAAATTAGCTCTGAGAGAATGGTGTGCTGTAGTTGTTTTGTTAGTTTACTTGTAAAATATGTGTGCCGGTTGAGATCACCTAACCGAAGGCGGGCACGTCTATCATATATATCTCCTACAACCATACAGAGGCTGTAGCCATTGTCACTGTGTGAGTCATTTAAATGAGAACTATGATGATTATAGTCCGTGTGAATTTGACATGAGGAAGAAGCTCTCTTACGGTGTTTAACACAAGTGTAGGTGTTGAATGTCTGGGACTAGCTAACATAGTTTATACCTTTTTCTCTCTCTCCCTCGCTCCCTATCCCTCCCTACCTCTCTCCCTCTCTCACTTCCTCTCTCCATCCTTCCCTCTCTCACTTCCTCTCTCCCTCCCTCCCCCACTTCCTCCCTACCTCCTTCCCTCACCAGGTTGCCAACCTCCTCCGCCTCTTCCAGATCCCTCAGATCAGCTATGCCTCCACCAGCGCCAAGCTCAGTGACAAGTCTCGCTATGACTACTTCGCCCGAACCGTGCCGCCTGATTTCTACCAGGCCAAGGCCATCGCCGAGATCCTGCGCTACTTCAACTGGACCTACGTGTCCACTGTGGCATCTGAGGGCGACTACGGCGAGACGGGCATCGATGCCTTCCAGCAGGAGGCCCGCGCCCGCCAAATCTGCATCGCCACCTCGGCTAAGGTCAGACGATTGTTATTTGTTTGTTCGTTGCTGTTGCTGTTGTTGTTGTTGTTGCCCCTGTCACAGCTAAATAATGAATACAGAGTAAATGATTCAATAGTGTTGAAGACTACTGTGTCTTATTGTAACATGCAACAATTATAAGTTAGTACATAATTAATTTGTTGGTCAAACAGGTGAGCCGCTCGATGAACCGGTTCAGCTACGACCAGGTGATCCGCTCGCTGCAGCAGAAGTCCAACGCCAAGGTGGTCATCCTGTTCACACGCAGTGAGGATGCCAGGGAGCTGCTGGTGGCTGCCGCTCGCATGAACAGCACCTTCACTTGGGTGGCCAGCGATGGCTGGGGGGCGCAGGTAGGGTCTGGTAGTCCATTCAAAAATGGTTGATTCCTGATTCCCAAACAATTATAGAACCAATTCCTGTATAATAATCGATTCCCGTCATTTTACTGCTGTTTCCGATAAAATGTCATGTTTTGTGACTGTGATGTTGGTAACTGCAGATGTAAGTTAAGTAAGAAATGTTATGATTTCATTCCAATTAATTATAAAATGTGAATGATTTTCAGGAGAGCGTGGTGAGGGGAAGCGAGACAGCAGCAGAGGGGGCCTTCACAATCGAGCTGGCCTCCTACCCCATCCGGGAGTTTGCAGACTACTTCACCAAGCTGAACCCCTACACTAACACACGGAACCCCTGGTTCAGAGAATTCTGGGAGCACCGCTTCGACTGTAGTCTCACAGAGCCTGGTTGTAGCGAACACAGTCTGCGGGATGGCAAATTTGAGCAGGAGTCCAAGATCATGTTTGTAGTCAACGCGGTGTATGCTATGGCTCATGCCCTGCATAATATGAGGCAGGCGGTGTGCCTGCCCAATGCCACCAAGATATGTGATGCCATGAAACCAGGCACCGGGAAGAGGTTCTATAGAGACTTCATCCTCAAGGCCAAGTTTGATGGTGAGTGAAGCGCTCAACAATAGAAATAGCGTAAATAGAAGGGGCCATCACCATTCTAGTAAATATTCCATAATGGGTGGACCGGTGGCCATATTAAGTGCACCCAATTCTGTGGGTAATGTAATAAAAATGTTATGGCCTTAACAGCCATATAAGGTCAGGTGACTTGATTACTGTCTATATAACAATGTTAGCCTATACTTCATTCACCACACAAGTTTAGATATACTATAGAATGAAACTATCTTTGCCACTCATAATGTTTATGAAATGTTTTATTCTTACTTTTCTTATTTTCAATGTAATAAGGTAAGCGCTCTGCAAGCAACTCAGAATCACAGAGTAATCCTATTATTACCCTGAGCCTCTCCTAGACTGATGTCTAAATATAATTGAGTATTACATTTTTTTATTTAATCATGAATATTGGCAAATTGGGGCAATTTGAAACAAATGCTAATCTGGATTGAGCATGAGATTGTTTTTTCAGTTGATGTTGTGTCCCTTTGGAGTTGAGAAAGGTTTGGTGAAGATTCAATTTGCAGTGATAAAACATGAATTAACATCTATGGGATCATCAGTAACAAATAGAGACTGAGTAAGAACACCTGCAGTATTTTGAGAACATGCCTCACGAATGGATGTTTGCATTAAAGGAATTCATTAAAAAGAAAACTGATTTGATGAAGGAAACTTTTACATAACATCTAAGTATGTGAGAAAAATGTTTTACTATATATTAAAACTCAATATCTAACTAAAGAGGAGGGGTTTTCGTTCCTCTTAAATGTCATAATTGATATATTTCTGTTTCTCCTCATCTGAAACCCTGAAGAAGGCATCACACCCTATAACAATAATAATAATAATAATAATAATAACAATATAGAAGCATTTCTGAAATCTATTTCCATTGTCAATGTCAGGTTGTGATAAACTGGTATAGAAGTCAGGTGCAGGAGAGCAGAGAGTTGTGATCTACTGGTATAGAAGTCAGGTGCAGGAGAGCAGAGAGTTGTGATCTACTGGTATAGAAGTCAGGTGCAGGAGAGCAGAGAGTTGTGATCTACTGGTATAGAAGTCAGGTGCAGGAGAGCAGAGAGTTGTGATCTACTGGTATAGAAGTCAGGTGCAGGAGAGCAGAGAGTTGTGATCTACTGGTATAGAAGTCAGGAGCAGGAGAGCAGAGAGTTGTGATCAAGCTCACACTTTATTTGGCAGAAGCAACAACAGACAGACGCAACTGGTTCAAAAACCTCCAGCCAATGGCAAAAGTGAAAAGCGTGACAACAGTCAAAATAATGCAAATGTTTAACAATTAAACATACTTCGGGTTAAACACGGTACCCAGGGAAAAACCAGCCTGGCGCGTCACACAAAACACGTAACAAAACAATTCCACACAAAGACATGGGGGGGAACAGAGGGAATATATATGTAGTGTAATAAGGGAATGTAAACCAGGTGTGCGGGGAAACAAGACAAAACAAATGGAACAATGAAAAGTGGAGAGGCGATGGCTAAAATACCGGTTATGTCGACCGCCGAACGCCGCCCGAACAAAGAGAGGAGCCGACTTCGGCGGAAGTTGTGACAGTCCAAGACAAGATTGGCTGAATATTATCCACACTTCTGTTTCCCTCAGCTCCCTTCAGACCTGCGGACACGGAGAACATGGTGCGTTTCGACGGCTACGGAGACAGTCTGGGCCGCTACAACATCTTCCACTACCACAAAGAGAAGGATAAATACGTGTACAGGAAGGTATGTAGCTCTCCATCCAGGGGTGCTGTACTGCGGCTGACCATGTGCCTCTCACTGTGTGTGTGTGTGTGTGTGTGTGTGTGTGTGTGTGTGTGTGTGTGTGTGTGTGTGTGTGTGTGTGTGTGTGTGTGTGTGTGTGTGTGTGTGTGTGTGTGTGTGTGTGTGTGTGTGTGTGTGTGTCTGCATTTGGGAAAAAGGCAGAAGACACATTCGTGTTTTAACCAAGTATCTCTCCTCTCCACTCCTGTTCTCTAAAGGTGGGCTACTGGGCCCAGGGCCTCATCCTAAACACCAGCCAGGTGCCATGGAGGGGCCCGGGCGAGGGGCCCCCCACCTCCCAGTGCAGCGACCCCTGTAGGAAGAACGAGGTGAAGAGCATGCAGCCTGGAGACGTGTGCTGCTGGATCTGCATCCCCTGCCAGGTAATACATCCACAAGCAAGGAGAGAAGAGTGTACGAGATTACACTATTCTGTCATTGTGTAGTTTATCTTTTGTTAGTCAGTAGCTCACTTTGAGGGTGTGTTCCAGCCGGCACCATTCATTTCTGCCAGTTGAATATACACTACCTTGTTTTTTTTCAAGTTTGAGTTTATGGTTAGGATAGGGCTGTTGCAGTGACCATGTTACCGCCACACTGGCAGTGATGAGTCATGACTGCAGTAAAATTAAGTGTGACCATTGAGGCATGGTAATATCCTTTTATGCACTCTGGGCATGCTTTGGTAGTACCCAACTTGCTAACTACCATCAGGTCCTAATGACCTGGTACTCAGGGCTCTATTGTCCCTCCATCAGGTCCTAATGGCCTGGTACTCAGGGCTCTATTGTCCCTCTAACCACTCTGACATCAATGCAAATGCCTTTGAAAATCACATCAAACACATCAGAACAGTAGGCCTATAGTACTTTTAAAATTCACCTGATTCATTTGAAGAAAGGAGTTCAACAGCAGGTTGAAACAGTGTAAAACATGGTTGTTGTGGATGTTGTTTCAAAGCCTAACACAACTAAATGGACAGCGCTTTCTAAGGTGAGGATTAATTCAAAACACATATTAGAGCTTATTGATATGCATAGGCTTATGAGCCTAAGCCATAAAAAAATAAAAATAAAAATGATGATTGTGCCCTTATACCATAAATAGCCAACTGCATATTACACATGGCAGAAAAACCGTAAACAAAACTGATTTAAGATGTCTTTGGTACATAAGTGGTCTAGCCTTTGAGTGTGGACTGTATTATTATGCATACTGGATGGACTGGTTACCTTGTAACATTTCTATCCATGAGTCTGGGGGAGAACAAATTGAGTGACATGATACCTTCAGTTATATAGGATATCTCACCACCATGTGTTTCCATCTCCTCTCCTCTCTCTCCTTTCTTCCTTTATTGAGCATACAGACAGACTCTCAACAGTTTAGTGAAATATGTTTAGTTGTGAAAACATGTTACTATTGATGTTCCTGAGCAGAATTAAGCACGGGGTAGCTTCAGGAACAAGGTTTGAGAGCCCATGGCATACAGAGTTTGGGTGAAATATCACCTGTCGGTCATCAAGGGCTCCTCAAACAGTGGTTGATGCATGGAGGGAAATAAGTCTTCTTATATTTTTCAGTTGTTCATATCAGTTGTTCACAGCTCCGTTTTGAAACCGAAGTAGCCTACAAAACAGATTGTCAGGAAAGTGCGCGGCCTCCATTCGCTATTTGAGTTCGAATGGAGGCCCCTGCCACTGTTCCTGCCCATTTCATAATGTCCATTCTCAATCTAAACTAATTTGACATATTAGTGAAGACAAGATTAAATTCAGAATAGTTTGATGGGTGAAAATATGATCACTTGATGCGAGAACAGCTGTGCAGCCTGTGGCAAGGAACAGAGCGCAAGCTTTTTTTTGTCACTTTCTAAAATCATCAAAAAACTATAGTCGCACCATGCAGCCCATATATGACATTCTAAAATCATCAAAAACCTATAGTCGCACCATGCAGCCCATGTATGACATTCTAAAATCATCAACCTATAGTCGCACCATGCAGCCCATATATGACATTCTAAATCATCAAAAACCTATAGTCGCACCATGCAGCCCATATATGACATTCTAAAATCATCAACCTATAGTCGCACCATGCAGCCCATGTATGACATTCTAAAATCATCAAAAACCTATAGTCGCACCATGCAGCCCATATATGACATTCTAAAATCATCAAAAACCTATAGTCGCACCATGCAGCCCATATATGACATTCTAAAATCATCAAAAACATATAGTCGCACCATGCAGCCCATATATGACATTCTAAATCATCAAAAACCTATAGTCGCACCATGCAGCCCATATATGACATTCTAAAATCATCAAAAACCTATAGTCGCACCATGCAGCCCATGTATGACATTCTAAAATCATCAACCTATAGTCGCACCATGCAGCCCATATATGACATTCTAAAATCATCAAAAACCTATAGTCGCACCATGCAGCCCATGTATGACATTCTAAAATCATCAACCTATAGTCGCACCATGCAGCCCATATATGACATTCTAAATCATCAAAAACCTATAGTCGCACCATGCAGCCCATATATGACATTCTAAAATCATCAAAAACCTATAGTCGCACCATGCAGCCCATATATGACATTCTAAATCATCAAAAACCTATAGTCGCACCATGCAGCCCATATATGACATTCTAAAATCATCAAAAACCTATAGTCGCACCATGCAGCCCATGTATGACATTCTAAAATCATCAACCTATAGTCGCACCATGCAGCCCATGTATGACATTCTAAAATCATCAAAAACCTATAGTCGCACCATGCAGCCCATATATGACATTCTAAAATCATCAAAAACCTATAGTCGCACCATGCAGCCCATATATGACATTCTAAAATCATCAAAAACATATAGTCGCACCATGCAGCCCATATATGACATTCTAAAATCATCAAAAACCTATAGTCGCACCATGCAGCCCATGTATGACATTCTAAAATCATCAACCTATAGTCGCACCATGCAGCCCATATATGACATTCTAAAATCATCAAAAACCTATAGTCGCACCATGCAGCCCATGTATGACATTCTAAAATCATCAACCTATAGTCGCACCATGCAGCCCATATATGACATTCTAAATCATCAAAAACCTATAGTCGCACCATGCAGCCCATATATGACATTCTAAAATCATCAAAAACCTATAGTCGCACCATGCAGCCCATATATGACATTCTAAATCATCAAAAACCTATAGTCGCACCATGCAGCCCATATATGACATTCTAAAATCATCAAAAACCTATAGTCGCACCATGCAGCCCATGTATGACATTCTAAAATCATCAACCTATAGTCGCACCATGCAGCCCATGTATGACATTCTAAAATCATCAAAAACCTATAGTCGCACCATGCAGCCCATATATGACATTCTAAAATCATCAAAAACCTATAGTCGCACCATGCAGCCCATATATGACATTCTAAAATCATCAAAAACATATAGTCGCACCATGCAGCCCATATATGACATTCTAAAATCATCAAAAACCTATAGTCGCACCATGCAGCCCATGTATGACATTCTAAAATCATCAACCTATAGTCGCACCATGCAGCCCATATATGACATTCTAAATCATCAAAAACCTATAGTCGCACCATGCAGCCCATATATGACATTCTAAAATCATCAACCTATAGTCGCACCATGCAGCCCATGTATGACATTCTAAAATCATCAAAAACCTATAGTCGCACCATGCAGCCCATATATGACATTCTAAAATCATCAAAAACCTATAGTCGCACCATGCAGCCCATATATGACATTCTAAAATCATCAAAAACATATAGTCGCACCATGCAGCCCATATATGACATTCTAAATCATCAAAAACCTATAGTCGCACCATGCAGCCCATATATGACATTCTAAAATCATCAAAAACCTATAGTCGCACCATGCAGCCCATGTATGACATTCTAAAATCATCAACCTATAGTCGCACCATGCAGCCCATATATGACATTCTAAAATCATCAAAAACCTATAGTCGCACCATGCAGCCCATGTATGACATTCTAAAATCATCAACCTATAGTCGCACCATGCAGCCCATATATGACATTCTAAATCATCAAAAACCTATAGTCGCACCATGCAGCCCATATATGACATTCTAAAATCATCAAAAACCTATAGTCGCACCATGCAGCCCATATATGACATTCTAAATCATCAAAAACCTATAGTCGCACCATGCAGCCCATATATGACATTCTAAAATCATCAAAAACCTATAGTCGCACCATGCAGCCCATGTATGACATTCTAAAATCATCAACCTATAGTCGCACCATGCAGCCCATGTATGACATTCTAAAATCATCAAAAACCTATAGTCGCACCATGCAGCCCATATATGACATTCTAAAATCATCAAAAACCTATAGTCGCACCATGCAGCCCATATATGACATTCTAAAATCATCAAAAACATATAGTCGCACCATGCAGCCCATATATGACATTCTAAAATCATCAAAAACCTATAGTCGCACCATGCAGCCCATGTATGACATTCTAAAATCATCAACCTATAGTCGCACCATGCAGCCCATATATGACATTCTAAATCATCAAAAACCTATAGTCGCACCATGCAGCCCATATATGACATTCTAAAATCATCAACCTATAGTCGCACCATGCAGCCCATGTATGACATTCTAAAATCATCAAAAACCTATAGTCGCACCATGCAGCCCATATATGACATTCTAAAATCATCAAAAACTTATAGTCGCACCATGCAGCCCATATATGACATTCTAAAATCATCAAAAACATATAGTCGCACCATGCAGCCCATATATGACATTCTAAATCATCAAAAACCTATAGTCGCACCATGCAGCCCATATATGACATTCTAAAATCATCAAAAACCTATAGTCGCACCATGCAGCCCATATATGACATTCTAAATCATCAAAAACCTATAGTCGCACCATGCAGCCCATATATGACATTCTAAAATCATCAAAAACCTATAGTCGCACCATGCAGCCCATGTATGACATTCTAAAATCATCAACCTATAGTCGCACCATGCAGCCCATGTATGACATTCTAAAATCATCAAAAACCTATAGTCGCACCATGCAGCCCATATATGACATTCTAAAATCATCAAAAACCTATAGTCGCACCATGCAGCCCATATATGACATTCTAAAATCATCAAAAACATATAGTCGCACCATGCAGCCCATATATGACATTCTAAATCATCAAAAACCTATAGTCGCACCATGCAGCCCATATATGACATTCTAAAATCATCAAAAACCTATAGTCGCACCATGCAGCCCATGTATGACATTCTAAAATCATCAACCTATAGTCGCACCATGCAGCCCATATATGACATTCTAAATCATCAAAAACCTATAGTCGCACCATGCAGCCCATATATGACATTCTAAAATCATCAAAAACCTATAGTCGCACCATGCAGCCCATGTATGACATTCTAAAATCATCAAAAACCTATAGTCGCACCATGCAGCCCATATATGACATTCTAAAATCATCAAAAACCTATAGTCGCACCATGCAGCCCATTTATGACATTCTAAAATCATCAAAAACATATAGTCGCACCATGCAGCCCATATATGACATTCTAAATCATCAAAAACCTATAGTCGCACCATGCAGCCCATATATGACATTCTAAAATCATCAAAAACCTATAGTCGCACCATGCAGCCCATGTATGACATTCTAAAATCATCAACCTATAGTCGCACCATGCAGCCCATATATGACATTCTAAAATCATCAAAAACCTATAGTCGCACCATGCAGCCCATGTATGACATTCTAAAATCATCAACCTATAGTCGCACCATGCAGCCCATATATGACATTCTAAAATCATCAAAAACCTATAGTCGCACCATGCAGCCCATGTATGACATTCTAAAATCATCAACCTATAGTCGCACCATGCAGCCCATATATGACATTCTAAATCATCAAAAACCTATAGTCGCACCATGCAGCCCATATATGACATTCTAAAATCATCAAAAACCTATAGTCGCACCATGCAGCCCATATATGACATTCTAAAATCATCAAAAACATATAGTCGCACCATGCAGCCCATATATGACATTCTAAATCATCAAAAACCTATAGTCGCACCATGCAGCCCATATATGACATTCTAAAATCATCAAAAACCTATAGTCGCACCATGCAGCCCATGTATGACATTCTAAAATCATCAACCTATAGTCGCACCATGCAGCCCATATATGACATTCTAAAATCATCAAAAACCTATAGTCGCACCATGCAGCCCATGTATGACATTCTAAAATCATCAACCTATAGTCGCACCATGCAGCCCATATATGACATTCTAAATCATCAAAAACCTATAGTCGCACCATGCAGCCCATATATGACATTCTAAAATCATCAAAAACCTATAGTCGCACCATGCAGCCCATATATGACATTCTAAATCATCAAAAACCTATAGTCGCACCATGCAGCCCATATATGACATTCTAAAATCATCAAAAACCTATAGTCGCACCATGCAGCCCATGTATGACATTCTAAAATCATCAACCTATAGTCGCACCATGCAGCCCATGTATGACATTCTAAAATCATCAAAAACCTATAGTCGCACCATGCAGCCCATATATGACATTCTAAAATCATCAAAAACCTATAGTCGCACCATGCAGCCCATATATGACATTCTAAAATCATCAAAAACATATAGTCGCACCATGCAGCCCATATATGACATTCTAAAATCATCAAAAACCTATAGTCGCACCATGCAGCCCATGTATGACATTCTAAAATCATCAACCTATAGTCGCACCATGCAGCCCATATATGACATTCTAAATCATCAAAAACCTATAGTCGCACCATGCAGCCCATATATGACATTCTAAAATCATCAACCTATAGTCGCACCATGCAGCCCATATATGACATTCTAAAATCATCAAAAACCTATAGTCGCACCATGCAGCCCATATATGACATTCTAAAATCATCAAAAACCTATAGTCGCACCATGCAGCCCATATATGACATTCTAAAATCATCAAAAACATATAGTCGCACCATGCAGCCCATATATGACATTCTAAATCATCAAAAACCTATAGTCGCACCATGCAGCCCATATATGACATTCTAAAATCATCAAAAACCTATAGTCGCACCATGCAGCCCATGTATGACATTCTAAAATCATCAACCTATAGTCGCACAATGCAGCCCATATATGACATTCTAAAATCATCAAAAACCTATAGTCGCACCATGCAGCCCATGTATGACATTCTAAAATCATCAACCTATAGTCGCACCATGCAGCCCATATATGACATTCTAAATCATCAAAAACCTATAGTCGCACCATGCAGCCCATATATGACATTCTAAAATCATCAAAAACCTATAGTCGCACCATGCAGCCCATATATGACATTCTAAATCATCAAAAACCTATAGTCGCACCATGCAGCCCATATATGACATTCTAAAATCATCAAAAACCTATAGTCGCACCATGCAGCCCATGTATGACATTCTAAAATCATCAACCTATAGTCGCACCATGCAGCCCATGTATGACATTCTAAAATCATCAAAAACCTATAGTCGCACCATGCAGCCCATATATGACATTCTAAAATCATCAAAAACCTATAGTCGCACCATGCAGCCCATATATGACATTCTAAAATCATCAAAAACATATAGTCGCACCATGCAGCCCATATATGACATTCTAAATCATCAAAAACCTATAGTCGCACCATGCAGCCCATATATGACATTCTAAAATCATCAAAAACCTATAGTCGCACCATGCAGCCCATGTATGACATTCTAAAATCATCAACCTATAGTCGCACCATGCAGCCCATATATGACATTCTAAAATCATCAAAAACCTATAGTCGCACCATGCAGCCCATGTATGACATTCTAAAATCATCAACCTATAGTCGCACCATGCAGCCCATATATGACATTCTAAATCATCAAAAACCTATAGTCGCACCATGCAGCCCATATATGACATTCTAAAATCATCAAAAACCTATAGTCGCACCATGCAGCCCATGTATGACATTCTAAAATCATCAAAAACCTATAGTCGCACCATGCAGCCCATATATGACATTCTAAAATCATCAAAAACCTATAGTCGCACCATGCAGCCCATTTATGACATTCTAAAATCATCAAAAACATATAGTCGCACCATGCAGCCCATATATGACATTCTAAATCATCAAAAACCTATAGTCGCACCATGCAGCCCATATATGACATTCTAAAATCATCAAAAACCTATAGTCGCACCATGCAGCCCATGTATGACATTCTAAAATCATCAACCTATAGTCGCACCATGCAGCCCATATATGACATTCTAAAATCATCAAAAACCTATAGTCGCACCATGCAGCCCATGTATGACATTCTAAAATCATCAACCTATAGTCGCACCATGCAGCCCATATATGACATTCTAAAATCATCAAAAACCTATAGTCGCACCATGCAGCCCATGTATGACATTCTAAAATCATCAACCTATAGTCGCACCATGCAGCCCATATATGACATTCTAAATCATCAAAAACCTATAGTCGCACCATGCAGCCCATATATGACATTCTAAAATCATCAAAAACCTATAGTCGCACCATGCAGCCCATATATGACATTCTAAAATCATCAAAAACATATAGTCGCACCATGCAGCCCATATATGACATTCTAAATCATCAAAAACCTATAGTCGCACCATGCAGCCCATATATGACATTCTAAAATCATCAAAAACCTATAGTCGCACCATGCAGCCCATGTATGACATTCTAAAATCATCAAAAACCTATAGTCGCACCATGCAGCCCATGTATGACATTCTAAAATCATCAACCTATAGTCGCACCATGCAGCCCATATATGACATTCTAAATCATCAAAAACCTATAGTCGCACCATGCAGCCCATATATGACATTCTAAAATCATCAAAAACCTATAGTCGCACCATGCAGCCCATATATGACATTCTAAATCATCAAAAACCTATAGTCGCACCATGCAGCCCATATATGACATTCTAAAATCATCAAAAACCTATAGTCGCACCATGCAGCCCATGTATGACATTCTAAAATCATCAACCTATAGTCGCACCATGCAGCCCATGTATGACATTCTAAAATCATCAAAAACCTATAGTCGCACCATGCAGCCCATATATGACATTCTAAAATCATCAAAAACCTATAGTCGCACCATGCAGCCCATATATGACATTCTAAAATCATCAAAAACATATAGTCGCACCATGCAGCCCATATATGACATTCTAAATCATCAAAAACCTATAGTCGCACCATGCAGCCCATATATGACATTCTAAAATCATCAAAAACCTATAGTCGCACCATGCAGCCCATATATGACATTCTAAATCATCAAAAACCTATAGTCGCACCATGCAGCCCATATATGACATTCTAAAATCATCAAAAACCTATAGTCGCACCATGCAGCCCATGTATGACATTCTAAAATCATCAACCTATAGTCGCACCATGCAGCCCATGTATGACATTCTAAAATCATCAAAAACCTATAGTCGCACCATGCAGCCCATATATGACATTCTAAAATCATCAAAAACCTATAGTCGCACCATGCAGCCCATATATGACATTCTAAAATCATCAAAAACATATAGTCGCACCATGCAGCCCATATATGACATTCTAAATCATCAAAAACCTATAGTCGCACCATGCAGCCCATATATGACATTCTAAAATCATCAAAAACCTATAGTCGCACCATGCAGCCCATGTATGACATTCTAAAATCATCAACCTATAGTCGCACCATGCAGCCCATATATGACATTCTAAATCATCAAAAACCTATAGTCGCACCATGCAGCCCATATATGACATTCTAAAATCATCAAAAACCTATAGTCGCACCATGCAGCCCATGTATGACATTCTAAAATCATCAAAAACCTATAGTCGCACCATGCAGCCCATATATGACATTCTAAAATCATCAAAAACCTATAGTCGCACCATGCAGCCCATTTATGACATTCTAAAATCATCAAAAACATATAGTCGCACCATGCAGCCCATATATGACATTCTAAATCATCAAAAACCTATAGTCGCACCATGCAGCCCATATATGACATTCTAAAATCATCAAAAACCTATAGTCGCACCATGCAGCCCATGTATGACATTCTAAAATCATCAACCTATAGTCGCACCATGCAGCCCATATATGACATTCTAAAATCATCAAAAACCTATAGTCGCACCATGCAGCCCATGTATGACATTCTAAAATCATCAACCTATAGTCGCACCATGCAGCCCATATATGACATTCTAAAATCATCAAAAACCTATAGTCGCACCATGCAGCCCATGTATGACATTCTAAAATCATCAACCTATAGTCGCACCATGCAGCCCATATATGACATTCTAAATCATCAAAAACCTATAGTCGCACCATGCAGCCCATATATGACATTCTAAAACCATCAAAAACATATAGTCGCACCATGCAGCCCATATATGACATTCTAAATCATCAAAAACCTATAGTCGCACCATGCAGCCCATGTATGACATTCTAAAATCATCAAAAACCTATAGTCGCACCATGCAGCCCATATATGACATTCTAAAATCATCAAAAACCTATAGTCGCACCATGCAGCCCATTTATGACATTCTAAAATCATCAAAAACATATAGTCGCACCATGCAGCCCATATATGACATTCTAAATCATCAAAAACCTATAGTCGCACCATGCAGCCCATATATGACATTCTAAAATCATCAAAAACCTATAGTCGCACCATGCAGCCCATGTATGACATTCTAAAATCATCAACCTATAGTCGCACCATGCAGCCCATATATGACATTCTAAAATCATCAAAAACCTATAGTCGCACCATGCAGCCCATGTATGACATTCTAAAATCATCAACCTATAGTCGCACCATGCAGCCCATATATGACATTCTAAAATCATCAAAAACCTATAGTCGCACCATGCAGCCCATGTATGACATTCTAAAATCATCAACCTATAGTCGCACCATGCAGCCCATATATGACATTCTAAATCATCAAAAACCTATAGTCGCACCATGCAGCCCATATATGACATTCTAAAATCATCAAAAACATATAGTCGCACCATGCAGCCCATATATGACATTCTAAATCATCAAAAACCTATAGTCGCACCATGCAGCCCATATATGACATTCTAAAATCATCAAAAACCTATAGTCGCACCATGCAGCCCATGTATGACATTCTAAAATCATCAACCTATAGTCGCACCATGCAGCCCATGTATGACATTCTAAAATCATCAAAAACCTATAGTCGCACCATGCAGCCCATATATGACATTCTAAAATCATCAAAAACCTATAGTCGCACCATGCAGCCCATATATGACATTCTAAAATCATCAAAAACATATAGTCGCACCATGCAGCCCATATATGACATTCTAAAATCATCAAAAACCTATAGTCGCACCATGCAGCCCATGTATGACATTCTAAAATCATCAACCTATAGTCGCACCATGCAGCCCATATATGACATTCTAAATCATCAAAAACCTATAGTCGCACCATGCAGCCCATATATGACATTCTAAAATCATCAACCTATAGTCGCACCATGCAGCCCATGTATGACATTCTAAAATCATCAAAAACCTATAGTCGCACCATGCAGCCCATATATGACATTCTAAAATCATCAAAAACCTATAGTCGCACCATGCAGCCCATATATGACATTCTAAAATCATCAAAAACATATAGTCGCACCATGCAGCCCATATATGACATTCTAAATCATCAAAAACCTATAGTCGCACCATGCAGCCCATATATGACATTCTAAAATCATCAAAAACCTATAGTCGCACCATGCAGCCCATGTATGACATTCTAAAATCATCAACCTATAGTCGCACCATGCAGCCCATATATGACATTCTAAAATCATCAAAAACCTATAGTCGCACCATGCAGCCCATGTATGACATTCTAAAATCATCAACCTATAGTCGCACCATGCAGCCCATATATGACATTCTAAATCATCAAAAACCTATAGTCGCACCATGCAGCCCATATATGACATTCTAAAATCATCAAAAACCTATAGTCGCACCATGCAGCCCATATATGACATTCTAAATCATCAAAAACCTATAGTCGCACCATGCAGCCCATATATGACATTCTAAAATCATCAAAAACCTATAGTCGCACCATGCAGCCCATGTATGACATTCTAAAATCATCAACCTATAGTCGCACCATGCAGCCCATGTATGACATTCTAAAATCATCAAAAACCTATAGTCGCACCATGCAGCCCATATATGACATTCTAAAATCATCAAAAACCTATAGTCGCACCATGCAGCCCATATATGACATTCTAAAATCATCAAAAACATATAGTCGCACCATGCAGCCCATATATGACATTCTAAATCAACAAAAACCTATAGTCGCACCATGCAGCCCATATATGACATTCTAAAATCATCAAAAACCTATATTCGCACCATGCAGCCCATGTATGACATTCTAAAATCATCAACCTATAGTCGCACCATGCAGCCCATATATGACATTCTAAAATCATCAAAAACCTATAGTCGCACCATGCAGCCCATGTATGACATTCTAAAATCATCAACCTATAGTCGCACCATGCAGCCCATATATGACATTCTAAATCATCAAAAACCTATAGTCGCACCATGCAGCCCATATATGACATTCTAAAATCATCAAAAACCTATAGTCGCACCATGCAGCCCATGTATGACATTCTAAAATCATCAAAAACCTATAGTCGCACCATGCAGCCCATATATGACATTCTAAAATCATCAAAAACCTATAGTCGCACCATGCAGCCCATTTATGACATTCTAAAATCATCAAAAACATATAGTCGCACCATGCAGCCCATATATGACATTCTAAATCATCAAAAACCTATAGTCGCACCATGCAGCCCATATATGACATTCGAAAATCATCAAAAACCTATAGTCGCACCATGCAGCCCATGTATGACATTCTAAAATCATCAACCTATAGTCGCACCATGCAGCCCATATATGACATTCTAAAATCATCAAAAACCTATAGTCGCACCATGCAGCCCATGTATGACATTCTAAAATCATCAACCTATAGTCGCACCATGCAGCCCATATATGACATTCTAAAATCATCAAAAACCTATAGTCGCACCATGCAGCCCATGTATGACATTCTAAAATCATCAACCTATAGTCGCACCATGCAGCCCATATATGACATTCTAAATCATCAAAAACCTATAGTCGCACCATGCAGCCCATATATGACATTCTAAAATCATCAAAAACCTATAGTCGCACCATGCAGCCCATATATGACATTCTAAAATCATCAAAAACATATAGTCGCACCATGCAGCCCATATATGACATTCTAAATCATCAAAAACCTATAGTCGCACCATGCAGCCCATATATGACATTCTAAAATCATCAAAAACCTATAGTCGCACCATGCAGCCCATGTATGACATTCTAAAATCATCAACCTATAGTCGCACCATGCAGCCCATATATGACATTCTAAAATCATCAAAAACCTATAGTCGCACCATGCAGCCCATGTATGACATTCTAAAATCATCAACCTATAGTCGCACCATGCAGCCCATATATGACATTCTAAATCATCAAAAACCTATAGTCGCACCATGCAGCCCATATATGACATTCTAAAATCATCAAAAACCTATAGTCGCACCATGCAGCCCATATATGACATTCTAAATCATCAAAAACCTATAGTCGCACCATGCAGCCCATATATGACATTCTAAAATCATCAAAAACCTATAGTCGCACCATGCAGCCCATGTATGACATTCTAAAATCATCAACCTATAGTCGCACCATGCAGCCCATGTATGACATTCTAAAATCATCAAAAACCTATAGTCGCACCATGCAGCCCATATATGACATTCTAAAATCATCAAAAACCTATAGTCGCACCATGCAGCCCATATATGACATTCTAAAATCATCAAAAACATATAGTCGCACCATGCAGCCCATATATGACATTCTAAATCATCAAAAACCTATAGTCGCACCATGCAGCCCATATATGACATTCTAAAATCATCAAAAACCTATAGTCGCACCATGCAGCCCATGTATGACATTCTAAAATCATCAACCTATAGTCGCACCATGCAGCCCATATATGACATTCTAAAATCATCAAAAACCTATAGTCGCACCATGCAGCCCATGTATGACATTCTAAAATCATCAACCTATAGTCGCACCATGCAGCCCATATATGACATTCTAAATCATCAAAAACCTATAGTCGCACCATGCAGCCCATATATGACATTCTAAAATCATCAAAAACCTATAGTCGCACCATGCAGCCCATATATGACATTCTAAATCATCAAAAACCTATAGTCGCACCATGCAGCCCATATATGACATTCTAAAATCATCAAAAACCTATAGTCGCACCATGCAGCCCATGTATGACATTCTAAAATCATCAAAAACCTATAGTCGCACCATGCAGCCCATATATGACATTCTAAAATCATCAAAAACCTATAGTCGCACCATGCAGCCCATTTATGACATTCTAAAATCATCAAAAACATATAGTCGCACCATGCAGCCCATATATGACATTCTAAATCATCAAAAACCTATAGTCGCACCATGCAGCCCATATATGACATTCTAAAATCATCAAAAACCTATAGTCGCACCATGCAGCCCATGTATGACATTCTAAAATCATCAACCTATAGTCGCACCATGCAGCCCATATATGACATTCTAAAATCATCAAAAACCTATAGTCGCACCATGCAGCCCATATATGACATTCTAAAATCATCAACCTATAGTCGCACCATGCAGCCCATGTATGACATTCTAAAATCATCAAAAACCTATAGTCGCACCATGCAGCCCATATATGACATTCTAAAATCATAAAAAACCTATAGTCGCACCATGCAGCCCATGTATGACATTCTAAAATCATCAAAAACCTATAGTCGCACCATGCAGCCCATATATGACATTCTAAAATCATCAAAAACCTATAGTCGCACCATGCAGCCCATATATGACATTCTAAAATCATCAACCTATAGTCGCACCATGCAGCCCATTTTTAAAATGTAGATGTTCCAAAGGCGCTCATCAAATATTGTCGATAGTTACAGTGAGGGAAAATAGTATTTGATCCCCTGCTGATTTTATACGTTTGCCCACTGACAAAGAAATTATCAGTCTATAATTTGAATGGTAGGTTTAGTTGACAAGGGACAAGATTGTAGAACTACACAAGGCTGGAATGGGCTACAAGACCATCGCCAAGCAGCTTGGTGAGAAGGTGACAACAGTTGGTGCGATTATTCGCAATTGGAAGAAACACAAAAGAACAGTCAATCTCCCTTGGCCTGGGGCTCCATGCAACATCTCACCTCGTGGATTTGCAATGATCGTGAGAACGGTGAGGAATCAGCCCAGAACTACACGGGAGGATCTTGTCAATGATCTAAAGGCAGCTGGGACCATAGTCACCAAGAAAACAATTGGTAACACACTACGTCGTGAAGGACTGAAATCGTGCAGCGCCGGCAAGGTCCCTCTGCTCAAGAAAGCACATATACATGCCAGTCTGAAGTTTGCCAATGAACATCTGAATGATTCAGAGGACAACTGGGTGAAAGTGTTGTGGTCAGATGAGACCAAAATGGAGCTCTTTGGCATCAACTCGACTTGCCGTGTTTGGAGGAGGAGGAATGCTGCCTATGACCCCAAGAACACCATCCCCACTTTCAAACATGGAGGTGGAAACATTATGCTTTGGGGGTGTTTTTCTGCTAAGGGGACAGGACAACTTCACTGCATCAAAGGGGCGATGGACGGGGCCATGTACCGTCAAATCTTGGGTGAGAACCTCCTTCCCTCAGCCAGGGCATTGAAAAGGGGTCGTGGATGGGTATTCCAGCATGACAATAATCCAAAAAACACGGCCAAGGCAACAAAGGAGTGGCTCAATAAGAAGCACATTATGGTCCTGGAGTGGCCTAGCCAGTCTCCAGACCTTAGTCCCATAGAAAATCTGTGGAGAGAGCTGAATTTTCGAGTTGCCAAATGTCAGCCTCAACCTTAATGACTTGGAGAAGATCTGCAAAGAGGAGTGGGACAAAATCCCTCCTGAGATGTGTGCAAACCTGGTGGCCAACTACAAGAAACATCTGACCTCTGTGATTGCCAACAAGGGTTTTGCCACCAAGTACTAAGTCATGTTTTGTAGAGGGTTCAAGTACTTATTTCCCTCATTAAAATGCAACATTTTTGACATGCGTTTCTCTGGATTTTTTTGTTGTTATTCTGTCTCGCACTGTTCAAATAAACCTACCATTAAAATTATAGACTGATCATTTCTTTGTCAGTGGGCAAACGTACAAAATCAGCAGGGGATCAAAGACTTTTTTCCCTTACTGTAGTTTAACAACAACTGAACATTTACAAACCATCTATTTGGGACTATTACACTTCCCTTTCCCCCTGCCAGCCCTACCAGTACCTGCTGGATGAGTTCACCTGTGCAGCCTGTAGCTTTGGACAGTGGCCTCAGGCCAACCTGACAGGCTGTTTCGACCTGCCAGAGGAGTACATCCGCTGGGAGGTACTGTCACTGTTTTCCCTCTCCCTCCTTTTGCTGCTATTTTCTTCCCTTTTAAAAAAAATATGTAAAGTGTTTTGCAACTTATACATGTGAAATAACACTTCAAATAAACCTTGATTGTATTTAGGATGCCTGGGCTATTGGGCCGGTCACCATCTCCTGCCTGGGCATGTTGTGTACCCTCTCCGTGGTGGGCCTATTCTTCAAACACAACGACACCCCAGTGGTCAAAGCCAGCGGGCGGGAGCTGTCCTACATTCTCCTGCTGGGGGTCCTGATGTGCTACAGCATGACCTTCATCTACATCGCCAAGCCCTCCACGGCTGTGTGTACCCTACGTCGACTCGGCCTGGGTACCTCCTTTGCCGTGTGCTACTCGGCGCTCCTCACCAAGACCAACCGCATTGCGCGGATTTTCAGCGGGGTGAAGGACGGGGCCACACGACCAAGGTTCATCAGCCCGGCCTCCCAGGTGGCTATCTGTGGTGGGCTGATCTCCTGTCAGCTCCTGGTGGCCTTGGTCTGGCTCCTGGTGGAGATGCCTGGCGTCAGGAAGGAGGTGGGTGTAACAGAGTTGGATTCCTAACCCCCAGCCTGAAATGTTTCCACTCATGCTGTCAAATAATTTGCTTTTCTATAGAGTAATAAGGCGTTGTCAAGCGGGCAGTCATGTGTGTTTGCAAGGTGGGGACGGAAGTTATACTGTTAAGCAAGCACAATGACAGTGACGCCTGTCACAAGAACATAGAGATATAATAGTTCCCTATATTAATATACTGTTCACAACTCAATATATCTAATACTATTCTATTCTATTTAATTATATGGAGGTGAGCCCCGAGAGGAGGGATATAGTCACCCTGAAGTGCAACAGCAAGGACTCCAGCATGCTGGCTGCTCTGGCCTACAACTGCATCCTCATCGTCCTCTGCACGGTCTATGCCTTCAAGACCAGGAAGTGCCCCGAGAACTTCAACGAGGCCAAGTTCATTGGGTTCACCATGTACACCACCTGTATCATCTGGCTGGCCTTCCAGCCCATCTTCTACGTAACGGCCAGCGACTACAGGGTGAGTGGGAATAATAGACTCCAATTAGGTTTGTAAAAATGCTGGTAACTTTTCCAAAAGGTCCAGGTTTTCCAGAAATCCTGGTTGGAGGTTTTCGGATTTCCTGCTTATTCCCGCCAGAGTTCAAGAATCTTCTAACCAGGATTTTGGACAACTTGGGAATTTTAGGAAAGTTACCGTAATTTATGCAACCCCAACTAATGAAATGAGGGACTAGAAGGAGTTAATTGTGCTTATCAACACAAGGGTCAGTACGATATGAATGACAGTGGGTGTCTTTTCTCCCAGATCATTATTTTTCAAATCTATAAGTCCTTGAATGTGTCATAGCTTACCAAAGGATCTAGGTGACATGCATACATTCCTTTTGATCATCACCTTCCTCTGAGTTTCATCAAAGGACTGTATTTCTTTTCATGTGTCGTAGAGATGCTTTAAAGACAAGAACAAAGACACTGGAGATAGAGATACCCAGTCTTGATTATGTGGGCGTTAAACCCCAGTCTGTGTAGTCGCATCGACTGTTACTGAGAAGACAAAGACATTCTCCAAATTATTTTCTGTATCTAATCTAAAACTGCAGTATTGCCATTGTAATACCTTTTATTACGATTTGAAAAGTAATTATCTTTTTCTCTTTTCTAATGTCGACAGTGAAATGTGCAGGAGATTCAACCAGGGCAAGAATCTTGTTCCCAATGTCCCTTTTCTAATAAGGCATTTAGAAAGGAAGACTTGTTCCCAGCGTCCCTCTTCTGCAGTGGCTTGTGAAAGTAATCAACCCCTCTAGCATTTTTCCTATTTTGTTGCCTTACAACCTGGAATTATAATTGAATTTTGGGGGGTTTTGTATCACTTGATTTACACAACACGCCTACCACTTTGAAGATGCAAAATATTTTTTTATTGTGAGACAAACAAGAAATAAGACAAAAAAGCAGAAAACCTGAGCGTACATAACTATTCACCACCTCTCCAAAAGTCAATACTTTGTAGAGCCACCTTTTGCAGCAATTACAGCTGCAAGTCTCTTGGGGTATGTCTCTATAAGCTTGGCACATCTAGCCACTGGGATTTTTGCCCATTCTTCAAGGCAAAACTGCTCCAGCTTCTTCAAGTTGGATGGGTTCCGCTGGTGTACAGCAATCTTTAAGTCATATTTCAGATTCTCAATTGGATTGAGGTCTGGGCTTTGACTAGGCCATTCCAAGGCATTTAAATGTTTACCCTTAAATCACTTGAATGTTGCTTTAGCAGTATGCTTAGGGTCATTGTCCTACTGGAAGGTGAACCTCCGTCCCAGTCACACATTTCTGGAAGATTGAAACAGGTTTCCCTCAAGAATTTCCCTGTATTTAGTGCTATCCATCATTCCTTCAATTCTTTCCCAGGCCATGCATATGAAAAACATCCCCACAGCATGATGCTGCCACCACCATGCTTCACTGTGGGGATAGGGTTCTCAGGGTGATGAGATATGTTGGGTTTGTACCAGACATAGAGTTTTCCTTGATGGCCCAAAAGCTCAATTTTAGTCTTATCTGACCAGAGTACCTTCTTCCATATGTTTGGGGAGTCTCCCACATGTTTGCTTAATTTTTCTTTAAGCAATAGCTTTTTTTCTGGCCACTCTTCCGTAAAGCCCAGCTCTATGGAGTGTATGGCTTAAAGTGGTCCTATGGACAGATACTCCAATCTCCGCTGTGGAGCTTTGCAGCTCCTTCAGGGTTGTCTTTGGTCTCTTAGTTGCCTCTCTGACTAATGCCCTCCTTGCCTGGTCCATGACTTTTGGTGGGCAGCCCTCTCTTGGCAGGTTTGTTGTGGTGCCATATTCTTTCCATTTTTAAATAATGGATTTAATCGTGCTCTGTGGGATTTTCAAAGATTCTGATGTTTTTTTTATAACTCAACCCTGATCTGTACTTCTCCACAACTTTGTCCCTGACCTGTTTGGAGAGCTCCTTGGTCTTCATGGTGCCGCTTGCTTGGTTGTGCCCCTTGCTTAGTGGTGTTGCAGACTCTGGGGCCTTTCAGAACAGTTGTATATATACTGAGATCATGTGACAGATCATGTGACACACACAGGTGGACTTTATTTAACAAATTATGTGACTTCTGAAGGTAATTGGTTGCACCAGATCTTATTTCGGGGCTTCAAAGCAAAGGGGGTGAATACATATACACGCACCACTTTTTATTTATGTATTTATTTATTACATTTTATGAAACAAGTAATTTTTTTCATTTCACTTCACCAATTTGGACTATTTTGTGTATTTGTGTCCATTACATGATATCTAAATAAAAATCCATTTAAATTACAGGTTGTAATGCATCAAAATAGGAAATACGCCGAGGGGGATGAATACCTTTGCAAGGCACTGTAATTGGGCATTTAGTTGGAACACAGAGTTTCTTAAACCAGAGGCGCAAGATCGCGAGACTTCCGGGAAAGCTTGCGAAAAAGACCAAACAGACCAGTTTGAGAAGTCAGAGAGAAGTGAAAATTATTCCTTAGTTGTTAATGTTCTGGAAATCTAAAGGCACAACCTAGATTCGAGCCAATGTCTTAAGTAGTTGAACATATTACTCCAACCATGTGAAAGGGACAAACTGACACATTTTCATTTTTGTCCAAAACATCTTTATAAATCGAATGACCTTTGATTTGAAGGCCTGCACATGCACAGTTCGGCGTGAGATGCCTGTTAGACTGATGACTTGTTTCTACCCATGAGCTTAGCTTGCCAACGTCGCCATCTCATCATCGCCAACAAGCGTGATCTGAGGTTTCTATTGGACAAGCAGTTTTATCTTCAAACTACACTGTCTTTGATTGGAAGACTCTTGTTCTTAGCATCCCTCTACTAAAATGGCATTTAGATAGGAAGACTAATCTAATACTGCTGCAGCTTAGTTTTCTGTTCTCAGCTTAGATCAGTTTGAAGGAGGGAATAGAGGGATGGAGGGATGGGAGCTGGGCTTTTCAGGGCCTAATGCTTAGATTGTCTAAGATTATTGATAGTCATCAACAGACAAGCTTAGCATCCACATTTTTTTTTTACTGTTAAACAAATAAACACCCAGATGATGAGCCCTATATGACACCACATCATTATCATATTATTTACTGTACTGTATATATCTGTATACAAATATACACTACATGGCCAAAAGTATGTGCACACCTGCTTGTCGAACATCTCATTCCAAAATCATGGGCATTAATGTGTAGTTGGTCCCCCATTTGCTGCTATAACAGCCTCCACTCTTCTGGGAAGGCTTTCCACTAGATGTTGGAACATTGCTGCGGGGACTTGCTTCCATTCAGCCACAACAGAATTAGTGATGTCGGGCACTGATGTTGGACGATTAGGCCTGGCTCGCAGTCAGCATTCCAATTCATCCCAAAGGTGTTCGATGGGGTTTAGGTCAGGGCTCTGTGCAGGCCAGTCAAGTGCTCCCACACCGATCACGACAAACTATTTCTGTATGGACCTCGCTTTGTGCATGGGGGCATTGTCATGCTGAAACAGAAAAGGGCCTTCCCCAAACTGTTGCCACAAAGATGGAAGCACAGATTGTCTAGAATGTCATTGTATGCTGTACCATTAAGATTTCCCTTCACTGGAACTAAGTGGCCTAGCCCAAACCATGCAAAACAGCACCAAACCATTATTCCTCCGACCCCAAACTTTACAGATGGCACTAGGCATTCGGGCAAGATAGCATTCTTCTGGCATCCGCCAAACACAGATTAGTTTGTCGGACTGCCAGATGGGGAAGTGTGATTCACTCTATCACAAAGAGTCCAATGGCGGCGAGCTTTACACCACTCCAGCTGATGCTTGGCATTGTGTATGGTGATCTTAGGCTTGTGTGCAGCTGCTCGGCCATGGAAACCCATTTCACGAAGCTCCCAACGAACAGTTCTTGTGCTGACGTTGCTTCCAAAGGCAGTTTGGAACTCGGCAATGACTGTTGCCACCGAGAACAGGCAATTTTTACGTGCTTGTAACGGCTCTCTTCTATCTCCTCCTATGAGGAAGAGGTAGAACAAGGATCGGACCAAAATGCAGCGTGATGATGATTCATGATATATTTTAATGAAGGAAAACGTATACAACAGAAACTACAAAACTAACGAAATGAAATAATGAAAACCGAAACAGCCCTATCTGGTGCAAACACAAAGACAGGAACAATCACCCACGAAAACACTCACAGAATATGGCTGCCTAAATATGGTTCCCAATCAGAGACAACGATAATCACCTGACTCTGATTGAGAACCGCCTCAGGCAGCCCTAGACTACTTAGACACCCCACAAAACCCCTAAGACAAAAACACACCACAATAACCCATGTCACACCCTGGCCTGACCAAATAATTAAAGAAAACACAAAATACTAAGACCAAGGCGTGACAGTGCTACGCGCTTCAGTACTCGGCAGTCCTGTTCTGTGAGCTTGTGTGGCCTACCACTTCACGGCTGAGCCGTTGTTGCTCCTAAACATTTCCACTTCACAATAACAGCACTTACAGTTGACTGGGGCAGCTCTAGCAGGGCAGAAATTTAACGAACGGACTTGTTGGAAAGCTGGTGTCCTATGACGGTGCCACTTTGAAAGTCACTGAGATATTCCGTGCGGACCATTCTACTGCCATTGTTTGGTTAAGGAGATTGCATGGCTGGGTGCTCGATTTTATACACCTGTCAGAAACGGATGTGGATGAAATAGCCGAATCCACTCATTTGAAGGGGTGTCCACATACGTTTGGGCATGATGAATAGCTTCAAGGCCCACATAGGGCTTTAACCACCTTGCGTCAGGCCTATGAAGCCTTTGTTGCCATGTAAGCAAGATAAAAGAGAGACAATGTGTATAAAACGGACAAAACAGTTTAGTCCAGGGTGTATTATAACTGTGACCCAAGGCTGAATCTAGTCTAGTGTAATGCCTGTCCGGATTCTGTTGGTGTGCCACTGGGAGAGAGTAAGGGGTAGAATAACATTGGCCATGCATTATGAGCTTCCCCAGGACATCTCCTTATCTCAACGGTGCTTTATCCATCTACTAGCAAAAAACCTTTAAGAAAAATAAATGTCAACACTAGCAATACCTGAGTTGAAAGAGAAACATTTGAGAAAGGGTTGTGAAAGGAGTGACAGACTGAACGAATGAACAGTATAATAATGTGTACATATTGAATATAGATGATTAGTGTTCATGTTGGAGCTGTGGTAGACACATTTTTGGCTCTGCAACAGAAACCTTGATGCTTTCATCTCTGTTTGTGTGCCATTAAAAATACCAGCAGTTGGGCTGGGCTTCCTGCATTTTAAATATGGTTTAGATAAAACATTGCAGAGATATTCTCACATGAAAAACAAGCTGCCTTGTTCATTCAATTGTGATGAACCTGGAGTCTCCCAGATGGACATTCATTATTTCAGCCAGTGCTTCCAGCAATATTTACATTACATTTTAGTCATTTAGCAGACGCTCTTATCCAGAGTAACTTGAAATTAGTGAATTCAGAATTCATTTTAAGATAACTAGGTGAGACAACAACACATCACAATCGTATCAAGTACATTTTCTCTCCACAAAATATTTCTAAGCAAAGTTAGTAGGAAATAACATGCATTTTCTAGTTTTCCTCGCTCTCTCCTGCTTTCTCCTTCCCGTTCTCTTGCTTCTCTCAAACTCAAGGCTATTGATTTCATCTAGTGCTAGTCCTGTCAGTCCGAGTGGCTCTGTGGTGCTGGCTGGGCTGCCTCAAAATGTCCAATGTGTCCCGTTCACTCTAACCCAACCTCCTCTCTCTCCCTCTG
The DNA here is from genome assembly GCF_002021735.2 of Oncorhynchus kisutch. Lineage (NCBI taxonomy): Eukaryota > Metazoa > Chordata > Actinopteri > Salmoniformes > Salmonidae > Oncorhynchus > Oncorhynchus kisutch. Next base: position 56,207,454 of record NC_034178.2, on the reverse strand, counting down.
CCCCATACAGGTTCAGACAACCACCATGTGCATCTCTGTCAGTCTGAGTGGATCGGTGGTACTGGGCTGTCTCTTTGCTCCTAAGGTCCACATCATCCTATTCCAGCCCCAGAAGAACGTGACAACGCTGAGAGTGGCTGCCAACCGTTTTGGGGCCACGGTCAAATCAGCATCGGCGTCTGACCCCAGCTCTAGCTGCTGGAAAGGTAACGTCTCTATCACTGGTAAATGGGGTTTTAGCTTTTTGTAAACAACCATCAACATTTATTTTTGTCATCACATATAAATCGTACAATCAGCTAAATATTTCAGTCATTTTTGGTGAGCCATCAACTGAAACATACTGCACATCTACTGCTATTTCATTATGTTCAGATTATATTGATATTTATACTGCACTGTTGAGGGAACTTGCAAGTAAGCATTTTGCTTCATCGTTGATACCTGTTGTAAACCCTGTGTGATGAGTCTGTTGTTTTTGCCATACTATAGGCCTATGGAAAAGTAGAACACCACAAAATTCTCTCAAAAACAGATCCCTTGGTTCAATATTTTTTTGCTTTAATCAATGTGAAATACCTACACTTTATAACTAGTCTGTTAATTTGGTATTTTCTTGAAAATATGTTACCCTCTATTCTGGTTCTTTTCCAGCATCAGCCTCTACCAGTGTGCCAACAGCGGTAACAACAGCGGTAACAACAGTCTGTAATGGTCGTGAGGTAGTAGACTCCACTACGTCCTCTTTGTGAAGAAGGTTGAGCTGCTTGTATCATTCCTCTGTCCTGAGAACAACACAAATCACAATTTCATCCCCTCTCGTACAACAAGGCTGCTGTCATATCTAAGTCCCATTTACAGTAGAGACCAGTAGAGTCTGTCCATTCGGACAGAGGGAGGCCAGGATGCACTTAACTGTGAAAGCTAAATAATGTGACTATACTTAGGAGTGTGCCGTAATGTAGGACTGTAAAGCATTTTTGTATAGATTTAACAGTATGTGATTGATTTGACTTGGTTTCAAGATAGACTCGTTGTTGAATGCACTGCTGTATGCCTTGCTGTCAGTACAGAGAATCAGTCTTATGAATGAGGTGGTTCATGTGAAGCGATCATGGTGTCATAACAAAAGGTTGATCTTATCTTGTCCTTACAGTGCTGTGAATGCGATATCAAAATATAATTTTTCTTTTTGACTAGAATATTATTAATACATAACACTTATTGAATTAATTTTACCCCTTGTTTTTAAACTACATTTGAATGATATGAGATGAACCATAGTGATGATTAAAAACTAGCCTACTATCAGTATAAAGGACAATGTTTTAATGTAGACTTCGGTGAACCAGTTTGTGCTTTCTTGTAATTTATGTAAATAAATTGTGTTATTTTTTAATTATTAAAACATAAAATGCTATTGTGTATTTTGTTCAGAGAAGTCTCTAGGCAGTTTTGGTGGTAGCTCGACAGGATGGATTAAAGCAATCATTGCCGATGGGTATTTGTACATACATCAAGTGTTCCGGGAAGAAGCAGTCTACACTAGTGTTTCTCAACCTCATTTTTGCCAGGGACTGGCAAGCTCGGGTCCTTCCTCATTTGGGGACTGCTTAAATTACAACTAGCAATGGACTAAATCAGTGTTATTAGCTAACCGTCTGAGACACCAGTGAACATCATCCCTGCCCAGGGACCTAGAGAAACATTGCACCCAGTCTGTTTGAAATGACTATTGGATGTAACATCTACATGCCTACATTTTCTCTCACAGTGGTTTCTGAGACAGCACCAATGAACTGTAGAAGAGCAGCTAGCTTGTCTTAATCACCTCAAATGTCTTCTTCTTTCCTTAACCCGTGTGGTGATCATGTTTTTGTTATTCACCCAATATTCGCGGGTCTAATGGATATATGTAAAAAAACTTAGTTGACATATCAATTATGTGTACTGTGTCTTTTTGTCCTTCTTGGGTCCACACACATGGCAGCGCTTCTTGTTGCTACCGGTTGCAATCTAGAATTATGAAAACACATAGTTCCGGAATTTCACTAACATCTCACTCACTCACTCATATATATATATATATATGAGTATATATATACTATAGTAGTATATATATACTATAGTAGTATATACTATATATATAGTTACAGCAGGCTAAGGTAGGAGTGTCAGACACACACATGCAACAACAACACTCATACTTACTTCAGGTATTGGAGTTGTTGGTTCTGTGGGTCGGGTGGATGGGGCACCAGCATCCTCCTCCTGAACCTTCCTCACGATGGCTGCTGGGGTTCTTTGGCTATGTTGCCTCCTCTGGATTTGAGGTCTTACCAATGCCTTGCCCAGCTCCTCGAGAAAGAGCCATCTACTCTGGACCTTCCCTCTATTCAAATCTGTGTTCAACGCCACCCAGATGACAAACGCATTGTACGCCGAAATGTAAAAAAATTCCAAAATGTTGAAGAATATCACAAGTGGGCCAGTGTAGGGCTCTTCTTTTGCAGCTGTAGCCAGTCACCAGCTTGTCTAAACTGTCCACCCCTCCTGTTGTGGCATTGTAATCCATTATTTCTTTTTTTTATGTTCCTGCCCACAGAATCTCCCATTCTTATGCAGTGTACTCATGAGTACCACATTTTTGCCTTTCTTTGGCATGTAGGACACTAGGGATGTGTCAGCTGTGTCAGGGATTGATAGGCCTGTTCTGTGTATTCAACAGCTAAGGTGGGAGCTCTGGCTTGTTTTTTCCTACTGTTCCTACCATCGTCAGCTTCCTGTTGAGGAGCTCCTGTCCCAGGTTGGGTGAAGAGACATTGTTGCACGGAAAAGTTCTATTCCAGTTTCAGCGTTCCATTCTCACTGATTATTAACGCCTATTAGCATTGCCTACTAAAAATCTAGTGTTGTTTTAAAGCCCTTTGGTCGGAGGGGTGACTACTGGCTACATGGCATCAGGCCAATCTATCAAAGTAAACTTAGGTGTCATTTTAGGAGTTTCAGAAGTTAACTGATGCAAAAGCTGTTAGAAGCATTTTATTTTCAAATAGCCAAATCTCAGGGGATTCCTCGATCAACATCCCACAAGCTGTGTAGCTGACAGCTAGACATGCCCAAGGGCCGATCCCGATTTAGGAATTTATGCCTTTCCTACACACATTCAGCCACGTAACGCGCTCTGCAGGAGTGGCTACCTTGCGCGCTCTAAATACATTTCTTTCAACTGCTGAAAATCCTCCCACTTGGTCGAGTTTTCATTCATTTCTGGTACATTTATCTTAAGACATCCCTTTAAATACAGTGCACTTTTTAGTTTTAGTTTGACAGACTAGAATATCGAGAGAACGGTTCAGAATATTAGCGATCAATGGAAGAAAGCCTTTAAAATATATATGCTTCTTGGTCTCCATTTCAGCACCAAATGGTAAATTTAAAAATAAACATTTAGATTTAGGAAAGTATTTATGAATCATAAAAAAACAGGTTTGGAGAGCATTTACACATGAAAGAAAAAGGTGGTTTGATTCATTCTGAAAATTGCCACATTCAGAATATCCGTGTACATACAGTACCAATCAAACATTTGGACACACCTTCTCATTCAAGGGTTTTTTCCTTATTTTCTACATTGTAGAATAAAAGTGAAGACATCAAAACTATGAAAAAACACATATGGAATCATGTAGTAACCAAAAAAGGGTTAAACGAATGTGCAAGCTGTCATCAAGGCAAAGGGTGGCTACTTCGAATCATCTAAAATATATGATATATATATATTGATTTGTTTCATACTTTTTTGGTTACCACATGATTACATATGTGTTATTTCATCATTTTGATGTCTTCACTATTATTCTACAATGTAGAAAAAATAAAGAAAAACTTGACTGGTACGGTAGAATTATATTAGGGAGAACAGTGTACAATAGTAGGCTATACCTTAGTCTATTGCCTGCACTAACCATGGAACTGTATGATGACAACCAAGTACTGAGCTATGTGTCAGTTTCACACTGTTATGGTTTGGTCTGCTCTCCACTCCACTCCACGACGATTTAATTAGCCTACATTTCTTTATATTATCAACTGTTACTAACAATCCTCAGCAACAATCACACAGATGTGACTGTGTTTACAGAAATAGCAAATGAAGGTAAACTAAACAATGTAATAATAATGTAGGCTATGCAAACTGAATGGAAATAACAGTAAATTGGCAGTTGAATATGTGGTTCTGGTCGATATTGATAGTGACTAATATTAAACATGATAGATTCCAAGAACACAGGATGAGATGTTACTATCCTTTGTGCAAGCACTTCCAAAAGTTAATGAACAGTGAGCCTGGTGAAATTTGGGGAGCGCATCGTCAGTAGTGTACCTTTGGTTCCTAGGGTGTTTCGGCCTTTCACACTATACACCCTCCCCAAAGGCGGCCAGCGACAGGGTGATCAATCCTACGCTTGCGTCCCATTCCCAATTAGTCATAGGAGTTGCCTTGTTGATGATAGCCAACATCCCATGGGACTATGCATGGCAGGGGCGTCCTCCTCCCTGAGTCAAGCATTGTTGACTGCATACCTCCTGGCCCTCTTACTTCGGGGCCCAGCTGGGGTCTTTCCTCTTCATCCAGAGCCACTGACTGCTGCCTTCTGCCGCCTCCGATACAGCTTTGATTGCCGAACGCTGGCTCTGGCCCTTAATTCCAAGGTCTCTAAGCAGTCTGGTTGTAGATGTTGCCACAAAACCTCTGCAGCCCACCTCCACTGGTCGGACTTCTGTGTTCCAGCCATGATGCCGTGCTTCGGCAGCTAGATCGGCATAGCGCAGATGCTTTCGCTCATAAGCCTCATCTACTGAGTCCTCCCAGGGTACTGTGAGCTCAATGATGAAGACCTTCTTGAGCGAACGGGACCAGAGCACCATGTCAGGTCTTAGGGTGGTGGTTGCGATCTCCGGAGGAAACACAAGTTGTCGGCCAATGTCAGCTAGCATTTTCCAGTCGCGGGCCAAGCGCAGCTGGTCTCGCTCTAATGGTGTCGAGCCGCGCTTCGGTGGTTTAGCCCCTTCGCGGACAAAGTTTGTCCGTAAGGGGTGTGATGCTGCTGGGGGTGGTAGGGAGTTGGTGGCAGCTCGCTTGTCCTCCAGGGCGGACGCAAGGTTTTTAAGGACTTGGTTGTGACACCAAGTGTAGCGTCCTTGGGTGAGGCTTGTTTTACACCCCGTGAGAATGTGCCTGAGGTTGGCTGGCATGGAACAGAGGGCACAGTCCGGATCTTCACCATACCATTGGTGAAGATTAACTGGAGTTGGAAGGACGTCATATGTTGCTCTGATGGAAAAGCTCAACCGCCTCGCTTCCATGGCCCACAGATCCTTCCAGCTGATCTTCCTCTTCTCCACACTGTCCCATCGAGTCCACTGTCCCTGTTTGGCAAGAGAGACTGCCTTGGCCCACCTTGCAGCCTCCTCCTGATGGCGTACTTCCTGCACTACCATCTTCCGCCGCTCTGGTGCAGTGGCCTTACTCCAAGCAGCACGGCTAGTTAGCCCAAGGCCTCCTCTCCCTTGCTGAACATGACCCACAATGTCAGCAAGTCTGAGGGCTGCTGTTGCCTCCTGGACTGCTTTTCCTGGCCTCCATTTGCGCCCAGTTGCCAAGGTCGGCGCGTTGTTGCTCACCACTGGGTCTCGAGATTCATTCAGTGTCATCTGGAGCCTGGTTTTTGAACACATGAATTCCTCTGTTAGACTGGTGAGGGGCAGCTTGAGGACACCATCTCCATAGAGGCCGATGGTGGTAAGGCATCGTGGAACTCCGAGCCACTTCTTTAAGTAGCCTGTGACTCCTCTTTCCATCTTCTCCACTGTTGAGATTGGAACCTCATACACTGCTAAGGGCCACAACACCCGGGGTAGGAGACCAAACTGCAGACACCAGGCCTTTAACTTTCCAGGTAGCTGGGTGTTGTCGATGGACTGTAGGCTACTACTGATGTCTTTGCGCAGCTGTTGCACCTGGTCTTTGTCCTTCAGGCTTGCATCATACCACCTTCCAAGGCTTTTTACCGGCTGCTCAGACACTGTTGGGATTTGGTCATCTCCGATGAAGAATTTCAGGTCAGAGAGTACTCCCTTCACAATCGAGATGCTGCGTGACTTGGATGGTTTAATCTTCATACGGGCCCAGCTGATGTTCTCCTAGAGTTTTCTGAGCAGTCTCCTGGTGCATGGGACAGTGGTAGTCAATGTTGTAATGTCGTCCATGTAGGCTCTGAGTGGAGGGAGGCGGAAACCAGAGTCGACTCGCTGTCCACCAGCAACCCATTTTGAGGATCTGATGATAACCTCCATTGCCATTATGAATGCCAACGGAGAAATGGTACATCCTGCCATTATACCTACATTCAGGCACTGCCATGAGGTGGTGAACTCTGAGGTGGTGAAGCAGAACTGCAGATCCTGGAAGTACGACTTCACCAGGGTTGTGATGGTGTCCGGTATGTGGAAAAATCTGAAGGCAGACCACAGGAGTTCATGGGGCACAGAGCCAAATGCATTGGCGAGGTCGAGAAAGACTACATGGAGGTCCCTTTTCTCCACCGTGGCCATTTGGATCTGGTGCCAGATCATGCTGGAATGTTCCAAGCAGCCAGAGAACCCTGATATTCCTGCCTTCTGTACAGATGTATCGACGTACGCATTCCTTTGCAGGTACTCGGCCATCCTCTGGGCAATGACCCTAAAGAAGATTTTACCCTCGACATTCAGTAAGGAGATTGGGTGGAATTGGCTGATGTTCACTGCATCCTTCTCCTTAGGGATCAGGACCCCGACCTGCCCTACGCCGCACTTTGGGTATTATCTTATTTTTCCAAGCTGTTCTCATAAGCCTCCAGAGGAACCTCAGGACGTCTGGTGCGTTCTTATACACTTTGTACGGGACTCCATTTGGCCCCGAGGCTGATGCTGTTCTTGCCCCTCGAACTGTGTTTTCCACCTCTTTCCATGTCGGAGGGCTGGTCTCAATATGATGTTCCGGGGGTTCAATGGGTGGGATATCTGATGGGATGGCCAGATGTTCATGTCGCTTTGAGTCAAAGTTTGTTGTTCTCAGGTGCTCCTCTAGGTCTTTCTTTGTTGTTTTTAGAGCTCCACTTTTTTCCTTCGTGAAGAGACTTTTAAGAAACTTGAAGGGATCTTTATAGAATCGAGTTCTAGTTTGTTCTTTCTTCCTTCTGCGTTTCCGTAGGTTCTCTGCTCTACGGAGGGATGCCAACCGGGTTTTGATATCAGCCTGAAGTGCCTCTATGCCCTCCTTCTCCACTTCCGAGGCCTTCTTCCACTGTTTCTTAAGCTGTCGCCTTTCTTGAACGAGGCGCTTGATTTCTTGTTGCCTCCTGGAAACTGTTGGGGTTGGAACCTTTCTCCCGCCTTTTGCCTCTTCCACTCCAAATCTTTCTGTCCCGTACTCATAGATAATGTCCCCCATCCTCTCCAACTTCTTCTCCACTGTGCCTCGAAGTTTCTCGAGGGTCAAGGTAAGGTCAGTATTCACTGTTTCCCACAACTTCTTGTCACTGGCGCCAGGCCACTTCACATATGGTCTGTGCCCTGGTAGTCTCCTCTCGACTGCAGGTCTGGAAGGCTCGGTGAGTTCCACTCCTGTTGTTGGTTCCACCTCAGTTGTTACTTCGGTGCTTGAGTTTACGTCCTCCATGACAGTGGTACTGATGCACTGCAAACTATGGTTTGCGTCCAGTTGCTGTGCTTCATTCGACTGATTTGATCGCTTTCGCAGAAAGTAATCAATGTGAGGCCTCTGTCCCTCTTTACCCAAACACCCCTTCTTCCCCTGGTGGATCCTCAACCCATGGTGTGATGTAACTTTCCTCCAACCACAGACACATACCTGCATCTGTTTGTGGCCCGCTGTTGCAGCAGAACTTGTGACCGTTGCTGTGGTGTTCTCTTGTGCTGTGCTCTCATTACTCGTAGTCGTTTCCGGTCCAGTCGTTACCATGTTGTCAGCCGATGAGTCATCTTCCGCCCCCGCTCTCGCAGACTCTAGGGGTATTCTCGTATGTTGACTTTCTGTAGCTAAAGCGGGTGTTTCCAACATACTGCGACGCATGGGAAACTACAGAAATGGAAAGCTACCCCATGACTGTCCCAGTGGGGTCTATTCCCTCCTGTCAGCCGTCTCTCCGTGCCACCACAAGGACTTTCCCCTGTTGTCAGCTGATCTTTCTCAGCAGTCACTGGACAAGTCCAGATATTCAGATTCCAAGAACACAGGATGAGATGTTACTATCATTTGTGCAAGCACTTCCAAGAGTTAATGAACAGTGAGCCTGGTGAAATTTGGGGAGCGCATCGTCAGTACCTTTGGTTCCTAGGGTGTTTCGGGTGTTTCGGCCTTTCACACTATACACCCTCCCCAAAGGCGGCCAGCGACAGGGTGATCAATCCTACGCTTGCGTCCCATTCCCAATTAGTCATAGGAGTTGCCTTGTTGATGATAGCCAACATCCCATGGGACTATGCATGGCAGGGGCGTCCTCCTCCCTGAGTCAAGCATTGTTGACTGCATACCTCCTACACCCTCCCCAAAGGCGGCCAGCGACAGGGTGATCAATCCTACGCTTGCGTCCCATTCCCAATTAGTCATAGGAGTTGCCTTGTTGATGATAGCCAACATCCCATGGGACTATGCATGGCAGGGGCGTCCTCCTCCCTGAGTCAAGCATTGTTGACTGCATACCTCCTGGCCCTCTCACTTCGGGGCCCAGCTGGGGTCTTTCCAGAAATAGGACAGAGAAAGTCAGGGTAGCCTATAATTAAGATATTTTACAGTGTCCATTCCTGCAAGTTAAGGCCGTACAATGTAAATGCTACACAATGGCACAACATTTCCTAAACTTTACTGTGTTTAAGTTGATATGCTTCAGTTTTCTCCCATATGACTGGTTTTACATTTGTCTCCAGCAGTGGTGTAAAGTACTTAAGGAAAAATACTTTAAAGTACTTCTTAAGTAGTTTTTAGGGATATCTGTACTTTACTATTTATATTTGACAACTTTTACTTCACTACATTCCTAAAAAAAACGTTGTACTTTTTACTCCATACATTTTCCCCGACAACCAAAGGTACTCGTTACATTTTGAATGCTTAGCGGGACAGGAAAATAGTCAAATTCACACACTTATCAAAAGAACATGTGGTCATCCCTACTGCCTCTGGCATGGCGGACTCACTAAGCACAAATGCATCTTTTGTAAATAAACTCTGGAGTGTGCCCCTGACTATCCATACATTTTTAAAACAAGAAAATGGTGCCGTCTGATTGCTTAATAAGGATTAAATGACTTGCCCAAGCCTCCCCATTTCTCCTTCACCCAAATCCAGATAGCTGATGTTCTGAAAGAGCTGCAAAATCTGGACCCCAACAAATCAGCTGGGCTAGACAATCTGGACCCTCTCTTTCTAAAATTATCCATCGCAATTGTTGCAACCCCTATTACCAGCCTGTTCAACCTCTCTTTCGTATTGTTTGAGATCCCCAAAGATTAGAAAGATGCTGCGGTCATCCCCCTCTTCAAAGGGGGAGACATTCTAGACCCAAACTGTTACAGACCTATATCTATCCTACCCTGCCTTTCTAAGGTCTTCGAAAGCCAAACAGATCACCAACCATTTTGAATCCCACCGTACCCTCTACTCTATGCAATCTGGTTTCCGAGCTGGTCATGGGTGCACCTCTGCCACGCTCAAGGTCCTAAACAATATCATAACCGCCATCGATAAAGGACAATACTGTGCAACTGTATTCATCAACCTGGCCAAGGCATTCAACCCTGTCAATTACCACATTCTTATCGGCAGATTCAACAGCCTTGTTTTCTCAAATGACTGCCTCGCCTGGTTCACCAACTACTTCTCAGACAGAGTTCAGTGTGTCAAATCGGAGCGCCTGTTGTCCGGACCCTCGGCAGTCTCTATGGAGGTGCCACAGGGTTAAATTCTCAGTAAGACTCTTTTCTCTGTATACATCAATGATGTCGCTCTTGCTGCTGGTGATTCTCTGATCCACATCTACGCAGACACCATTCTGTATATATCTGGCCCTTCTTTGGAGACTGTGTAAACTAACCTCCAGACAAGCTTCAATGCCATACAACTCTCCTTACGTGGCCAACTGCTTTTAAACGCAAGTAAAAACTAAATGCAGGCTCTTCAACCGATCGCTGCCCGCACTCGCCCACCCAGCATCATAACTGACGGTTCTGACTTTGTATACAGTGGGGCAAAAAAGTATTTAGTCAGCCACCAATTGCGCAAGTACTTATTTTCCACCATAATTTGCAAATAAATTCATTAAAAATGAATGAATTAATGAAAATGTGATTTTCTGGATTTTTTTTCTCATTTTGTCTGTCATAGTTGAAGTGTACCTATGATGAAAATTACAAGCCTCTCATCTTTTTAAGTGGGAGAACTTGCACAATTGGTGGCTGACTAAATACTTTTTTGCACCACTGTATGTGGACAACTACAAATACCTTGGTGTCTGGTTAGACTGTAAACTCTCCTTCCAGACTCACATTAAGCATCTCCAATCCAAAAGTAAAACTAGAATTGGATACCTATTTCGCAACAAAGCATCCTTCACCCATGCTGCCAAACAGTCAGTTTATGAGGGTATCCTACAGATCCTGGACTTCGGCAATGTAATTTACAAATACAGTGCCTTGCGAAAGTATTCAGCCCCCTTGAACTTTGCGACCTTTTGCCACATTTCAGGCTTCAAACATAAAGATATAAAACTGTATTTTTTTGTGAAGAATCAACAACAAGTGGGACACAATCATGAAGTGGAACGACATTTATTGGATATATCAAACTTTTTTAACAACTCAAAAACTGAAAAATTGGGCGTGCAAAATTATTCTGCCCCCTTAAGTTAATACTTTGTAGCGCCACCTTTTGCTGCGATTACAGCTGTAAGTCGCTTGGGGTATGTCTCTATCAGTTTTGCACATCGAGAGACTGAATTTTTTTCCCATTCCTCCTTGCAAAACAGCTCGAGCTCAGTGAGGTTGGATGGAGAGCATTTGTGAACAGCAGTTTTCAGTTCTTTCCACAGATTCTCGATTGGATTCAGGTCTGGACTTTGACTTGGCCATTCTAACACCTGGATATGTTTATTTTTGAACCATTCCATTGTAGATTTTGCTTTATGTTTTGGATCATTGTCTTGTTGGAAGACAAATCTCCGTCCCAGTCTCAGGTCTTTTGCAGACTCCATCAGGTTTTCTTCCAGAATGGTCCTGTATTTGGACCATCCATCTTCCCATCAATTTTAACCATCTTCCCTGTCCCTGCTGAAGAAAAGCAGGCCCAAACCATGATGCTGCCACCACCATGTTTGACAGTGGGGATGGTGTGTTCAGGGTGATGAGCTGTGTTGCTTTTACGCCAAACATAACGTTTCGCATTGTTGCCAAAAAGTTCAATGTTGGTTTCATCTGACCAGAGCACCTTCTTCCACATGTTTGGTGTGTCTCCCAGGTGGCTTGTGGCAAACTTTAAACGACACTTTTTATGGATATCTTTAAGAAATGGCTTTCTTCTTGCCACTCTTCCATAAAGGCCAGATTTGTGCAATATACGACTGATTGTTGTCCTATGGACAGTGTCTCCCACCTCAGCTGTAGATCTCTGCAGTTCATCCAGAGTGATCATGGGCCTCTTGGCTGCATCTCTGATCAGTCTTCTCCTTGTATGAGCTGAAAGTTTAGAGGGACGGCCAGGTCTTGGTAGATTTGCAGTGGTCTGATACTCCTTCCATTTCAATATTATCGCTTGCACAGTGCTCCTTGGGATGTTTAAAGCTTGGGAAATCTTTTTGTATCCAAATCTGGCTTTAAACTTCACAACAGTATCTCGAACCTGCCTGGTGTGTTCCTTGTTCTTCATGATGCTCTCTGCGCTTTTAACGGACCTCTGCGACTATCACAGTGCAGGTGCATTTATACGGAGACATGATTCCACACAGGTGGATTGTATTTATCATTAGTCATTTAGGTCAACATTGGATGATTCAGAGATCCTCACTGAACTTCTGGAGAGTTTGCTGCACTGAAAGGGGCTGAATAATTTTGTACGCCCAATTTTTCAGTTTTTGATTTGTTAAAGTTTGAAATATCCAATGTCGTTCCACTTCATGATTGTGTCCCACTTGTTGATTCTTCACAAAAAAATACAGTTTTATATCTTTATGTTTGAAACCTGAAATGTGGCAAAAGGTCGCAAAGTTCAAGGGGGCCGAATACTTCCGCAAGGCACTGTAGCCCATCTGTAAATAGCCCAGCTAACTACCTCAACCCCATATTGTTTTTTGCTCCTTTGCACCCGTGTCTCTACTTGAACATTATCACGCCGGTGTTCAATTGCTAAATTGTTATTACTTCACCACTACGGCCTATAATCTTACCTCATTTGAACACACTGCATATAGACTTTTCTATGGCGTTATTGACTGTACGTGTATTTATTCCATGTGTAACTGTGTTGTCGTCGCACTTGTAAATGAGAACTTGTTCTCAACTGGCCTATCTAGTTAAAGAAAATAACTTTTTTACTATTGATACTGAAGTATATTTAAAACCAAATAATTGTACTCAAGTAGTATTTTACTGGCTGACTTTCACTTGAGTAACTTTCTATTAAGGTATCTATACTTTTACTTACCCCCACATTTACAACTATCTTAATCATTTACCCAGCTCTTACCAAGTTGTAAATTACAGTGCATGCAGAATGTTTTTTTATTTATTGGGGGAAATTTTTCTTAGATACTTTTTCCACTTCGAGAGACCTTATTCATAGTTTCCTCATGCATAAAGGTGGTGAAATGATTAGGGAATTAAGTCACCGTCAGAATATAGCACATCTGTAGAAACACCTTTATTTATTCACTCTCCACCCAAAACAAATAGCATTTAAGAACGCTTAACTCGGAATCGGAGCCCATCTGCACAGAAATTAGATGCGGGAAGAGCACAAAAACGGTTCTAGTCCTCAAGTGAAATTTGTAAAAGTCCCCCCCCCCCCCCCCCAACAGAAACTGTTTACTGCAGTTAATTGATAGATGTAACACAAATAGCATTTGTGTAAAGAATTTAATTTACAAAATCTAAGGCATACATAGATCAACTAAACCCCATTCTCTTCTCCATTCTGGACCCCTTCCTGCTCTGGCTGTTGTCTTTTCAGAGGAATAATGTAGAGTCCGTTCTTTGCTTCCTTCAGTCTCCACCACCGACCAAGCCTGACAACAAAGACTTTGTTAACAAAAAACAAAGATCATTGACAAAACAGATATTTCATGAATAAAGTTACGCGTAAAATGATATAAGTATGTGTCTGAGTTAAAATGATTGCAAGTTATTTGCGTAGATCTACCCATTGGTTGATTCTGATACTTCCCGCGGGATCCTGTTTACAACGACTTAGCAAGTCTGACATTTCCGAATTGTCAACTAGCACGTGAACGCAGTCGAAGAAGCCATTTAATCTTGTAATAAGAAAACATGGGAGGTATTGTCATCACTGCCCCAAGCAGTCGAGGGAGTGAAATAAGTGACACCTTGTGGGCACCTCTCCTCATTGCAACTACTTTCATACAGAACACTGAACAGGCTTAACGCAAAGGGTAGGCCCAGAGCACATGATCAATATAATCAGGATTTTGATCAGTCAGCAATGAGTGTATAATGATAGTAAGTGCGCTCTGGGCTGTATCTCTGTATGACAGGTAAGTAGCTGGGTACATACCTGTGCTCCTGTCCTACTCCTGCCACTAGGAACTTCCCAGAGCTGGAGAACTTCAGACTGTTGACAAAACCAGGCTACAAGAGAGAGGAGACAGTCAGAAAACACTTTAGTGAGAAGACAGATGTTTTAGTGCAGAACACTTGTACTAGTCAGTTAATCATACACATAGGCCTATACAAATAGGCTGAATGCGTAATGTCTAAATGACATCCAATGGTGTTTACCACATATTGTCATGCTACACAATGATTGAATGCAACGCAAGTTATGGGTGTATTAGGTATGGAGCAGTGTAGCTGGGACTTGCTTACCACAGGGATGGTGAAGAGAGGCTCCAGGTGACGGAACCCCTGGCCACACTTCCACAGCTGCACCTTAGAGTTGTGTGAACCTGTCAAGTGACAACAGTTACTCAATTCCAGCATCATCAATTGGGCAGGTCAATATTAGCGGTCAACACCTAATACACCCCCCCCCACTATTTACGTGTACAGTGAAGCTAAAATCAGTGCATTTTGGATTTGAGATCAAATGTTTTATATGAGGTGACAGTACAGTATTTTAACACATGTATCTGTTTAGAAATCACAGCACTTTATGCATCTCACCCCCCCCCCATTTGAAGAAGTTGTTTTTCCATAAGAATTTGGACAAAGTAGCAAAAGTTCAGTATTTGCTCCCATATTCCTAGCACACAATGACTACATCAAGCTTTTGACTCTACAAACTTGGTTGTTAGAGTAGAGCCAAATTTACAAAATGTAGCTTCACCGTCCAAATAAATATGGAGGGGGGTGTATAGGACCAAGGATTGAGCACTAATGTAGAGCATCACACTATAGGTTTACAGTACACATTATAGCAAGGAGAGGTGGAAGTTTGGGGTTGATCATTACTAATAACCCACACAGGGTGTATACAGATGTGTATATATGAGATGGTGTATAGCAAAGCTGGTAAAGAGGACTCACAGTCGAAGCTAGTGTCAATAATTCTGCAGTGCTGTGTGTGTGTGTATAGATGTGTGTTATAAAGCTGGTGACTCGCACAGCAGTTGGCACCTGAGGCTACGGTGTCAGAGTTCTGCAGAGCCGCCACGGCTGCCACCCAGTAGGGCTGCTCCAGCCCCGAGTCACCATGCCGACCGTGGGCTGCCTTCACCGTGCTGAGTGGCTTCTTCTTGTTCACACTCCAGAGGGAGACGGAACTGAGGTGAGGAAGATAAAATATTTTTTGACTAATGAAAACATTTGTAATAGACCATCCTGTGCAGTTTGGAGAGAAGTGGTTACAGAACCTCTACAGATGTGGAGTACGATGACACCTAGTGGAGTATAAAGCCACACACTTACCCATCATCAGCACCTGTTATCATGTGTTCTTCGTTAATGAGCTGGATACAGTCGATGGAGCCCCTGAGCAAGAGTGGGAGGAGCATCCCAATAGGTTAACACACAAGGATAATATATACTCTCGGACCAACAGAGACAATAGTGTTGTGAGACTGACTAATACAGAGAAAGAGAGTGAAATGAGTCCAGGAAGACTCACTCATGGCCATGGAACACTAGCTGGGACTCCTCGGCAATCTTCCACACCCTCACAGTGCGGTCCCTCCCCCCTGCTGTCACACAGCGCTCCCGACTCCCACTGTCCAGCCCTGTGATCACATCCTGGTGACCAAATCTAGGGAGAGACACAGTCAATAAAACAAACACAATTCTCATGCCAACCTGAAGAAACACACGGATATTACTAGTCAGGTACTCACAGGGTTTCCACATAGGCGTTTTCATCCACATTCCACACCTTGATGGAACGGTCGTGAGAGGCACTGTACAGGTCATGGGTGCCCCTCCTGAAGGACAGTCCCTGTGGAGAATAGATGGCCCAGTTTGAGAGAAGGTGCAACAAAAATAAGAATTTAAAAGAAAGCACATTTTAAGCAAGAAGAGCTTACCGACACAGGGCCTCTATGTCCTGTGAACTTGTACAGGTGTTTACATGTTGCCGCCTCCCAAATCATGATCAACTTATTCATGTCTCCCGTTGCCAGGTACTTGCCGTCCGACGATATGGAGATACACAGGACATGGGCTGTATGTCCAACATGGCGATCCTCTGTTCCTTTCCTCCCACCAGCTATTGTGTGCAGTCTCTTACCATTCTCTACATCCCCTGCAGTTACAGAAGAACATGGGAGAATACATAAGTAAGCTTACTTTGACTGTTGCATTTCAGGCAGCATGGGAATGATTTTGCACAGTCTATTTCAGTAAAACATCAAACGTATATTTGATTATTTTGGAGAAGTAAAACAAACAAATATAAATGTTGACTCACATTTGATGATGGAGCAGTCTTTGGCAGCAGAGAAGATGTGCTTGTCATCAGGAGAGATGACCAGACAGGTGACTGGCAGCTTGTGGCCTCTCAACAGACGAATCTCTGACGTGTCTGGTGGCAGGAGCTGAAAACCATGACAACATAGCGGTTGTGTTTAGTAGGCACAAAACAGAAGTGGACAGAAATGGGTAGGTCCAATCAAAAACACTTTTTCAATGTGCCCTACAAAATGACCACAGCCTTCAGATTACACAGCGCACTATGGGCCATAAACTCATACTGTGTGGATACTGGATGGACATGCAGAGTGCTTATAGGGGAGACACCCAACAAAGATACTCACATCTTTTGCAACCATCCGTTGAAGCTTTCCTTTCTGTTCAAGCTGAGGAAAAAGAACATGTTCACTATAGGGCAATACCATATTCATAAAAGGACTTGTGACATATATTAGGGCTATAATTACATATTAATGCATGAGGTTGTGTGGTATATGGCCAATAAACCACAAACCCACAAGGTGCCTTATTGCTATTATAAACTGGTTACCAACATAATTAGAGCAGTACAAATAAATGTTGTCATACGGTCTGATATACCACGGCTGTTAACCCATCAGCATTCAGGGCTCTAACCACCCAGTTTATAATCAGCATTGCAAATTGTAGCTAGTACACTTACCACTTCTTCTTGAAGTCTTCCAGCTATCAGGTCAGTCTCAAAAGACTCTTCCTCTGCTTTCTTTTCTTCTATTGATAAGACATGAAGACAGAACAGTGAAGCTTCAGATTCCAAATATGCACTTAAATATAAAGTTAAAGAAATTAATTGAGCTGTGCTAAATAGTTACAGAAGCTAGCTAACGTTACTCCCTTACCCTCATCCCTCAATTGGTCAAGGTAGAGCTTGGCCAATCGTAGTTTCTTTTCCTGTGGAGTCTCGTCAAACTCTTCTTCGACATTGGCCCTCCTTTTTCTGTGCACTGCAGGGCTACATAAATATATTGTTTCAACTCATACAGCTCTAAATAAAAATCAGTTTGTTCGCCAACTTAGATAGCTACACTGGGTAAGTAAGCCTACCCTTCAGTTTCAGAGTCGCTGGAGATTTCTTCATTGTGCTTTGAATTGAGCTTCTTCTTGAGTTTGTTTCCCGTGTCTCCATCATTCTAAACCACCAACACACAAGCATCACAGATCAGAAGAAAGTTAATTTAGCCAGCATTGTAATAGTTACGTAGATAGCTAGCTAACGTTGGCTAACTACCTCCTTACCTTTCGTTTGGAACCCGCTGAATTCTCGCTCTTTTTGAAAACCTTTGGAGGTCCTTTTTTCTTTATAAAGAAAGACGACATGATTCTATTCTTTAGATTGACGAACTCTGAAGCACTGTTAAAACAATCTTTACACTAGTTAGCACACATTCTGACCACGCAAATCAACATTAGACCCACATGGGTTCTCTCTCTTCTGATTCAACCAAACTATAGACACCACCACAGATCCCAGTTTTGAAATGGAGGTGTTGATTGGATAATATTGCGGCATCTGTTTGTCCCGCCCACAAATACCGAGCTCTCACTGGATCCCTGAGCAAGTAGGAACTAAAGTCTAAATTTGATTGGCTGAGAAGACCTGCCATGCTCAGAAGGACATTTGTGCAGGGGAAAATCATTCCCCAAAATATGTGATCCTGACAAATGGTTCCTTCCAGAACGCAGTTAAACCAAGTAAATAATTAAAAGGATGAAATAATGATTTTACATTAAGGTAACATGTTAATCACAAACCTAAAAAAATGGAATTATCTCGTTTTATTTAAAAAATCGAATATATTTTCACTGCCATCAAGCACACACTGAAATACTTAATGCGACCAAATACACCGCAGTACTGCAGTACTACTTCCTCTAGCTACTAGCTAGTACCAGCTAGTACTTTTCCATGTACTGACAAAGATTTGCATCCAGTCTCACTGCGATCTCAGCAACGAAATTTAATACACAGGTGGGTAACGTTAGCTGTAATATGATGTGTCAAAATCTGTAATGTGTTGCTTGAAATTGGCTAATTTGTAGAATATTGGGAAATGCCAAAAAACTGCCAGCGCAGAGCTCACGTCCTATAAAGGACCTGATATGGCGTCCACAGAGATGAGTCTCTTTGTGGCTAACGTTATTGCAGCGCATACAGCATCATCAATGTAGTAATAACCTATTTAAATATAATCCCAAATGTGAAGCTAATGGTCTTAAAAGTTGATGGAAAAAAGTAATGTACAGTTTCAATATTTATATTTTATTTATTCAAATACACAATTATAGTGCTCCAGACCTGATGAAAATAATTTTTGTGTATTTAGTCAAATGTACTTATTTTCTGTGCCTGTGTTATATATTTCATCAGGGCGTTTGCCCACCTGAGTAATGGCACCAAAGCGGGCAGCAACAACAACACACTCTGTCAGTGTCCACACAGGCTCTTCTGTCAAAATGATGAAGATTGGCATGGATCATTCTCTGGAGGACTTTGGTGAGGTAATAGAGGAGAAGTACAGAATACCAGATGATGGATATTCACCCATAGAGGTGAGAGGGGTTATTTAATTGATGATCAGTTACTAACAATTACTGCAGATTACCACCACTGGTTACAATCTAATTCAATTTGTTTCACGGAATACTTTACCCCTTACTTTTCCACCCTGCAGTATCAGTAAGGATTATGGCCCATGTACAATATCCTGTATGGTTGATGTGCTGTAGTAACTGTACTGTATTTTACACAGTGTCGTACTTTGTTTCTCTCTCAGGGTGAACCAATCACCTTCGAGGAAGAAGACGATCAAAGTCCTGAAACGAGAACCGACACCATAACTCTCCTGATGAAAATTGATCAGCTCCAAGCAGAACTGAAATATGAGCGCAGATGCAGGCAGCTGGCTGAGAGGGAACTGAAACAGATGAAAGGTATGTTGTAAAACTACACTAATTGTTAATTGAATCGTATTTAATGTGTATTCAAAGTTACCCAAATAGAAAAATTTTTGGCGTCAACCTTAAACTTTTTTAGTGTTAACTTTTAAAAAGACTTCTTATCATGACAGATACTCTAAGTATTTTAAACACCACTGTCAATGTACTCCGTTATCTTGCAATGATGCACTGAAAAAGGGTAAGCTAATCAGTTAGGGTGATTGCTGATTATCTATCTTTATAACATGGCTTGACTGAATAATCGATGTTCATTGGTCAAATGGGTGTTGCGGATTATTTTCTGATACTTTGTCAGAGATGAACGACCTGCCAATGTTCTCAGTTATCTTGAAAATATAAATTGGAAAAGGTTGATCAGTTAGGGGATTGCTCATTTATACACAGTGTATAAAACATTAGGAACACCTTCTCTTTTCATGATGCAGACTGACCTTTGAACGGGGTATGGTAGTAGGGACCAGACGCATCGATTTGAAGTGTGTCAAGAACTGCAACGCTGCTGGGTTTTCCACACTCAACAGTTTCCTGTGTGTATCAAGAATGGTCCACCTCCCAAAGGACATCCAGCCAACTTGACACAACTGTGGGAAGCATTGGAATCAACATGGGCCAGCATCACTCTCGAATGCTTTCGACACCTTGTGGAGTCCATGCCCATAAAAATTGAGGCTGTTCTGAGACAAAAGGGGGTGAAACTCAATATTAGGAAGGTCTTCCAAATGTTTTGTACACTGAGTGTATAATACTCTCTTGTAATACTTTGTCAGAGATGAATGACCTGATGACCCAGATGAGACACACTGCCCATGACCTGAGGACTGTTCTGGACCATGCCCGGGGGCAGCAGGGGAATGATGTGAATGATGTTGTGAACGATGCTGTCACCCCAGAGAGCTGTGAGGGGCAGAGCATCTCTTATGCGGACGTGCCAGTTCAGATGTCACAGGTGGTGTCACAGGAGGTAGAGGTGAGGTCACCTCCCCCATCAGGCCATTCTACAATGTAGTTCCTGCTACTGTCACATTCAACTTGTTCTCTCAAGAAAACGATGTATATAGCCTCATGTTTGCCTGGGTTCAGACAGACGACCTGAGATATGGCATTAGGACTACTTTAGCCAGGTTAAACCAGACCAAATGCTCCACCTACAGCTGAAAAAATGGTAAGTGCATCATGCAGTCTAATTTAACCAGGTTAGGAGTACTTCTGATGAAAGGAGATATCAATATCCAGACATTGCTGGCCATAAAATACAGCAATTCAATTAAAGTATCTCTCTAAAATAAAACTAGATATGTCTTTGACAAATCAACTTTGCAATGTTCTCTGACAATGGACACTTCAGTTCTGTCTTTAACTTTAGCAGGACGCTAACTATATCCACCTCCCTGGGGGTCTGAGAGTGCAGAGGAATCTGTACAAGGGGATCTCAGAGATCATGGACTTCAAGAAGTACATCTCAGCCATGCTGATGGTGCTGTTTGACAGGGAGACGCTGGGCACACACAGTCTGCAGGGCAGGAGGTGTAACATCGCCAAAGAGGAAACGCAGAAACCTCAACTTCCCCCTGACATCATGAGAGGCCTTCTAGGTACTGTACTTTGTCTATTTCTCTTATTGCTGTCTATTTTATTCAACCTTAATTTAACCAGGTTGTCTCATTGAGGTCGGAGGACCTCTTTCCCGAGGGAAAGTCATTCCAGCAAACTAAAATTGTTTTTGTGAAAGTTCCTGTAACATTTGTTAGTTCGCTGCAAATCTTCACATAACACAAATTTGGCTTTGTGTTTTAGGTTATTATCCTTCTGAAAGGTGTATTCATCTCCCAGTGTCTGTTGGAAAGCAGACTGAACCAGGTTTTCCTCTAGGATTGTGTTTTGCTCTATTCCATTTATGTTTATACTAAAAAAACTCACCCACCACCATGCTTGAAAATATGAAGAGTGATATTCAGTGTTGTGTTGGATTTGCCCCAAACATAACACTTCGTATACATGAAATAAAGTGAATTTCTTTGGCACATTTTTGGCAGTTTTACTTTAATGCCTTATTGCAAACAGGATACATGTTTATAATATTTTTATTCTGTACAGACTTCCTTCTGTTCACTCTGTCATTTAGCTTAGTATTGTGGAATAACTACAATGTTGTTGATCCCATCACAGCCATTACACACTGTGACTGTTTTAAAGTCACCATTGGCCTCATGGTGAAACCTCTGAGCAGTTTCCTTCCTCTCCGGCAACTGAGTTAGGAAGGACACCTGTATCTTTGTAGTGACTGCGTGTATTGATACACCATCCAAAGTGTAATCAATAACTTCACCATGCACAAAGGGATATTCAGTGTCTGCTTTTCTTTATTTTTACCCAACTATCAATAGGTGTCCCAGGTCTTTGTGGTTGATTCTGTGTTTGAAATTCACTGCTTGACTGAGGGACCTTACAGATAATTGTATGTGTGTGGTACAGAGATGAAGTAGTCATTCAAAAATCATGTTAAACACTATTATCGCTTTTATTGAGTCCATGCAACTTATTATGTGGCTTGTTAAGTACAGTTTTACCCCTGAATGTATTTACTCAAGACATTGAAGTTTATTTTTTATTTTTATCAATTTGTAAAAAAAATAATAATAATTGTTTTGTTTTGACATTATGGGGTATTGTGTGTAGGCCAGTGACAAAATCTCAATTTCATCAATTTTAAATTCAAGTTGTAACACAACAAAATGTGGAAAAAGTTTGTGAAGGAGCTGTATTATGTGACTTGTTAAGCAAAACTTATTTAGACTTGCCATAACAGGGGTTGAATACGTATTGACCAATGACATTTCAGCTTTTCATTTTTTATTCATTTGTAAAAATGTCTAAAAACACAATTACACTTTCATATTATGGTGTATTGTATGTGGGACAGTGACACAGATCTGAATCTGAAGGCGCTGTATGTTTTTATTTCTAATGATAAAAGATATGAATAATACATGTTTAAATTATATTTTCTAGATCACGTGAGGATAAAGTTTGGTGTGGATTACAGTGCGATTCGAGCTGCCGTCAGAACAAAGTTAAATAATGAAGACAAACTGTTGAAGAAGAGACTTGGGATCCGTTAAATCTACATTCAAAAAAATAAAAATAACCAACCAGGTTATAATCACACAATTGTTTACATTGCAATTACTGTATTCTGTCCTGTAAGTGCAATGTTTTATTCCACCAACAGATGTCAGTGTTTAGACAGTTTAGTTGGTTGATGTTACTTTTGATCAGAAGGATATTGACTTTGTTTGTTTGTATGATTTAAGAGTACTGTAGACTACACATATTATAGATTACATTTGTGATAGATTGACTCACATAGTAGCCTTAACAACACATTATTCTATAATGATTGTGCCTGTTAAATAAATGTCTTTCTGATTCCCACAACATCCAATCTGGTTTCACTAATGCTATTAAATTACATGTTTTATATATATAAAAAGCAAACATGTTAAACCCCTAACTGTGTGTGTCTGTACTCTTATAGCACCCAGGGCAGTCCTGGAGGGACAGGAGGAGGACAGAATGTGTGTGTGTGTAGGTTGAGGAATCACAGCCATAAACTGACTGAGAGATGAGAGAAACGGAGTGTGGGCGGGACAATGAGGGTGGGTGTGGTTTCACAAAAGCATCCTCACCAATGATCCTCTGTTGATGTACTTTTAACGGTGACCTATGGCTAGCCCCTCCCCCAGCCAGTTGTTCTATCTGAGGACCCTAGTCGACATCTATCAGTCTATCACTACTCTCCTCTGACACCTTCACCGGTCATACCCAGAAGTCCTTCCCACAGGACATCCATCCATTAGGGATACTTATCAACCCAAGGACCAAGACTGCCAGGAACCAGGGTATTAGAAGGAGCAGCCAGCCTTAGTGAGTTGTCCCTGGGGTCAACTCGAGAGGTTGATGGGTACTAAGAAAAGTCTGTAGGGTTAGGAACAGGTGCACCTGTTTTACTGTCTGTTGGAGCCGACCCAGACACCAGAGCCTCACAGCTGGCCTGGGGACATACTGTAATAGAGTTCCACTTGGACAGAAAACAGCACCTTCTGAGGTAGTTGTACCCTTTTAACTCAAATGAAGTGAAAGTGTGACGGGGATTTTATAAAGGATTTATGATACACACAATTCATGTCAGGTGAGTAGTGATTTAATGATTTCAAATGTGATTTGATTTAAATGATTTCAATCAAAAAGGTTTATTGTGGTTTAAAGTAATTTATGACCTAGATTTTATGCCTGGTATACACTGAAGTAAATACTATAGATACTTACTGTGTAATTAGATTTGAGATATATGAAAACTCTTAGCGTAGATGTTGAAATAAGCTCAGGTAGCCTATTATTCAGCTGGAGCTCAGTGTGTTGGGTTTAATCAATACAGTCTAGAAGAGTTGCTGATGTGAACTACAATTTTCCTGCTGTGGTACATAAAGAGAATGTCTCATATATAGAGGTGTGATTTATTTGTGGCAGATGTTTTCATTTCAATCAAATGATACTAGATCACTTGTTCAAGTACATAGACTTGTGAATACCCTCTTGCACTTCTGTAACTGACAGACATTTTCAATTGTCCGAGTTTAGACATTTTAAGAAAATCATAATTTTTACTGGTGAAGTAGACTTCCAAATAAAATATTTTTTAGTAAGTAATTTTCCTAAGAATGTAGTGATATTCAACCAAATGCTATTGCATGGCTGAAAATGGCCAGTTCAGGAACCTAAAGGAGAAGCCATATTCTGTATGCAGGAGTAATACTAGGACAGGATGAAAACGGGGACAACCTTACATAACGCACACGAGACTGTACTGTACATGCACTGACTATTCCTTCCTGTGCTGTGGGGCGGTAGGTAGCCTAGTGGTTAGAGCGTTGGACTGAATCCCCGAGCTGACAAGGTAAAAATCTGTCGTTCTGCCCCTGAACAAAACTTCCTGAACAAGGCAGTTAACCCACTGTTCCTAGGCTGTCATTGAAAATAAGAATTTGTTCTTAACTGACTTGCCTAGTTAACATGGCATTCCAATCTGTTGTCCGGACACCAGAGCAGATTTCAGGGGCAGAGAGCATCAGTAGAGAAGCACTGGTCTAGTATGGCAGTCTGGAAGACATGGGAATAAGACAGAACAGAATGCATTAGTCATAGGTTCTGGGAAATGGATGATGCTCCTAGCACAGCAGTGATTCAGGTGACTGTGTGTGTGATCATGGCATAATATGTGAGCTGTGTGGATGGAGATAAAGTTGCTTTGAAGTCACACACCTGATGTAACTCTATGCCTGACATTTAAGTTTAGTGGTACAGGAAATCCATTACCTCCAAAGTTACAAACACACAGACATCCATAGGCTCTGAGAAACATTTTGAACAGGAGCATGGGGCCTATGTTGTGCATTCATGTTACCAAAAGACAGTGTTCATTGAACTATATTGTTTTTGATGTAGTCTGGGTAGAAGAGCAGTGGGTTTGTGTGTGTCGCTGGGATCAGGAGATCAAGTCTGTCCTGGTAAGAGATTGCATGGCCCTACACAGGCAGGTTGACACAGGGCACATACTTAAAAAAAAAATATATGTCACCTTTATTTAACCAGGTAGGCCAGTTGAGAACAAGTTCTTATTTACAACTGCAACCTGGCCAAGATAAAGCAAAGCAGTGCAACAATAACAACAACACACAGTTACACATAAACAAATGTACAGTCAATAACACAATAGAAAATCTATAGACAGTGTTCAAATGGAGTAAGGAGGTAAGGCAATAAATAGGCCATAGTAGCGAAGTAATTACAATTTGGCAAATTAACACTGAAGTGATAGATGTGCAGATGATGATGTGCAAGTAGAAATACTGGTGTACAAAAGAGTTTAAAAAAAGTAAATAAAAACAATATGGGGATGAGGTAGGTAGTTGGATGGGCTATTTACAGATGGGCTGTGTGCAGCTGCAGCGATCGGTAAGCTGTTCATACTAATCAACAGGGTCAGTCCCCTGCAGCTGCATTGCTAAAACAAGCAAGCTCATTATCTCTCATTTCAAAAGGTTAGGAAAGGATGGAGGAGAAAAGAGAGAGAGTGAGAGGGTGTCCTCTCCTCCATGAATTATTCCTATTGATCAGGTCCCTGTCCTCCTCTCCTCATACAGAAAGAGAGAGAGGGGGAGGGGAGGGAGATGGAGAGAGAGCATCCTTTTTCAAAATAAATATTGTAATATAATATTATAAATGTTATAGATGTCCTTTTCCATAGCTTTTGGGTAGATGGTAGACACCTGTGCCAATCAACTGTGTTGAAACTAATAGGCAGTAACAACATAGATGGGTTTATTATGGATACTTGTGAACACAAGGAATAATGTACAGTGTACAAAATGAAAACAGAACATATTCCTAAATAACAGAAAAATGTCACTTCCATTGGGGATTTGACATACAATTGTTGTTATTATCCCTTGACACTATTAAGTGGGACATTGCAATCATTAAAACAGAACAGGGTTTAACTAAGCTTATGCATGCAAACATTAAATAACTTTGAGCTACTGTTGGCTGGCTTTTGCAGTGGTAAACTTTGATATCAGTGGTTGTGTTGTTTTCACCAATGTGTCTTTGAAGATGTAATGGCCTACAAAACCTGGTCTATGATGATTTACTGTGAATACAAAACTATCCCCAAAAACACTCCCAATTCGTTGATGTCGTCGTCTTTTTTCTTCCAACAGGGAAAAGTAGTATCTGTTTGACTCCTGAGCAGAATGAATCACCTGGCCCACCACAGTGAAAGATGGGGTCTAGGCCTAATGGAACGCTCATGATGTCTTTTCTGAAACTCTCATTGTGAACTATGGAACACTCTGATTCACCTCTGACCCCCAACCTCAGTGATACTACAGCCAATGACAGCCTGCGGTGGGGGCTGGGGTCGCCCTTCGCCTCGGCCCCTAGCAAACAGCTGGGCACCTTGCCCAACGCCCAGACCCGCTTCAAGGACCTGTCAGGGATATTGTTCATGGTGACCTTGAACGTGGTGGCCCTTCTGGCTAACACAGCCGTGCTGGTGGTGGTGGTCAAGGCCCCGCACCTCAGGTACTTGGTACTTTTTTATTTCATTTATTTTTTACCAGTTAATAACACAATTCAACCACAATGCATAATCAACACGGATAATCCAAAAAGTTTAACAATTTATTTCTGTTGTGGTCCTCATTTTGGCCAGCAGGAAGGTCAAACATACACCAGATTATAATCAAACAGATCCATGATAAGAACTATGATTTTCTAATGCACTGATTTTATATGCACAATTCTCTTGTTTCTATTGCTTATACTCTTGAATTAGAGTTTAATTTATGAAATGTTTTAGGTACTGTATATCATGTATTTTACTTGTTTCACCAGACATCAGTAAATGAAATGTGCTGTAGTGAAGGTATCATGTGTATATTGTTTCCTCTCTGGGGATTAATACAGTTAATTCCATTCAATTCAGGAAGTTTGTCTTTGTGTGCCACCTGTGTGCGGTGGACCTGTTATGTGCCGTACTGCTCATGCCCCTGGGCATTGTGTCCAATTCGCCGTACTTCGCCAGTGTGGTGTTCACGGTACTGGAGTGCCAGGTATACGTCTTCCTCAACGTGTTCCTCATCGCAGGTACAGTACAAGGGACAGACAGAATTTAGGGATGCATCCAAAATGAAACCCTATTCTGTATATAGTGCACTACTTTTGACCAGAGCTTTGGTCAAAAGTAGTGCTCTAGGCCTATACAGTGGAAAGGGTGCCATTTTGGACACATGGCCTTTAATCAATCAATGGGTTTACTGTTATGTTTTTATGTTCTTATATTCATCTCTTTTTTATAGTCTCTTCTGTTTCTTTTTATCACTTTCCATTGATTTTTGTACTGTGTGTAGCCATTTATAAAGTTTGATATGAATTACAGCCTCCGTCTTCACCATCACGGCCATCAGCGTGGAGCGTTACTACTACATTGTCCACCCCATGCGCTATGAGGTGAAGATGACCCTGAAGCTGGCCACAGTCGTCATGGTCCTGGTCTGGGTGGCCTCAGGCCTGCTGGGGCTGGCCACTGTGTTCGGCTGGCCCAGCTACAGCAGCCTGAGCTCCATCAGTGCCGCCCACTGCTCCCTGCACTGGAGCCACAGCAGCCACCGCCGGGCCTTCTCTGTCCTCTTCACAGTGGCCTGTTTCTGCCTGCCTGCTGCGGTCATCTTCACTGTGTACAGTAACGTCTATAAAGTGGCCCGCATGGCGGCTAGACAGCATGGACCATTACCATCCTGGACGGCCAGTCATCCTAAACACCGCTCTGACTCCATCAACAGCCAGACCACAATCATCACCACCCGCAGTGCCCCCAGGAGGCTGCACCACCACAGGCCCTTCGGTGGGTGCAAGGCCGCCCTCACCCTGGTGGTCATTGTGGGCCAGTTCCTGCTCTGCTGGCTGCCTTACTTCTCCTTCCACCTGCACCTGACTATCAACAACCAGCCCAAGATCCCCGCCGACCTAGAGAAGGCCGTCACCTGGCTGGCGTACTCCTCCTTCACCGTCAACCCTTTCTTTTACGGGCTGCTGAACCGCCAGATCAGGGAGGAGCTGTGTAAGCTGCGGCGCTGCTACTCTGTCCGGCCCGTCGAGCTGGCCATATCCAGCAGCCACGAGGGCTCGGCCCACGAGAACTTCCTGCAGTTCCTCCAGAGAACCAGCTGTACGGTGGAGACCAGAGCCAGCTTTACCTGCACTTCCAGCCCCAGGAACACCCTGGACCAAACTGGGCAGCAGACGACTGGCTTCAGGATACCTGGGCAGATACCTGAGGATTTCAGTTAAAACGCCCCTGATATACTAACCTGGTCCCCACTTATATACTGTCACTGTATTGACACTGGTACCTGTCTGCTGTTATTGGCAGAAGAGTTAAGTTAAAACTGTTAAGCCTGGACAAGACTGGGCAGATTTCTGGGTTGGAGATACCATGGCAGATGCCTAAGGAGTTCAGTAACAATACTCGTAGATACTGTACGCATGTCATGCCACTGGCATCTACTGTAGTTGACTGCTGTAACAGTGTGGCAACAGTACTACCAGCTACACACTGCCCTTGATTTAAAACACACATAGACAGTACTTGGAAGGGACAACAAATAGAGTGTTTTTCTTTTGATATTTCTAGTTTGTTAATTAGATAGAGTTTATTCTGCATCCAGAGGTGAGTCCAGAATCCAGCATATAACTGAAGTGCATTATGTGCTGAAAAATACTATTTTCTCAATTATGAATTGTTATTTCTAGCTACAACTACCACTAATAGAGAGATTAATTCAGCTACCTACCACCAACCATTCCAATCACCTATATTTGTACATATTCTACTACCACTTCTACTACACAACCACCAGTACACATTTTGAGTTGAAAGACAATACAAATTGTATTTCCTCTGTATCAAATATTCACTGTCTATGTATTATTAATTCCATGTTCAATGCAGGGAACATTCAACATTTTAAGTGCAACAGTTGAGTTATTTATTTTACACAAAATCAAACTTGATACTTTTACTATTTGATTCTCAATTGAGGTTTAATTGCAATATACTTAACTATATACAGTATGTTTCTTACAAAGCAATGCGTTATTATCCGTTATCATAAATTAAAGCACATTGCATTCAATAGGCTGCCTTTTTACAGGTGATGGCAGAGACTACACTCTCAAAGGTGACTTCTTTCTATATGGGCAAGTTGATTTTGCTTTAATTGTACAAATAAACTTCTGAAAGATCTGTTTGCAAGAAATTACACTTATGCTGTTCTAAAAATAATGTCCTCTTCACTGCACATTTATGAAAAGCTGAAGACTTCACCCTATAACTCCCACACAGCACCGAGAGAGATTAAGGGATAATGTGGGATAGAGATAGACATGGGTGATCAACGCAAAAGAACATTCTGAGCTACATTTTCAAAAGCCTATCGTGTCCCCTTTATGCACGGCCCAGATTCGAACGAAAATGGGAATCTGCGAACAAATAGATAAACAAATAGATAAATAAACAGATGAGTTGAATAGATACAGATGTAGGATCTATATTTGATCACCCCGTTGCAGGAGAAATTTTGTGTATTTGAGGGTTGAAAAAACTTTTGAAGTTTGTCATTTCCATTTCTGAAAAATATATCAACCCCTACAAAATTGTCCATGAACTATAATCCACATAATAATTCACATTTCCTGTTGCTACAGGATTATTTTCCTGCTGTAGCAAACTGGCTCAAATTAAGATCCTACAAATGCATATGAATGAGCTCCAGATCCTGGTCCAGCTCTGCACACTCCTGACAGATGACTGGGTCATCATGGGAATGCCCTGAAAAAACAGAAAGTGGGAGCATCTTCAGTGTTTTTGAGGGAATTCAGGGTGGCTTGAGCTTGTGACAGCCAGGCAGAGGAAATACATCCTAAACAGATTCACACACACACACACACACACCAATACACACACGGACACACGCACAGCCTAGTATACACACATCGCAGGCACGCATGTACACACACACCAGTTTAAAAAACAAGGTCAGGGTATTTATTAAGGCTACATTCAGGGCCAAGTATTGTAAAATCCTAAAAGCATGATAACACAGTGACAGTTTATGATGCTCTGCTTTTTGATGTGCAAATACTGTATATTGAAATGGCTATCACTTCTACAGTAGAACATTTACAGAGATGGAGTATCCAGAATAAACAATGACAGGCAGGGTATTCAGCATGGAAACTCAACACTGGACCCCAGCAGCCTCTGTCTCGGTCTGTTTTTCTTTAAAGGAGGTTGATAACCTTGGTCGATTATATTGACACCTGGACAAAACCTAGTGACGAGGAGTGGTATACTGGAACAGGTTATTGAACACATATCCGTACACACACTCACACACACAGAGAGATTAATGCTACATTTTAGAATGACAGTGTTCTGGCATAAAATGAGACACAACTCTTATTAAGCCTAGGATTAGAGTTCCCTTTATACACACAAACTCTCTCACAGAGAGTACACTGTGTACATCTATACACACACCCACACACTCTCAAACGAACCATTTCCTTGGTGTTCAACTGACACCAATTAGCATGTTTTGAAATAGTGATACAATATTATAATACAAATAATATAATACATGACATTTAGCAGATACTTTTTTCCAGTCATACATGCATAAAGCCCTTTTTGGGGCCCAATGCAAGATTTGGTTGGGGGTCCCCCCACATCTCACAGGAAAAACATGTTAGTGGCCCCAATTTTGATAGTGGATTAAAGAAAACATGTTTTGAAAGTAAATTCTACACATTTTGCCATGGGGAGAATAGAAGTTATTTCATAACTTCATAACTTATGGAGATTAAGGGCACGTATTTCAAATAATTATCAAGGGTAGCCTTATATTTGAATGCTGGTGACCTGATGATCAGTACTTGGCTGCCAATTATTAAAACATAGAGAGCATACGCCAAAACCAGATTGGGAAAGTTTGCTACACTGAACAAAAATATGTTGGTCCCATGTTTCATGAAATAAAAGATCCCAGAAAATGTCCATACACACAAAAAGCCTATTTCTCTCAAATGTTGTACACAAATCTGTTTACATCCCTGTTACTGAGCATTTCACATTTGACAAGATAATTTATCCACCTGACAGGCGTGGCATATCAATAAGCTAAATAAATAGCATGATCATTACACAGGTGCACATTGTGCTGGGGAGAATAAAAGGCCACTCTAAAATGTGAAGTTTTGTCACACAACACAATGCCACAGATGTCGGAAGTTTTTAGGGAGCGTAAAACTGGCATGCTGACAGCAGGAATGTCCTCTAGAGCTGTTGCCAGGGAATTGAATGTTCCTTTCTCTACCATAAGCCGCAGGTGGTGTAAAAAGTAGTACTTTTACTTGAGTAAAAGTAAAGATACCTTAATAGGACATGACTCAAGTAAAAGTGCAAGTCATGCAGGAAAATACTACTTGAGTAAAAGTCTAAAAGTATTTCGTTATAAATATACTAAAGTATCAAAAGTAAATGTAGTTGCTAAAATATACTTAAGTATCAAAAGTAAAAGTACAAGTCTTGAAAAATGTATTTACATTTTTATGTGGGGGGATACTCAGACATCTATTACAAACACAGCATTTTTGTTTAGTGAGTCCGCCAGATCAGAGGCAGTAGGGATGGCCAGGGATGTTCTCTGTTTAGTGAGTCTGCCAGATCAGAGGCAGTAGGGATGGCCAGGGATGTTCTCTGTTTAGTGAGTCCGCCAGATCAGAGGCAGTAGGGATGGCCAGGGATGTTCTCTGTTTAGTGAGTCCGCCAGATCAGAGGCAGTAGGGATGGCCAGGGATGTTCTCTGTTTAGTGAGTCCGCCAGATCAGAGGCAGTAGGGATGGCCAGGGATGTTCTCTGTTTAGTGAGTCCGCCAGATCAGAGGCAGTAGGGATGGCCAGGGATGTTCTCTGTTTAGTGAGTCTGCCAGATCAGAGGCAGTAGGGATGGCCAGGGATGTTCTCTGTTTAGTGAGTCCGCCAGATCAGAGGCAGTAGGGATGGCCAGGGATGTTCTCTGTTTAGTGAGTCCGCCAGATCAGAGGCAGTAGGGATGGCCAGGGATGTTCTCTGTTTAGTGAGTCCGCCAGATCAGAGGCAGTAGGGATGGCCAGGGATGTTCTCTGTTTAGTGAGTCCGCCAGATCAGAGGCAGTAGGGATGGCCAGGGATGTTCTCTGTTTAGTGAGTCCGCCAGATCAGAGGCAGTAGGGATGGCCAGGGATGTTCTCTGTTTAGTGTCAGATCAGAGGCAGTAGGGATGGCCAGGGATGTTCTCTGTTTAGTGAGTCCGCCAGATCAGAGGCAGTAGGGATGGCCAGGGATGTTCTCTGTTTAGTGAGTCCGCCAGATCAGAGGCAGTAGGGATGGCCAGGGATGTTCTCTGTTTAGTGAGTCCGCCAGATCAGAGGCAGTAGGGATGGCCAGGGATGTTCTCTTGATAAGTGTGCGAATTTGACAATTTTCTGTCCTGCTAAGCATTCAAAATGTAGTACTTTTGGGTGTCAGAGAAAATGAATGGAGTAAAAAGTACATACTTTTCTTTAGGAATATAGTGAAGTAAAAGTTTGGAAAATTATGAATAGTAAGGTCAAGTACAGATAACCCCAAAATCAACTTAAATAGTACTTTAAAGTATTTTTACTTAAGTACTGTCGTGTCTTTGGCTATGCCGGATTAAGTGATATGACATTATCACTTATCGCTATTCTATAAAATAATTTCTCCGTAATTAATATTACCTGATTGAGCTAATCATGTAAATGCAATTAACTAGAGAGTCGAGCACCACAAAATAATATTTATAGAGCTGTTATCCTCCGAATAAACTCTTAAAGACCTAGTAATATTTTACATCAATAGCAGTCAATATTAATCGTCATCTTAATTCAATCTCATCTGAAAGTTGTAAATTCTTGGTTATCTGCACAAACCCTGGCTAACAATTTGAAACAGCAATACAAAATTGGGTTTAATTATTTATTTACTAAATACCTAACTAATCACACAGAATTACACATACACATATTTAAATCATAACTTGATTACAAAAAGGAAAACGTCCCTAGCGGGCAGAACAGATATGACAGCTGTTTACACAAAAGAAAAGGGGCTGGGTTTGAGGGTAAAAGAGCGACAAGACTGAGGAACAAATGGCGAAGCTGTGCTATCATAAATACAGTATCTTATGCATTCTAAATTACCGCCCATTTGGAAAAGGAAAATGCAATAAATATTTACTCTGAGCTGGGCTTCGGTAGATTGGTGCTAGATGGAAGGCCGTGTTGACCAAAGGAGTCCTTGGTCCTTTGAAGAATGTCTCTGGTTGTCAATTGGATATGTTGTAGTAATGTCGTTGTGTGATAGACGGGATACTCTGTCTGTTCCTTCCTAACCCTCGTTTGCAGCGGCTGTTGCTAACTCAACGGCTAGGAGGTTTCTCTTCTGTAGTGAATAAGAGTTCAAAGTTCTTTCCATTCGCAACCAAAGGTCACGCTGATGTTGGCTTCGTTCTTTAGTTATTATCTGAACCATTCTGACATCGGACCGTCGTCCTCACGTCCTCGGAACAGGAGGTTATATTGTCGTCAATGCCTTATATAGGAAGGGAGAGGAAGGCGTGTTTGAAAAGTTTTATAGCCCATGTCCCTTCACAGGGGCGGGCCACTGATTGAGCAGAGCCCTATCTTATGAAAATCCAAATCTCACATTTTAGAAGCTAAAATCACATTTCATCCCATCACAAATAATTTAATATTCAAACATTTAAATTGAACAACAATTCCATGTGAATCCGATAACTCTGATGTGTAGACTTTCCACTGTAGAGTTTATGTCATCTTATCATTGATGACAATGTCTCAGATGACAACTGAACTGACATCATATTCATTAAGTACCACCGCATATGGTCAGTTGGTCAGATTACCAGAATATATTTCATTTCCCCCCACCTTCTGATGTTCCCAGAATCTCTATGTTAACCAAGTGTTACATCAGTAGGGTAGAGAGAGGAAAAAGGGGGGAAGAGGTATTTATGACTGTCATAAACCTACCCCCCAGGCCAACGTCATGACAGTACTTTACACCACTGATAAGCCACCTCCAACATCATTTTAGAGTATTTGGCAGTACGTCTATCCGGTCTCACTACCGCAGACCACGTGTATGGCATCATGTGGTGTCAATGTTTTGAACAGTTTGCCCCATGGTGTCGGTGCGGTTATGGTATGGGCAGGCATAAGCTACAGACAATGAACACTTATGAGATACTGAGCCCAATTGCCTTACCATTAATCTGCCACCATCACTTCATGTTTCTCCATGATAATGCACGGCCCCATGTCACAAGGATCTGTACACAACTCCTGGAAACTGAAAATGTCCGAGTTAGAGTTAGGGTTAGAATGGCCTGCACACTCATGAGACATATCACTAATTGAGCATGTTTGGGATGCTCTGGATCGACGTGCACGACAGCGTGCTCCGTTCCAGTTCCCACCAATATCCAGCAACTTCACACAGCCATTGAAGAGGAGTGGGACAATATTCTACAGGCCACAATCAACAGTCTGATTACCTCTATGCCATCGCGCTGCTTGAGGCAAATGGTAGTCACACCAGATACTGACTGGTTTTCTGATCCACACCCTATCTTTTTTTTACGGTATCTGTGACCAATAGTTGCTTATCTGTATTCCCAGTCATGTGAAATCCATAGATTAAGGACTAATTCATTCATTTTAATTGTCTGTTCCTTATATGAACTTTAACTCAGTACAATCTTTGAAATTGTTCCATGTTGCGTTTATATTTTTGTACAGTATTTTTATCGCAACAGTTTTTGCAACATAACTATCAGTAGAGTTCAAGGACTTTATCACTACCAAGATGACTCCCTCTTAATCTAGCACTGCGTTGTTATCACCCATCAGGCAGTATTGTTCCTTTGTTCATGTTCAAATGCTACTCTTGATCGTTTATTCACTCTGTTTGTTTTTATTAAACTCACTGACTGCACGTACTTCCTGCATCTTCGTTACACCTACAAGGAAACAACAAAAGTGCTTTTTATGTGCACTTCATCACGCACAATATTTGATCAGCAACAATTCAGTTTGATGGAAACACCTGCATATTTCTTTATGCAGATTGTAGAATATTTGCATGAAAATCTGTCACCAATTGGAAGTAAATCAAGCTAATAATTGGTATACTATGGACCATGCAGTGAGTTCATGAGTTGATGTTGTTACGAAGGAGGTTTCTAACCAACCATTTCATGCGGATTAATTAACTGACACATAAAACAATTTACCACAGGGCTGATGGAAGCAGGAAGTTTCGGTACAATTTTATAAATGCCAATTTGTTAGTTCGACATGGTTGGATCTTTTTGTGTCGATAAAATGTATTATGCAAGAAATGGCGTTGGAAATTCCTTTATGAGCAAATATTGACATAGGCCTGATAACCATGTCAACCCACTATAACAGATTTCTGAGAAATAGACACTAATTGCTTATTGGAAATTCGTGACAGACACACAGAGTATTTAAATTACAGATAAAGACAGTAATTAAGACAGAAACGACAGGAGGGAAGTTGGTCGGGGAGGATGGGTGGGCGCATAACACGATCGCCTAGTAACCCTAGCTACATGCTAGCTAAGAAATTAAAGATTTAAGGTTAGTTAGGGTTAAGATTTGGGTTAGCTAACATGCCAACTACACTGAACCAAAATATAAATGCAACATGTAAAGTGCTGGTCTCATTGGCCCAGCCAATCAGAATGAGTTTTTCCCCACAAAAGGGCTTTGTTACAGATAGAAATATTCATCAGAATCCCCCTCGCCTCTCTCTGATGACCCCGCAGATGAGGAAGCCGGAGAGCATGGTTAAATGGCGTGGTTAAACATGGTCTGCGGTTGTGAGGCCGGTTGGATGTACTGCCAAATTCTCTAAATGTTGGAGGTGGCTTATGGTAGAAAAAGGAACATTCAATTCTCTGGCAACAGCTCTGGTGGAGATTCCTGCAGTCAGCATACCAATTGCACGCTCCCTCAAAACTTGAGACATCTGTGGCATTGTGTTGTGTGACAAAACTGCACATTTTAGAGGGACCTTTTGTTGTCCCCAACAACAAGGTGCACCTGTGTAATGATCATGCTGTTTAATCAGCTTCTTGATATGCCACACCTGTCAGGTGGATGGCCGACCAGATAGCCAGCTCCGACCGACCGGCCAGATCAGTAGGTCCGGCCGGCCAGACAGCCAGATAGGTCCTGTCGGGCCAGATAGGTAGGTCTTGACAAATGATAAAATGTTCACTAACAGGGATGTAAACACATTTTTGCACAAACATTTAGAGAAATATGATTTTTGTGTGTGGCTAGCATGTTACCTAACCCTAACCCCAACCTCTAACCCCTAAACCTAACTCTAACTCTAACCTTCACCCTTAACCCTAACCTTAACCCCTAGCCACCTAAATAGCCTAGCTAACATTAGCCACTTAGCTAACCTAAAAAACATTATTCACAACACAATGGAATGTGTGTAATGTACACAAATGAGATATGAAGAAAGAAAATAGTGTAATACACACAAAATGCATTGTAAAGAAAATCCTGTAATGCTTGAAAAAGGGATTTTAAAGCAATTTGTGCCTATTTCACTATAAACTGTGATAGTGTGTTGATCACATCGATGTAATGTTGTAGTTATGTAATGATATGGGGTCTAGTCCTCCCACTACAACTCTGGAAACCATGCAGTTTATTAGGCTACATACAGATCTAATAAGTTATGATGAACTTCACATGGTGATGAAAGTGCACAGTGATGAGCTAAATGCTCCTTTCCAATAAATATTGAGTGTCTTATTCTGTTGACATGATGATCAACGCTTGACTGCCGTTCCATAATAATCTCATCATCTGGACTAGCCTACCTGACTGTATCTGCGTGAGATGCCATTTGTGAAAATGCACTGGAAAGACATTGAATGTTTAATCACTATGCTTTAAACGATCTGAAAAAGCACAACCAAATTCCAATGGAAAAACTATATCGGATTTTTGATTTAGTAGTCATCTAAATGTGTTATCATTGCGCTTTCAACCATCTGAAAGTGCACTAAAATTCAAATGGGAATAAAAATGACCTGTATTGCAATTGAGATGACATTAAAAGCACATAGTGCAAGTGATCAATGCTGTTCATGATTGCCTTCTGTCTGTGATTACATAAGACATATATAGTTACACTAGGCTAACCTTAAAATGTGGCCATGGTAGTTACTCATTTTAAACCCTTTCCTGCAGTCAATGACCAAAAGTGCCCTCTTTGGCCTCATGGGTAGAATGTTATAATTAATTACAATATTTCCAAAAACCCAACGAAAATCTAGTGTTTTGTTATATTTCAGGCTTCTGTGATGTATATGAAGTGTAATATTGTGATGCAAACTCAACATTTAATAGATTAACTCTATGTCACACATCATACAAGTGTCTTATTTTTTTAAGCCCATAATCATGTGTATGAGGTGTAAACTTCTGTTTCAAAGTAGGAAAAAACGATTTAATCAACTTTAGAATAAGGCTGTAACGTAACAAAATGTGTAAAAAGTCAAGGGGTTTGAATACTTTCCGAAGGCACTGTATATAGCCTTAAATAGTATAATTGCTGATATACAATATGACTTGTAAAGTTTTATTTGCTCTGCCACCCTTTGGAAAGACTTCGATAGCAACAGTGAAAAATATTTAATAATTAAGAGGTCTCTCAATATTATTATTATTATTATAGTATTAATAGCAGTCAGTGACAAATATAAAAAGCTAAGCAGGGCTTGGTTAAAACCCTCCATGAGAGATTAATAGCTGTAGATCAAATCTCCAGTAGGAGGTGCTGCCCAGCCTATTGAAGTATATATTTACACATATAGTGGAAATAATGTTGAAGAACTGACGTTGTTTCAAAGGTACAATTCAACATATTTTCTACAAGATTTGGATGTTGCATGAACATATTTCGCAATTAGATGGAAACCTAGCTATTGTCCACAAAATAAATACGCTATACAAGGTGGGATACATTTTTTTGTCAGTGAAATAGATCATGTGACAATTTCAGTGAAAATGCATTTATGCGTAAACATCAGCATAATACAAATAATGTTGAAGTAAACCTGGAGTCACGCAATGATACAGTATGTTATATTGTAGCCTTGTTGCAACCGAGGACAGTCAATGTTTAATCGCTACACACTTCAGCACTCGTCAGTCCTGTTCTGTGAGCTTGTGTGACCTACCACTTCTAGGCTGAGCCATTGCTGCTCCTAGACATTTCACTTCACAATAACAGCACTTACAGTTTACCGGGGCAGCTCTAGCAGGGCAGACATTTTATGAACTGACTTGTTTGAAAGGTGGTATCCTCTGATTGTGTCACATTGAAAGTCACTGAGCTCTTCAGTATGAGCCATTCTACTGCCAATGTTTGTTTATGGAGATTGCATGGCTGTGTGCTCGATTTTATACATCTGTCATCAAAGGGTGTGGCTGAAATAGCCGAATCCAGTCATTTGAAGATGTGTCCACATACCTTTGTATATACTGTATAGTGTATGTCATTTTGAAATTGTTGACTTTACCATAAGGAGCTCTCACAATGGATTCATCATATTCCGAAAACAACCACTGTCAACTGAATCATAGTCTTCTCATCCATCCTCTCCGATCAAATTGGCCGTTGGAGGAGAGTTGATTCAATAAAAAATGATGGATGATGGTCACAATACATGTTTCAAAATGGTTTCAATTGGCGGTGAAGTAGGTGATCTAACGATGTGTCCTATTAGATATTGTCCAGGGTTTTTACCACTCTGGCCTTGATGAACACACACACACACACTCTGGCCTAAATGAACATACACCACTTTGGCCATGATGAACACACACCACTGTGGCCTTGATGAACACATACACACCACTCTGGCCTTGATGAACACACACACACACACACATAGGATGTTGTTAATGAAGTGAAGCTTTGCTTTTGGCCATTCCTCTGGTTGTGCTTGTTAAACCCGGGGTGAGGCTACTTCATATCTTTGGCAAACAAGAACAAACAAACAAACAATGTTTTGTCCGTCTGTCTTTGGTGTGATGATAATATTGAGTTTTGTGGCTTTAGCAGAGCCTTAGGGTGAAATAATGAGTAAAACAGGGCAGGGGCAGAATCAAGGGAAGAGGGATGGAGCTCATGGTTTGATTAACGAGCATGTCCCAGGGAGTATTCTTTATGATTTAATTACACTGGTTCTATCCCTGCTACTTAGCCGACCCAACTAATACATTTATTCTCAGGTCTTTGGCCATCCGTGTCAAACATTGGTCATCCAGTGGGACATCATGACATTATGAAATGGGATTAGAGAGTTGAGCGTTGGAGTGGGGTGTCTGACCTGCTGTACTGAAACCATGGAAACAGCTGGACTGACAGGTGGACTAACAGGAGAGGGTCACCACTATGACGTCACTCGGTCATATACCACTTTAAGCTGTTGTGAGGACGATCAGAGATAGAGCTCCCACCAATACATTCACAGTTCAACAATGAGTTTAACAGACCCAGGTCAGGACTATTCACCACCCAGGGATCAGAGGGATGATGGTCTAGGACAAGGTCAGGACTATTCACCACCCAGGGATCAGAGGGATGATGGTCTAGGACAAGGTCAGGACTATTCACCACCCAGGGATCAGAGGGATGATGGTCTAGGACCAGGTCAGGACTATTCACCACCCAGGGATCAGAGGGATGATGGTCTAGGACAAGGTCAGGACTATTCACCACCCAGGGATCAGAGGGATGATGGTCTAGGACAAGGTCAGGACGATTCACCACCCAGGGATCAGAGGGATGATGGTCTAGGACAAGGTCAGGACTATTCACCACCCAGGGATCAGAGGGATGATGGTCTAGGACCAGGTCAGGACTATTCACCACCCAGGGATCAGAGGGATGATGGTCTAGGACCAGGTCAGGTCTATTCACCACCCAGGGATCAGAGGGATGAGCCCAATTAGGAGTGTGGCAGGTGAGACAGAGGTCAAGGGGAAAAGAAATGGAGCAGCTAAGGTTCTGTCAGACACTTCCATTTGGAGTAGTGAACGCACACACATCCAGGGACTCAAACAAGCTGAGGCCATCTGCCAGGGTGCTCAGACTAGGTGTTCAGACCATTAGCATACCACCGTCTCCAGCGCGGTCAGGTAGGTAGACACACAGAAAACTACCTATCAGCCATCGATACAGAATCCCCGCCCCCCCCGCCCCCCAAATTGAACAAAAACAGGTTGAGTCAACGTAGTTTCCAGATAATTTCATAATTAAATGTGATGACGTTGAATCAATGTGGAAAACTGATTGTATTTGCAAAAAGTCATCAACGTAAGGAATTTTTTGTAAATATCTTTTTTACTTAAATCCAATGACATGGTGACATTTGATGTCGATTTCGCGTTGAATTCACGTTAGTTGACAACTCAACCAAATTCAAATCAAAACGTTGAACTGATGTCTGTGCCCAGTGGATCTCTGCAACTCAACATAGACCTACCACCATGCACCTTTGTATATGGCATTGTCAATCAAGGCAGAAATCATTTTGGTTAAATATTTTTTTATTAATTTGGCACATTTTAGTGCAGATGAATATTACTGTGCTGGTCTTGGTCTTAACTAAAGAGGCTGAAAATAAACTTTACGGCTGCCTTGTCTTGAATAACAGTAACAGGTTGGCTAGGTGGTGTGAAAGGTTGATACTGTCCTATTAATAGCCATGTGAGTGATTTGTTAATGGGTCCAAAGGTTGGATTTGGAGCAGAAAGGATTTTCTCTAAAAGCATGTTGCGAAACCCACCTTACTCACTCCAGTGGGAACAAATCGAGTAATAAACCACATTATGGCTGCCCCAGAAGAGCACAGGGTTAACATGCTATCTAAAATCATGTTGAATACTTAAACTGTGCTTGATTGGGCCTGCCTGGCTTAATGGACCAATTTAATAGTCCAAATGCAAAACCCGTCCTCCTGGCACTATAGACAAACAAACACACAAAGTATTTGAAAGATTTCAAATAGTATTTGAACCCGGTGTGAAGGAGTGCTAGCGATGTGGCAACAGTCCTCTCTCCGATGCTTTCAACCTTCTGACGGTTTTCTACTGTTGATGACCAGACCACGGCTGTGTTCTGTTCCAGACCCTGCTGCTGCCTCATCCTCACTGACAGTGGAGTGATGAACAACTTCCTTCCTCATACACTTTGTTCTAGGCTGCACATTATTCTCTCTTCAACTGGCAGATGTACTTTGTAGAGGTTTCCTGTTTCACCTGAGAGATGTATCTTTCCACGAGGTTATGAGGGATAGGTTTAGGTTTAGGGTTGGGGTCGCGGTCAGGGTTATGGTTGTGGTTAAGAATAGGAATAGGGTTGAACCAGGCTGGACAGAGTGGGAGTCAGGATCATTAGAGTTGTGTTCACACCTGTGTTACCATTATCAAACAGTCAAGAGATAAACCTGCTTTTGAATCATCACAGATAAAATACCGTAGATCGTTCTAGTGGCAAGTACAGTGCCTTGCGAAAGTATTCGGCCCCCTTGAACTTTGCGACCTTTTGCCACATTTCAGGCTTCAAATATAAAGATATAAAACTGTATTTTTTTGTGAAGAATCAACAACAAGTGGGACACAATCATGAAGTGGAACGACATTTATTGGATATTTCAAACTTTTTTAACAAATCAAAAACTGAAAAATTGGGCGTGCAAAATTATTCAGCCCCTTTACTTTCAGTGCAGCAAACTCTCTCCAGAAGTTCAGTGAGGATCTCTGAATGATCCAATGTTGACCTAAATGACTAATGATGATAAATACAATCCACCTGTGTGTAATCAAGTCTCCGTATAAATGCACCTGCACTGTGATAGTCTCAGAGGTCCGTTAAAAGCGCAGAGAGCATCATGAAGAACAAGGAACACACCAGGCAGGTCCGAGATACTGTTGTGAAGAAGTTTAAAGCCGGATTTGGATACAAAAAGATTTCCCAAGCTTTAAACATCCCAAGGAGCACTGTGCAAGCGATAATATTTAAATGGAAGGAGTATCAGACCACTGCAAATCTACCAAGACCTGGCCGTCCCTCTAAACTTTCAGCTCATACAAGGAGAAGACTGATCAGAGATGCAGCCAAGAGGCCCATGATCACTCTGGATGAACTGCAGAGATCTACA
Source organism: Oncorhynchus kisutch (assembly GCF_002021735.2). NCBI lineage: Eukaryota > Metazoa > Chordata > Actinopteri > Salmoniformes > Salmonidae > Oncorhynchus > Oncorhynchus kisutch. The sequence continues at coordinate 56,165,283 of NC_034178.2, read as the reverse complement.
GCTGAGGTGGGAGACTCTGTCCATAGGACAACAATCAGTCGTATATTGTACAAATCTGGCCTTTATGGAAGAGTGGCAAAAAGAATGACATTTCTTAAAGATATCCATAAAAAGTGTCGTTTAAAGTTTGCCACAAGCCACCTGGGAGACACACCAAACATGTGGAAGAAGGTGCTCTGGTCAGATGAAACCAAAATTGAACTTTTTGGCAACAATGCAAAACGTTATGTTTGGCGTAAAAGCAACATAGCTCATCACTCTGAACATACCATCCCCACTGTCAAACATGGTGGTGGCAGCATCATGGTTTGGGCCTGCTTTTCTTCAGCAGGGACAGGGAAGATAGTTAAAATTGATGGGAAGATGGATGGAGCCAAATACAGGACCATTCTGGAAGAAAACCTGATGGAGTCTGCAAAAGACCTGAGACTGGGACGGAGATTTGTCTTCCAACAAGACAATGATCCAAAACATAAAGCAAAATCTACAATGGAATAGTTCAAAAATAAACATATCCAGGTGTTAGAATGGCCAAGTCAAAGTCCAGACCTGAATCTGTGGAAAGAACTGAAAACTGCTGTTCACAAATGCTCTCCATCCAACCTCACTGAGCTCGAGCTGTTTTGCAAGGAGGAATGGGAAAACATTTCAGTCTCTCAATATGCAAAACTGATAGAGACATACCCCAAGCGACTTACACCTGTAATCACAGCAAAAGGTGGCGCTACAAAGTATTAACTTAAGGGGGCTGAATAATTTTGCACGCCCAATCTTTCAGTTTTTGATTTGTTAAAAAAGTTTGAAATATCCAATAAATGTCGTTCCACTTCATGATTGTGTCCCACTTGTTGTTGATTCTTCACAAAAAAATACAGTTTTATATCTTTATGTTTGAAGCCTGAAATGTGGCAAAAGGTCGCAAAGTTCAAGGGGGGCGAATACTTTCGCAAGGCACTGTAAGTGACAACCCACTGGGCACACCACATCATTTCAACTTGGATAACTGGGTAACATTTGGTTGAGACGTTTATCAATGAGATTAGAGCATATATTCACCCACTCAAAAAAAACAGCCAACCGTTTATTGAATTTCCAATGTGTTATCATTATGTTTTCAACCATCTAAAAGCACAACCAAATTCCAATGGAAAAACAAAGTCTGATATTTGGTTTATTTATGCAACAGAATATTGTGGTATCACTGTGCTTCATCTAACAGCACAACCAAATGACCTGGATTGCAGTTGAGATTACATTAAAAGTGCAAGTGATCAATGCCATTCAACATTCTGCACAGATTATTACAGCACTTGTGAAGATCTCCACTGACCTGTGATGACCTATGCATGCTATCTTGAACATGCACACTTTATATGATTGCATAAGAGAAGACATTTGTAGTTACAGTAACCTCAACATGTGGCCATGGATGTGTTACTCGTTTTAATGTTGAATGTTAATTCAGTTTGTAAAATAGCCTTAACTTTAAGCTATTTACTGTATTACAAAAGTAAATATCAACATTTAAAGAAATGCATATAATGCTTGGATAGTTCCATTTGAGCCACTGGGTTAATCCCATTATTTTAGTTTTGGTTGAGTTTGAGACGTGAATCCAACATATCCTTTGTTAAGTTGTCAACAAGTTAATAAGGTTATTATTGTATTTCAAATGTATATTGAATTGTGTTTGGTTGTCAACACAACCAAATATCAACATGTATCTTCTGCTTGGATAGTTCCATCTGTGCCACTGACTTAGTCCGGCTTTAGTTCCAGTTTGTCTTCAAATGACATTTCACCCTCAAATCAACAGTTGATGACTTTTAAAAAATCCTATCTATTTTCCACATAGATTCCACTTCACAATATGTTGAAAAAATATTGATTTAACCCATTTGTGCCCAGTGGGAAGAGTCGTCAGAAGTGTACGAATAACTAAGAGGTCAAATATAGGGTATTTGGTGCAGTGACCTGGATGTGGACATGAAGCTAGGGTTAGGGTTGGGGTTGTGGTTAGGGCTTTGATTAGGGTTGAACCAGGGGGGCGGCAGGTAGCCTAGTGGTTAGAGCTTTGGGACGGTAACTGAAAGGCTGCCCCTGAACAAGGTAAAAATCTGTCTTTCTGCCCCTGAACAAGGTAAAAATCTGAAGGTCTGTCACCCACAAGAGGCAAAGGAGCATGGGACCTAGACAAACACAAAACACCTCTAGTTAATAATGAACACTTCAAAAAGCTGACCGAGGCTAGGGGAATGGGTCATACCGGCCACTCCAAACTTCAACCAGAATAAAAAGCAAAGCCCTGTAGTGCTTCTAATTGGTCACAAGATGGCATCCTAAAACAACAAATGAATACCAGTGCCTTAAAATCAACTGGACAGGCAGTTTTTTTTTTATCACTTTGGTGCAATTTTCACAAGTACATGGTTGTATGTGGACACCTGCTCGTCAAACATCTAATAAAAAAATGATGGGCATTAATATGGAGTTGGTCCCCCCTTTGCTACTATAACAGCCTCCACTCTTCTGGGAAGGCTTTCAGCTAGATGTTGGAACATTCCTGCAGGGACTTGCTTCAATTCAGCCACAAGAGCATTAGTGAGGTCAGACACTGATGTTGGGGGATTAGTCCTGGCTTGTAGTCGAATTCATCCAAAAGGTGTTTGATGGTATTGAGGGCTCTGTGCAGGCCAGTAAAGTTCTTCCACATCCATCTCGAGAAACATTTCTGTATGGACCTCTCTTCGTCATGCTGCAACAGGAAAGGGCCTTTCCCAAACTGTTGTCACAAAATTAGACGCACAGGATCTTCAAGAATGTCATTGTATGCTGTAGCGCTAAGATTTCCCATCACTGGAACAAAGAGGACTGAACCATGAAAAGCAGCCCCAGACCATTATTCCTCATCCACCAAACTTTACAGTTAGCACTATGGTAGTGTTCTTCTGGGCTCCGCCAAATCCAGATCCGTTCTCCAGTCTGCCAGATGCTTGGCATTGCGCATGTTGATCTTAGGCTTGTGCGTGGCTGCTCGGCCATGGAAACACATTTCATGAAATTCCAGACGAACAGATGTTGTTTCCAGAGGCAGTTTGGAACTTGGTAGTGAGTGCTGCAACCGAGGACAGACCATTTTTACTCACTATGTGCTTCAGCTCTCGGCACTCCCACTCTGTGAGCTTGTGTGGGATACGACTTTGCAGCTGAACCATTGCTGCTCCTAGACGTTTCCACTTCCAAATAACAGCACTTACAGTTGACCGGGGCAGCTCTAGCAGGGCAGAAATTTGACAAACTGACTTGTTGGAAAGGTGGCATCCTATGACAGTGCCACATTGAAAATCATTGAGCTCTTCAGTGCGGGCCAATCTACTGCCAATGTTTGTCTATGGAGATTGCATGGCGTGGTGCTCGATTTTATACACCTATCAGCAACTGGTATGGCTGAAATAGCCAAATCCACTCATTTGAAGGTGTGTCCACATACTTTTGTATATCCTCTACATGGAGGAGGGTAGCCTAGTGGTTAGAGCGTTGGACTAGTAACCGGAAGGTAGCGAGTTCAAACCCCCGAGCTAACAAGGTACAAATCTGTCGTTCTGCCCCCTGAACAAGGCAGTTAACCCACTGTTCCTAGGCCGTCATTGAAAATAAGATTTTGTTCTTAACTGACTTGCCTGGTTAAATAAATTAATTTTAAAATAAAATAAAAAAATCAGGCTAGCTGTCTTGACTACTTCCTGGTCTCATTCTCATTCTCATTCATTCTTGCAAAAAAAGTATTGATAGGAGACCGAATGCGATTCGGACCACCATCTAATTGGCCTCCAATTAACCTTAAAAAACGTGCACATGGACGGGGATATTGGAAATGTAATCAAAGCCAACTGGATAACAATTTGATCTTAACTAAGACAAAATCATTTATAATTCATTTTTATCTTCACGTCATATAGTACCAGTCAAAAATTTGAACACACCGAGTCATTTAAGGATGTTTCTTTCTTTTTTACTATTTTCCACATTGTAGAATAATAGTGAAGACATCAAAACCATTAAATAACACATATAGAATCATGTAGTAACCAAAAAGTCTTAAACAAATCAAAATATATTTTATATTTGAGATTCTTCAAAGTAGCCACCCTTTGCCTTGATGGCAGCTTTGCATACTCTTGGCATTCTGTCAACCAACTTCATGAGGTAGTCACCTGGAATGCATTTTCAATTAACAGGTGTGCCTTGGGAATTTGTGGAATGTCTTTCCTTCTTAATGTGTTTGAGCCAATCAGAAGATAGCACTATTTGGTAAAATACCAAGTCCATATTATGGCAAGAACAGCTCAAATAAGCAACGAGAAACAACAATTCATCATTACTTAAAGACATGAAGGTCAGTCAATCCGGAAAAACCATCAAGCTCTATGATGAAACTGGCTCTCATGAGGACGTCACAGGAAAAGAAGACCCAGAGTTACCTCTGCTGCAGAGGATACGTTCATTAGAGTTAACTGCAGCTCAGATTGCAGGCCAAATAAATGCCTCACAGAATTCAAGTAACAGACACGTCTCAACCTCAACTGTTCAGAGGAGACTGTGTGAATCAGGCCTTCATGATCAAATTGCTGCCAAGAAACCACTACTAAAGGACACAAATAATAAGAAGAGACTTGCTTGGGTCAAGAAACACTGGAAGCAATGGACATTAGACCAGTGGAAATCTGTCCTTTCTTCTGATTAGTCCAAATTTGCGATTTTGGACTTTCTGAGACGCAGAGTATGTGAACAGATGATCTCCGCATGTGTGGTTCCCACCGTGAAGCACGGAGGAGGAGGTATGATGATGTGGGGGTGCTTTGCTGGTGACACTGTCTGTGATTTATTTAGAATTCAAGGCACACTTAACCAGAATGGCTACCACAGCATTCTGCAGCGATACACCATCCATTCTGGTTTGTGCTTAGTGGGACTATAATTTGTTTTTCAACAGGACAATGACCCAAAACACACCTCCAGGCTGTGGAAGGGCTATTTGACCAATGAGAGTGATGGAGTGCTGTATCAGATGCACTGGCCTTCGCAATCATCCGACCTCAACCCAATTGAGATGGTTTGGGATGAGTTGGACCGCAGAGTGAAGGAAAAGCAGCCAATAAGTACTCAGCATATGTGGGAACTCCTTCAAGACTGTTGGAAAAGCATTCCTAATGAAGCCTAGAGTGTACAAAGCTGTCATCAAGGCAGAGGTTGGCGACTTTGAAGATTCTAAAATATAAAATATATTTTCATTTGTTTGATACTTTTTTGGCTGCTACATGATTCCATATGTGTTATGTCATAGTGTTGATGTCTTCACTGTTATTGTACAATGTAGAAAACAGTAAAAATAAAGAAAAACCCTTGAATGAGTAGGTGTGTCCAATCTTTTGAGTGGTACTATATATATATATATATATATATATATATATATATATATATATATATATATATATATATATATACACACACACACACACACACACACACACACACACACACACACACACACACACACACACACACACGCACGCACACACGCACACACAATTTCAATTCAATTCCAATTCAAACGGTACAAATATTCTAATTACAATTCCATTGCAATTCCATATTTTAAAGATTGTACCCATTTGAATAAAATGTAACAAATTATCCTCTTCATGAGTTAATTCAAATATTTATTGGAATTTCAAATTAAACTGGAATTGACCAAAACCCTGGCAGAACACCAGGCTACACCAATACCTTTTTACTGTGTTGTTACGTTTCCACAAGACAAACTCAAAATGTTGCTCACAACAAAGGGAACTAAGAAAAAAAATCACTGACAACCAAGACAGCCAAGTGGGTGCCCACTGAAAGTTGGCCAAGCCACTAGTAAGGGGTTCTTAAAGACGCCCACTAGGTTTGACTCTGAAAAGACAAACTAAAAGAAAAATCCACAACAGTTTTAGGATACGGACTAAAAGGAGTATGGAGCAACACCAAACAGTGAAAACACCAGATAAAAGGTTTTCTTTCAGAACTTAAATAGGGACCACCAACAAAAGGTCCTGGTTCCTAAATTTTTCTCAAGACCAATTGGAGTACTGGGCCAGCACAGGTGAAGCATCTTCCGTCTAATGAGATTACCAACCAGCACAGGTGTAATACAGACGAACTAACTAGGTAACACCAATCGGTGCGCCCCATGTGCTAATGTCTAACCTCGTAATATAAAATGGAATAATCAAAGCCTGTAAGAGTAGGCTCCGGCTCAGGTCAGTTGAAACTGGAACAGCAGCATGGCCAGGTGGACTGGGGACAGCAAGGAGTCATCATGTCAGGTAGTCCTGGGGCATGGTCCTGCTCCTGCCACACAATGCCCCTAAACACTGTATGGAAAATGTTACATCTATCATTCCTTCTATTCAGAACTTTAAAATGATCCGTTTTGAAAGATGTATCATGTAATATTTTTTAGTATCGTATGAAATAATAGTTAAAATGACTAAACAGTGATGTTAAGTTTGAAGGATAGACACGACCACAGGTGTCAGAGCTAACTGTACTCTTTTAATCATAACATCAACTGAACAATACAGAAAGTGGAGGGTGTAACATAACATGTGATCACGCTCTCCATGGCCGATGTGAGCAAGACCTTTAAACAGGTCAACATTCACAAGGCTGCCGGGCTAGACAGATTACCAGGACATGTACTCAGAGCATGTGTGGATCAACTGGCAAGTATCTGCACTGACAATTTCAACCTCTCCCTGACAGAGTCTGTCAGGAGAGAGACCCCTCCTGTCTCAGCCTCCAGTATTTATGCTGCAGTAGTTTATGTGTCGGGGGCTGGGGTCAGTTTGTTATATCTGGAGTACTTCTCCTGTCCTATTCGGTGTCCTGTGTGAATCTAAGTGTGCGTTCTCTAATTCTCTCCTTCTCTCTTTCTTTCTCTCTCTCGGAGGACCTGAGCCCTAGGACCATGCCCCAGGACTACCTGACATGATGACTCCTTGCTGTCCCCAGTCCACCTGGCCATGCTGCTGTTCCAGTTTCAACTGACCTGAGCCCTAGGACCATGCCCCAGGACTACCTGACATGATGACTCCTTGCTGTCCCCAGTCCACCTGGCCATGCTGCTGCTCCAGTTTCAACTTCCACCTGACTGTGCTGCTGCTCCAGTTTCAACTGTTCTGCCTTATTATTATTCGACCATGCTGGTCATTTATGAACATTTGAACATCTCGGCCATGTTCTGTTATAATCTCCACCCGGCACAGCCAGAAGAGGACTGGCCACCCCACATAGCCTGGTTCCTCTCTAGGTTTCTTCCTAAGTTTTGGCCTTTCTAGGGAGTTTTTCCTAGCCACCGTGCTTCTACACCTGCATTGCTTGCTGTTTGGGGTTTTAGGCTGGGTTTCTGTACAGCACTTTGAGATATCAGCTGATGTACGAAGGGCTATATAAATACATTTGATTTGATTTGATTTGTAATACCTACATGTTTCAAGCAGACCACCTTAGGCTGCCTTTTTGGCAGAGGGTAGCTTGAAGAGACAAATGAAATGGGAGACTTAGGAAAACCGGTCCACTACAGTCAGGATGTCGGTGTTGCCATGAGATGGGGGAGACCCGTGACAAAGTACAGTGATATGTGAGACCAGGGGCGGGGAGGGACAGGCAGTGGTTGAAGGAGACCAGCCGGAGCTTGCCGAGGAGTCTTGTTCTGCGCACAGATCGTGCAAGTGGCAATGAACAAACATCTGCTTATCTGTGGTGACGTGGTGCTTGAGGTCCCAGGAACGCCCGGTCAGCAACTGGAGACCACATGAACGGAACCTTGGGAGAGGTCAGTGAAGACAAAGGGGAAGCCAGGGTGCTGTAACCCCGGATAAGGCAGCGATAAAAGTAGGAAAATCCCAGGAAACGTTGCAGCTGCACTCTGGATGTAGGCTTGGGCCAATCCACCACCGGTCTCACTTTCCCGGGGTCCAACTGTACATTCCCTGCAGTGATGATGTAACTAAGGAAGGGGATGGTGGACCAATGGAATTTGCATTTCTCTGCTTTCACAAAATGCTGGTTCTGCAGGAGGTGCTGGAGGACCTGTCAGACGTGGAGCATGTGGTCTTGGGCTGAGTGGGAGAAAACGAGGAAGTCGTCGAGGTAGACGAAGATGATCTGGTTCAACATGTCACGGAGAAAGTCATTAATCGGGGCCTGGAACACAGCTGGGGCGTTGGTAAGGCCAAATGGCATGACCAGTTATTCTTAGTGGCATGTTGAAGGAAGTTTTCAAATCATACCCTTCCCATATCCACACCAGATGGTGTCGAGATCCAACGGTAAGTCCAATTTGGAGAAAACGGTAGCCCCCTGGAGCGGTTCGAAGGCCAACGTGATGAGTGGTAGCGGGTAGCGGTTCTTCACCGTGATTTCATTGAGGCCCCGCTGGTTGATGCTCTGTCGATGCACAAAGAAGAACCCTGCGCCGGCAGGGGAGGAAGAAGGACTTCTACTCCCTGCAGCTAGGGAGTCCTCGACGTAGGTCTCCATAGCCTTGGTCTCCGGACCCGACAGAGAGTCGAGTCATTCTCGGGGCAGTGTGGTGCCTGGGAGAAGGTCGATCCCACAGTCATAGGTTCGGCGCGGAGGAAGTGAAGTGGACCAGGCCTTACTGAAAACCTCCCGGAGGTCCTGGTACTCCGCGGGAATGGCGGAGAGTTCCGAGACAACTTCCGAGGCAACAGGAAGATGTCCCAGGGCAGGCTGCACTGACTTCAGACAATGGGCGTGGCAGAACGGGCTCCAGCCCATGATGGCACCAGCAGTCCAGTCTATGAGGGGATTGTGTCGCTGGAGCCAAGAGAATCCCAATACCACAGGAACCTGAGGAGCCTTATTAGCATACATTGGATTGCCTCGCTGTGGTTCCCTGACACTCGTAGGTTGATGGGAGTGGGATTGTGGGTGACCCGGCCTATAGAGCGCCCGTCCATCGCTCTAACGTCCATGGGAATGGAGAGGGGCTGAGTGGGGATGCCCACCTCGGACGCCAGGGTAGCGTCAAAAAAACTCTCATCAGCCCCAGTCGAGAGATTTCAAATGGTTCCCCTACAGCAGGATGGCATGGAAAGGGGTGCGAGTAAAGGGAGAGGAAAAGTTCTCTGTGTGGCACACCAGAGTACTCACTCCTACCGGGGACCCCCCTACCGGGGACAGGAGGACACGAAATGACCAGTAGTCCCGTAATACAGGCAACTCTTCGTGTGAAACCGGTGTAGACGTTCAGCTGGGGACAGCCTAGCTCTGCCTAGTTTAAAAATAAAAAATTAAGGGGTGGATCATCTTAATATTGCGGAAAGATTGTTGCTTCCATCAATGTAATTGTCTGCATCATTTCCAATCCCCCATATATTTTTGGGGTAAATATATATATCCATATACATACACATATGCATACTTATACACATACAGTATATACATACACATACCTATATAGACATACATACATTTTTTTTGAATATACCGTTTTATTCCCCGCAAACCCCACCATCCTTCCTCCAATTGGAGTAAACTAATAAACAATAACACTTAGGCTTCTACCTTCAGTTTATTCATATTATACACATTTTACAGACAATCTATTTTACAATAGTTATTTTGTTTGTTTTTACTATTTCCTCTATTTCTGATGTCCATCCAGTTTGATTTCTATTTGTAACTGTGCTATTTCACAAAGGATCTGAACCTGTATACATTTTACAGACCCCGTATGTTTTACATTGGTATTCTTGTTATTAGTCCCACCCTTCTTGTCCATTCAACCTGTCCCATCTATCTCTTAACACCATCCATTTTAGATTTCTATTTGCCATATATTTTTCAACTGTGCTGTGATGCTTCACAAAAGTACTGAACCTTTCTATTCTCATAGCTTCTACAGATTGTAAATTAAAAATAAACATTTTTGCTAAAATAATTATTATATTATTGATTGATTGACTATGGCTTTAAAACCACCCAATATTGTTATCTGCAGCATTAGTTATAGGCAAATATTGCAATTCTTCAGCCATTCCTGGACCTGTGACCAAAAACGAGCTACATATGGACAATACCAAAATAAATGATCTAATGACTCTGCCTCCTCACAGCAGAATATGCAGAGCTGGGAAGATTGAATCCCCCATATATATGACATTCTATTGGTTGCAAGAATTTTGTATAGTAAGTTCAATTGAAAAATGTGAAGTTTTGAATCCGACGTTGTTTTATGTATCAATTCATAAACCATGTTCCATGGAATGGGTACATCGAAAATCTCTTCCCAACTATTTTGCAATTTATATGGCACTGCTGTCAATTTCTTGGTCATTAAATGAAACTGGTATATGTTTTTATTTATCACGCATTTCTTGAACCATTTGTTCTTTAATACAGGGCCGACAGACAAGTTCCTTACATTTTCCCCCTTCCACTTGCCTCTTCCATGTTTGTGGTAATGCTGATTGGTTGTAATTTTGGGTAGAGCAGACATTTCTATATGTCTGTGTTAGCTGCATGTGTGACATAAGTCCACCAGTCCTATTTCCGATATCATTCCCTGAAATTATACCTTTCTTTTTATTATTGAAAAATACTTGATTAGTATATATTTGAGTTTACCTACATGTATACTAGAGAACCAGTTTGGATTTCAGTATAACTTGTGTATGACTGATGCCTTTAGTGAGAGGTCTAATGCTTTAATATTTAATCATTTCTGCCCTCCGAATTCATATTCGTTATATATATAGGCCTTTTCATTTTGTATGGCTTGCCATTCCAAGTAAAATGGAATATTTTTTGTTCATATAATTTAAAAAGCAGGTCACTAGGTGTAGACAAGACCAGCTACAGTTTTAATCCAGGCCTTAACCAAATCTAGGGCCTTTTTGGTGGGAAGAGAGACGGCAGAGATCAAACCTCAAAACATGTAAACACACCATAAGCAATACATAATACATAAATATTGCAAATCATAATGTTATGATTAATGTTATGTTAAGTGCTTATTAAAGGAAATAAGTGCTGTATAAGCCTCCCTTGTATTCAAAAAGGAAAAGACATGACATAATCACGAATCATCACATGTCAAGCTCCTCATTGCCCTTCAAGCAGAGGGTGGAAGCTGTTGACTCTCTGTTTGACCAGGAGAGGGCGACGCTCAGCTGTGATGGTTTCCTGCTGCATCGTCTTATGTTGAGCATCCTGTCTGTCTGTCTGTCTGTCTGTCTGTGTGTGTGTCTGTTTGTCTGTCTGTGTCTAGTCTGGGAGGGTGGGTGGGTTGTCTGGAGGCTGGCTGAGAGGATGGGTTGTCTGGAGGCTGGGTGGCTTGGATGGGCTTTGTGTAGGCTGGGCTGTGAGAAGGCTGGGAGGATGTGCTAGGCTGTGGGGAGTCTGGGAGGCTGGGTTGTGGGGGTGCTGGGATCTTGGAGGCTGGGCTGTGGGGAGGCTGGGCTGTGGGGAGGATGGAGTGGACTGTGTGGAGGCTGGGCAGTGAGGAGGCTGGGAGACTGGGCTGTGGGGAGTGTGGGCTGGACTGTGTGGAGGCTGGGCATGTGGAGTCCGGGAGACTGGGCTGTGTGGAGGCTAGGCAGTGGGGAGGCTGGGCTGTGGGGAGCATGGGCTGTGGGGAGCTTGGGCTGTGTGGAGGCTGATCTGTGTGGAAGCTGAGCTGTGGGGAAGCTGGGCTGTGGGGCGAATGGGCTGTGGAGGGGCTGGTGGGAGCCTGGGCTGTGGGGAGCCTGGTCTGTGGTGAGTCTGGGCTGTGGAGAGGCTGGGATGTGGCAAGGCTGGGTTGTGGGGAAACTGGGCTGTGTGGAGGCTGGGGAACGGGATGTGTGGAGACTGGGGACTGGGCTGTATGGAGACTGGGGACTGGGCTGTATGGAGAATGAAGACTGGTCTGTGTGGAGGCTGGGGACTGGGCTGTGTAAAGTCTGGAGGCTGAGCTGTGTGGAGGCTGTGCTGCAACCACTCACTGCATTATTAATGGCTCCTTTTTCTGGCACCATTTCCGTCCCCCCATCTCTCCCCCTTCCATCTCTCCAGCCTGAAAACTGAAGGGGGAAGGAGATAAGGAGGAGTGGAGATGAAGCAGTGCAGAAATCAGCCAGTTTCCACAAACTTCCTCGACCCAACAGACATGTTATTTTTTATTTATTTTATTTTATTTCACCTTTATTTAACCAGGTAGGCCAATTGAGAAAATATCTAATTTACAACTGTGACCTGGCCAAGATAAAGCAGTGCGACAAAAACAACAACACAGAGTTACACATGGGATAAAAAAATGTACAGTTAATAACACAACAGAAACAAATGTTTACAGTGTGTGCAAATAAAGTAAGGCAGTCATTAGAGAAACCAAGGCTGTTGAGTCTGCCGATAAGAATACGGTGATTGACAGAGTCGAAAGCCTTGGCCAGGTCGATGAAGACGGCTGCACAGTACTGTCTTTTATCGATGGCGGTTACGATATCGTTTAGGACGTTGCACGTGGCTGAGGTGCACCTGTGATCTGCTCGGAAACCAGATTGCATAGCGGAGAAGGTATGGTGGGATTCGAAATGGTCAGTGATCTGTTTGTTCACTTGGCTTTCGAAGACTTTAGAAAGGGAGGGCAGGATGAATATAGGTCTGTAACAGTTTGTGTCTAGAGTGTCTCCCCCTTTCAAGAGGGGGATGACCGGGGCTGCTTTCCAATCTTTAGGAATCTCAGACGATACGAAAGAAAGGTTGAACAGACTAGTAATAGGGGTTGCAACAATGGTGGCGGATAATTTTAGGAGGAGAGGGTCCAGATCATTTGTAGAGATCCAGATTTTGCAGCTCTACCAGAAAATCAGCTGTCTGGATTTGGTTGAAGGGGAAGGGAGGGGGGGGGCAGTTGCTGCGGGGGGGTGCAGAGCTGTTGGCCGTGTAGGGGTAGCCAGGTGGAAAGCATGGCCAGCCGTAGAGAAATGCTTATTGAAATTCTCGATTATCGTGGATTTATCAGTGGTGACAGTGTTTCCTAGTCTCAGTGCAGTGGGCAGCAGGGAGGAGATACTCTTATTCTCCATAGATTTTAGACTGTCCCAAAACATTTTGGAATTAGTGCTGCAGGAAGCAAATTTCTGTTTGAAAAAGCTAGCCTTTGCTTTCCTAACTGACTGTGTGTATTGGTTCCTGACTTCCCTAAAAAGTTGCATATCATGGGGACTATTCGATGCTAATGCAGTACGCCACAGAATGTTTTTGTGCTGGTCAAGGGCAGTCAAGTCTGGAGTGAACCAAATCAAATCAAATCAAAGTTTATTTGTCACATGCGCCAAATATAACCTTACAGTGAAATGCTTACTTACAGGCTCTAATCAATAGTGCAGAGAAAAAAAAGTATGTGTGTGTAGGTAAGTAAAGAAATAAAACAACAGTAAAAAGACATTTGAAAATAGAGTAGCAAGGCTATATACAGACACCGGTTAGTCAGGCTTATTGAGGTAGTATTTACATGTGGGTATGGTTAAAGTGACTATGCATATATGATGAACAGAGAGTAGCAGTAGCGTAAAAAGGGGGATGGTGGGCGATGGGACACAATGCAGATAGCCCGGTTAGCCAATGTGTGGGAGCACTGGTTGGTTGGGCCAATTGAGGTAGTATGTACATGAATGTATAGTTAAAGTGACTATGCATATAAGATAAACAGAGAGTAGCAGCAGCGTAAAAAGATGGGTTGGGGGGGGATCACACAATGTAAATAGTCCGGGTAACCATTTGGTTACCTGTTCAGGAGTCTTATGGCTTGGGATAAAAACTGTTGAGAAGCCTTTTTGTCCTAAACTTGGCACTCCGGTACCGCTTGCTATGCGGTAGTAGAGAGAACAGTCTATGACTGGCGTGGCTGGGGTCTTTGACAATTTTCAGGGCCTTCCTCTGACACCGCTTGGTGTAGAGGTCCTGGATGGCAGGCAGCTTAGCCCCAGTGATGTACTGGGCTGTACGCACTACCCTCTGAAGTGCCTTGCCAGGCAATTGCCGTACCAGGCAGTGATGCAACCAGTCAGGATGCTCTCGATGTTGCAGCTGTAGAACCTTTTGAGGATCTGAGGACCCATGCCAAATCTTCTTAGTTTCCTGAGGGGGAATAAGCTTTGTCGTGCCCTCTTCACGACTGTCTTGGTGTGTTTGGACCATTCTAGTTTTTTGTTGATGTGGACACCAAGGAATTTGAAGCTCTTAACCTGCTCCACTACAGCCCCGTCGATGAGAATGGGGATGTGCTCGGTGCTCCTTTTCCTGTAGTCCACAATCATCTCCTTAATCTTGGTTACGTTGAGGGATAGGTTGTTATTCTGACACTACCCGGCCAGGTCTCTGACCTCCTCCCTATAGGCTGTCTCGTCGTTGTCGGTGATCAGGCCTACCACTGTTGTGTCACCAGCAAACTGGTGTTGGGGTCGTGCCTGGCCATGCAGTCGTGGGTGAACAGGGAGTACAGGAGGGGACTGAGTACACACCCCTGGGGAGCTCCAGTGTTGAGGATCAGCATGGCAGATGTATTGCTACCTACCCTCACCACCTGGGGGCGGCCCGTCAGGAAGTCCTGGATCCAGTTGCAGAGGGAGCTGTTTAATCCCATTTTCCTTAGCGTAGTGATGAGCTTTGAGAGCACTATGGTGTTGAATGCTGAGCTGTAGTCAATGCATAGCAGTTCCTTTTGTCCAGGTGGGAAAGGGCAGTGTGGAGTGCAATAGAGATTGCATCATCTGTGGATCTGTTTGGGTGGTATGTAAATTGGTATCTCAGGTTTCTGGGATAATGGTGTTGATGTGAGCCATTACCAGCCTTTCAAAGCACCTCATGGCACCGGCGTGAGTGCCACGGGTCTGTAGTCATTTAGGCAGGTTGCCTTAGTGCTCTTGGGCACAGGGACTATGGTGGTCTGCTTGAAGCATGTTGGTATTACAGACTCAATCAGGGACATGTTGAAAATGTCAGTGAAGACACCTGCACATGCCCGGAGCAAACGTCCTGGTAATCCATCTGGCCAAGCAGCCTTGTGAATGTTGACCTGTTTAAAGGTCTTACTCACGTCGGCTACAGAGAGTGTGATCACACAGTCGCCTGGAACAGCTGATGCTCTCATGCATGCCTCAGTGTTGCTTGCCTCGAAGCAAGCATAGAAGTGATTTAGCTCGTCTGGTAGGCTCGTGTCACTGGGCAGCTCGCGGCTGTGCTTCTCTTTGTAGTCTGTAATAGTTTGCAAGCCCTGCCACATCCGACGAGCATCGGAGCCGGTGTAGTATGATTCAATCTTAGCCCTGTATTGACGCTTTGCCTGTTTGATGGTTCGTCGCAAGGCATAGTGGGATTTCTTGTAAGCTTCCGGGTTAGAGTCCCGCACCTTGAAAGCGGCAGCTCTACCCTTTAGCTCAGTGCGAATGTTGCCTGTAATCCATGGCTTCTGGTTGGGGTATGTACGTACAGTCACTGTGGGGACGACGTCCTCAATGTGACTGATGTGGTTTATTCCTCAATGCCATCGGAAGAATCCCGGAACATGTTCCAGTCTGTGATAACAAAACAGTCCTGTAGTTTAGCATCTGCTTCATCTGACCATTTTTTTAGAGACCGAGTCACTGGTGCTTCCTGCTTTAATTTTTGCTTGTAAGCAGGAATCAGGAGGATAGAGTTGTGGTTGGATTTACCAACTGGAGGGCGAGGGAGAGCTCTGTACGCATCTCTATCTGTGGAGTACAGGTGATCTAGATTTATTTTCTCTCTGGTTGCACATTTAACATGTTGATAAAGATTTGGTAGAACTGATTTAAGTTTCCCTGCATTAATGTCTCTGACCACTAGGAGCGCCGCCTCGTGGTGAGTAGTTTCCTGTTTGCTTATTTCCTTATACAGCTGGCTGAGTGCGGTCTTAGTGCCAGCATCCGTCTGTGGTGGTAAATAAACAGCCATGAAAAGTTTAGCTGAGAACTCTCTAGGCAAGTAGTGTGGCCTGCAATTTATCATAATATACTCTACTTCAGGCGAGCAAAATCTAGAGACTTCCTTAGATTTCGTGCACCAGCTGTTGTTTCAGCCTCCAGTATTTATGCTGCAGTAGTTTATGTGTCAGGGGGCTAGGGTCAGTTTGTTATATCTGGAGTACTTCTCCTGTCCTATTCGGTGTCCTATGTGAATCTAAGTGTGCGTTCTCTAATTCTCTCCTTCTCTCTCTCGGAGGACCTGAGCCCTAGGACCATGCCCCAGGATTACCTGACATGATGACTCCTTGCTGTCCCCAGTCCACCTGGCCGTGCTGCTGCTCCAGTTTCAACTGTTCTGCCTTCTTATTATTCGAACATGCTGATCATTTATGAACATTTGAACATCTTGGCCATGTTCTGTTTTAATCTCCACCCGGCACAGCCAGAAGAGGACTGGCCACCCCACATATGCTCACTCTAATTCTCTCTTTTTTTCTCTCTCTCTCGGAGGACCTGAGCCCTAGGACCATCCCCCAGGACTACCTGACATGATGACTCCTTGCTGTCCCCAGTCCATCTGACTGTGCTGCTGCTCCAGTTTCAACTGTTCTGCCTTATTGTTATACGACCATGCTGGTCATTTATGAAAATTTGAACATCTTGGCCATGTTCTGTTATAATCTCCACCCGGCACAGCCAGAAGAGGACTGGCCACCCCACATAGCCTGGTTCCTCTCCAGGTTTCTTCCTAGGTTTTGGCCTTTCTAGGGAGTTTTTCCTAGCCACCGTGCTTCTACACCTGCATTGCTTGCTGTTTGGGGTTTTAGGCTGGGTTTCTGTACAGCACTTTGAGATATCAGCTGATGTACGAAGGGCTATATAAATAAATTTGATTTGATTTTGATTTGTTTACAAATTGTGCTGTTCTATCCTGCCGGTGCAGCGTGTATCCCGCTAGCTGAATATCCACGTCGTCATTCAGCCACGATTCTGTGAAACATAGGATATTACCGTTTTTGATGTCCCGTCGGTAGGATATTCGTGATCGTACCTCGTCTAGTTTATTGTCCAATGATTGCATGTTGGCGAGTAATATTGACGGTAACGGCAGCTTTCCTAATTGCCTTCTGCGGGTCCGGACGAGGCATCCAGCTCTTCTTCCTCTGCATCGCTTCCTTTTGCGAATAATATTCCACTAGATGTTGGAATATTGCTGCGGGGACATGCTCCATTCAGCCACAAGAGCATTAGCGAGGTCAGGCACTGATGTTGGGCGATTAGTTCTGACTCGCAATCGTTATTCCAATTCCTCCAAAAGATGTTCAATGGGGTTGAGGTCAGGGCTCTGTACAGGCCAGTCAAATTATTTCACAGCAATCTCGAAAAACCATTTCTGTATGGAACTCGCTTTGTGCACGTTGGCATAGTCATGCTGAAACAGGAAAGTGCCTTTCCCAAACTGTTGCTACAAAGTTGGAAGCACAGAATCGTCTAGAATGTCATTGCATGCTGTAGTGTTAAGTTTTCCCTTCAATGGAACTAAAGGGCCTAGGCCGAACCATGAAAAACAGCCCCAGATCATTATTCTTCCTCCACCAAACTTTACACTTGCCACTATGCATTCGGGCAGGTAACGTTCTTCTGGCATCCGCCAAACCCAGATTTGTCCATTGGACTGCCAGATGGTGAAGCATGATTCATAACTCCAGAAAACATGTTTCCACTGCTCCAGAGTACAATGGCGGAGCTTTACACCTCTCCAGTTGATGCTTGCCATTACGCATGGTGAGCTTAGGCTTGTGTGCGGCTGCTCGGCCATGGAAAACCATTTCATGAAGCTCCCAACGAACAGTTCTTGTGCTGATGTTGTTTCCAGAGACAGTTTGGAATTTGGTACTGTCTGTTGCAACAGAAGGTCTGTAAGCTTGTAAGCTTTCTGTGAGCTTGTGTGGCCTACCACTTCTAGGCTGAGCCGGTGTTGCTTCTAGATGTTTCCACTTCACACAGCACTTACAGTTGACCAGGGCAGCTCTAGCAGGGCAGACATTTGATGTACTGACTTGTTGGAAAGTTGGCATCTTATGACGGTGCCACGTTGAATGTCACTGAGCTCTTCAGTAAGACCATTCTTCTGCCAATGTTTGTCTATGGAGATTGCATGGCTCTGTGCTCAACTTTATGCACCTGTCAGCAACGTGTGTGGCTGAAATTGACAAATCAACTAATTTGAAGGGGTGTCCACATACTTTTGTATATATTGTGTACTTTTAGAAGGAAAAGTATGTTAAATACAAGTAGAGAATATTGTATGTATTTGGAAGTACACTTCCATGCATTTAACCCAGATATTTGAAAATGGTATTTGAAATTATTATTTTTAAATACTTTGAAATAGTAGGCTATTTATAGGAAATCATTTTAAAATTATTTCAATAGAAGTAGTTGATTCTGGAAACATTATTTGAAAATACTTGAATACACAGAAGATAAGTATTTATATAACAAATAATTAAATACACACACATGTATTTGCAAACCTAGACACCATGCAGTGATTGATAGATATGTTGAATACATAGTAACAGGGTGCACAACGGGCCATGTGTATGTATTATCTTAGAGAGAGAGAGAGACAATGTGTGAGAGAGAGAGAGATAACGTGAGAATGTGTGTTCTGTTCAGACTGGCAGAACAGAACAGAGGCAGGGAGGACTAAGTGATTGTCAAAAGCAAATAGTCTGAATGATGATATCTGCTGCTGTGGACCTGTGAACCCAATTCAAAAGAAATGCAAGATTAATGAGACAGAAGAAGAAGAGGATTGAATAGGGATTTGATTTGAATAACCCAGTCTCTGATTGGTGGGCTTGGGTCAGGGGCTTGGGACAACATACAGACATAAGTAATCTCTTGTGGACAGATTCTGTGCTTAAACCAAAGAATTTGTCTTGACGGGATGGAATGTGTAGGATGGGTTTGTCTTAGCCCCTCTGAAATAAGTGTTACCTCTCTCTAGTCACCTCAATTTTGATGCTGTCAAATGTCAACATCGTGATCACCTCATACATGCAAAATTGCCGCACTCACCACAAAACAGGAACCCTCTATGTGTTGTTGCTTTAGAATCAACATTCATGTGAATGTGTGCCTTGCAAAGCTGATGAGCTGAATCGTCTGTTTGTCGAACAAAGCAGCGCTCTGTGAGATAGCTACTGTACTGCACTGATAACACTGACCCTATTCCATCAATCTCACATTAAAACACTCCCACTATTTAAATATTTAAAAGAGCTCCTTATCTACAGCTGCTGTACCTCTGCAGAATTTTAGCGCCTCTCTGTGCACCATTCTTCATCATTCAGCCAACCAGGCTGCTGACTCTACTCAACCTGTTGTTGAACCCTCAGACCACACCCCTTGAACCCTCAGACCACACCCCTGAACCATCAGACTCCAACCCTGAACCCTCATACTCCACCCCTGAACCCTTAAACCACACCCTTGAACCCTCAGACCACACCCCTGAACCCTCAAATCACAACCCTGAACTATATCGGTGTATAAAAAATACAAACGCATTGATGAAACAGAACTAATATTATCTTCAGAATAATAACCAAAGCTAAATGTGAAGAAATATCTGTACAACTGAGGACTTAAATACACTTTTCAGCACAACTTCTACAAAACAAAGATGGTAAATTAAAGGTGACATACATAATCCATGAAATGCAAGACTTTGAAAAAACCTCCTGTAATGATGATACTATGTAGATTTAGCACATGCCCTCAAAACAAGGCATGGGAAAAATCCACAGCATGCTTAATAAAGGGGTTATCGTTGATGAATGTCTGGAGCTGAGAGAGAGACATTGTATGAGAGCGAGAGAGAGCGAGAGAGTGAGATAGAGAGAGAGAGCGAGAGAGTGTGAGAGAGAGAGAGAGAGAGAGAGAGAGAGAGAGAGAGAGCGAGAGAGTGTGTGAGAGAGAGAGAGAGAGAGAGAGAGAGAGAGAGAGAGAGAGAGAGAGAGAGAGAGAGAGAGAGCGACAGAGAGAGAGAGAGAGAGAGGGAGAGAGTAGCTGGCTGTACATCCCTGAGCCACCGCCTGCACCTTCTCAGCCTGTACTGAACACTGCACTGAATCCTGGGGCTGGCATCTACAGCAGCAGAACATAATTATGTAAATGCATGTTGTTCTGGTGATTGATTACCAGAATAGCATTGTGTGATTTTTTTTTTTCTACTCTTGAGTTTTCAAAATGGCTCTATTAACCACACACAGAAATGAAAAGCAATTCAAATCCTGCAGACGAAACATATTGAAAGTCTCAATCATGACTGAGCCCCCTCCAAGACTTACAACAACAACATCAACAACGTGGAGAAGAAATTGTAACCTCGGTCAAGGAGGTTGACTCAAAGACATGTGGGAAACCTTCATGATAAAACCTTCATGTTGGAACCTCCATGTTGAAGTATGAATGGTGTGTCTGACTGGAGTTTGAATAAGGTCTCATTAGTGCCACAGTACTGTGTTAGCCCACTGAGGTAAGGCATATAGGCATTAGTTCAATACAAGTGTTCAGGCAAGGTCACTCATCGTGCAAGCATTACAATGAACTACTAAATCTATTATATTGGCACTCAGAGGGGTAGGTGTAAGGGAAGGGGTGAAATAAAGGAACAGAGATGGAGAGAAGGGGGAAAAGAAAGAAAGAAAGAAAGAAATAGTGAGTTGTAGAGGAGGAATTACATACAAAAATACATCACAAAGAAGATAATGAAAAAAAAACATATTTTAAGTGTCTTTGCATTTTCGTTCAATGTAGTTTTGTTAGGACATAAAGTACATTCTCACTAAACAATGAAACAAAACACGGATGATAAATACAACATGTTCCCAATGTATCAGGTCAAAGGACAGCGAGAGAGAGAGGCAGCAGACTGACTCACATTCCAGGAGTCAATATTGGTCCGTGTAAGAGAAGGAAATATTTCAGAAAGATATTAAACTTCTCAACCATGTGATTTGAATGCCTCTGTTTTCCAACCGGTGAAATTAGAAATTCAGAGGAGGAGAGAAAGAGAGAGTGAGATAGACAGAGACACAAAGAGAGAGAGACAGAGACAGATAGAGAGAGAGAGAGAGTGCGTGAGAGAGAGACAGAGAGAGAGACACAAAAAGAGACAGACAGAGAGACAAAATGAGTTCCTTTCAGCCAGAATCAACCTCTCCACTCTTCTCCCCAGACTAGACATTCCCCAGGGAGTCATCGACACCATCAACACAGAGGTATCACAGGCCCCCCCGCCCCCCCCACTGATCCATCCCTGGCAGAGCACCCAGCCAGCCACAACATGCAGTAGAGAAAAACAGCTATGAAATAGTGACTGCAACAAAGTCCTCAGCACGGGACAGCCAGATAAGAGACCTTTTGGCTCTAATCTGTTCTAACATAGGCATACTGAACTACACTGAACAAAAATATATATATTTTTTTCCATAAGCACAAAAAGCGTATTTTTCTCAAATGTGCACAAATTTAGTTTACATCCCTTTTAGTGAGCATTTCTCCTTTGCCAAGATAATCATTACACAGGTGCACCTTCTGTTGGGGACATTAAAAGGCCACTCTAAAATGTGGAGTTTTGTCTCAAATTTTTAGGGAGTGTGCCATTGGCATGCTGACTGCAGGAATGTCCACCAGAGCTGTTGCCAGATTATTTAATGTTTATTTCTCTACCATAAGCCACATTTAACGTTGTTTTAGAGAATTTGGCAGTATGTCCAACCAGCCTCACAACTGCAGACCACTTGTAACCACACCAGCCCAGAACCTCCACATCTGGCTTCTTCACCTGCGGGATCGTCTGAGACCAGCCACCCATACAGCTGATGAAACTGTGGGTATGCACAACCGAATAAGTTTTGCACAAACTGTCAGAAACTGTCTCAGGAAAGGTCATCTGAGTGCTCGTTGTCCTCACCAGGGTCTTGACCTGACTGCAGTTCGGCGTCGTAACCGACTTCAGTGGGCAAATGTTCACCTTCGAAGGTCACTGGCATGCTGGAGAAGTGTGCTCTTCATGGATGAATCCTGGTTTCAACTGTACCAGACAGATTGCAGACAGCTTGTATGGCGTCATGTGGGAGAGCGGTTTGCTGATGTCAAAGTTGTGAACAGAGTGCCCCATGGTGGTGGTAGGGTTATGACATGGGCCGGAATAAGCTACAGACAAGAAACAACATTTTATTTTATCGATGGCAAATAGAATGCACAGAGATACCGTGACGAGATCCTGAGGCCCATTGTTGTGCCATTCTACCGCTGCTATCACCTCATGTTTCAGCATGATAATGCACGGCCCCATGTCACAAGGATCTGTACACATTTACTGGAAGCTGAAACTGTCCCAGTTCTTCCATGGCCTGCATACTCACAAGATGTCATGTCCTTGCCATAGAGAGGCTTTTATTCTCTATTTTGGGTAGGCCAGGGTGTGACTAGGGTGGGCATTCTAGTTTCTTTATTTCTATGTTTTCTGTTTCTTTGTTTTGGCCGGGTATGGTACTCAATCAGGGACAGCTGTCTATCGTTGGGATTCAAACTTAGGCAGCCTTTTTCCCTTTGTATTTTGTGGGTAGTTGACTTTGTTAGTGGCAATATAGCCCTAGTAAGCTTCACAGTCGTTTCTTTGTTTCTTGTTTTGTTGGCGACAATTATATAAATAAAGGAGAATGTACGCCCACCACACTGCACCTTGGTCCGGTCATTTCCACGACGACGCCCATGACACAAGACATGTCACCCATTGAGCATGTTCGGGATGCTCTGGATCGACATGTACAACAGCGTGTTCCAGTTCCCCCCAATATTCCACAACTTTGCACAGCCATTGAAGAGGAGTAGGACAACATTCCACAGTCCACAATCAACAGCCTGATCAACTATATGCAAAGTAGATGTGTTGCACTGCATGGGGCAAATGGTGGTCACACCAGATACTGACTGGTTTTCTGATCCACACCCCTACCCTTTTTTTAAAGGTATCTGTAACCGACAGATATATATCTATATTCCCAGTCATGTGAAATCCATAGATTAGGGCCTAATACATCTATTTGAATTGACTGATTCCCTTATATGAACTGTACCTCCAGTAAAATCTTTGAAATTGTTGCATGTGGTGTTTATGTTTTTGTTCAGTGTAAAAACATACATGCACTACAGATGACATCCAGGGTAAAGTACCAGTGTATGCATAGGCTACGTAGCCTAGATAATAATGAGAGAAAAATAACCTTTTCTTTTCTTTTTTACCTAACTATTATTATGAATGAATATTTAAATAGTTGTATTTTTTTAATCCCCATAACCTATTATAGCACATGCTAACACCCACAATGACAACACATTGGTTCACAGATCAAGCATTCCACTGTTAAACACATCGTAAAGGAGCATTTGAAACATAACATCTTTAAGTACTGTATGAGCAGCTATAACATTCAGGGTTTGTGATATTCAACCTTTGGTGTGGAAAGCACAGACCCAGACTTTGTATATACTGTAACTGTATATAGTTCAGACATAATTATACTTCCAGAAACATGGAGTCCAGGAGACTTATAAACATTCTCTCCCAAAAATGACAGGGAGTTTACTGTACCTTCAGTGAAAAATCCACATGTTAAATGTGACAAAGATTCAGGAGGGATTATAATCTGGTTTAAGGAAGATCGTTCAAATTATATAACAGCAGAGAGAAAAGGAAAAATAGAGTCAGCTAAAGGTAATAAAATACATTATCAACTCAGATGTATATGCCCCCATCGGACTTTCCATATTTTAACAAAGATTGTTTTCAGACTCTCTATTCTGATATAACTCATTTTCAATGAGTAGATAAAGTTCTGTTAATGGGGAGGATCTAATGCTAGAACTGGTATAGAAACAGACTTCTGATTTAGAGGGAAACATCCATTTGCATCCCACTGGCCATCCCACTGGTTAAATGTACATCCCACTGGCCATCCCACTGGTTAAATGTACATCCCACTGGCCATCCCACTGGTTAAATGTACATCCCACTGGTTAAATGTACATCCCACTGGCCATCCCACTGGTTAAATGTACATCCCACTGGCCATCCCACTGGTTAAATGTACATCTCACTGGCCATCCCACTGGTTAAATGTACATCCCACTGGTTAAATGTACATCTCACTGGTTAAATGTACATCCCACTGGTTAAATGTACATCCCACTGGTTAAATGTACATCTCACTGGCCATCCCACTGGTTAAATGTACATCCCACTGGTTAAATGTACATCTCACTGGTTAAATGTACATCCCACTGGTTAAATGTACATCCCACTGGTTAAATGTACATCCCACTGGTTAAATGTACATCTCACTGGTTAAATGTACATCCCACTGGTTAAATGTACATCTCACTGGTTAAATGTACATCTCACTGGTTAAATGTACATCCCACTGGCCATCCCACTGGTTAAATGTACATCTCACTGGCCATCCCACTGGTTAAATGTACATCTCACTGGCCATCCCACTGGTTAAATGTACATCTCACTGGCCATCCCACTGGTTAAATGTACATCTCACTGGCCATCCCACTGGTTAAATGTACATCTCACTGGCCATCCCACTGGTTAAATGTACATCCCACTGGCCATCCCACTGGTTAAATGTACATCCCACTGGCCATCCCACTGGTTAAATGTGCATCCCACTGGCCATCCCACTGGTTAAATGTACATCTCACTGGCCAT
This sequence comes from Oncorhynchus kisutch, assembly GCF_002021735.2. Classification (NCBI taxonomy): domain Eukaryota; kingdom Metazoa; phylum Chordata; class Actinopteri; order Salmoniformes; family Salmonidae; genus Oncorhynchus; species Oncorhynchus kisutch. The sequence continues at coordinate 56,140,446 of NC_034178.2, read as the reverse complement.
CCCACTGGTTAAATGTACATCTCACTGGCCATCCCACTGGTTAAATGTATTCCACTGGTTAAATGTACATCCCACTGGCCATCCCACTGGTTAAATGTACATCCCACTGGCCATCCCACTGGCCATCCCACTGGTTAAATGTACATCCCACTGGCCATCCCACTGGTTAAATGTACATCTCACTGGCCATCCCACTGGTTAAATGTACATCTCACTGGCCATCCCACTGGTTAAATGTACATCCCACTGGCCATCCCACTGGTTAAATGTACATCCCACTGGCCATCCCACTGGTTAAATGTACATCCCACTGGCCATCCCACTGGTTAAATGTACATCCCACTGGCCATCCCACTGGTTAAATGTACATCCCACTGGCCATCCCACTGGTTAAATGTACATCCCACTGGCCATCCCACTGGCCATCCCACTGGTTAAATGTGCATCCCACTGGCCATCCCACTGGTTAAATGTACAACCCACTGGCCATCCCACTGGTTAAATGTGCATCCCACTGGCCATCCCACTGGTTAAATGTACATCCCACTGGACAAATGTACATCCCACTGGCCATCCCACTGGTTAAATGTACATCCCACTGGCCATCCCACTGGTTAAATGTACATCCCACTGGCCATCCCACTGGTTAAATGTACATCCCACTGCCATCCCACTGGTTAAATGTACATCCCACTGGCCATCCCACTGGTTAAATGTACATCTCACTGGTTGAATCAACATTGTTTCATTGTAATTTGTCTACGTATGTGGAATTTACATGGGAAATCATTTAGATTTGAAAAAAGTTATCATGAACAGTACTGTTGTTTTGAGGGAGTAATTTCAACCAAAGAATGATGTCAACATGGTAACCAAGATTCAATATAGACATACCTTCTATAAAATATGTTGAATTTGTACCTTTAAAATAACATCAGATCTTCAATCGTCCACCATCAGAAAAAAAGGCTGGGAAGCACCTCCTACTGGAGAAATGATGTATCTACAGCTCCCCTTTGGTCTCCCATCCAGGGTTTTAACCCTTAAAAGGTTCCAGAGAGAATTACTGAAGAGTCCTATAAAGAAAGTGATCATGGCAGTGTCAGGAGTTGGGTGTTTAAGTCCCTGAATCACTGAGATAACTGATCTTTCCCTCCCTATCCTTCTCTCTCTCTCCCTTTCTACCTTTGAGGTCGAGAGGATGGAAGACAAGAGTTTTAAAATGACCGTGTAACTTCGGCAAAGTACTTAGAACTTAATGAAGTCCATAAGGTGACTTGGAATGGAAATATGCATTTACGCAACTTTTATAAAGTTTTACTGTAGGTATCTAATACCAGCTCTATAGGGATACCAAAATATCATTCATTGTTGACATCACACTGTCAGTTCTTCTTTCAGAAATGAAGTCATGCAATATGGATGTATATTTTATGTATGTTGTGTGTTTATGATTCATCTGCACTATGTATGATTCAATCAGCATTTTTTTGCACATTATACACAGGATGAGTTTAAAAGCCATTTCATGTTCCCAATATTTACTAAATCAGAGAACACAGTATGTCCTATGTAAGTATCTATAGGAAAACCTACTTCACAATCAAAAACTAAGTGCAATTAAATGTCCCTGTTAGCTCTGGCATTGATGCACACAAACATGAAACTGCACACACGCCTACTCTGGCCAAACCCTCCCCTAACCCGGACTACGCTGGGCCAATTGTGCGCCGCCCTATGGGACTCCCGATCACGGCCCGTGGTGATAAGGCCCGGGATCTAACCAGGGTCTGTAGTGACGCCTCTAGCACTGAGATGTAGTGCCTTAGACAGCTGCACCACTCAGCTGGAGTGCTGAGAGGCACTAACTGAGGAAACATCTGAAGATGTCAGCTGGTCACCTCACGGGACCGGCTGTAAGATTCAATGTCATCTGAATGCCAGCAGGCAGCAGGATGAAAGCATCATGCCTGCCCATCCAGCACACGCTGAGCTGAGCCTGAGCCGAGCCTGCTTTCCTTCCTGCCTGCCTGCAGCACCATGGGTAGCACTAGCCCAGCACAGAGAGAGAAAGAGGAGATGAGGAACAGGAGAAGATATGGAATTATAATGATGACAGATCTACATGAGTTTGTATTTAGAATTTGGTGGTAACACATTGAGATTCATGTTTGCAAAAGGTCCTGCTCCCAGAGCGCAAATCACATTTTCACTTGCAAATCTCATTCTACAGACATACACAACTTTTTACAAGCTTACGAATCTCTTGGTAACGTGACAGCAGTGACAGAACTCAGAGCACGAGCAGATTCAAAATCTGCAAATGTATTTTGGATTCAGATCAGAATATTCATACTCGTAAATGGATTCTGAAATCATTCTGAAAATAAATGATACTTGCAAATCTTATTGAATGCATTCAAATATCAAGTTACATGTTTGCGACCATTTTTATATCTTTCACACATCATGATACAAGCTTGCAAAATGTAATTACACATTTGCGAATCGTACTTGCGACCAAGAATCTCAACGTGTGACTACGAAATTCAAAATACAAAGTGACGCAATTCTGTCATGATTGTAATACCATAGTAGGAGGGGGAGTAGAAGCAATTACGGATGTGGCATCTTTAGCTAGAAAGAGAACCGACCCTTACTATTAGATCTCATCTCACTCACCAGTATACCTAACACATTTACAAAGTCCACTGCCCTGTACTTTAGATGTAGGATGGTGAAGACAGGTCTCATGGTGAGAATTCAGCTTCTTTGCCCCACAAGCAGTAGATGTGTTTGTTTTTCAGTGGGGTGTAAACAAAGTATCACCTCTATGGTTGTATTATTCCTCCCCAACAAAGCAAGCACTGCTACAGTACCAGGCTGATTGTGTGAAACAGTGAGAACATATGCACAGGTGGATCTGCTGCCTACTCTTATTGGTGAGCATCTGGGTCTCATGTTAGGGCCAGTGGTGTTTCTGATCTAATTGTTTTGTCTGAGAGAGAGAGAAAGAGAGAGAGAGAGAAAGGGAGAGAGAGAGACGTTAAATTGAAATTGAATTGAGAGCGAGAGAGTAATGCTGGCGATGTGCCTGCAGCCCCCATGGCATGGTTCCATAGCTGTCCTCTATCTCACACAGAGAGCCAGTCTTCAGAGAGACAATGGGGTGCTCACTAACTTCACTGCAGGGGAGACAGAGACACTAAGATAGACTCAGAAAAAAGGGTTACAACAGGGTTCTTCAGCTGTCCCCATAAGATAACTATTTTGGTTCTAGGTACAACCCTTTTTGTTTCCAGGTAGAACCCTTTTGGGTTCCATGTAGAGCCCTCTGGGGATTGGGTTCTACATTGAACCCAAAAGGGTTCTTCAAAGGGTTGAAGAACACTTTTAGGTTCTAGATTGAACCTTTTTTTCTAAGTGTGTAGCTGCTGAAGGAACCAGTTAAAACTGTGCTGTAAATACAAGGAAGTTCCTTCTCTGTTCCGATGGGCTCCTCAGCAAGATGCCCTTCTGTAATAAAATGTCAGTCTTTTGTTCTATTGATTTATTTATTGCCTTTTTTAAGGTAACCTGTAGAGAATGCATTATCTTACACAATACCAACCTGACCAAGAGGGGGCATGAAACAATACATTACCAGGATCTATTGTGGACCGTAGTGTAACTTGAGTAGCTAGGTGATTTCTAAACACATGATTTCTAATGTTCATAACACAGTAAGCTCCAATATGAAACATTTTTTCTAACAGAGATTGTATAATGAATTGCATATAGGACTATTATGTAATGCTCTAGTTAATAGTATGCAGAGTGCAGTTTCACATCGGAGACCCAAATCCTGTCAGAGCTGGTGGATGGATGGTGCTACATACTGCAAAGCCTTAATTAGTCAAAAGGAATGTTGTCATATCCATCAACCACAATGGCGCAGGTTTTTAATCACTGAGGAATAATCTATAGCATTTTCTTATGGGGACGAGGAAACACTATATTTACTCTGACACATCCACACAATGCTAGATTTAGAAAGAGAAGGACTAGAATGGACATTCACATTCAAGTCAAATTTCCTGATGCTTTTTGGCATTCTAGATATTTTATTTCTATGGCGAAAGAGCCCCCTGGAATTACAAACACTCCCACGATGGCACACATACAGTTCACATACTTACACACACAGACACGGCACTCACACACACACACACACACACACACATGGCACACACATATCAAACACATACTACAGCAGTCATGTGGAACATCCTATTACCACATCATTTCACAGTAAAAATGTTAAATATATTTGCAGCTGTAACTTCAAAATGACAAGTATGAGACAGCATCATAATGATTAACCCCTGAATAGCCTTTACACACAGCTGCACCAAGATAGTCCCAGTTAACCTAATAATAGGTTGTTTAAATTGCCTATATGTCAGAGGTGTATACAAGTCCTGCCAGAGATCACTAAAAGAGACATGGTGTCCTGGTCTCATAGCATCCTTCAGGCCTGAACTGCACTAATGATATTGAGTTGTGTTATAAAGAGGGCAGCTTCAGTACAGTAACACTGACATCACCCAGCCTTTGTCCCAATTCATCACACAGTCTGTCTGTGTCCCTATTCCTTATATAATATAGTGCACTCATTTGGACCAGCACCCTATGGGCCTACTAATAAACGAATAGGGTGCAATTTGGGACGCATCCACAGTGTACAGTCTTTTTCTTCCAAGCCATGAATAGCCCACAAATACGGCTGTCACTACAGACCATCTCTTATTTACCTACTGTAGGGGTCAATCACATGCTAACTTAATCTCTGCTCCGGTCATCACACTGGTTAGTTCAGCTCTTAGCCCTGTCAGAGTCTTCATGGTGACATGGCTGTGTGTGTTTGTGTGTCTGTTGTTTGTGTGTGTGTGTGTGTATGAGTGTGCACATGTGTGTATGCATGCTTGTGGTGTGTGTGTGGTCACATGACAGTTCAACCAGTACCAGCTGCAGATCAGTTCCTCTTTGCAGGTCGGCGTGTGTTACTTCATTCCAGCCCTGCAGTTTCCCTAAATGGAATTAATAATTCATTCTGCGGCTCCTTACAGCTCCTTGCTGTAATAATTCTGTGGTGTGTTCTCTGGTTGTCCAGCCCTATTCATTTTACAGCATGGTGCAGAACAAGTCTATGATACAGGAGGGCTCTGAGGCTAGAGAACGGTCTCTGGTTGACCAGCCCTATTCCACTTTACAGCCTGGTATCGTCGTGTTGTTAAGCTAGAGAATGGTCAGAGCAGCTTCTTTACATCCATGTCAGTACCCCACCGGGTCCTCAGAGACCATGGTGTCAGCTGTATTACGTGTCCAGTAGACACTACTCAGAGCTCCACACTGCTCAAATTAGCTGACCACTGACCTGCAGCTGGACTAGGGAACGGACTGAACGTAACAGATAGAAATGTAATGATTAGAGCTGACATGATTTCTCACTCAACATGTTGTCATGACTGTCCTGATCAGGTCAGGTTACAGGAGACCACAACCCTACAGATGATCTCTCAACCCCAACAGAGGAGGAGAGATCTAGAGGTCTGAAGATGTGGGGGTTTTATGACCCCTCACGCCCCTGGTAAATCTCAGGCCACAGACAAATTCCTTTGTCCTGCTACTATGGAGAACCAGCCGCAGAACATTAAACATGAAATAAAGGGACTTCGGAACAATGGTTTCCGTCAGCCACAATGGTGGTCATGACGATAGATGGAATATGAAAATGTATGTCATTTTTGTTTTTTTATTAAAGGTTAATAGATGACGTTATTACGAAAACATTGTAACGTGAAGAGTTTTCCTAGTATATGTTTGATGTTTATACATTGTACGTTGTATGGAAAATATCAAAATCAAAGAGAATGTTTTGGGGAAGATGAAATGTGAAGTTAGTTGTCTAAAATTGGATTTGAGTCAAATCTAGACCTTGCCCTCTTAACTTGGTACGCCCAGAGAATTGCCCTAAATGCGGTTACGCCCACTTCTGGCCCAAGGGTATAAAACCTGTGAGTAAAGAATTTCCAGAGGAGACTACGTGACCCAAGCTGCAGCCAAGGTCTAAAAAGTCAACGAACCCAGAACGCAACACAAGTTTGAAGACAAAGAAATATTTTTCTACACAAGCTACGGATGAGTAGCTGTGTCTAAGTGGGTGAATTCAAGCCGGACCACCTAGCATCCAATCCCAGCGAATTGTCGTATCTAAACGGTTTCATTCCTATGCTGTGAGCTCTGAGATACAGAGCTGTCTATCCTCAGAAGACCCCTTCCAGCTCAAGGGTGACGGAACAGACTCCTAAGCCAAAAGGACACTGACATCGTGAGGACGACCAGAAAAGTGCACCGGGGAAGTGCATCATTGAGCAGCCCGAACGGTCCACGCAGAGGATCCTCTGAGAACTTCCCCACGTAATTCCATCATTATATTCTGATGCATAAGAGCGGCAGTTTGGGGCAAGGCTAGGGTTAAAATAAGCATAGCTGACAAATTCACCTAAATGTATATTTCTCTCGTGTACTTTCTCTTTTTCTCTCTCTTTGAAATCCCCATTGTGGGTAACACGCACCATAGTGTGTTGGCCCATTATACTAAGTTCTAAGCAATAACCTATTATGTGTTTTGTCTATGTGTATCTTTTATCATCATTTTAGCTTTTTAGTGAATAAATATTCAACTAAGATTGGTGAGACCCGGGTCCGTGCAGATTCACGGACTATACGACGTTCAGAACGAGATTGTAGAGGTAACTGGTTAATTAGCGGCTGTTGTAAAATCGATATTCTGATATTCTTTGAGTTAATTTGGAAATAGAAACTCAATAAAAACTAATTTTCCCATGGTGCCCCAGGTCAATGAGTTAATAATTGCTTGATTCAGTTAATCACGCAATTAGAAACTTTTAATCATTCAATGAACAACAGTCATCACGACAGGAGAGATATTTGGTTGTAATGGCATGTGCTAAAATGCTTTTAAAATTGTGGTGAAACACTTTTTGAGTGGGCCCCACTTCAGCCAAAGTGTTATTATTTTTGCAAGACAACATGTAGCTACACTCATGGAAAAAAGAGCTATCTGGAACCTAAAAGTTTTTTGGGCTGCCATAAGCAGTGCTGTAGTTGAATGTGACAAGGTAATTGATAGTTTTACGCAGTAGTATGAACCAATGGAGGGCCAGTTGCTACATAGAGAAATCCAAAACAGTGATTTGTTTCTAGTTCCTTCCATCATCAAAATGTACAATCAATTTTGTTTTCCACCATAGACGGATTCCATTCAATGTATGGATAGCTGTCACGCTCTGACCTTTAATATCTCTGTTTTCTTTATATTTTGGTTAGGTCAGGGTGTGACAAGGGTGGGCATGCTAGTTTTTGTATTGTCTAAGGTTTGTCTAGGGGTTTTGTAGGTCTAGGTATTTATATGTCTATAGTGGCCTGATATGGTTCCCAATCAAACGCTAGTAAAACCAAAAGCTGTCCCCATAGGAGAACCCTTTGAATAACCCTTTATGCTTTTGGGTTTCATATAGGACCCTTCCCACAGAGGACTCTACATGGAACCCAAAAGGGTTCTACATAGAACAAGAATAGTTATCCTATGGGGACTACTTGTGGATTACAGGAAAAGAAGGACCAAGCACCCCCCCCCCATTCTCATTGACGGGGCTGTAGTGGAACAGGTTGAGAGTTTCAAGTTCCTTGGTGTCCACATCACCTACAAACTAACATGGTCCAAGCACACCAAGACAGTCGTGAAGAGGGCCTGACAAAACCTATTCCCTCTCAGGAGACTGAAATGATTTGGCATGGATCCTCAAAAGGTTTAATAGCGGCACCATCGACTGGTTCCACCACTGCCTGGTATGGCAACTGCTCGGCCTCCGACTGCAAGGCACTACAGAGGGTAGTGCGTTCGGCCCAGTACATCACCGGGGCCAAGCTTCCAACCATCCAGGACCTCTATACCAGGCATTGTCAGAGGAAGGCTCTAAAAATTGTCATAGACTCCAGCCACCCTAGTCATAGACTGTTCTCTCTGCTACTGCACGGAACCGGTACCGGAGCACCAAGTCTAGGTCCGAGAGGCTTCTTAACAGCCAAGCCATAAGACTCTTGAACATCTAATCAAATGGCTACCCGGACTATTTGCATTGCCCCCCCCGTCTTCAACGCTGCTGCTACTCTCTGTTATTATACACTGCTCAAAAAAATAAAGGGAACATTAAAATAACACATCCTAGATCTGAATGAATGAAATATTCTTATTAAATACTTTTTTCTTCACATAGTTGAATGTGCTGACAACAAAATCACACAAAAATTATCAATGGAAATCAAATTTATCAATTTATCAACCCATGGAGGTCTGGATTTGGAGTCACACTCAAAATTAAAGTGGAAAACCACACTACAGGCTGATCCAACTTTGACAACAAAGAAATATGTCCTTAAAACAAGTCAAAATGAGGCTCAGTAGTGTGTGTGGCCTCCACGTGCCTGTATGACCTCCCTACAACGCCTGGGCATGCCCCTGATGAGGGGGGCCAACTCCTGGACAGTCTGTGGTGCAACATGACATGATGTCACAGATGTGCTCAATTGGATTCAGGTCTGGGGAACGGGCAGGCCAGTCCATAGCATCAATGCCTTCCTCTTGCAGGAACTGCTGACACACTCCAGCCACATGAGGTCTAGCATTGTCTTGCATTAGGAGGAACCCAGGGCCAACATATGGTCCAGCATATGGTCTCATAAGGGGTCTGAGGGACATGGCTGTGTGCAAAACTGATAGAGACATACCCCAAGCGACTTACAGCTGTAATCGCAGCAAAAGGTGGCGCTACAAAGTATTAACTTAAGGGGGCTGAATAATTTTGCACGCCCAATTTTTCAGTTTTTGATTTGTTAAAAAAGTTTGAAATATCCAATAAATGTCGTTCCACTTCGTGATTGTGTCCCACTTGTTGTTGATTCTTCACAAAAAAATACTGTTTTATATATTTATGTTTGAAGCCTGAAATGTGGCAAAAGGTCGCAAAGTTCAAGGGGGCCGAATACTTTCGCAAGGCACTGTATGTGTTGTCACTTTAATAACTCTACCTACATGTACATATTACCTCAATTACACCAGTGCCCACGCATATTGACTATGTACTGGTACCCTCTGTATATAGCCCGCTATTGTTATTTACTGCTGCTCTTTACTTATTTGTTATTCTTATCTTTTAGTTTTTTTGAGATATTTTCTTAAAACTGCATTGTTGGTTAAGGGCTTGTAAGTAAGAATTTCACTGTAAGGTCTACACCTTTTGTATTCGGCGCATGTGACAAATAACATTTTATTTTATTTGACAGCTGAAGATTCATTTGGAAAACGTTTTTTCTACGAGTCTATAGTGTAATGCAGAAACAGTAAAGTTGAGTCTACCGTTGAAAAGGTTGAGTCAACCTAAAACCATTGATGTTGGCTACCGTACATTGATGGTTGAAAGCCAATTGAGATTTACATTTACATTGTTTACATTTTAGTCATTTAGCAAATGCTCTTATCCAGAGTGACTTACAGCAATTAGTGCATATATTTTAATCATCTTTTCATACTTTTTCTCTCTGCTGGCATCAACCAACTGGCAGCCATGACAACAAACTGATACTCTTAATTAACAAGGCAGATGGCAGAGCAAAAGCCACCTCATGAAGATGTCAACCTGCACAAACACACATGCAGGTTGATACTATCAAGCTATACTGTACCAAAATCCTTCTCAAGTCTAACAAAGTTTTAGTTCCCTTTAATGTTTGGCACTGTGGAGTCAGCAAATTGCTAATAAGCAACACATACAGCATACAAATAAATACACTTTAAAATCGTGTGTGGAATAGTAAGTAAGAAAAAAAATATCATTTGGTCACTGCACTAAAAATTAATGTGTTGCACTATTTAGTTGGATTCAGTCAGTTAACAGCGGAGTACCTGATGTTATGCAACCATGAATTGTCCGTAGAGCGGCGAGACGGGATTGTGTCGAGGCACAGATCTGGGGAAGGGTACCAAAACATGTCTTCAGCATTGAAGGTCCCCAAAAACACAGTGTCCTCCATCATTCTTAAAGAAGTTTGGAACCACCAAGACTCTTCCTAGAGCTGGCCGCCCTTTGCGGGAGAAGGGCCTTGGTCAGGGAGGTGACCAAGAACCCGATGTTTACTCTGAAAGAGCTCTATAGTACCTCTGTGGAGATGGGAGAACCTTCCAGGAGGACAACCATCTTTACAGCACTCCACCCATCAGGCCTTTATGGTAGAGTGGCCAGTCAGAAGCAACTCCTCAGTAAAAGGCACATGACAGCCCGCTTGGAGTTTTCCAAAAGGAACATAAAGTCTATCAGACCATGAGAAACAAGATTCTCTGACCTAATGAAACGAAGATTGAACTCTTTGGCCTGAATGCCAAGCAACACATCTGGAGGAAACCTGGCACCATCCCTATGGTAATGCATGGTGGTGGCAGCGTCATGCTATGGGGATGTTCTTCAGCAGCAGGGACTGGAAGACTAGTCAGGATCGAGGGAAAGATGAACGGAGCAAAGTACAGAGAGATCCTTGATGAAAACCTATTCCAAAGTGCTCAGGTCCTCGGACTGGGGCGAAGTTACAACTTCCGACAGGACAATGTTTTATTTATTTGATTTGACCTTTACTTAACTAGGCAAGTCAGTTAATAACTCATTCTTATTTTCATTAACAGCCTAGGAACAGTGGGTTAACTGCCTTGTTCAGGGGCAGAACGACAGATTTGACCCTAAGCACAGAGCCAATACAACACAGGAGTTGTTCACGGTTGGGATGATGTTATTTGGCTTGCAAGCTGCCCCCTTTTTCCTACAAACATAACGATGGTCATTATGGCCAGTTCTATTTTTGGACATTTCTCCAAAAAGTATGATCTTTGTCCCCATGTGCAGTTTCGAACCGTAGTCTGGTTTTTTTATGGCGGTTTTGGAGCAGGGGCATCTTCCTTGCTGAGCAGCCTTTCAGGTTATGTCGATATAGGACTCGTTTTACTGTGGCTATAAATACTTTTGTACCTTTGCTGTTGTTCTGGGATTGAGTTGCACTTTTCGCACCAAAGTACGTTCATCTCTAGGATATAGAACGCGTCTCCTTCCTGAGCGGTTTGACGGCTGCATGGTCCCATGGTGTTTGTACTTGCATACTATTGTTTGTACAGATGGACATGGTACCTTCAGGCGTTTGGAAATTGTTCCCAAGGATGAACCAGACTTGTGGGCGTTGATTTTCCCATGATGTCAAGCAAAGAGGCACTGAGTTTGAAGGTAGGCCTTGAAATACATCCACAGGTACTCCTCCAATTGACTCAAATGATAAGAATTAGCCTATCAGATGCTTCTAAAGCCATGACATAATTTTCTGGAATTTTCTAAGCTGTTTAAAGGCACAGTCAATTTAGTGTATGTAAACTTCTGACCCACTAGAATTGTGATACAATGAATTATAAGTGAAATAATCTGTCTGTAAACAATTGTTGGAAAAATGACTTGCACAATGGAGATGTCCAAACTGACTTGGCATAACTATAGTTTGTTAACAAGAAATGTGTGGAGTGGTTGAAAAACTAGTTTTAATATTAATGACTCCAACCTAAATGTATGTAAACGTCTGACTGTAGGTGTTGTTACTGTGTGTCTTGCATTGTGAGTCATCGAATTGTAAATATGGTGTGTACAGTACTATAAAAAGCTTATGCAGTTTGGTGCTCTAGCATCAAGTGATCTTGATCTAAATATAGTTTTGGTAACACTTTACGGGACATTATAGGAGGGCCATACTATACATAGGGCTGTGGCGTTGGTGACATTTTGGCAGTTAACTAGCAAATAACTGCCGGTCTCATGGTAATTGACCGTTAATTAACATAAACACATTTAGAATCTCCTGGCTTCCACACAAGCCACTGATGCAGACCTTTGGAACATCTACATTTTACATGGCTAATAAATGCATGTAATATAACCTATACAGTCACAATAAATCCATTATTTATTTTAGACATGACTAAAGAAACAATAAAATGTAAGTCTATTTCAGAAGAACAGAATAGCATACTCTGAGTTGTCCTTATGTTAGGTCATGGTCTGGCTATGCTATATGGCTGTAGGCTACACTAGTTCACTTAGCAGATCAAATTTGCTTACAATTCCTTGGCATTATTTTATAGTATGAAGAATACAATAGAACAAAGCTGAATAAAATAGAAAGGATATTTTCTCCAAACTATTTGAGGGGGTATTCTGTGTTGAGCAGTTAACAAAGAAACAGGTACTCCTATATTCTAAATTTAGAGTTATTTATGTAATTTTAGTTGTGACAGAAACATTGGGCTATATGTCTTGATTTTAATACATTCTAAGGCTGCATGATGCAACTCTAATTAAGTTTTTTTTTTTAAGTTGCATGAAAGGCATGACCTCTGCTTTGTTTTTTGCGCAGTCTGTAAACACTTCATCCGTCTCTCATTCACAATTTGACAAACACTTGATAATGCCTCGAATTTCCCGATGGCATCACCTTTGTTTGGCTGTAATGTCCCCCATAGAAATTTTGAGCAACATGAGCTCATGGGCTCTCGTGAAGTGATTGATTCAAGTTTAGATTACATTTGCATTGATGTCAGAGTGATTCGAGGCACAATAGATGCTGAGTAGCAGGCAGTTAGGAAATTTGGTCGGTTACTAACGACCAATGGCATCAGAGCTTTGAGAAGCCTAATTACTGTGACTAAATGGTCATTTGGAATTTGACTGCCTTCGTGACTTGTGACCTCCGGTGTGGCGGCAATATGGTCACAGTAATAGCTAGTCATACAGCATGCTCATAACAAATCTTACAATGCATAATTAATTATAATCCATTATACTTATAACGTTACATACCTTATATGTAACATTCACATTATCATATTTTTCATACAGAGATAACAAGGATGTCGACAAAATAATGGCACCAAAGCCTCTAAGGGTTTACTTGCTGGTTAAGTCAGTATTATACAAGGCTGAGTAAGGCTTTAATGACTACCTTCAGTCGAGCAGTGAATTTCAAACACAGATTCAACCACAAAAACAGGGAGTTGTTCCAATGTCTCACAAAGCATGTTACTGTCACCCCCTGACCATAGTTTGCTTTGTATGTTTCTATGTTTTGTTTGGTCAGGGTGTAATCTGAGTGGGCATTCTATGTTGTGTGTCTAGTTTGTCTGTTTCTGTGTTTGGCCTGATATGGTTCTCAATCAGAGGCAGGTGTTAGTCATTGTCTCTGATTGGGAACCATATTTAGGTAGCCTGTTTGGTGTTGGGCTTTGGTGGGTGATTGTTCCTGTCTCTGTGTTTGTTTGCACCAGATAGGCGGTTTAGGTTTTTTCACGTTTATTGTTTTTTGTATACTGTTCGTGTTGTCATCTTTATTAAAGATGTATACAAGTAACCACGCTGCATTTTGGTCCGCCTCTCCTTCAACTCAAGAAAACCATTACAGTTACCTATTGGTAGATGAGTAAAAATAAAAATTAAAGCAGACATTGAGTATCCCTTTGAGCATGGTGAAGTTATTAATTACACTTTGAATGGTGTATCAATACACCCAGTCATTACAAAGATACAGGCGTCCTTCCTAACTCAGTTGCCGGAGAGGAAGAAAACCAGTCAGGGATTTCACCATGAGGCCAATGGTGACTTTGAAACAGTTACAGAATTGAATGGCTGTGATAGGAGAAACCTGAGGATGGATCAACAACATTGTAGTTACTCCAGAATACTAACCAAATTGACAGAGGGAAAAGAATTAAGCCTGTATAGAATAAAAAATATTGCAAAACATGCATCCTGTTTGCAACAACACACTACAGTAACAAGGCAAAAAATGTGGCAAAGCAAATAACTTTTGTCCTGAATACAAAGTATTATGTTTTGGCAAATCCAATCCAAAACATTACTGAGTACCACTCTCCATATTATCAAGCAGGGGTGCAACACTGGGGATGGGGACAGGGGGGACATGCATTTTTGTCCCCCCTCCCACAGTTTTATTATTGGAATGTGATACAAAACGAGACAACAGTGGGCTTTAGGACCATGTGGACACCTCCAAGAGGTTGGGTAGGCTGTTTGCAGTGTTTATCCCACTATATAAATAAATATATAAAAAATATGCAGTATATGTATTATGTCCCCCCCCACTTCAAAAACCAAAGTTGCAGCCCTGTTTTCAAGCATAGTGGTGGTTGCATCATGTTATCAGTATGCTTGTAATCGTTAAGGACTGGGGAGTGTTTCAGGATAAAAAAAAGAATCGGAATGGAGATAAGCACAGACAAAATCCTAGGGGAAAACCTGGTTCAGTCTGCTTTCCACCTGACACTGGGGTATGAACACTTTCTAAACACTGAATGGTAATTTGTGAACAGTGTTGGACTTAGGTATAGGTGACATGGGCAGCCACCCAGGGCGGCACCTTGCAGGTGGCGGCACGGGCCGCCCACACAAACATTTTGGAATGATGACATTTGCGCTGTCGGTTTTCTATCGCTCATTTGCTCATCATGCCAATGATACCATGTCACCGTGTGGGACTCTGGGTCAATTAACCTTGTCGGAGTGAGCGCCCTGATTCTAGTTTGTGAGCTAGGCAAACTACTGCCTGGGAAGGTCTCCCACTCAGAGTATGAGATGGGGAGGGGGTGGGGGTAGGTTGATCTCAGCTCTCCCCACTGGAAGCCCGAGGTAAGGGGAGTGGGGGAATCTATCAAATAGTGCACCTCTAACATTGTACAGTACTAATGCAAATAGTACAATCAGTCACACTAGGAAGTGCTACCAGGTAAACCACAATTCATTCATAATACTGTGAATATACAGTGGAAGTCGGAAGTTAACATACACTTAGGTTGGAGTCATTAACTTCTTTGGTACTGGGGGGCAGTATTGAGTAGCTTGGATAATAAGGTTCCCAGAGTAAACTGCCTGCTACTCAGGGCCAAAATCTAGAATATGCATGTAATTAGCATATGTGGATAGACAACACTCTGAAGTTTCTAAAACTGTTTGAATGATGTCTGTGAGTATAACAGAACTCATATGGCAGGCAAAAACCTGAGAATAAAAACAACCAGGAAGTGGGAAATCTGAGGTTTGTAGTTTGTCAAGTCATTGCATATCAGACATACAGTGTCTATGGGGTCATATTGCACTTCCTAAGGCTTCCACTAGATGTCAATAGTCTTTAGAACCTTGTTTCAGGCTTCTACTGTGAAGGGGGAGAGAATGAGAGCTGTTTCAACCAGGTGTCTGGCAGAATGCCATGAGCTCAGTCTCGCGCGCTCACGTGAGAGTTAGCTGTGTTCCTTTTCCTTTCTAAAGACAAAGTAAGTGTCCGGTTGAAACATTATTGGAGATTTATGATAAAAACATCCTAAAGATTGATTCTATACATCGTTTGACGTGTTTCTACGAACTGTAATATAACTTTTGGGATTTTTCGTCTGAACTTTCACCTGGACTTGCCCGCGCCTCGTGAGTTTGGATTTGTGAACTAAATGCGCGAACAAAAAGGAGGTATTTGGACATAAATGATGGACTTTATCGAACAAAACAAACATTTATTGTGGAACTGGGATTCCTGGGAGTGCATTCTCATCAAAGGTAAGTGAATATTTATAATGCTATTTCTGACTTTTGTGACACCTCTCCTTCTTTGGAAAATGGCTGTATGTTTTTCTGTGACTTGGCGCTGACCAAACATAATCGCAAGGTGTGCTTTGACACAGCGGTTGCATTAATGGGAAGTTTGTCTATAATTCCATGCGTAACACTTGTATTGTTTATCAATGTTTATTATGAGTATTTCTGTAATTTGATGTGGCTCTCTGCACTTTCACCAGATGTTTGTTTGAGACAATGAATTTCTGAACATAACACACCAATTTCAAATGAGATTTTTGGACATAAAGATCAACTTCATTGAACAAAACACACATTTATTGTGTAACATGAAGTCCTGTGAGTGCCATCTGATGAAGATCATCAAAGGTTAGTGATTAATTTAATCGCTATTTCTGGAAAATGGCTTTATGGTTTTCTGTGACTAGGTGCTGACCGAACATCATTGTTTGGTGTGCTTTCGCTGTAAAGCCTATTTGAAATTGGACACTGTGGCTGGATTTACAAGAAATGTATCTTTAAAATGGTGTAAAATACTTGCTAGCGTCCCACATATCCCAGATAGGTTTTAAAACTCATTTTTCAACCACTCCACAAATTTCTTGTTAACAAACTATAGTTTTGGCAAGTCGGTTGGGACATCTACTTTGTGTATGACACAATTAAGTTTTCCAACAATTGTTTACAGACAGATTATTTCACTTACCACAATTCCAGTGGGTCAGAAGTTTACATACGCTAAGTTGACTGTGCCTTTAAACAACTTTATGTCATGGTTTTAGAAGCTTATGATAGGCTAATTGACATCATTTGAGTCAAATGGAGGTGTACCTGCAGATGTATTCAAGGCCTACCTTCAAAATTAGTGCCTCTTTGCTTGACATCATGGGAAAATCAAAAGAAATCAGCCAAGACTTCAGAAAAACAATTGTAGACATCCACAAGTCTGTGGGAGCCATTTCCAAACGCCTGAAGGTACCAAGTTCATCTGTACAAACAATAGTGAGCAAGTGTAAACACAATGGGACCACCCAGCCTTCATACCGCTCAGGAAGGAGACATGAATGTACTTTTGTGTGTGTGTGTGTGGGGGGGGGGGGCATACAGGCTAGAACCGCCACTGTTTGTGGGAATTATTAATCTGCAGGGGCAGTAGATTACAGTATGTCATTCCTAATAGTAATTATACATTGGCGATCTATGCTCTGAGTAATGGTAATAAACCTACCACTGTCACTCCCTACATATTTACATGTAGCCTATTACACCTCAATTTAATTGATTTGTGAATACAGTACGCCTATACACACTGTAACAAAACATAAACAACTGCAGAGGTCAACAATGGATATTCGTTCTAAGTCAACGGGTTTACCCCGTTTCACGCGACCCACCGAAAGGCAGGCGCCAAAGAACAGATTCAGCACCATGGCCAGCTCCTCTCTTTACGCCTGCGCGACTTCGCTCAACAATTCTAGAGCTCAACTGGCAGGAAGAGGACATAGCTTGCGTTTTTCATTGAAGGAGACACTTTCACTCATTCGCGCCCCTCCTCCCTTTCTCTCCCGCATCCTCGCACATCCGTGGCAGTGACTGGCGAGTCACCGTGCAGGAAGAGATTTCCGTGCTGTGTCTGTGTGCGTGCAACATCTCAGCTCTTTCTCCAAGCATAAGTCGTATTTTATGGCAACCTTAAGAAAAGGCTCAGCGAATTCGGGTGTCTTTCGTTTTGAATCAGATAACGGTTTAATTTCAGTTTATTGTTCGAATTCGTATCAATTTCACAATTTCTGCAAATAGGAGTTCTGCCAGGCTACATCCTCTCTAGGCAGCGATATGTTGGATCCGTCATCCAGCGAGGAGGAATCGGATGGTGGGATGGTCGAGGAGGAACACCATCACAAGGAGGCATCTGCACCCCAGAGCGGAGCCCGTATCTCTCCAAGCCGGACGAGCGAGAGCTCCGGCGGACTTGCGCCCAGCAGCAGCAGTCGCAGTAGCGCTCGCCCGACCAGCCCGAGCCCGTCTGCTGCCAGCGAACAGGAGAAGGTGGAAGAGGCCAATTTGCAGAAGGAGGAAGAGGAGCGCAAAAAGAAGCTGCAACTATATGTATTTGTGATGCGGTGCATCGCCTACCCTTTCAATGCAAAACAGCCCACGGATATGGCTAGGCGACAACAGAAGGTGAGCCATACACGGTGGAGGGGACGTAAATCACCACATGTCAACGAATAGCCTCCTTTTCACATCAATGATTAGCTAGATGCTGTCATACAGGGCCGGATAAAAGCTACATTAATAATACACCTACTATCCCACAAACCCTCACGCAATATCATCATATCTAATTGATAGGCTATACCTTGCAAACATTAGCCTTTTCCTCCAACACTGTTTATATGAATGTAGAATGTAGCTGAATTTAGCCATGCATAATGCGAGGATATGAAGCACAGGCAGCTATGGTATGGGTACGTAGGCAACCATCATGCAGATGGATGTTGCAGAGAAAAACACGGTTCTACACACACAGTAATCAGTCGCAGGGCCTGGCAAACCGTCCAATCCGTGCACGGTGTCATTTATAAATGTATATTGCGGAAGGGAATATGTTGAATATAACCTAAATAAAGCAGTGTCGTTGCAGTTGAAGACATCACCATTTGACTAGATTTCATTTGAGGTCTAGAGCTGTGTGCCGTGCTATTCCTGTTGTAGGATAAAATGTTTGCCTTTTTGCGCCATCACTTGACCCCTCGATTCATTTTCCCAAGGTGACTTATAGCAAGACCCAAGTCCTGACAAGATTGAGGACATTTGGAAGGGCTGCACATGTTCCTTTTAGCGGGGAGACTGCAGGCAGTCTATACCATAATACATATTTATTAATAGAAATTAAATTATTTAGTCAATCAATATTTGATTGGGTCACGTGATCCACATACCATCGAACCATACTATTTAGATAGGGTCAATTATGGTTTATTTAAACCCTTACCCTGTTTGGTGAATAGGCATACATTCAGCCTTCAATATGCCACCCATATTTCGTCCCAATATAAACCACGGGTGTAAAACATATGGCCTAAATATATATATTTTTTTTTCGGGGGGGGGCGAACTTAATATAGCCTACTTTAAAAGGACTAATACCAAATCGAAACTGTGTAGGAATGATAATTGATCTACAATTATACTGTTTCCATGACTGTTTCCGGCTCACCGATAATCACCGAAATTAAAGCTAGACAGTCAGGGAATATCGAAAATTCCAAAAACTATGGATAGAGTACTATCTTTCGCAAGTTTTGACTACGAGGAAATAAATATAGGGTAACCAATTTTCAGTGTGGCCCTCCGGCCCTACTTGAAGACCGAATGCGGCCACGGGGCATTTTCGTAATTTAGCAGATGCTCTTATCCAGAGCAACTTACAGGAGCAATTAGGGTTAAGTGCCTTGCTCAAGGGCACGTGAACATATATTTCACCTAGTCAGCTCAGGGATTCAAACCAGCAACCTTCCAGTTACTGGCCCAACACTTTTAACTGCTAGGCTACCTGCCAGCCTCCACAGAGTGTTCTACATGAAACCGTAAAGGGTTCTTCCTGGAACCAAAAAGGGTTCTAACTGGAACCAAAAAGGGTTATTTTATGGGGACAGACAAATAACCCTTTTGGAACCCCTTTTTGTAAGAGTGTATAGCGCACCCTATGAGGCCTGGTCAAAAGTAGTGCACTTCCACTGCACTATAATGGAAATACATGTAGGTTGCCATTCGGGAAGAAGCCTCACTTAATTTCTGTTCATTAAATGGCAGACGAACGCTTGTTCTTCATATCTGTGATGACTCATGGGAGTCAGCATGGGTACAGCGCTGCATTGTAAGCCTACCCACTGATGGGATAAAGTGCAGTGTATTTAGCACATTTACATATTATTATCCCCCATCAGAGGAGGCTGATGGCGCCAGAGGAGATGGCTGCTGTTTTACAGGCTCCTAACCAATTGTGCTATTTTGTGTTTTTTTTCTCGTTGTTTGTAACTTATTTTGTACTTAATGTTTCTGACCAAAAAGCGCTTCTGCATACAGCTATTACTCACTTTCTTTATTAACGAGTCGGACGCAAAGGATTTACTGCAGATACCGGACCAGGCCCAAATCCTCGTCATTTGCATGAAGAAAATGAGCCGATACAGGGGACGCAGGTGTAAGAGTTAGTCGGCGAGTGGGTAACCCTCCATCCTATTAGCCAACGTGCAATCAATGGAAAATAAACTGGATGAGCTCCGTTCAAGGCTATCCTACCAACCAAACTGTAATATCTTATGTTTCACTAAGTTGTTGCTGAACAACGACATGAATAATATACAGTTGGCTGTATTTTACAGACCTTTACTCTATAGACAGAGACACGTACAAAGCTCTCCCTCGCCCTCGTTTTGACATATCTGACCATAATTCTATCCTCCTGATTCCTGTTTACACACAAAAACTAAAGCAGGAAGTACCAGTGACTCACTCAATACGGATGTGGTCAGATGATGCAGATGCTAAGCTACAGAACTGTTTTGCTAGCACAGACTGGAATATGTTCCGGGATTAATCCGATGTCATTGGGGAGTATACCACATCAGTCACTGGCTTCATCAATAAGTGCATCGATGACATCGTCCCCACAGTGACCTTACGTACAGACCCCAACCAGAAGCCATTGATTGCAAGCAACATCCGCACTGATCTAAAGGGTAAAGCTGCCGCTTTCAAAGAGCGGTACCCAGACGCTTATAAGAAATCCTGCTATGCACTCCGACGAACTATCAAACAGGCAAAGCGTCAATACAGGACTAAGATTAAATCCTACTACACAGGCTCCGATGCTCATTGAATGTGGCAGGACTTGCAAACTATTACGGACTACAGAGGGAAGCCCAGGCGTGAGCTGCCCAGTGACACAAGCCTACCAGACGAGCTAAATTACTTCTATACGCACTTAGAGGAAAGCAACACTGAAGCTTGAGCACACCAGCTTTTCCTGACAACTGTGTGATCACGCCGGCTGTAGCCGATGTGAGCCGAAGACCTTTAAACAGGTCAACATTTACAAGGCCGCAAGGCCAGACGAATTACCAGGACGTATACTCCGAGCAAGCACTGACCAACCGGCAAGTGTCTTCACAGACATTTTCAATCTGTCCCTGAGTCTGTAATACCTTCATGTTTCAAGCACACCAACATAGTCCCTGTGCCCAAGAACACCAAGGTAACCTGTGTGAATGACTACTGACCCGTAGCACTCACGACTATAGCCATGAAGTGCTTTGAAAGGCTGGTCATGGTTCACATCAACATATTCATCCCAGAAACCCTAGTCCCACTCCAATTTGCATACCACCCCAACAGGTCTAGAGATGACATAATCTCTATTGCACTCCACACTGCCCTTTCCCACCTGGACAAAAGGAACACCTACATGAGAATGCTGTTTATTGACTACAACTCCGGGTTCAACACCATAGTTCCCTCAAAGCGCATCACTAAGCTAATGACCCTGGGACTAAATACCTCCCTCTGCAACTCGATCCTTGTCTGCTTGATGGGCCACCCCCAGGTGGTAAGGGTAGGCAACAACACATGCCAAGCTAATCCTCAACATGGGGGCCCCTATTGGGTGTGTGCTTATTCCCCTCCTGTACTCCCTGTTCACTCATGACTGCGTGGCCAAGCACGACTCCAACACCATCATTAAGTTTGCAGCGGCACAATGGTGGTAGGCCTGATCAACGACAATGATGAGACAGTCTATAGGGAGGAGGTCAGAGACCTGCAGTGCGGACCCAGGACAAAAACCTCTCCCTCAATGTGATCAAGACCAAGGAGATGATCGTGGACTACAGGAAAAGGAGGGCTGAGCATGCCCCCATTCTCATCGACGGTGCTATAGTGGAGCAGGTTGAGAGCTTCAAGTTCCTTGGTGTCCACATCATCAACAAACTATCATGGTCCAAACACACCAAGACAGTTGTGAAGAGTGCACTACAATGCCTATTCCCCCTCAGGAGACTGAAAATATTTGGCATGGGTCCTCGGATCCTCAAAAAGTTCTACAGCTGCAACCTACTGGTTGCAAGACTGCCTGATACGGCAATTGCGCAGCCTCTGACCGCAAGGCACTACAGAGGGTAGTGCATATGGCCCAGTACATCACTGGGGCTAAGCTGCCTGCCATCCAGGACCTCTACACCAGGTGGTGTCAGAGGAAGGCCCTAAAAATGGTCAAAGCCTCCAGCTAACCTAGTCATAGACTGTTATTTCTGCTACCGCCCAGCACGCGGTACCGGAGCGCCAAGTCTAGGTCCAAAAGGCTTCTTAACAGCTTCTACCCCCAAGCCATAAGACTCCTCAACAGCTAATCAAATGGCTACCCGGACTATTTGCATTCACCCTCTTACCACCTGCCACTCACTGTTTATTATTTATGCATAGTCACTTTACCCCTACCTATGTACATATTAACTGAATTACCTCGACTAACCTGTACATTGCACATTGACTCTGTACCGGTATCCCCTGAACATAGCCTCGGTATTGTTCTTTTATTTTTTATTTTTTATTTTTTATTTTAATTTTAGTTCATTTAGTAAAAGGCTTGGAAGTAAGCAATTCACGGTAAGGTCTGCACCTGTTGTATTCGGCACATGTGACAAATAACATTTGAACTGATTAGATTTTTTTGTTGAGGGGGAATCTCTTGGAATGATGCCATTCCATTTATTTGAGTCCATTCCAGCCATTACTATGATTTCATCCTTCGATTTAAAGTGCCACCAGCCACCACTGTCTCCCATCCCCATCACTCTTAGCATTAGTGCTTTAAATGAATGTATAAACTGTATCTACAGGTATGTCAATCCTATGGAGTATTTGGATAGATTGATAGGAAGCCACAGTTCCAATGGAGTGTGTGTATAGATTGAATGGAAGCCACATACAGTAGTCTTCTGCAATCCTTTAGTGGAGATGCTGCCTTTAATAATGGAATGCAGGCAATTCTGAGGCCTGTTGACATGACACGCGTCCAGCGCCATAGCATGCTGTAGGCTACATCCCGTGTGTGCAGGTATATACTGAATAAAGTTCTGCAGTTGTACATTTTAAGAGGTCAAGAACAGTATAGCAAACAATTTGTCTCTATGAAAGAGGTTGCAAATCCATTGGACACTGAGCAGAGGGGTTTAGATATGTGCATCATTGCCCTTCTGATATACATATTGAAATAAAGGTTGGAATCAGATAATACTGTAAGTCATTAATGTTAGGTCTCAACTTCTGGACAGGGAAATGAAAAGCCAGACAGACACATTTACCAGTCATTACCATATTACCTACTGTTGCTTTGAGCCCCACAGTGGAACCACACATTAGAACCATCGCAGCATCCCAAATGGCATCATATTCCCTATATATACCACCCCTATTATTGAGCCCTATGGGCCCTAGTGCACTATATTGGGACACTCTGACCCAGTCTACTCAGGACTGTGAGTCATTAATGTCACTACCAACTGGGACCATTAGCTAAAAGATGAAGTCATTAGGTTACCCTGAACTTCATTACAGATCTATTGTTGTGACTGAGTTTGGGCCTTCATGGAGAGAATCTTTTCTGTCAGTTTTGACACATTGATTCAACATCATCACATACAATTTTGTGTTGAAAGGATGGTGAAACCATGTTGAATTCAACCAGATTTTGCACATTGGGAAAGGCCTCAAATTACAGGTACTTGCCAAGCACTACAGTGGAACTTAAATAGATATTTCCTTAAAAAAAAGAAACATTGATCACTGATCAATCAAATACATTTAAAGCTGTAATGTTATCCTTTATAAAGTAGTCATCATCCATTTACATATTATTTATTCCTAAAAACAAATATGGTTGTATAGTCATGACATTGCCATGAGACCATACTTTGTAATTGTTGTTATATAAGGTTTCCCATTGGAAGCCCATTGATAATCAAACCAATGGCTCAAGTAAGAAGTTCTTCCTAATTGCCCGATGGTGGATACATCTAGAAACAATATACAGCCTATAGTTTTTTCCTATAGTTCCAGATTAGTCACCAGAATACGATGAAAGCGTTTGTGCAATGAAAGGACTTGAAAGCCCTTCTGTGTGGCTGTGTAGCGGAGGAGAGGAGCAGCCAGGGTGCAGCATTATAATCCGTTATTAGGACTTGGGGCTGGCACACCAACAGAACATAGTGACTTGGGCTATCAGTGTGAAACAGGCCTTGGTACGGAAAGAAAGAAAGAAAGACAGACAGACAGACAGAGGAGGCAGAAGTAGAGGAAAAGGAGTTGGGCTGTTGCTCCTTGAAGTACAGTGCAGTGACCCTGTGAAAGACACAACACAATGGGACAATTAACTGACTGTCACTTCCTTTTGAGGCCCGTGAAAAATGATTTCTTCAGTCTGAAAGCTCTCTCTCAGCTAAAGGGAGAAAGGGCATATTGTGAACATTGCTGCTTTGCTGTGCTGCCATTGGGTCTATTCTTAAACGCCAAACATATTTGAGTCAGTGTGTGTGCATATAGGCTCATGTACTTGTGTACATATTTGGTGTATGTGAATTTGTGCACACAGATTTGTATTCATATGTGACATTACAATGCCTCTACTGGAGTTTGTTTGGGTATTAGGGATGTCAGTGGATTACTCACACCATATTCTACCTACCTCCCTCTATCCATGATTCATCTGAGAAACACCAATTCCCTGCACTATATTCAAACCTAAATCTCTGACTGACCCTTCATGAAATAAGCAATCCCCCTAACTGCTGGGTCCACCGCCACATCACTGCTCTCCTGCTTCTCATCTGCGCCTCCTCTGCTGCCTGGGAACAGGGAACAGGAGCAGGGAGCTACGCAGCGCAGGCCTGATGAATTCATTATGAACACGATTGAGATGCAAATCAGTGGCGAATTGAGAGGTTGATGAAGTTAGCATTCTTGTAATCTAGTAGTCGTGCTTCTGCAATGCACTTCACTCCTCTGATCCTCTGCTTGTCGTTTGGTCCTCAAGGGCTTTTTAAATGACGCTGGTGAAGAGGTGCCAACATGGCTCTTTCTGGAAATAGTACGGAAATTATCATGTCTAGTGTTTGTATTTTGTCAATTTACTTTGGATGATATTTGGGGTGGCAGGTAGCCTAGTGGTTTGGGCCAGAAACTGAAAGGTTGCTAGATCGAATCTCCAAGGCAGTTAACCCACTGTTCCTAGGCTGTCATTGTAAATAAGAATTTGTTCTTAACTGATTTGCTTAATTAAACAAAGGTTAAAATATATATTGTGGGACAGAGTGTGCAGGTTTTTATCCATGTCTGTCCGAGGTTTTGTTACGTGTTTGAAGTGGAAACGAGATGGAAAGAAGCAAAAGAAAGACTACGCCCTACACACTCAGTACTAATACACCTATGGGCTCCGGTCAAAAGTAGTGCACTAAATAGGGAATTTGAGACACAGATGTTTAGCGCAGAGAGAGCCTGATGGAAGGTTAGGATTTGGAGGATGAATGCTGTGTTAATATAACAAGATAGGTGAAGTGGATCGGCCCAACTCATTAGCCACATGAAAGCCAGGGTCAGACCGTGGTGATATATCAAAGCAGGGATAGGAAGGAAACAGGTGGCGGTAGGTAGTGCAGTATGCTTTTAAATAGCCATGGAGGGGTGCATTTAATTTCAAGAGGTTCCCTCCCTTCATATCCTCTTGTTCACTCCCCTTCACAGATCTGACAAGACTGGGTAGGGGAAAGCAATATGACAGAAACTATGTACTTGCCTAAGATCCATGAATGGGAGAGGAATGCAAAGGGGAGAGATCATTTTCCTAGAATTAAATGCAGGCCAGCAACACCAATCTTCAAGGAGAGTAGGACTGGCATCCCAAATGGTACACTATGCACTATATATTGTGGTGCAAAACTTCTGACTTGAGCCCTATAGGCCATGGTCAAAAGTACTGCACTATGTAGGGAATAGCGGGCCATTTGGAACGCAATAGTGTCTGGAGTAGTCTGTCTAAATCTTGATCTGATGCACCCAGCCCGAGTCGAGAGCTCCGCAGTCCACTCTGACAACAAAGTAGCATCATGAAGTAGAAGAATGTCTCACCTACATTTTAAAATAACCCTATTGGTCCTGGCCAAAAATCTAGCCAAAAGTAGTGCATTACATACAGAATATAGTGCCATTTGGTCTTCCTAGCAACAACTCCAGGTCTCATGGCTTGACATCCTGTAAAGAGATGGTTTCCAGGAATGACAGGATAGGCCAGTCCTTTAAACAACCTAGTGGTGAGATTAGGTAGCTGCTAGGGCTACAAGATTCTGGTAACTTTCCCAAAAATTTGCTCCTGATTTTGGGAAGGTTCCAACCAGGATTTCTGGCAGACCTGGGAAGTTTGGAAAAGTTTACATTTTTCAAGCCTAGCTTCCGATACTGTATTGGTCACTTGGACTGCATTATTTAGGTTTGATGGGTAGAGGCCTTCAGTTGGCTTACTGATAGTCAAAATTGTCCTGCCATTAGTCTCCCTTATTACTGTGCATTCGGAAAGGATTCAGACCCCTTGACTTTTTCCACATTGTTACGTTAAAGCATTCTAAAATGTATTAAATCGTTTCCCCCCCCCCTCATCAATCTACACACAATACCCCATAATGACAAAGCAAAAACAGGTTTTTAGAAAGTTTTGCAAATGTATTAATTAAAACACTGAATATAACATTTACATAAGCATTCAGTCCCTTTACTCAGGATTTTGTTGGAGACCTTTGGTAGCAATCGAGTCTTGGTTATGACGCTACAAGCTTGGCACACCTTTATTTGGGGAGTTTTTCCCATTCTTCTCTGCAGATCCTCTCAACCTCTGTCAGGTTGGATGGGGAGCGTTGCTGCACAGCTACTGTACTTTCAGGTCTCTCCAGAGATGTTCGGGGTCAGGCTGTGCCACTCATGGACATTCAGAGACTTGTCCCGAAGCCCTTCCTGCATTGTCTTGGCTGTGTTCTTAAGACTTTGCCCCAGTCTGAGGTCCTGCGCGCCCCTGCCACTGAAAAACATCCCCACAGCATGATGCTGCCCCCACCATGCTTAGGGATGGTGTCAGGTTTCCTACAGATGTGACACTTCGCATTCAGGCCAAAGAGTTCAATCTTGGTTTCATCAGACCAGAGAATCTTGTTTCTCATGGTTTGAGTCCTTTAGGTGCCTTTTGGCAAACTCCATGCGGGCTGTCATGTGCCTTTTACTGAGGAGTGGCTTCCGTCTGGCCATTCTACCATAAAGGCCTGATTGGTAGAGTGCTGCAGAGATGGTTGCCCTTCTGGAAGGTTCTCATCTCCACAGAGGAACTTTTGGGTTCTTGGTCACCTCCCTGACCAAGGCCCATCTCCCCCGATTGCTCAGTTTGGCCACGTGGGCCGGTCTAGGAAGAGTCTTGGTTTTTCCAAAGTTCTTCCATTTAAGAATGATGGAGGCCACTGTGTTCTTCGGAACGTTCAATGCTGAAGAAATTGTTTCGTACCCTTCTTCAGAGCTGGGCCTCGACACAATCCTGTCTGGAGCTCTATGGACAATTCCTTTGACCTCATGGCTTAATTTTTTGCTCTGGCATGCGCGGTCAACTCTGGGACCTTATATAGACAGGTGTGTGCTTTTCCAAATCATGTCCAATCAATTGAATTTACTACAGGTGAACAATCAAGTTGTAGAACCAGCTCAAGGATGATCAATGGAAACAGGATGCACCTGAGCTCAAATTCGAATCTCATAGCAAAGGGTCTGAATGCTTATGTAAATAAGTTATTTCTGTTTTTTATATTTCATGAATTTGCAAAAATGTCTAAAAACCGGTTTTAGCGTTTGTCATTATGAGGTATTTATTGAATCCATTTTAGAATAAGGCTGTAACATAACAAAATGTGAAAAAGTCAAGGGGTCTGAACACTTTCTGAATGCACTGTACATACTAAGATGCTGGAAGAACATGACAGGAAAGAATGAGATCCTATAAAACCATAACAGGGTGTAAAAAAAAAAGAAAGAAAGATACAATTCCCGGTTCTGGGTGATAGTAGCATGATACCACAATGGACCTGCAAGTTCCTGTCGTGAGATTAACCAGAAACTGAATCCTGGTCATGCCACAGTTGGACAGCAGCTAATGATTACACAGCTGGAAATACTCTGTGTGTGATCAGATGATGAAGGATTATTGATTCATTAATTGATTAAGACACCAAGCTGAAAAGGAACAGGCCACATACCTTTTTTCCAATCAGATCCAATCAATAAACCCCTCTCCAGGAACATATGAACTGTGGTTGGGTGATTCAGCTCTTACAAGGTAAACATCACAGGCCTGCAAGATGATAGTGAAGGACTAGTAACATTGAATAAGGGATGGTCATTCCATGACTGTAGGAATAAAACACGTAAAATCCCAAATCTGTAAACACGGGCACCCTTATAGATGTCATCCTAACCAACTTGCCCTCCAAATACACCTCTGCTGTTTTCAACCAAGATCTCAGCGATCACTGCCTCATTGCTTGCATCCGTAATGGGTCTGCGGTTAAACGACCACCCCTCATCACTGTCAAACGTTCCCTAAAACACTTCAGCGCGCAGGCCTTTCTAATCGACCTGGCCCGGGTATCCTGGAATGATATTGACCTCATCCCATCAGTAAAGGATGCCTGGTTATTCTTTTAAAGTGCCTTCCTCACCATCTTAAATAAGCATGCCCTATTCAAAAACTTTTGAACCAGGAACAGATATAGCCCTTGGTTCACTCTAGACCTGACTGCCCTTGACCAGAACAAAAACATCCTGTGGCATACTGCATTAGCATCAAATTGCCCCTGTGATATGCAACATTTCAGGGAAGGTAGTAACCAATATACACACGCAGTTAGGAAAGCTTTTCAAACAGAAATAAGCTTCCTGTAGCACAACCTCAAAAAAATCTGGGACCACTGTAAAGTGCATGGAGAATAAGAGCACCTCCTTCCAACTGCCCAGGCTAGGAAACACTGTAACCACCAATAAATCTGCGATAATTGAGAATTTCAATAAGCATTTTTCTACGGCTGGCCTTGCTTTCCACCTGGCTACCCCTCCCCCGGTCAACTGCCCTGTACCCCCCACAGCAACTCGCCCAAGCCTCCCCATTTCTCCTTCACCCAAATCCAGATAGCTGATGTTCTGAAAGAGCTGCAAAATCTGGACCCCTCCAAATCAGCCGGGTTTGACAATCTGGACCCTCTCTTTCTAAAAGTATCTGCCAAATATTTTGAAACCCCTATTGCTAGTCTGTTCAACGTCTGAGATCCCCAAAGATTGGAAAAGCTGCCGCGGTCATCTCTAGACCCAAACTGCTACAGACCTATATCTATCCTACCCTGCCTTTCTAATGTCTTTGAAAACCAAGTTAACAAACAGATCACCGACCATTTCGAATCCCACCTACCTTCTCCGCTATGCAATCTGGCTTCCGAGCTGGTCATGGGTGCACCTCAGCCACGCTCAAGGTCCTAAACGATATCATAACTGCCATCGATAAGAGACATTACTGTGCAGCTGTATTCATCGGCCTGGCCAAGGCTTTTGACTCTGTCAATCACCACACTCAACAGCCTTGGTTTCTCAAATGACTGCCTCGCCTGGTTCACCAACTACTTCTCTGATAGAGTTCAGTGTGTCAAATCGGAGGGCCTGTTGTCTGGACCTCTGGCAGTCTCTATGGGGATGCCACAGGGTTCAATTCTTGGGCTGACTCTCTTCTCTGTATACATCCATGATGTCGCTCTTGCTGCTGGTGATTCTCTGATCCACCTCTAAGCAGACGACACCATTCTGTATACTTCTTGCCCTTCTTTGGACACTGTGCTAACTAACCTCCAGACGAGCTTCAATGCCATACAACTCTCCTTCCATGGCCTCCAACTGC
Source organism: Oncorhynchus kisutch (assembly GCF_002021735.2). Classification (NCBI taxonomy): domain Eukaryota; kingdom Metazoa; phylum Chordata; class Actinopteri; order Salmoniformes; family Salmonidae; genus Oncorhynchus; species Oncorhynchus kisutch. The sequence continues at coordinate 56,110,638 of NC_034178.2, read as the reverse complement.
TCTTAAATGCAAGTAAAACTAAATGCATGCTCTTCAACCGATCTCTGCCCACACCTGTCTGCCCGCCCGTCCAGCATCACTACTCTGGAAGGTTCTGACCTAGAATATGTGGACATCTACAAATACCTAGGTGTCTGTTTAGACTGTAAACTCTCCTTTCAGACCCACATTAAGCATCTCCAATCCAAAATTAAATCTAGAATCTGCTTCCTATTTCGCAAACAAAGCATCCTTCACTCATGCTGCCAAACATACACTCGTAAAATTGACTATCCCACCGATCTTCGACTTTGGCAATGTCATTTACAAAATAGCCCCCAGCACTCTACTCAACAAATTGGATGCAGTCTATCACAGTGCCATCTGTTTTGTCGCCAAAGCCCCATATACTACCCACCACTGCAACCTGTACCCTCTCGTTGGCTGGCCCTCACTTCATACTCGTCGCCAAACCCACTGGCTCTAGGTCATCTACAAGTCTTTGCTAGGTAAAGCCCCGCCTTATCTCAGTTCATTGGTCACCATAGCAGCACCCTCCCGCAGCACGAACTCCGGCAGGTATATTTCACTGGTCAGCCCCAAAGCCAATTCCTCATTTGGCCGCCTTTACTTCCAGTTCTCTGCTGCCAATGACTGGGACGAACTGCAAAAATCCCTGAAGCTGGAGACTCTTATCTCCTTCACTAACTTCAAGCACAGCTCACTAACTTCAGAGCAGCTCACAGATCACTGCACCTGTTCGTAGCCCATCTGTAAATAGCCCATCCAACTACCTCATCCCCATACTGTATTCATATATTTATTTTTGCTCCTTTGCACCCCAGTATCTCTACTTATGCATTCATCTTCTGCACATCTACCATTCCAGTGTTTAATCACTGTATCGTAATTACCTCGCCACTATGGCCTATTTTATTGCCTTACCTCCATTATCTTACCTTATTTGCACACACTGCATATGTACTTTTTTTCTACTGTATTATTGACTGTATGTTTGTTTATTCCATGTGTAACTCTGTGTTGTTGTATGTGTCAAATTGTTTTGCTTTATCTTGGCCAGGTTGCAGTTGTAAATGAGAACTTGTTCTCAACTAGCCTAACTGGTTAAATAAAGGTGAAATATATATATATATATATATTTCACCTTTATTTTTAAATGAAACAAATGCATTAGCATGTCTATGTTTAGCCATGACAGACAATATAAAATGCATTGTGGAACACTCAAGTACAGTTTTGAGACACTAAAAACTATCATAGTCAAACATGGTATGGTACTACTTCCTTAGTCATCATCTATAATACATTACATGATCTATAATTAAGCAATAAGGCCCGAAGAGGTGTGGTATATGGCCAATATACCATGGCTAAGGACCGTTCTTATGCACAACACAGCTCTTAGCCAAAAGCCCCCGAGGTGCCTTATTGCTATTATAAACTGCTTAACAATGTAATTAGAGCAGTACAAATAAATGTTTTGTCATACCTGTGGTATACAGTCTGATATACCATGGCTCTCAGCCAATCAGAATTCAGGGCTTGAGCCACCCAGTTTATAATACATTACATTATCTATACATTATTGGTATCAGTATAGAATGTAATTTGTACAAAAAATAAATACATAAGTACAATAGATAAAAGGATGCGTATGTCTGCATGTCTGCATTGATATTAGCTATGATGTGCCATGGTTCCTCTGCTCCTGCTGCTCTCAGCTGTTTTATAACAGGCCTAAATCTGGCAGCCATTAGTCATGACAATAGGGTAACTGTACCTTGTTAATTAGTAGTAAACCTGTGCTCTTTTTATGTGGTTCCACTGAGCCCATTAAAGTTTGTACACTAACACCTCTTATCTAACAGACAGCTCAATTAGTGCTAAGAGTAATGGGAACCCACCCACACCTACAGTTTGGGTTTACCCCTACTAGAATACAGACCTTAGAGAGTAATACTGGACTGGCTCTCAGGCTGCGTTTACACAGGCAGTCCAATTGGTTAAAAGATCAGAATTGAGCTGCCTGTGTAAACGCAGCCTCAGTGAGCTGGAAAGGAAAGCACATATAAAGAACAAACTAGGATAGATACCAATAGAAATAGGAAACTGGAGAGGCTCTGGAAAGCACATATAAAGAACAAACTAGGATAGATACCAATAGAAATAGGAAACTGGAGAGGCTCTGGAAAGCACATATAAAGAACAAACTAGGATAGATACCAATAGAAATAGGAAACTGGAGAGGCTCTGGAAAGCACAAATAAAGAACAAACTAGGATAGATACCAATAGAAATAGGAAACTGGAGAGGCTCTGGAAAGCACATATAAAGAACAAACTAGGATAGATACCAATAGAAATAGGAAACTGGAGAGGCTCTGGAAAGCACAAATAAAGAACAAACTAGGATAGATACCAATAGAAATAGGAAACTGGAGAGGCTCTGGAAAGCACATATAAAGAACAAACTAGGATAGATACCAATAGAAATAGGAAACTGGAGAGGCTCTGGAAAGCACAAATAAAGAACAAACTAGGATAGATACCAATAGAAATAGGAAACTGGAGAGGCTCTGGAAAGCACATATAAAGCAATGCACAACACAAGACTTCTTAGGCTGTCCTGTTGAAGAATATATGTACAGTTGAAGTCAGAGGTTTACATACGCTTAGGTTGGAATCATTAAAACTAGTTTTTCAACCACTCCACAAATTTCTTATTAACAAACTGTAGTTTTGGCAAGTCGGTTAGGGCATCTACTTTGTGCATGTCACAAGTCATTTTCCCAACAATTGTTTACAGACAGATTATTTAATTTATTACCTACTGTATCTCAATTCCAGTGGGTCAGAAGTTTACATACACGAAATTGACTGTTCCTTTAAACAGCTTGTACAATTCCAGAAAATGATGTCATTGCTTTAGAAGCTTTTGATAGGCTAACTGACATCATTTGAGTCAATTGGAGGTGTACCGGTGGATGTATTTGAAGGCCTACCTTCAAACTCAGTGCCTTTTTGCTTGACATCATGGGGAAATCAAAAGAAATCAGCCAAGACCTAAAAAAAATTGTAGACCTCCACAAGTCTGGTTCATCCTTGGGAGCAATTTCCAAATACCTGAAGGTACCACGTCCATCTGTAAAAAACAATAGTACGCAAGTATATACACCATGGGACCACGCAGCCGTCATACTGCTCAGGAAGGAGATGCATTCTGTCTCCTAGAGATGAACGTACTTTGGTGCAAAATGTGCAAATCAATCCCAGAACAACAGCAAAGGACCCTGTGAAGATGCTGGTACAGAAACAGGTACAAAATTATCTAGATCCACAGTAAAACGAGTCCTATATTGACATAACCTGAAAGGCCGCTCAGCAAGGAAGAAGCCACTGCTCTAAACCCGCCATAAAAAATGCCAGACAACGGTTTGCAACTGCACAAGGGGACAAAGATCGTACTTTTTGGAGAAATGTCATCTGGTCTGACGAAGCAAAAATAGAACTGTTTGGCCATAATGACCATCATTATGTTTGAAGGAAAAAGGGGGAGACTTGCAAGCCGAAGAACACCATCCCAACTGTGAAGCACGGGGGTGGCAGTATCATGTTGTTGAGGTGCTTTGCTGCAGGAGGGACTGGTGCACTTCAAAAAATAGATGGCATCACGAGGAGGAAATTACGTGGACATATTGAAGCAACTTCTCAAGACATCACTAAGGAAGTTAAAGCTTGGTCACAAATGGGTCTTCCAAATGGACAATGACCCCAAGCATACTTAAAGGTGTGGCAAAATAGCTTAAGGACAACAAAGTCAAGGTATTGGAGTGGCCATCACAAAGCCCTGACCTCAATCCCCTCAATCCCATTTGTGGGCAGAACTGAAAAAGTGTGTGCGAGCAAGGAGGCCTACAAACCTGACTCAGTTACAGCAGCTCTGTCAGGAGGAATGGGCAAAAATTCACCCAACTTATTGTGGGAAGCTTGTGGAAGGCTACCCGAAACGTTTGACCCAAGTTAAACAATTTAAAAGCATTGCTACCAAATACTAATTGAGTGTATGTAAACTCCTGACTCACTGGGAATGTGATGAAATAAATTAAATCTGAAATAAATCATTCTCTCTACTGTTATTCGGACATTTCACATTCTTAAAATAAAGTGGTGATCCTAACTGACCTAAGACAGGGAATTTTTACTTGGATTAAATGTCAGGAATTCAATTGTATTTGGCTAAGGTGTATGTAAACTTCAGACTTCAACTGTAGCTATGGTTTTACTGAGCTAGTGTGACACTCATGCCTACTGCATGACTGTTTTGGTCCACTGAGCTAAAGCCTAGGCTGTGAGCTGTGGTTTTAGTGAGCTTGGAGAGACATTAAATATATAGCCTACAGTGTGGTCAGGTATTGAAGTACTGATTTGAGTGTCCTCCCATGCATGGCTTGACAGATATCTTCAGGGACATACATCTGCTTGTTGTTTCCTAAAATGAGGTCTAAGGCTCACTGGAGCAATGGGATGAAACCCAGGGTGGAGAAGTGGATTGAAGGAGGAGAGGGATTTGGAGAGACAGAGAAGAAGAGTGATTGGACAGTGAATGGTCTTGTCCTAGTAGAGAGACAGAGAAGAGGAGTGATTGGACAGTGAATGGTCTTGTCCCAGTAGAGAGACAGAGAAGAGGAGTGATTGGACAGTGAATGGTCTTGTCCCAGTAGAGAGACAGAGAAGAGGAGTGATTGGACAGTGAATGGTCTTGTCCCAGTAGAGAGACAGAGAAGAGGAGTGATTGGACAGTGAATGGTCTTGTCCCAGTAGAGAGACAGAGAAGAGGAGTGATTGGACAGTGAATGGTTTTGTCCCAGTAGAGAGGCAGAGAAGAGGAGTGATTGGACAGTGAATGGTCTTGTCCCAGTAGAGAGACAGAGGCAGAGGGGCATGAGCTCATGAGCTATATCTGGAACTCTACCCCTCCTCCACTCCAAGCCCACATACACTTCTGCCTCTCCTTTCCTTCCTCCCCTTCTCCCATTCTTCCAACCTCCCCTCCCAGAAGTATAATGGGACAACAACACCAGTGTAGAGCAACAGCCAACGCCCTCCAGGGGCTGAGTATGCGTGCGTGTGCATTACCTCAACACCCTGTTATCCCATTGGTTATCAAGATTTCCCCCTTCCTCACCTCATCAACAACCTGTCTTAAACAGAAATGTTTTGCTGCTCACTCACTCACTTTCCCCTAACTACGCAACCCCAATTAGTGTGTGTGTGACCTTCCATCTACCTCAGGAGAAGAGGAGTAAGCCTCCTCTAGGTCTCCTGCCTATCTATCTATCGCTGTCCTAAAATGAGATCAGAAGGGTACCTAGATGCTTCATTCATGTTGTATTTCTATGGAGTGTTTAGCTTAGCTTCTCTCCTTTCTTAACTTTCACTCAATCCCTTTAATATTTCTCATATTTGTGTCGCTGATCCCAACAGCATTCATATTACAGCATGTCTGTTCTGTCTCCCGTTGTTGAGAGACTCACGATGCCAGCCTGCGTTTTCAAACAGGTCCCATAAATTTATATTGGAGGCAGACAATATGCCCACCCACATACACACGTTCACACACAGAGACAGAGAGATAAAAAAAAACAAGAAACAGCAAAATATAGAGAGGACGGCCCTAGGATCTGTTTCTTGGATCCTTGATGAAGGAAAAACACTATCAGAAGAGTGTTTTTTCTGCCTAACATGCCCAGACACAGTCGCCTAACTTGCCCAGACAGAGCCACCAAACTTGCCCATACACAGCCACTAAACATGCCCACACACAGTCACCAAACTTATCCAAGTTTATCATTTTAAAAGGCTAATTGATCATTAGAAAACCCTTTTGCAATTATGTTATCACAGCTGCAAACTGTTGTCCTCACATGGAATAGAACAAGAATAGACTGAAGAGTTTCAGAAGAAAGTTCCTTGTTTCTGGACATTTTGAGCCTGTAATCGAACCCAAAAATGCTGATGCTCTAGATACTCAGCTAGTCTAAAGGACAGTTTAATTGCTTCTTTAATCAGCACAAGAGTTTTCAGCTGTGCTAACATAATTGCAAAAGGGTTTGCTAATGATCAATTAGCCTTTTAAAATGATAAACTTGGATTAGCTAACACAACTTGCCATTGGAGCACAGGAGTGATGGTTGCTGATAATGGGCCTCTACGCCTATGTAGATATTCCATAAAAAATCAGCCGTTTCCAGCTACAATAGTTATTTACAACATTAATAATGTCAACAATGTATTTCTGATCAATTTGATGTTATTTTAATGGACAAAAAATTGCTTTTCTTTCAAAAACAAGGACATTTCTAAGTGACCCCAAACTTTTGAACGGTAGTGTTCTGATGAAACCCTGAACTGGTACAGAGAGAGAGAGAGAGAGAGAGAGAGAGAGGGAGAGGGAGAGGGAGAGGGAGAGAGAGGGAGAGGGAGAGGGAGAGAGAGAGGGAGAGAGAGAGGGAGAGAGAGAGAGAGAGAGAGAGAGAGAGAGAGAGAGAGAGAGAGAGAGAGGGAGAGAGAGAGAGAGAGAGAGAGAGAGAGAGAGGGAGAGGGAGAGGGAGAGAGGGAGAGAGAGAGAGAGAGGGAGGGGGAGAGGGAGAGGGAGAGGGAGAGGGAGAGGGAGAGAGAGAGAGAGAGAGAGAGAGAGAGGGAGAGAGAGGGAGAGGGAGAGAGAGAGGGAGAGAGATAGAGGGAGAGGGAGAGGGAGAGGGAGAGAGAGGGAGAGGGAGAGAGAGAGAGAGAGAGAGAGAGAGAGAGAGAGAGGACAGGGGATGGAGGGGGGGGAGAGAATAGGAGCGGGGGAGAACTGTACAAGGTGTTCCTCTCCAAAGATCAGCTCTCAGAGAGCCTCACAGAGATCCTGATATGGGCTGTCTAGAGCCTTAGGATTGGGTTATGGGCTGGAGCATGGGGAACAAGGTGTGATCTGGAGCCTGCCTTGGGAAGTGGTTGTGGGCCGGAGTCTGTCCTGGGGAAGTGGTTGTGGGCCGGAGTCTGTCCTGGGGAAGTGGTTGTGGGCCGGAGTCTGTCCTGGGGAAGTAGTTGTGGGCCGGAGTCTGTCCTGGGGAAGTGGTTGTGGGCCGGAGTCTGTCCTGGGGAAGTGGTTGTGGGCCGGAGTCTGTCCTGGGGAAGTGGTTGTGGGCCGTAGTCTGACCTGGGGAAGTGGTTGTGGGCCGTAGTCTGACCTGGGGAAGTGGTTGTGGGCCGGAGTCTGTCCTGGGGAAGTGGTTGTGGGCCGGAGTCTGACCTGGGGATAAGTTAAATGTTATGGCAGGGGCAGTTTGCCCATTTCCCTCAGGTGCTGTGCTGTTTGTGGAGCCTGCATCAGACACAGTACTCTTATCTCTCTATCTCTATTTCTCTGTTTCTCACTTTCTCTCTCTCTGTTTCTTTCTCTCTCTCTTACACGTCCACGTTCTCTCTCTCTCACTGCAGCCATCCAGTTGAAAAACAATAACAATATTGTGGATAAGGCCATACAAGCACAATAGCTGTTATGCTATACAATGACCTTCAGCTTGGACAATCTCATTTTACATTAGACCCAATGATCACTCATATTCAGCAGCACAGGGTTGGGTTTTCATACCTTTTTTAACGTTTATTAACAAGGCAAGTCAGTTAAGAACAAATTATGATATACAATGAAGTCCTACCGGGGAACAGTGAGTTAACCGCCGTGTTCAGGGGCAGAACAACAGATTTTTACCTAGTCAGCTCGGGATTTGATCCAGTGACCTTTCAGTTATTGACTCAATGTTCTAACCACTAGGCTACCTGCTGCCCCAACCACCATGTAATGGCAGAAGAGGTTAAACCAAACATTCAACATTTTAACCCTCATAATTTTTACTCTTTTGTACACTTTACACTATTGGTTAGTGAAAACATATTATGTGACAGGCAAGTATAGAGACACAAGTGATAATTTAATAACGATGTTGACAGCTAATTAGTGCGTGAAGACATATTCACCTCGTGGCATCATATTGTGACATAATGCATGAAACAAACTGAATTTAGCAGTGGTTGTTTAAGTGGTTGTTTAAGCAATGTTGTTTAAGCAATGTTAGCATAAGTTGGCAGAAACTCTTCAAAGGGGGTGACACTCTGGACCCAAACTGCCACAGACCTATATCTATCCTACCCAGCCTTTCTAAGGTCTTCGAAAGCCAAGTCAACAAACAGATTACCGACCATTTCGAATCCCACCATACCTTCTCCGCTATGCAATCTGGTTTCAGAGCTAGTCATGGGTGCACCTCAGCCACGCTCAAGGTCCTAAACGATATCTTAACCGCCATCAATAAGAAACAATACTGTGCAGCTGTATTAATTGACCTGGCCAAGGCTTTTGACTCTGTCAGTCACCACATCCTCATCGGCAGACTCGACAAGAGTTGGTTTCTCAAATTATTGCCTCGCCTGGTTAACCAACTACTACTCTGATAGAGTTCAGTGTGTCAAATCAGAGGGTCTGTTGTCCGGGCCTCTGGCAGTCTCTATGGGGGTGCCACAGGGTTCAATTCTTGGACTGACTCTCTTCTCTGTATACATCAATGATGTCGCTCTTGCTGCTGGTGAGTCTCTGATCCACCTCTATGCAGATGACACCATTCTGTATACTTCTGGCCCTTCTTTGGACACTGTGTTAACAACCCTCCAGGCGAGCTTCAATGACATACAACTCTCCTTCCGTGGCCTCCAATTGCTCTTAAAGTAAAACTAAATGCATGCTCTTCAACCGATCGCTGCCTGCTGCCTGCTGCCTGCTCTGACTTAGAATATGTGGATACCTACAAATACCTAGGTGTCTGGTTATACTGTAAATCAGTACAGCTACAGTACATCATGTACAGCTACAGTACATCATGTACAGCTACAGTACATCAGTACATCATGTACAGCTACAGTACATAATGTACAGCTACAGTACATCATGTACAGCTACAGTACACCAGTACATCATGTACAGCTACAGTACATCATGTACAGCTACAGTACATCAGTACGTCATGTACAGCTACAGTACATCATGTACAGCTACAGTACATCATGTACAGCTACAGTACATCAGTACGTCATGTACAGCTACAGTACATCATGTACAGCTACAGTACACCAGTACATAATGTACAGCTACAGTACATCAGTACATCATGTACAGCTACAGTACATCATGTACAGCTACAGTACATCATGTACAGCTACAGTACACCAGTACATCATGTACAGCTACAGTACATCATGTATAGCTACAGTACATAATGTACAGCTACAGTACATAAGTACATCATGTACAGCTACAGTACACCTGTACATCATGTACAGCTACAGTACACCTGTACATCATGTACAGCTACAGTACATCAGTACATCATGTACAGCTACAGTACACCTGTACATCATGTACAGCTACAGTACACCTGTACATGATGTACAGCTACAGTACATCATGTACAGCTACAGTACATCAGTACATAATGTACAGCTACCGTACATCATGTACAGCTACAGTACACCAGTACATCATGTACAGCTACAGTACATCAGTACATCATGTACAGCTACAGTACATCATGTACAGCTACAGTACATCATGTACAGCTACAGTATATCATGTACAGCTACAGTACATCATGTACAGCTACAGTACATCATGTACAGCTACAGTACATCAGTACATCATGTACAGCTACAGTACATCATGTACAGCTACAGTACACCAGTACATCATGTACAGCTACAGTACATCAGTACATCATGTACAGCTACAGTACATCATGTATAGCTACAGTACATCATGTACAGCTACAGTACACCTGTACATCATGTACAGCTACAGTACATCAGTACATCATGTACAGCTACAGTACATCATGTACAGCTACAGTACACCAGTACATCATGTACAGCTACAGTACATCAGTACGTCATGTACAGCTACAGTACACCAGTACATCATGTACAGCTACAGTACACCAGTACATCATGTACAGCTACAGTACATCAGTACATCATGTACAGCTACAGTACACCAGTACATCATGTACAGCTACAGTACATCAGTACGTCATGTACAGCTACAGTACATCATGTACAGCTACAGTACATCAGTACGTCATGTACAGCTACAGTACATCATGTACAGCTACAGTACATCATGTACAGCTACAGTACACCAGTACATCATGTACAGCTACAGTACATCAGTACGTCATGTACAGCTACAGTACATCATGTACAGCTACAGTACATCATGTACAGCTACAGTACACCAGTACATCATGTACAGCTACAGTACATCAGTACGTCATGTACAGCTACAGTACATCATGTACAGCTACAGTACACCATGTACAGCTACAGTACATCAGTACATCATGTACAGCTACAGTACACCAGTACATCATGTACAGCTACAGTACACCAGTACATCATGTACAGCTACAGTACACCAGTACATCATGTACAGCTACAGTACATCAGTACATCATGTACAGCTACAGTACATCATGGGAATGGACATGTTCCACTAACATTCACACTTAAAATGAGCAAGTGACTCATTGAACCCCTATGGATATACTGTATGCGATATTTCCAAACGACACTGCTGTATACGTACATATGGTGACATACATCTGCTGAGTGAACCATCACTTAGCAAAATATAGAAATACATGAGAATAGGAGTGAACAGCTGGTGTGGCTAAGATACTGTGAGTGAATGAGTGAGTGAGAGAGAGAGAGAAAAAGAGAGAAAGAGAGAGAGAGAGATTCACACCAACAGTCCCTCTTTACTCTGTTATCTGGACTATCAATGTGTACCCTCCTCTTCCACTTAACACTGCATGTATTGTTTGGGTTCCTAACACACACATAAAGCACTTGAAGCAGAAGAGAGGATTATAGTTAACTTTGATTTTAAGTTTGTGAGATGTAGAGTGTTAGAGGAGTCAGACTTGTTATATGAGTCATCATTGGCTCTGTATTTGAACATTGTCCCATGCTGAATTAGTCATCTTTATTTGGTAGATAGACCTTTAGCAGTGGAGGCTGCTGAGTGGAGGACGGCTCCTAATAATGTCTGGAACTGAGCTAATGGAAGCACAACAGCACGCAGTGTTACCAGACATACAGACATAACAAACTGTACCTCAATGCTGATTCAAATAGCTGTATGGAACGTTTTTTAAATTCATTTTTTTACATTTAACTGCAAGCATAATGCAGATATGCACACATATCCACAAATATACACACACACACACACACACACTGAGACCATGAATATGACATGAGGGCTGCTCTTCAAAAACAAAATGAAGCACTGGAGATACCCTCTACTCTCTCTTCATCCTTCCCTCTGTTTTTATTTTCTCTCTATCCTCTATTTTCTCATGCTTCTCTCCCTCTCTATCCCTTCTCTCTATCCTCTATTTTCTCATGCTTCTCTCCCTCACTTTTTCTCCCCAGCTCTCCAACATTTCATTTCATTTTCTCCCCATCTCACTCTTTCTCCACATATCTTTCTCTCATATAAATACACCCTTGAACAACATAAATTGATATGCTACTTTGTATTTTCATAGAATTACCCAATGCATGTCATATCTTCCGCCATGAGGGAAAAAGAGGATAGTTGGTTGGTATAGTCATGAAAAGATACTGCTATTCTAGCATTCACAAAATACTCTTGCAGTATGTTAAATACTTGTTACTAATTCAAAACATAAGTACTTGGTAAGAGGTAGATATTATAATAAGTCCTTGGCAAGAGGTAGATATTATAATAAGTCCTTGGCAAGAGGTTGACATTATAATAAGTCCTTGGTAAGCGATAGACATTAAAATAAGTCCTTGGCAAGAGGTAGACATTATAATAAGTCCTTGGTAAGCGATAGACATTAAAATAAGTCCTTGGCAAGAGGTAGATATTATAATAAGTACTTGGTAAGCGTTAGACATTATAATAAGTCCTTGGTAAGCGGTAGACATTAAAATAAGTCATTGATAAGAGGTAGACATTATAATAAGTCCTTGGTAAGTAGTAGACATTCATTTATAATCTAAAGGTTCTTCCTAGAAGCGATTATGAACTGTTCAACCTAGAACCCTTTTATCTTTGGAGTGTAATTCCTAGAACCCTACACTGCCATCAGACAAACATAACTGCACCACATATCACACTTTCACAAAATGTATGAATACATGGCTAAAGGTCAATCAGATTTGTGATCATGATCCCTAGCTGTGTATTGTCGCTTTCCATGTTGTCCGTTGTCTGTAGCTTGTGTCTGTAGCTTTGTTGCTTTTACGAATTTTGTCTTGCTGCTTTTTGTTCTATGTTTCTCTGTCTGTATGCTACGTCTTGCTTGTCCTATGTTACTCTGCCTGTGCTCACTGCTCAATGATTGTCTATATTGTAATTGTTTTTAATAACCTGCCCAGGGACTGCGGTTGAAAATTAGCCGGCTGGCTAAAACCGGCACTTTTACTGAAATGTTGATTAATGTGCACTGTCCCTGCAAAAATAAAATAAACTCAAACTCAAACCCTCTATGAACGGTTCCACCAGCCATATTAGCCTATAAAATAGTATTATTTATGACACTACATTACATATATCATAAGGCCTTTCTTTAAGGGCCTAGTTATCCCCTAACACAGAGGTGTTAGGAATCTCCTGGTTTACTTGCCACATCAGGCCTCAAATTACATTATGGTGGCTTGCAAAGTTATGTGTAATTCCTATTGGAATCTCCTGGTTTACTTGCCACATCAGGCCATCAAGTCACATTATGGTGGCTTGCAAAGTTATGTGTAAATCCTATTGGAACCCAGCCAGAGTTAGCATATCTAACAAGTGGAATTGTGAATCACTCACAACCTGCATTCAGAATGACTGCAAGGTTAGGGAAGATTGAATATTGAGACGACCTCAATCATCTAAACTGGAACAACCATCTCAGTAACGGGTGCAATAAATCCAACAGATTGGATTCATTGACAAAATTGGATGTGTTTGTGTAGCATCAAATGTATTAACCAATCAATTTACATGCAAAAACACAGATATTAAAGTAAAACAAAAAATTGTGAAAATCTCCTTGCAATAGAGCAGGCTGGGAAATATTAAGTATATATGGTTCTATGTGGAAACCTTCTTGCCTTCCAAAGAATCATCAAAGAACCCTTGTTTTCCAAAAAGAGTTCTTCTGATCAAAACATTTCTTGGTAGAACTCTATCCCTCTGCAAAGAGCCCTTTTCAAACCCTTTTTCCTGAGTGTACTCTCCTGAGCACGCATAGTTAATGCTACAGGTTAACGCTACCTGCTAAGGCTAACCATACTCAATGAATTACAGACCAGAGCTGTGTATCTGTGCGGGTGTATCTGTGTGTCTGTGTGTGTGTGTGTGTGTGTCTGTGTGTTTGTGCGTGTGTGCATCTGTGTGTGTGTGTATGTGAACATCCATGTGCATGCTTCTATGTTTGTGTGCATTCCTGCATGTTTGTGTCCCTCTTGTGTGGACATGTGACAGATGATTAGTATCACTGGCCACTTTATTGTCTGTTGATGACACACGATGTTACACTGCAATCTTGTTGAGTTTTGTGGGCATAATTGAATTGTATTGTATTTATCTACGTGTTTCAGTTCTGCCTGGGTTTGGTCGCTGTGTGGGTCTGGTGTTATGCTGCGTTAGATCTTTGTCTGTCACTAGTATCAAACAGTACACGCGCACGCACGCACGCACGCAAGCAAACAAACACACACACATGCAAACACACACGCACTGTTTCAGATTATCGTCCTGATAGAAAAACGACAAGGTGTTTTGGCCTGTAGTATCTGTCTGGATGGATGAATGAATGGATCCCACTACCTCAGGGTTTACACATTGTAATATCCTTATGTGACCCCCTCAGCTAGAAATGAGGCATTTGCCAAACCCAATATTTGACCATTTAGCATTCGCAAAATATTTACTTTAATATTCACACCACAGCAGTAGACAATATTTGTAGAAAAGGCACGCTACCAAAAACAATATGGAACCAAATACAGTTGAACCAGAGAATTGCCTAATATTGTGACAAGGATTGAATATTCTCTGGTCAACATTCTGGAGTGTCAGGCGTATGTATGTGTACACGCGATTGTGTGTGTGTAGTGTGTGTAGAGGTGGGGAGAGTCAGAGAGAGCAAAGCTGATCGTTTGCTGAGCAACAACAACAGGTGAACATCTGACGGCCCTATTGATTTTGGCAAAACTAAACACAATTACCCTTTCGAAGACTCGAAGACTTTAAATTTTTTGTTGCTCCCTTCACTCCCTGTGAGTAATTTGGGCTCCCCACTCCCCACACCTAATCCAATAGAACTAATCTGAAATGATTCCTGTATTCTGTCCCTCTCCTCCTCCAGTTAGCCAGAAGGGTTGCTGTATGGCCTGACCACAAGGCAGCACACACTAGAGCTGAGACCATAACCCTAAATCACCAATCATACCGATCACTTACCACTGCCTTTTTACTGATATCATCATTACGATCAGTAGCCTATACTAGAGAAATGTTAAGTTTGAAATATGGGTGAATGTTAATGGGATAATTGATGGCTACAGCTACTACTGTACATGCTTGACTAGTTGGGCCCAAGCTTGCTGTACAACATTAAAACCTATTCAGTCTGTCTACAAACAGGCTCTCAAAGTGCTTGATAGGAAGCCCAATAGCCATCATCATTGTCACATCCTTAGAAAGCATGAGCTCTTGAGTTGGGAAAATCTTGTGCAATACACCGACGCATGTCTTGTATTCAAGATCCTCAATGGCCTGGCTCCCCCTCCACTCAATATTTTTGTTAAACAGAAAACCCAGACATATGGCAGCAGATCCACAAGGTCTGCCATGAGAGGTGACTGTATAGTTCCCCTAAGGAAAAGCACCTTTAGTAAATCTGCATTCTCTGTGAGAGCTTCCCATGTCTGGAATACACTGCCATCAGACACACATAACTGCACCACATATCACACTTTCACAAAATGCTTGAAGACATGGCTAAAGGTCAATCAGATTTGTGAACATGGTCCCTAGCTGTGTGTTGCCGCTCTCCATGTTGTCTGTAGCTTGTGAGGTGTGGAAACACTTTGTTGCTTTTATGAATTTTGTCTTGCTGCTTTTTGTTTTATGTTGCTCTGTCTGTATGCTACGTCTTGCTTGTCCTATGTTGCTCTGTCTGTATGCTATGTCTTGCTTGTCCTATGTTGCTCTGTCTGTATGCTACGTCTTGCTTGTCCTATGTTGCTCTGTCTGTATGCTATGTCTTGCTTGTCCTATGTTGCTCTGTCTGTATGCTACGTCTTGCTTGTCCTATGATGCTCTGTCTGTATGCTATGTCTTGCTTGTCCTATGTTGCTCTGTCTGTATGCTACGTCTTGCTTGTCCTATGATGCTCTGTCTGTATGCTATGTCTTGCTTGTCCTATGTTGCTCTGTCTGTATGCTACGTCTTGCTTGTCCTATGATGCTCTGTCTGTATGCTATGTCTTGCTTATCCTATGTTGCTATGTCTTGCTTGTTCTATGTTGCTATTGTCTATATTGTAATTGTTTTTAATAACCTGCCCAGGGACTGCGGTTGAAAATTAGCCGGCTGGCTAAAACCGGCACTTTTACTGAAATGTTGATTAGTACACTACACCAGACCCTACTACTACTGTACACTACACCAGACCCTACTACTACTGTACAGTACACCAGACCCTACTACTACTGTACAGTACACCAGACCCTACTACTACTGTACAGTACACCAGACCCTACTACTACTGTACAGTACACCAGACCCTACTACTACTGTACACTACACCAGACCCTACTACTACTGTACAGTACACCAGACCCTACTACTACTGTACAGTACACCAGACCCTACTACTACTGTACAGTACACCAGACCCTACTACTACTGTACACTACACCAGACCCTACTACTACTGTACACTACACCAGACCCTACTACTACTGTACACTACACCAGACCCTACTACTACTGTACACTACACCAGACCCTACTACTACTGTACACTACACCAGACCCTACTACTACTGTACACTACACCAGACCCTACTACTACTGTACACTACACCAGACCCTACTACTACTGTAAACTACACAAGACCTTCATGAGACTTGTGTTGAATTTAGGTTTGCATTTACACAAAACATAGGAATGCTGTCGTCTTTTCTGTCTCCTTCGCTCCCAGATTGTCTGACCCAGGAGCGCAACATGGTATCTGGCTGCATGCCTGTTACAGTAAGCTTGCCACAGGAATAGTCTACTGTAGCTATAGACACTCTAATTAGTATTTGTTGGTACACTGAACACATGACGAAACCTTTGGACAATACATTTAATCACGTTCGAGCAAATTTAAACAGAGAGCCGAGCCCAGCTGTCAATAAGGGGTGTGTCCTGTGTTCCCTGTCTCCTCTCCATCTGTGACGATTGAAGACACATGCCCTCTTCCGAGAGAGGACAGTCAAGGACGAGTGTCTGTCTGTCTGTCTGTCTGTCTGTCTGTCTGTCTACGGGTGAATATTAACATCTCTGCACCTCCGGATGGTCCTTCAACACTGCAGTCTACTAGGACAGTGCAGGGAGAAGTAGGACAAGTGTGTGTATGTGTGTGTTTGTGTATGTGTGTATTTGTGTATGTGTGTATGTGTGTGTATGTGTGTGTTTGTGTGTGTGTGTACGTGTGTGTATTAGGACAGAGCAAGGACGAGTCAGAGCTTCTCCACTCTCTTCTGCTCTAGCAGCTGTTGGGGTAGAGAGACAAAAGCACAGATGCCGAATCTCAAGTATTGATCTCTACACCATATTTTTCTTCCTCTAGTGATTCAGCTTTTCTTCTATTTATCTATCCGTCTGTCCGTCTGTCCGTCTCTCTCTTTCTATTCCCTATCTTTTTCTCTCAGAAAGGTTGTCTTGTCAGAGGAGAGTTTTTTGGTTGATCTGGCGGACTCACTAAACACACATGATTTGTTTGTTGGAGTGTGCCTCTGGCTATCCGCAAATAAAAAAAAATTAAAAAAAATGGTGCCGTCTGGTTTGCTTAATATAAGGAATTTGAAATGATTTGTACTTTTACTTTTGATACTTAAGTATATTTTAGCAATTCAATGTACTTTCGATACTTAAGTATATTTAAAACCAAATACTTTAAGACTTTTACTCAAGTAGTATTTTACTGGGTGACTTTCACTTTTACTCAAGTATGAAAATGGGGTACTTTTTCCACCACTGGAAATACCATTACACATGGTGACGCTGAGGTGACTGCTGAACTAAAGTGTCAAAGTGCAGTCCAAAGTAATGCCTGCAGAGGACACACCCAACTTTGATTTAATGTTTTAATAAAATATAGCTACGTGGTTTGAGGGGCTCATAAAGTATTGAGAGAAAATGCATATACAAATATCTTCTTGTCATCGACAGGACATGAAAAAGGAAAAAGAAAGATGTTGTCATTTTTATTACAGTGTGGACCATTTAATCTATGTACTGTATAAACTAGGATTAACAGAACATGACAGGGTTGTCTAAAATAGTTACGTTATAAAGGAAAGGTATTTCTGATCCTGCCTGTCTCTCTAGCCTGTGGTCTTTACTACAGCTGACCATCTTGATCCTGTTATCAGTCATAATTGGTCAACATGTGTTTTTCCTCCTTAAATACCCAATATTCCTCTGTGAAATATTGATAAAGATGATTCAGTTGTGCTTTAGTGAGAGATTACATTACATCAAATTTGATTTGTCACATACACATGGTTAGCAGATGTTAATGCGAGTGTAGCGAAATGCTTATGCTTCTAGTTCCGACCATGCAGTAATATCTAACAAGTAATCGAACAATTTCACAACAACTACCTTTTACACACAAGAGTAAAGAATGAATAGGAATATGTACAAAAAAATATATGGATGAGCGATGGCCGAACGGTATAGGCAAGATGCAGTAGATGGTATATCGTACAGTATATACAAATGAGATGAGTAATCTAGGGTATGTAAACATTATATTAAGTTGCATAGTTTAAAGTGATTAGTGATACATTTATTACATCCAATGTTTTATTATTAAAGTGGCTAGAGATTTGAGTCCGTATGTTGGCAGCAGCCACTCAATGTTAGTGATGGCTGTTTAACAGTCTGATGGCCTTGAGATAGAAGCTGTTTTTCATTCTCTCGGTCCCAGCTTTGATGCACCTGTACTGACCTCGCCTTCTGGATGATAGCGGGGTGAACAGGCAGTGGCTCGGGTGGTTGTTGTCCTTGATGAGCTTTTTGGCCTTCCTGTGACATCGGATGGTGTAGGTGTCCTGGAGGGCAGGTAGTTTTCCCCCGGTGATGCGTTGTGCAGACCTCACTACCCTCTGGAGAGCCTTACGGTTATCGGCGGAGCAGTTGCCATACTAGGCGGTGATACAGCCCGACAGGATGCTCTCGATTGTGCATCTGGAAAGGTTTCTGAGTGTTTTAGGTGACAAGCCGAATTTCTTCAGCCTTCTTCACCACGCTGTCTGTGTGGGTGGACCAATTCAGTTTGTCCGTGATGTGTACGCCGAGGAACTTAAAACTTTCCACCTTCTCCACTACTGTCCCGTCGAGGTGGATAAGGGGCAGCTCCCTCTGCTGTTTCCAGAAGTCCACGGTCATCTCCTTTGTTTTGTTGACATTGAGTGTGACACCACACTCCGAGGGCCTTCACCTCCTCCCTGTAGGCTGTCTCACTACCACTGCAAAAGAGATGACTGAGTTGGAGGCGTGCATGGCCACGCAGTCATGGGTGAACAGGGAGTACAGGAGAGGGCTGAGAACGCACCCTTGTCAGGCCCCAGTGTTGAGGATCAGCAGGGTGGAGATGTTGTTTCCTACCCTCTCCACCTGGGGGTGGCCCATCAGGAAGTCCAGGACCCAGTTGCACAGGGAGGTGTCCCAGGGTCTCGAGCTTAATGACGAGTTTGGAGGGTACAATGGTGTTAAATGCTGAGCTGTAGTCAATGAACAGCATTCTTAAATAGGTATTCCTCTTCTCCAGATGGGTTAGGGCAGTGTGCAGTGTGCAGTGTGCAGTGTGCAGTGTGCAGTGTGCAGTGTGCAGTGTGCAGTGTGATTGCGATTGCGATTGCTTCGTCTGTGGACCTATTGGGGCAGTGAGAAAATTGGATTGGGTCTAGGATATCAGGTAGGGTGGAGGTGATATGGTCCTTGACTAGTCTCTCAAAGCACTTCATGATGACGGAAGTGAGTGCTACAGGGCGGTAGTCATTTAGCTCAGTTACCTTAGCTTTCTTGGGGACAGGAACAATGGTGGCCCTCTTGAAGCATGTGGGAACAGAAGACTGGGATAAGGATTGATTGAATATGTCCATAAAACACCAGCCAGCTGGTCTAAGCATGCTCTGAGAACGCGACTAGGGATGCCGTCTGGGCTGGCAGCCTTGCGAGGGTTAACATGTTTAAATGTTTTACTCACGTTGGCCTCAGTGAAGGAGAGCCTGCAGGTTTTGGTACCGGGCCGTGTCGGTGTCACTGTATTTTCCTCAAAGCGAGCAAAGAATTTATTTAGTTTGTCTGCTAGCAAGACATCGTGGTCTGTGACAGGGCTGGTTTTCTTTTTGTAGTCCATGATTGACTGTAGACCCTGCCACATACTTCTCGTGTCTGAGCCGTTGAATTGCGACTCTACTTTGTCTCTATACTGACACTTAGCTTGTTTGATTGCCTTGCGGAGGGAATAGCTAAATTGTTTGTATTCGGTCATGTTTCCGGTCACCTTGCCCTGATTAAAAGCTGTGGTTCGCGCTTTCAGTTTTGTGCGAATGCTGCCATCAATCCACAGTTTCTGATTGGGGAAGGTTTTAGTAGTCGCTGTGGGTGCAACATCACCGATGCACTTGCTAATAAACTCGCTTACCTAATCAGCGTATACATCAATGATATTGTCCGACGCTATGCGGAACATATCCCAGTCCAGGTGAACGAAGCAATCTTGAAGCGTGGAATCCGAATGGACGGAACAGCGTTGAACAGATCTGAGCACAGGCGTTTCCTGTTTTAGTTTCTGTCTATAGGCTGGGAGCAACAAAATGGAGTCGTGGTCAGATTTTCCAAAAGGAGGGCGGGGGAGGGCTTTTTTTGCGTTGCGGAAGTTATAATAATAATGATCCAGGGTTTTGCCAACCTGGGTCGCGCAGTCGATATGCTGATACAATTTAGGAAGCCTTGTTTTCAGATTAGCCTTGTTAAAATCCCCAGCTACAATAAATGCAGCCTTAGGATTTGTGGTTTCTAGTTTATGTAGAGTCCAATATACATGTAGTTCTTTCAGGGCCGCGATGTGTCTGCTTGGGGGGGATATACACGACTGAAATTATAATCGAAGAGAATTCTCTTGGTAGATAATGCGGTCGGCATTTGATTTTAAGGAATTGTAGGTCAGGTGAACAAAAGGACTTGAGTTCCTCTATGTGTTTATAATCACACCACGTCTCGTTTTTCATGAGGCATACACCCCTGCCCTTCTTCTTACCAGAGAGATGTTTGTTTCTGTCGGCGCGATGCGTGAAGAAACCAGGTGGCTGTACCGACTCTGATAACACATCCCCAAGTGAGCCATGTTTCCGTGAAACAAAGAACGTTACAATCTCTGATGTCTCTCTGGAAGGCAACCCTTGCTCGGATTTCATCTACCTTGTTGTCAAGACATTGGCGAGTAGTATACTCGGGAGCGGTGGGCGATGTGCCCATCTACGGAGCCTGACCAGAAGACCGCTCTGTCTGCCCCTTCTGCGGCTCTGTTGTTTTGGGTCGCCGGCTGGGATCCAATCCATTGTCCTGGGTGGTGGACCAAACAGAGGATCCGCTTCGGGAAAGTCATATTCCTGGTCGTTATGTTAGTGAGTTGGCGTTGTTCTTATATCCAATAGTTCCTCCCGGCTGTATGTAATAAAATGTAAGATTTTCTGGGGTAACAATGTAAGAAATAATACATAAAATATCTAAATACTGCATAGTTTCCTAGGAATGCGAAGCGAGGCAGCCATCTCTGTCGGCACCAGAAGTCTGCACAAATCCTAGCAAAGACAGAAGGTGCAATATAACATATTTCAAATATATTTCAGATACAGTTTTCAGATAAGCTAAGACTATCATTAGAAATGTACAGGTTATATGCAGATTGTTTTCTTATGCTCAGCACTACAAACTTTCCTACCTTGTCAGAAGCAATCAAATCAAGAGCTATAAAACACCCCAAACATTTATCTTCTCAAAACAGGGAACTACACTCCCCTCCATATTTATTTGGACAGTGAAGAAAACATTTGTGAATTTGACTCTATACTCCAGCATTTTGTATTTCAGATCAAATCTTTCATATGTGGCAACAATACAAAATGTCACCTTTTATTTTAGGGTATTTTTGCACTACCCTTCAAAAGTTTGGGGTCACTTAAAAAATGTCCTTGTTTTTGAAAGAAAATCATTTTTTTTTGTCCATTAAAATGACATCAAATTGATCATAAATACAGTGTAGACAATGTTAATGTTGTAGATTAGTATTATAGCTGGAAACGGCAGATTTTTTTATGGAATATCTACATAGGCGTACAGAGGCCCATTATCAACAACCATCACTCCTCTGTTCCAATGGCACGTTGTGTTAGCTAATCCAAGTTTCTCATTTTAAAAGGCTAATTGATCATTAGAAAACCCCTTTTGCAATTATGTTATAACAGCTGAAAACTGTTTTCCTGATTAAAGAAGCAATAAAATCATTTGTGGGTTCTATTGCAGGCTCAAAATCGCTAGAAACAAAGACTTTCTTCTGAAACTCGTCAGTCTATTCTTGTTCTGAGAAATTAAGGCTATTCCATGCGAGAAATTGCCAAGAAACTGAAGATCTCGTACAACGCTGTGTACTACGCCCTTCACAGAACAACGTAAACTGTCTCTAACAAGAATAGAAAGAGTGGGAGGTCCCGGTGCACAACTAAGCAAGAGGACATGTACATTACAGTGTCTAGTTTGAGAAACAGACACCTCACAAGTCCTCAACTGGCGACTCCGGGATGCTGGTCTTCTAGGCAGAATTGCATCTCCAATCATCTCCAATCCAAAGTTAAATCTAGAATTGGCTTCCTATTTAGCAACAAAGCATCCTTCACTCATGCTGCCAAACATACCCTTGTAAAACTGACCATCCTACCAATCCTCGACTTTGGCGATGTCATTTACAAAATAGCCTCCAATACCCTACTCAACAAATTGGATGCAGTCTATCACAGTGCAATCCGTTTTATCACCAAAGCCCCATATACTACCCACCATTGCGACCTGTACGCTCTCGTTGGCTGGCCCTCGCTTCATACTCGTCGCCAAACCCACTGGCTCCATGTCATCTACAAGACCCTGCTAGGTAAAGTCCCCCCTCAGCTCGCTGGTCACCATAGCATCTCCCACCTGTAGCACACGCTCCAGCAGGTATATCTCTCTAGTCACCCCCAAAACCAATTCTTTCTTTGGCCGCCTCTCCTTCCAGTTCTCTGCTGCCAATGACTGGAACGAACTACAAAAATCTCTGAAACTGGAAACACTTATCTCCCTCACTAGCTTTAAGCACCAACTGTCAGAGCAGCTCACAGATTACTGCACCTGTACATAGCCCACCTATAATTTAGCCCAAACAACTACCTCTTTCCCAACTGTATTTAATTTTTATTTATTTATTTATTTTGCTCCTTTGCACCCCATTATTTTTTTATTTCTACTTTGCACATTCTTCCATTGCAAAACTACCATTCCAGTATTTTACTTGCTATATTGTATTTACTTTGCCATCTTGGCCTTTTTTGCCTTTACCTCCCTTCTCACCTCATTTGCTCACATTGTATATAGACTTGTTTATACTGCATTGTTGACTGTATGTTTGTTTTTACTCCATGTGTAACTCTGTGTCGTTTTATCTGTCGAACTGCTTTGCTTTATCTTGGCCAGGTCGCAATTGTAAATGAGAACTTGTTCTCAACTAGCCTACCTGGTTAAATAAAGGTAAATAATAATAAATATAAATAGGCAGAATTGCAAAGAAAAAGCAATTTCTCAGACTTGCCAATAAAAATAAAAGATTAAGATGAAGGTGAAATACATAAGGTGTATTTCTAAACGTTAAAACAGATATGTATGAAAATACCGTCAAGTATGAAACAGTTGATACATTTGATCTCAAATCCAAAATGCTGTAGCCAAATTTACAAATGTTTGCGTATATTTTTTATATTTTTAACCTCAGTTTCAACATACTCTCCTGCAATCCGCCTCACCCAATGTGGTATGGATCTGCTATTTTCTATACGTTAAAACCGGAACCTACAACAGAATCTAGCCAGCTAGATACTAGCTTGTAGTCAGTTAGCCACAGCTAGAGGTCATCAGCTAACCTTAGCCCGGTCAACTCCTGCCAGTCTGCACAGCGGGATTCAACCCAGAGCATACCGGACTGCTTTTTCTCCACATCTCCAGTTTCCGTAAGCTCTGAACCATTTCACCTGGATCATCGCAGCTAGCTTGCTGCTATCCGAGTGACTACCCCCTGGCTAACGTCTCTGTCCCAAAGCAAGCACCAGTGAGCCTGGAACTAGCCTCATGCTAGGCCCATCTCCTGGCTATCTCAGCCACTCCTTGGGCTACAATACATATTTTGCCAATTGGCCTGGACCCCTTTTTACTGCCGACACGGAGCCCAGCCGATTCCATCACGACTGGTCTACCGACGTAATCCGCCAGATGGATTTCAACAGGCTCCTCCGTCGAGACGTCCCCTGAAGGCCCATCCGCTAACCTGCTTGCCACGGCCCGCTAGCTGTCTAGAGCATATCGACTGTTAGCTGAAGAGGACCATCAGCGAATTTCCAGGGCTACAATACCTATTTAACCAATTGGCCTGGACCCTTCTACTGCCCACATGGATCCAACATAACTGATCTGCTGACGTAACCGTATGAGGGGGCTACAACAGACTTCTTCCGTCGCGACGTCCCCCTAAGCCCTTCTGCTAGCCCCAGCCCGCTATCTCTCTGAATCGCCGTGTCTCCAGCTCGCCAAGCTTCCCACTTGTCCCTATGATCACTTGGCTACGCATGCCTCTCCCTAATGTCAATATGTCTTGTCCATTGCTGTTTTGGTTAGTGATTATTGTCTTATTTCACTGTAGAGCCTCCAGCCCTGCTCAATATGCCTTAGCTAGCCCTTTTGTTTCACCTCCCACACATGAGGTGACCTCACCTCACCTCACCATGCGGTGGCCTTACCTCCACTGTATTCACATCCAACCATTCCCTTGTCTGTACATTATGCCTTGAATCTATTCTTCCGCGCCCAGAAACCTGCTCCCTTTACTCTCCGTTCTGAACGCACTAGACGACCAGTTCTTATAGCCTTTAGCCGTACCCTCATCTTACTCTTCCTCAGTTCCTCTGGTGATGTAGAGGTTCATCAAGGCCCTGCAGCACCTAGCTCCACTCCCATTCCCCAGGCGCTCTCATTTGTTGACTTCTGTAACTGTAAAAGCCTTGGTTTCATGCATGTTAACATTAGAAGCCTCCTCCCTAAGTTTGTTTTACTCACTGCTTTAGCACACTCTGACAACTCGGATGTCCTAGCCATGTCTGAATCCTGGTTTAGGAAGGCCACCAAAAACCCTGAAATTTCCATCTCCAACTATAAAATTTTACAACAAGATAGAGCTGCCGAATGGAGTGGAGTTACAATCTACTGCAGAGTCTACTGCAGAGTTGCAATCTACCTGTCATGGTATCCAGGTCTGTGCCCTGTGTTCTACTAGTGAATTGATTTCCCCCCATCTATCTTCAGAGCTCGTGCTTAACACTCCGGCCGTTCTATAATCTAAGCTAGATGCCCTCAATCTCACACAAACTCATCAGCCTTGGTTTCTCAAATGACTGCCTCTTCAAATCGGAGCGCCTGTTGTCCGGACCTCTGGCAGTCTCTATGGGGGTGCCACAGGGTTCAATTCTCGGGCCGACTCTTTTCTCTGTATACATCAATGATGTTGCTCTTGCTGCTGGTGATTCTCTGATTCAACTTTACACAGAGGACACCATTCTGTAATTTTCTGACACTGTGTTTCTGACACCGTGCTTCTACACCTGCATTGCTTGCTGTTTGGGGTTTTAGGCTGGGTTTCTGTACAGCACTTTGAGATATCAGCTGATGTACGAAGGGCTATATAAATAAATTTGATTTGATTTGATTTGTTACCATCCTCCAGATGAGCTTCAATGCCATACAACTCTCCTTCCGCGGCCTCCAACTGCTCTGCAAGTAAAACTAAATGCATGCTCTTCAACCGATCGCTGCCTGCACCTGCCTGTCCGCCTGTCCAGCATCACTATTGTGGACGCTTCTGACTTAGAATATATGGACAATTACAAATACCTAGGTGTCTGTTTAGACAGTAAACTCTCCTTCCAGACTCACATTAAGCATCTACAATCCAAAATTAAAATCTAGAATCAGCTTCCTATTTTGCAAAACAAAGCATCCTTCACTCATGCTGCCAAACATACCCTCGTAATCTGACCATCCTACCGATCCTTGACTTCGGCGATGTCATTTACAAAATAGCCTCCAATACACAGCAAATTGGATGCAGTCTATCACAGTGCCATCTGTTTTGTCACCAAAACCCCATAAATCAAATCAAATCCAATTTTATTTGTCACATACACATGGTTAGCAGATGTTAATGCGAGTGTAGCGAAATGCTTGTGCTTCTAGTTCCGACAATGCAGTAATAACCAACAAGTAATCTAACTAACAATTCCAAAACTACTGTCTTATACACACAAGTATAAGGGGATAAAGAATATGTACATAAAGATATATGAATGAGTGATGGTACAGAGCGGCATAGGCAAGATACAGTAGATGGTATCGAGTACAGTATATACATATGAGATGAGTATGTAAACAAAGTGGCATAGTTAAAGTGGCTTGTGATACATGTATTACATAAAGATGCAGTATCTGATATAGAGTACAGTATATACGTATACATATGAGATGAATAATGTAGGGTATGTAAACATTATATTAGGTAGCATTGTTTAAAGTGGCTAGTGATATATTTTACATAATTTCCCATCAATTCCCATTATTAAAGTGGCTGGAGTTGAGTCAGTGTCAGTGTCAGTGTGTTGGCAGCAGCCACTCAATGTTAGTGGTGGCTGTTTAACAGTCTGATGGCCTTGAGATAGAAGCTGTTTTTCAGTCTCTCAGTCCCAGCTTTGATGCACCTGTACTGACCTCGCCTTCTGGATGATAGCGGGGTGAACAGGCAGTGGCTCGGGTGGTTGTTGTCCTTGATGATCTTAAGTCCACAACCGTAAGTGTGCTTTTGGTGACAAGCCGAATTTCTTCAGCCTCCTGAGGTTGAAGAGGCGCTGCTGCGCCTTCTTCACGATGCTGTCTGTGTGGGTGGACCAATTCAGTTTGTCTGTGATGTGTATGCTGAGGAACTTAAAACTGGCTACCCTCTCCACTACTGTTCCATTGATGTGGATAGGGGGGTGTTCCCTCTGCTGTTTCCTGAAGTCCACCAGTATATACTACCCACCACTGCGACCTGAATGCTCTCGTCATACTTGTCGCCAATCCCACTGGCTCCAGGTCATCTATAAGTCTTTGCTTGGTAAAGCACCACCTTATCTCAGCTCACTGGTCACCACAGCAGCACCCACCCGTGGCACACACCCCAGCAGGTATATTTCACTGGTCACCCCCAATGCCTATTCCTCCTTTGCCACCTTTCCTTCCAGTTATCTGCTGCCAATCTGGAAAGAATTGCAAAATCACTGAAGCTGGAGACTCATATTTCTTAAACATCAGTTTTCATAGCAGCTCACAGACCATTGCACCTGTACATAGCCCATTTGTAAATAGCCCATCCAACTACCTCATCCCCATATTTATTTATTTTTACTCCTTTGCACACCAGTATCTCTACTTGCACATTCACCTTCTGCACATGTATCACTCCAGTGTTTAATTGCTAAATTCTAATTACTTTGCCACTACGGCCTATCTATTTGCTTTCCTCCTTTATCTTACCTCATTTGCACACACTGTATATAGATTTTTCTATTGTGTTATTGACTGTACGTTTGTTTATTCCATGTGTAACTCTGTGTTGTTGTTTGTTTTGCACTCCTTTGCTTTGTCTTGGCCAGGTCACAGTTGTAAATGAGAACTTGTTCTCAACTGGCCCACCTGGTTAAATAAAGGTTAAATGTAGTGTACCTTGACTAATGTAAGTCAACTGTCTTTCATAGCTATAACCCATACATATCCCTTCTGTGACTAATGAGTATCTATCCCCACCCATGGCTGTGTTATATCACTGTAATTGACATGTCCTCTGTGTTATATCACTGTCATTGAGATGTCCTTTGTGTTATATCGCTGTCATTGAGATGTCCTCTGTGTTATATCACTGTCATTAAGATGTCCTCTGTGTTATGTGGCTGTCATTGAGTTGTCCTATGTGTTATATCACTGTCATTGAGATGTCCTCTGTGTTATATGGCTGTGTTATTGAAGTGTCATCAATGTGTTCTCTGCCTCCCCAGATCACAGAGCAGCAGCTCCGTCAGACCAATGACCGCTTCAAGGCCTTCCTCAACGGAGACACACAGATAGTGGCTGACGAAGCTTTCATCAACGCAGTCCAGAGTTACTATGAGGTACAGTAACATAACCTCTCTCTACTGCCACAGACCCATAACCTCTCTCACTTACTCTCTCACCTACTCTCTCTCTCTCTCTCTCTCTCTCACTTCTCTCTTACTCACTTACTCTCTCTGTCTCTCTCACCTACTCTCTCTGTCTCTCTCACTTTCTCTCTCTCTCTCTCTCTCTCTCAATCCCATAGTACTACTACCAGTCCAGAGCTACTAGGAGGTAAACTCTCTCTTATATCTCTCTCTCTGTGACTAACTTGCAGTATTCACCCCCTGGGCCCAGTTTTTCTAAAGTTATCGGATCGGATTTCCACAATCAGATAGGATTAAATGCATAGAAATATAATGAATAGATAAGACATTCAAGTCAGTGATATGCCCATTCTATTAATTCTATTTCTATGCATTTAATCCTATCCGATTGCATTTTGAAAAAACGGGGCCCTGGAGCGTGTCACAGTCTTATAATACTATGAGATAACCTAACAGGGTTGTGTGCTCAGCCCTGTGGCTACGCATGACTCCAACTCAATCATCAAGTTGGCCCGATAACCAACAACAATGAGACAGCCTCTAGGGAGGAGGTTAGAGCCCTGGTGGAGTGGTGCCAGGTAAATAACCTCTCCCTCAACGTCAAAAACAAACAAAGGAGTATGGCGTCAAATTGATCTCTAAAATCGAGCGCGTGCGAAATGATGTTGTTGAGCAAGATGGGACATCATTGAGCAAGTAAACACTGAGTCAAGAGAGCAGAGGATGCGTCCTGTGAGCAGAAGATGAGTGCTGCGAGTTGAAAGCACAGATATTTGGCCAAGACCGAGATGATGGGTCCCACAAGCGCACAGGCCAAACTTGAGAGCTTGCAAGTGCGACTTTGAGTGAGCAGAACATCATTGCCACAGATCAAAAATAAAGATTTTGGAAAGAAATGTTGTTCAAACGTGAAAAATGTATTGGAAAGCATCAAATTGTCTACCAACAAAAGGCATGTCTGTTAAGTTTTCACTCTCAACTTCTCAAGTTGCTCTCTCTCAGGTCTTGGCACCTTTGGGTTTCAATGTCTGTTTTCTTTCAATTGGATTTCAGGCTGGTGGGGGCAGGCGAATGCTTGCCAGTGGCCAGTCCAGTGTTGCGTTGTGTGGTTGGCTGAGTCTTCTTGGGTGCATGACTTCAAACAGATGAGCTTCAGAGCCATCTGTTTAGCTTGATAGCCAGCTTGAACAGGTAGCACCAACCGACTTGGGAAACCCATCTTCAACATGATACATAAGCAAAGTAAATAAATAAATTCTAAATAATAAATTCTAAAGCTATACTATACTTTTAGTTGTGTGGAATCTCATGTATCAAAGAATAATTGGATTATGGACATAATGTGGATGTGATCTAACAGGTTCATTCATCACACACTAGGTCCTGGACATCATTTAACATAGCTAAATATAATGATTCCATTGTTGGGAATAACATGTGGGTACACACATAATAAGGCATAATGTTGATACCATTGAAAGAGAAGAAGGACCAGGAGGGTAGTTCAGAGAAAGTGTAGGAATTGAGATGATGTAATAAGGTGTGTCTCGGTGAGAGGTGTAAGAGTCAGGCGCAGGAGAGCAGGGATGTTTGAGAAGCGTGTTTAATATACACTGCTCAAAAAAATAAAGGGAACACTTAAACAACACAATGTAACTCCAAGTCAATCACACTTCTGTGAAATCAAACTGTCCACTTAGGAAGCAACACTGATTGCCAATAAATGTCACATGCTGTTGTGCAAATGGAATAGACAACAGGTGGAAATTATAGGCAATTAGCAAGACACCCCCAATAAAGGAGTGGTTCTGCAGGTGGTGACCACAGACCGACCACTTCTCAGTTCCTATGCTTCCTGGCTGATGTTTTGGTCACTTTTGAATGCTGGCGGTGCTTTCATTCTAGTGGTAGCATGAGACGGAGTTTACAACCCACACAAGTGGCTCAGGTAGTGCAGCTCATCCAGGATGGCACATCAATGCGAGCTGTGGCAAGAAGGTTTGCTGTGTCTGTCAGCGTAGTGTCCAGAGCATGGAGGCGCTACCAGGAGACAGGCCAGTACATCAGGATTCATGGAGGAGGCCGTAGGAGGGCAACAACCCAGCAGCAGGACCGCTACCTCTGCCTTTGTGCAAGGAGGAGCAGGAGGAGCGCTGCCAGAGCCCTGAAAAATGACCTCCAGCAGGCCACAAATGTGCATGTGTCTGCTCAAACGGTCAGAAACAGACTCCATGAGGGTGGTATGAGAGCCCAACATCCACAGGTGGGGGTTGTGCTTACAGCCCAACACCGTGCAGGACGTTTGGCATTTGCCAGAGAACACCAAGACTGGCAAATTCACCACTGGCACCCTGTGCTCTTCACAGATGAAAGCAGGTTCACACTGAGCACGTGACAGTCTGGAGACGCCGTGGAGAACGTTCTGCTGCCTGCAATATCCTCCAGCATGACCGGTTTGGCGGTGGGTCAGTCATGGTGTGGGGTGGCATTTCTTTGGGGGGCCGCCCGCACATGTGCTCGCCAGAGGTAGCCTGACTGCCATTAGGTACCGAGATGAGATCCTCAGACCCCTTGTGAGACCATATGCTGGTGCGGTTGGCCCTGGGTTCCTCCTAATGCAAGACAATGCTAGACCTCATGTGGCTGGAGTGTGTCAGCAGTTCCTGCAAGAGGAAGGCAATGATGCTATGGACTGGCCCGTCCGTTCCCCAGACCTGAATCCAATTGAGCACATCTGGGACATCATGTCTCGCTCCGTCCACCAACACCACGTTGCACCACAGACTGTCCAGGACTTGGTGGATGCTTTAGTCCAGGTCTGGGAGGAGATCACAGACTGTCCAGGACTTGGCGGATGCTTTAGTCCAGGTCTGGGAGGAGATACCTCAGGAGACCATCCGCCACCTCATCAGGAGCATGCCCAGGCGTTATAGGGAGGTCATACAGGCACATGGAGGCCACACACACTACTGAGCCTCATTTTAACTTGTTTTATGGACATTACATCAAAGTTGGATCAGCCTGTAGTGTGGTTTTCCACTTTAATTTTGAGTGTGACTCCAAATCCAGACCTCCATGGGTTGATACATTTTATTTCAATTGATCATTTTTGTGTGATTTTGTTGTCAGCACATTCAACTATCTAAAGAAAAAAGTATTTAATAAAAATATTTAATTCAGATCTAGGATGTGTTATTTTAGTGTTTCCTTAATTTTTTTGAGCAGTGTATTTAGTCCACCAACACAAACATGGAACAGATGAAAATCCCAAAACTTTGCTCTCGAAGAATCAGAAACTCGTGCCAACACACCGAGGAACAACCACAGTTCCGACACTTACATACACGTGCGTAATTGTGAAAACAATAAACATCAAAGATAATCGAGCGCAAATACACACAAACTTAAACCCGCACGAAATAAGGCAGGCAACAGGTGCCCTATATACACACAGAAATGAACACAAATGAAACCAGGTGTGAAAAGGAACACAGACAAAACAACCAGAAAAGGAAAAAGGAATCGGTGGCGGCTAGTAAACCAGCAACGCCGAGCGCCGCCCGAACAGGGAGAGGAGTTACCTTCGGTAGAAGTCGTGACAGATGAAAGCAGTATCCAATATTTAGGATATTTACTAATCCCAAGGGCATACATGCAGCACATGGGGGATTTAAAAACATTATATGGTGACATGAAGGGGAGAGCTAAATACTTATGTACTACAGTACATAACGAGTGCCTAATAGAATTTAAACTGAAATTATATGATTAACCAGCTAAACTCAGGTCAACATGTTATCATGGTACACACAAAACAACGCTATGCATTCACCAAACATTTAACTGAGGACAAAACAACGCTATGCATTCACCAAACATTTAACTGAGGACAAAACAACGCTATGCATTCACCAAACATTTAACTGAGGACAGCAGATTTGTTTTATAGTAACTGTCTGATTGGGAACCACAATTGCCTATCAAATTACAGTCTCAAATTATTTCAATTTACCATTGGAAATTTTATTGAGTACAGGCAGTAATATAGGAGTCGAATCACATGGGGAGTCTGATCAGTTCAGATGTTATCAGCAAGCCAGTGTCATCTGTGGAAAGAGCACAAATTGAACAAAGTTATATGTGCAAACGGATAACAAACGTATCATTTGACATAAGATTCCACCTAAAACAATGACATGACCTTTGTCGCAATTATTCTCAACTCAACTCCTGTCACTTCCTCTCTACTCTGACTGTGTGTGTACTGATGTCTGGTCAGAGTGTGATTTAGTAAGTAAAAGTTTCAACCTAGGGCTGAATATATCATGCAGGTCGCCAGCCTACGTAAGAATCTGGGGAAAACGCAGAGTGGAATGTTTACATTTTCTACGCCGGTGGCTGGACGGCGTTCACACTTATTGGATGCATCTTCGCCTTGTCGTTTGTCGTTATCCGACTGGCCGGTGTTGCCTGGATCTCCCCCATCTGATAGCAGAGTAGAAGGAGCATAGCAAGTGGAGCAAGGCAATCAAACAATGGTCATATGCCACGAGCCGTGGAAGCCGAAGACAGCAGCCACCCGCAAAGCAGTCTACATTCCCAACGAGAGGCCCGGAGCAGATACAAACAACGAATAGTTTCGCCTTCCTGGAGCCTGATTTTCCTGCACCTTCGTCGCTGGGGGTGCCTGTGTCAGCGGCCGCAGTGCCTACTACTACGATTTAGAAGTTGACGTCTGCAACCTTCCTTCCCTGCTCTGGACTAATCGGGGCTTCTCCATCTGTCGGAGGCCTGCACCAGGGGCAACTGGCTTAAGTCATCCTACCTCTCGCCCATCCATAAAGGGTTCCAAGCTGTGATTTTAGGCAGCTCCATGGTAGGAATTGTGACTGTTCCTGGTCCTATCCCGGAGCTCGAGTAAATTACATTACTAAGCTGCTCCCACATGTACTACGTCAGGTCATGGACATCGGTTCTATCATAGTCCATGTGAGTTTTAATGACATTATGAAGGATAGGTCTGAACAGTTGAAATAGGATTTTAAAGAGCTGATTGACTCTCTGCTAGACACTTACAAAAGACCAATCATATCTGGCCCTGTGCCCTCTATGAATCGCTTTATCAGGATTCTTTCTCTTCACAACAACAATTTCGATACCTTTTGGCAACGAAACATATTTTGTAAGGAGGATGGGATCCACAAAAATCATTTTGGTTCCTGGATCCTTTCGCAGCATGAGACAATGACTTATCAATGACCCAAGCTCAGTTTATCCCTACCATTATGATGCAGAGTTCTCATAATGCTTCAGCAAATGTACAATGTAAGTAACCTAATTTATGTCCCCCTAACTGCCTGGAATGCCATTGCTGATCCTACAGCTATAGTATGCAGTAATCATGTGCCTATGAACCAGATTTACACTGTTAGCACTGAGGCGGTGTGCCCTAGGAGGAAGTCCACTGTGTGCAGCTTGCCCTGCACTAACATACAGTAAATCACATATCTACTCCAGCTAAGCTTTCCAGTAAAGCAATGAAAATAAGTAAGCATCACAGAAGAAAAGTGCTAAAAATAGCCCACATTACCATATCTTTCTTAAGAAACAAGGTTCATGAAATCAATAATTTGCTAGTAACATGTCATTCATATTCTGACACCTCTGAAACTCACTTAGATAATAACTTTAATGATACAGTAGTAGCAATACAAGGTTAAAACATTTTTAGAAAATATAGAAATGCCAATGGTGGTTTCACGGATCCCTCCGGAACTTTCATTACACACACCTGGCCCCTATTCCAAGTGATTAGTAATTGTATAAGTGTATAAGTTGACGCTGATTGTGGACTTCAGGAAACAGCAGAGGGAACACCCCCCTATCCACATCGACGGGACAGTAGTGGAGAGGGTAGTAAGTTTTAAGTTCCTCGGCGTACACATCACGGACAAACTGAATTGCTCCACCCACACAGACAGCGTTGTGAAGAAGGCGCAGCAGCGCCTCTACAACCTCAGGAGGCTGTAGAAATTTGGCTTGTCACCAAAAGCACTCACAAACTTCTACAGATGCACAATCGAGAGCATCCTGTTGGGCTGTATCACCGCCTGGTACGGCAACTTCTCCGCCCACAACCGTAAGGCTCTCCAGAGGGTAGTGAGGTATGCACAACGCATCACCGGGGTTAAACTACCTGCCCTCCAGGACACCTACACCACCCGATGTCACAGGAAGGCCATGAAGACCATCAAGGAGAACAACCACCCGAGCCACTGCCTGTTCACCCCGCTATCATCCAGAAGGCGAGGTCAATACAGGTGCATCAAAGCAGGGACCGAGAGACTGAAAACAACTTCTATCTCAAGGCCATCAGACTGTTAAACAGCCACCACTAACATTGAGTGGCTGCTGCCAACATACTGACTCAACTCCAGCCACTTTAGTAATGGAAATTGATGTAAAAAATGTATCACTAGCCACTTTAAACAATGCCACTTAATATAATGTTTACATACCCTACATTACTCATCTTATATGTATATACTGTACTCTATATCATCTTGCCATCTTTATGTAATACATGTTTCACTAGTCACTTTAACCTATGCCACTTTTATGTTTACATACCCTACATTACCCATCTCATATGTATATACTGTACTCGATACCATCTACTGCATCTTGCCTATGCCGTTCTGTACCATCACTCATTCATATATCTTTATGTACATATACTTTATCCCGTTACACTTGTGTGAATAAGGTAGTAGTTTTGGAATTGTTAGGTTAGATTACTCGTTGGTTATTACGGCATTGTCGGAACTAGAAGCACAAGCATTTCGCTACACTTGCATTAACATCTGCTAACCATGTGTATGTGACAAATAACATTTGATTTGATTTGAGATACAGAGGGACAGAAAAATAAAAACCCCATCCTTAGTGCTGCTCGGGGAGTCAGTGAGTTAGTGTCTTGCTGTTGGTCTATGAAGCCATCTCTCGTATAGTGGGATTGAAGTGGCTGCTCTGTTGCTTTGGCCTGAAATCCAGGGACTTGCTGTGCTGTGTGTGTGGGGGGGGATGATGGATGAGATGATGTAGAATAACCATATAGGGGATTTCTTATTCATTCCTCCTCTATCCTCCTCTATCGGATACTTAGAGCCCCCATTCTATACGGTCTACATCAGGGAACCTCAAGTAGATTCAGCTGTGGGCCAAGTTTTTAATGAGTGGATGGTCACGGGGTCGGAACATAATTATACATCATTTGTAGACTTCAACTTGACCGCAAGAAGCCCAAACAGATATAATATTTGACTAAAACATAATCATTTCAAACCTTCCTTACATTTGTATACGATCACATACACTGAGTTTACAAAACATTAGGAACACCTGTTCTTTCCATGTCATCGACTGACCAGGTGAATCCAGGTTTAAGCTATAATCCCTTATTTATGTCACTTGTTAAATCCCCTTCAATCAGTGTAAATAAAGGGGAGGAGACAGGCTAAATTAGGATTTCTAAACCTTGAGACAATTGGGACATGGTTGTGTATGTGTGCCATTCAGAGTGTGAATGGGCAAGACAAAAGATTGAAGGGCCTTTGAACTGGGTATGGTAGTAGGTGCCAGGCACTCCGGGTTAAGTGTATCAAGAACTACAAAGCTGCTGGGGTTTTCACGCTCAACAGTTTTCCATTTGTATCAAGAATGGTCTACCACCCAAAGGACATCCAGCCAACTTGACACAACTGTGGGAAGCATTGGAGTCAACATGGGCCAGCATCCCTGTGGAACGCTTTCGACACCTTGTAGAGTCCATGCCCAGACAAATTGAGGCTGTTCTGAGGGCAAAAGTCGGTGCAACTCAATATTAGGAAGGTGTTCCTAATGTTTTGTACACTCAGTGTATATCTATCTATTATGCGTGGGAATACTTTGAAACCTATTTCCAAAATTAAAATAACTTGGAGCGAATTTGCTGGTGTTTTTACAGTTTTTGATGTCCAACAATAATTGGTAGATGAATGTCAACCCTGATTGAAGGCACCTGATCCTCATCGGTTGCTCACGTGTTTAAAATGGGTGCTTTTTCTGAATGAAGGGGATTCGTGTCTTCTCACTGAGGAAGGCTGCAAAGCCAAAACGTCTGTGTTCGCTGTCCCTGATTCAGTGAAAAAAAAAATATATGAAAGTGAGGTGAGCTTTATGCAACATCTTTTTGAGTGCGGACCCATCACACGTTTTGTTTGTCCAACAATAAAGAAAAAAATGGTGCTTAGAAAACTTGGCCAAATCAAATATATTAATGCAATGCGTTGAATGAGCTTCAAAGCAATTCATTTGAAAACAAAAATGGCGACTCCATTGAAATAGTGTTTACCCACTTAATGGATGACGACAGGTTACTTTGTCTTCTTTGTTTGACTGAGACACCCCCACACAACTCTGTCTGCTTCCTGGGCCATGAAGAACTCTGAAATCACCAAAGTCAATCAGGACAAACCAGGACAAATGGATATACTGTTACAGGCTTGTGTTAGCAAGTCTCCCCCCCCCCCCTCTCTATCTCCCAACCCACAGCAACTTCATTATTTCAGTGCTGTAAATACATAACACTCTACTGTCTTCTTACTGTAGTGTGTCACTGGTGTTTAGTCTCAGTGGACAATGGGGCCACAATTTGATTGTGATAGTCTTAGAGTGTGCTGGGGCCTGGTAGACAGTAACTCTGATGTGTGTGTCCTGTGCTATTACAATGGCCTTGTCTGGTTCGATCCCCAATACCTCTGTCATTAATGGGATGGAGGTTGACCCTGAGAACAGACTGGCCTGTCCCTTGCTGCTGCAGTTGCTGCCACCGCCACACACACGCACGCACACACACACACGCACACACACACACACACACACACACACACACACACACACACACACACACATACATACATACATACATACATACAGTACATACAGTACATACAGTACATACAGTACATACATATACGTACACAGGTTCAGACACAGCCACAGACACAGTTCACTATCTCTGCAGTGCACAGGATACAGCCAGTGTTCTGTTGGCTTCACTATACTAAGAGAGGATATCAATGAAACTGACAGGAAACAAGAGACAGGAAGAACAACCACCACTGCCAATATGAAAGACTGAGGTTAAAAAAAGAATGACACTGTGATGATGTAGGGTTTTAGATGTTGTTCTTATGATGTACAAAGCCTGCTTGTCCATGTTCCATTCCTGACAGATAATGGCGAAAGAATACCAACGCCACTCCATTTCATTGAGATGATTCACTTCTCCAGCAGTGGTTTGTCTTCTGTTAGTGCTATCCGGTATCCTTGGGACATCCCTACCCTAAACCCTAACCCTCACCTAAACTATTTGAGATTTCAACTTTAATGGGGTAATGTCAGAGTCGAGATGTCCCAAGGACACAGGATAGCAAGGACCGTTTGTCTCAGCTGTGATTGTGAGAGTGAGTTCTCCACAGGTAGAGTAGCTCTCTATAAAATGGCTGCCGTCTGCCTGGATAGGAACCAGATAGTAATTTAGATCCCCATCACTCTCCCCGTCCTTTCACAGGAGAGAAAAGGGGTTTAAAGAGAGAGCAGGCAAAGTATATATGCCAGATTTCAGACTGACTGTGGGAAACAACATCAATCAGTATTTTACTAGCCTAGCTGCTCTATAAAGTAAGGTTGGTTTGAACCCTGTAGGACAGAAAGTCCATCTGGCAGTTAGCTCTATTACATGCAGGGTCCTCAGACAGACATTTACTCGACTCTATATACACACACAACACACACACACACACACACACACACACACACACACACACACACACACACACACACACACACACACACACAAACACACAACACACACACACACACACACACACACACACACACACACACACACACACACACACACACACACACACACACACACACACACACACACACACACACACACACAGTAAATGAGAAAGAATAGCTTTCAGCCTGATCAATTCAAGACTAGAAGTACAGTAGACCAGGAGAGAGAGAGTCTGGAGTGGATTTCCATCCAGTGGCCATCAACATTAATCCCCAATATTCTATATGCTACTACCGATCTTTCTGTCTCTATTGTTATGGCTATGGTTATATTACTCCAGTATATCACTGTAGAGCAGAGAGCTAACATCTAGTTACACTGCATCGTTCAGTATTCCACCACTATTGTGGTGTGGTATTGCAGTCAGACACTGGTCTTTCCTTTTTTTTGTCCTGCATGGATGGCTAACTTCCATTGGCTCGTATTCATCTGCAGGCTGAGAGTCAGAGTGGTTGCAGTCACAGACACAGACACACAGGATGGCCCCAACTTTTGTTCTTCTGTACATTGGATCAACAATGATGAACAAAATGTGTGTGGAGTCTTAAATGTTATGGTCAACAGCAGACCTAGGTTTAAATACTATTTCAGATCATTTTAAATACTTTAGCTGGGCTTGATTGAGTTTGCCTGACGTAATGGAACCAAAGGAATAGTCGTAAAATTACAAACCCTGCCCATCTGGCACTCCAGGCGGGCTGAAGCAAATGTGAAAGATTGTGAAACGCATTAGAAAGATTTTATAATTATATGAGATTCCTTTTAATCATACATGTAACTGCCAAAATAAAGGAAACACTTGACTTCAGTATATGAGGGATACAAAGTACACTGAACAAAAATAGAAATCCCAGAAATGTTCCATACTTACAAAGAGTATTTTTCTCGCATTTCTCCTTTGCCAAGATAATCCATCCACTTGGTTTGGCATATCAAGAAGCGGATCATTACACAGGTCCACCTTGTAATGGACACAATAAAAGGACACTCTAAAATGTGCACAATGCCAGAGATGTCCAAAATTTTGAGGCTGCTTGCAATTGGCATGCTGATTGTTGGAATGTCCACCAGAGCTGTTGCCAGAGAATGTAATGTTAATTTCTCTACCATAAGACGCCTCCAACATAATTTTAGAGAATTTGGCAGTACGTCCGGCCTCACAAACGCAGATTTCGTGTAATCTCGCCAGCCCAGGACCTACACATTTGGCTTCTTCACCTGCGAGATCGTCTGAGACCAGCCACACAAACAGCCAATGAAACTGTGGGTTTGCACAACTGAAGAATTTCTGCACAAACTGTCAGAAACTGTTTCAAGGAAGCTCATGTGTGTGCTCGTCGTCCTCACCAGGGTCTTGACCAGACTCCAGTTCGACATTGTAACAGACTTCAGTGGGCAAATGCTTACCTTCGATAGCCACTGGCACGCTGAAGAAGTGTGCTCTTCACGGATGAATCCCAGTTTCAACTGTACCGGGCAGATGGCAGACAGCTTGTATGGCATTGTGTGTGCGAGCAGTTTGCTGATGTCAACGTTGTGAACAGTGTGCCCCATGGTGGCGGTGGGTCATGATATGGGCAGGCATAAGCTACGGACAACAAACACAATTGCCTTTTATCGATGAACTATTTTATGCACATAGATACCGTGATGAGATCCTGAGGCCCATTGTCTTGCCATTCATCCGCCGCCATCACCTCATGTTTCAGCATGAATATGCATGGCCCCATTTCGCAAAGATCTGTAAACAGTTCCTGGAAGCTGGAAAATATCCCAGTTCTTCCATGGCCTGAATAATCACCAGACATGTCAACAATTGAGCATGTTTGGGATGCTCTGGATTGACGTGTACGACAGCGTGTTCCAGTTCCCGCCAATATCGAGCAACTTCGTACAGCCATTGAAGAGGAGTGGGACCACATTCCACAGGCCACAATCAACAGTCTGATTACCTCTATGCAAGGTGAGATGTGTCGCGCTGCTTGAGGCAAATGGTAGTCACACCAGATACTGACTGGTTTTCTGATCCACACACAATCTTTTTTTTAAGGTATCTGTGACCAACAGATGCATATCTGTATTCCCAATCATGTGAAATCCATAGATTAAGGACTAATTCATTTATTTTAATTGTCTGTTCCTTATATGAACTGTAACTCAGTAAAATCTTTGAAAATGTTGAATGTTGCATTCATACAGTTGAAGTTGGAAGTTTAAAAACATTTAGGTTGGAGTCATTAAAACTCTTTTTTCAACCACTCCACACATTTCTTGTTAACAAACAATAGTTTTGGCAAGTCGGTTAGGACATCTACTTTGTGCATGACACAAGTAATTTTTCCAACAATTGTTTACATACAGATTATTTCACTTACAATTCACTGTATCACAATTCCAGTGGGTCAGAAGTTTACATACACTAAGTTGACTGTGCCTTTAAACAGCTTGGAAAATTCCAGAAAATGATGTCATGGCTTTAGAAACTTCTGATAAGCTAATTTACATAATTTGAGTGAATTGGAGGTGTACCTGTGGATGTATTTCAAGGCTTAGCTTCAAGCTCAGTGCCTATTTGCTTGACATCATGGGAAAATCACAAGAAATCAGCCAACACCTCAGAAAACAAATTGTAGACCTCCACAAGTCTGGTTCATCCTTGGGAGCAATTTCCAAGGTACTATGTTCATCTGTACGAACTACAGTACACATGTATAAACACCATGGGACCACGCAGCTGTCATACCGCTCAGAAAGGAGACGAGTTCTGTCTCCTAGAGATTAACCTACCTTTATGCGAAAAGTGCAAATCAATCCCAGAACAACACCAAACGACCTTGTGAAGATGCTGGAGGAAACAGGTACAAAAGTATCTATATCCACAATAAGACGAGTCCTATATAGACATAACCTTGAAAGGTCGCTCAGCAAGGAAGAAGCCACTGCTCCAAAACCGCCATAAAAATGCCAGACTACGGTTTGAAACTGCACAAGGGGACAAAGATCGTACTTTTAAGAGAAATATCCTCTGGTCTGATGGAACAAAAATAAAACTGTTTGGCCATAATGACAGTCGTTATGTTTGGAGGAAAAAGGGTGAGGCTTGCAAGCCGAAGAACACCATCTCGACCATGAAGCACGGGGATGAAAGCATCATGTTGTGGGGGTGCTTTGCTGCAGGAGGGATTGGTGCACTTCACAAAATAGATGGCGTCATGAGGCAGGATAATTATGATATATTGAAGCAACATGTCAAGACGTCAGTCAGGAAGTAAAAGATTGGTCGCAAATGGGTCTTCCAAATGGACAATGACCCCAAGCATACTTCCAAAGTTGTGGCAAAATGGCTTAAGGACAACAAAGTCAAGGTATTGGAGTGGCCATCACAAAGCCCTGACCTCAATCCTATAGAAAATATAGAAAATGCCACCAAATACTAATTGAGTGTATGTAAACTTCTGACCCACTGAGAATGTGATGAAGGAAATAAAAGCTGAAATAAATCATTCTCTCTACTATTATTCTGACATTTCACATTCTGAAAATAAAGTGGTGATCCTAACTGACCTAAGAGGGAATTTTTACTAGGATTTAATGTCAGGAGTTGTGAAAAACTGAGTATAAATATATTAAAGAGGTGCTTCCCC
This sequence comes from Oncorhynchus kisutch, assembly GCF_002021735.2. NCBI lineage: Eukaryota > Metazoa > Chordata > Actinopteri > Salmoniformes > Salmonidae > Oncorhynchus > Oncorhynchus kisutch. The sequence goes on along the minus strand of NC_034178.2, from coordinate 56,069,164 downwards.
ACAGGTGTGGTACCTTAATTAAGCAATTAACATTCCATCATGCTTAGGGTCATGTATAAAAATTCCAAGTTGCCATTATTTTGGCTGCCATGGCTAAATGAAGGCATCTGTGAATTTTAAAGGGTGGTCTCAAAGGAGCATAGGGACATTTAAAGTGTTTTATGTGTGTGTGTGTCTCAGTCACCAGATCTCAACCCAAATGAACACCTATGGGAGATTCTGGAGCGGTGCCTGAGACAGCGTTTTCCACCACCATCAACAATTTCTCATGGAAGAATGGTGTCACATCCCTCCAATAGAGTTCCAGACACTTGTAGAATCTATGAATTTACTCATTGAAGCTATTATGGCAGCTAGTGGTGAACCAATGCCTTGTTAAGACACTTTATGTTGGTGTTTCCTTTATTTTGGATGGTACCCATATGCAATCACAATACCCACTTGGCACAGCGGGCAATTCAATGTTGGTTCAAAGTAATTGTAATCCTTCAAGGTTCAAATGAATCCTTGAAATTACTTAGAAACAATGTTGATTCAGACAGTGTGTCCTCAGTGGGTATAGTTTATCATAGTTTATTTGCGGTAGTTAGATAGCCTCTTACAGTAGCAGTGTAAATATTTCAGTTGTGTTATTATAAATTATATTATCTCAGCAGACCTGGTTGGTGTCTTTTCATACCTCCATTGTCTGCTGTTTGCATTCCAAGTGCCTTCAGGTGCAAACGTGGAAATATGTTTTTCTTTTATATCGGTTCGCCACTTTCCGTGCTTTGGTATTCTTTGTACTGAAAAGCACTATATAAATGAACCACCTATTATTATCTGTAGCTGCAACAGCAGTAGAGACGTTCTGTCTCTACTCTGTTACAAGACAGTCATTGACATCACATTGCTCTCTTTCTCTCTGTGGCATTATAACTTCAGATGCTCTACTTTCATTTACCTAGGTTTGATTACGTGATGTAATCAAAATGTATATGAGCCAGGTGTGGGTGCCCTTTATCACACTGATGATTGGTTAAGTCAACAAAAAAATGTATCCTTTCACTTGTATTTATTATTGCGCTGAGCACATTTTGGGGCATCTGTCCGAATAAATATAATTTTGGCATTTAAACCTCACTTTTGTATTTCTTCTGGATGTTTTCAACAGTGTGCGGTTATCTATCCTTTCCAACATGTCTCTCTGTGACCGCAGGTGTTCCTGAAGAGCGACCGCGTTGCGAAGATGGTCCAGAGTGGGGGCTTCTCAGCCAATGACTGCAGGGAGGTGTTCAAGAGGCACATTGAGAAGCGTGTCCGCAGCCTGCCTGAGATCGACGGCCTGAGTAAGGAGACAGTGCTCAGCTCCTGGATGGCCAAGTTCGACACCATCTACCGCGGGGACGAGGACCCACGCAAAGCCCAGCAGCGCATGACGGCCAGCGCCGCCTCAGAGCTCATCCTCAGCAAGGACCAGCTCTACGAGATGTTCCAGAACATTCTGGGTATCAAGAAATTTGAGCACCAGCTGCTCTACAACGCCTGCCAGGTAAGAGCAGGCGTTAGTAGAGGGAGGGTGTGTGTGTGTGTGTACGCATCACTGTGAAATATGGTTGCATCCGAAATGGTTCCCTATTCCCTGCACTGCTTTAGACTAGGGTCCATAGGCTGCTATTTCTGACGCATCTATGTGTGTGTATATCCCTGGTAAAAAAGACCACTACTTTCCCAGTGGGCAAAACTGACTGGTGACAATGACGTCATCATGATGCCATCACAACCAGAGACTGATGTCATTGCAGACAGTTTTGCCTGCCGGGTTTACAAAAAACAATCAAGGCCAAGAACAGTCCGGCATTTGTTACTGTTGTTCAGGCTATGCCTGCAGCTGTACAGCTACAGTGGAAAGTCTGCTGTCTCCTTACTCTCATGCAGTAGCAAGGTCACAGATCAATATGGGTTTATAGAATCACTCCAGGTTTTAGAGACCAACTGTATTTTTCAAGCATCTCAAGTATTTCAAGTTTTAATGTCACATGCACAAGTACAGTGAAATGCCTTTCTTGCTAACTCAAAACCCAACAATGCAATAATCAATAACAATGTAGGAGTGCTGACTTAAGATCAGGTTTTCCTTTTAGATTATAATGCATGGTCGAACTGATCCTCGATCAGCACTCTTACTCTGAGACAATTTGTGGATATGGGCCCAGGTTTTACACCTTGACTAGAAGGCATGTTTTACTTTCAAACAGGCTCTTCATGTTAATGTATTTTGGCTGAAACAGCCTTCATCAGGTTTCCAGTTGGTGAAATAATATAAAATAACATGCACCTGACACTTATTTTCAAGAGGGAGATCGCACAAACCCAAAGCTGGTATTTCACAGGCCTATCTTACAGCCCGGCGCCTAGAGAGCCAGTGCTTCGATCTCCTTCCTATGAGGAGTGACATGTTGAGATTGCTTGAGGACAATGGTGGACACCAGTGTGCTTGTGTCGGACATAACTCTTCTACCCGCAGCGCTGCTTCACTTGTACAACACTCCATGAGAACGCTGAGACCTAGAGAGCAGATTGCCGTGCTAATATATTCTTCTTCCAGGAGCTTGATTAAAAGTCTGATCACAGGAAGCATTCGGAGCCAGAGCTCAGATACATTTACATTTCCTCATAATTTAATGCATAAGTAACCACACTTAAGTGAATGGTCTCATTCTCTCCCATTTCGATTTAATGCACGGCTTAATTTCTGCCTGAGAGAAGAAGTATCATCTTACTGTGTTCTTCATAATTTATGTTGTATAACATTTTAAAGATGCACTGCACAGAAATTATTGTGCAATTTCCTGGTAGATCAAATTCTAATACTTCTAATACTATGTGACAAAACCGGCAAGAATATAATATATTTTCCATAACCAAAAATAGTGTTTTCTGTGGTTTGAAGCTCCACAAAACAATGTGAAGTGAAAGATTGAGATATCTCTCTCTCTCTCTCTCTCTCTCTCTCTCTCTCTCTCTCTCTCTCTCTCTCTCTCTCTCTCTCTCTCTCTCTCTCTCTCTCTCTCTCTCTCTCTCTCTCTCTCTCTCTCTCTCTCTCTCTCTCTCTCTCTCTGTCTCTCTCTCTCTCTCTCTCTCTCTGTCTCTCTGTCTGTCTGTCTGTCTGTCTGTCTGTCTGTCTGTGCATGGAAAGTGTTACCACATACATTGCCAAAGCAAACATATAAACACGCATCAAATCGATGATGACGCAGATAGATAACAATAGGACAAATAATAATACTCAATGAGTAGTAACAATTAATGGGACACTACAGTAACAAATGAACTAGGACAATAATGAAATAGTGATAAAGACACAGCAATGTTATTGCTCTGGTTTGTCGTTCCACTGTTTGTCCCTACGTGTGTGGTAAAAAGCTACATATTTAGCAGCTAATGTGGCACAAAAGTTTTTTCTCTCTCTTTCTTTCTCTCTCTCTTTCTCTCTCTCCAATCCTTAATTTGTTGGTCTGTCTCACGCTGAGATAAAGCACAGCCCCTCTGAATCTTCCCATAGTTGCTTTAGTTTCTTCCCTGCTCATCCTTTGAAGATGGCTAACCTAGTTTTCCTGTGCAACCTGGCGGCGGAGCAGGGAAGAGCCGGACGGACACACACGGACGGACAGACAGACAGATGCACACATAAACAGAGCGATCAGAGGCGGGCCATTTCAGCATACTAAATATCCCTATGCCAGTTACCATCTTGTCACAGCAGTGAAACCACCACTGCTCACAAGCAGCAGAATAGCTATTTTTCTGCTGACCACTGACAGTATAGACCTTTTTACCACAGTGTTCAATATGACAGGAACAATATGCTTTTTTACCATAGTGTTCAATATGACAAGAGCAATATGCTTTTTTACCATAGTGTTCAATATGACAAGAGCAATATGCTTTTTTACCACAGTGTTCAATTTGACAAGAGCAATAGGCCTTTTTACCACAGTGTTCAATATGACAGGAGCCATAGCCCTTTTTACCACAGTGTTCAATATGACAGGAGCCATAGCCCTTTTTACCACAGTGTTCAATATGACAGGAGCCATAGCCCTTTTTACCACAGTGTTCAATATGACAGGAGCAATAGGCCTTTGACCACAGTGTTCAATATGACAGGAGCAATAGGCCTTTGACCACAGTGTTCAATATGACAGGAGCAATAGGCCTTTGACCACAGTGTTCAGTATGACAGGAGCAATAGCCCTTGTTACCGCAGTGTTCAATATGACAGAGGCAATAGGCCTTTTTACCACAGTGTTCAATATGACAGGAGCAATAGGCCTTTTTACCACAGTGTTCAATATGACAGGAGCAATAAGCCTTTTTACCGCAGTGTTCAATATGACAGGAGCAATAGGCCTTTTTACCACAGTGTTCAATATGACAGGAGCAATAGGCCTTTTTACCGCAGTGTTCAATATGACAGGAGCAATAGGCCTTTTTACCGCAGTGTTCAATATGACAGGATCAATAGGCTTTTTAACCACAGTGTTCAATATGACCGGAGCAATAGGCCTTTTTACCACAGTGTGATTTGTTTGTGTACAGTATAGTGCACTATTTTCGACCACACAAGCCTCTGGTCAAAAGTAGTGCACTATGTAGGGACAAAGGTACCATTTGGGGAGACAACTCTCATAAGAACCAACCCATGGCAATGGCAGCGCTGCATTCTCTACTGTTCTCTCTCGATGATTATCCTAGAATCCAGATTGATATGCTGTGTTATTATTTGAAACAATGGTGAAATGGTGCATATCCATTTAGATTGATGACGGAGTTCTCCCCAAACAGAAGATGATGCTGCTCGCTGCTCAGCACTAGATGCCTCAGGGCTGGTTGGAGAAGATGTGATGAGAGGTTTTCAGGGATTGGTTAAGATTCAGAGGCCATCAGTTTTAGCTCTTATCTCGTGGGATTTAAGTAATTTGTTAAAGTCACATAACAAGAGAGCGGGGGAAGGGAGAAGGACTATTTCTGTCCCAGATACAAGCACTACAGAAATATGGGAGTGACTCGGAGCAGGCTGACTAGACTGGTACAGTGTGACCTGTGGCCCCCCTGAACCAGCCTCTCTGGCTCTCCCAATACAATGTAATGAGGCTGGGCTGCACAATCAGGTGATAACCAGGGGAATGTGGTACAAGTGGCTCTGAGAGTGACTCAGAGCAGGTTGAGTACACTGGTACCTTGTACTGGTAGACTAGTACACTGGTACAGTATGTATAACCAACGGCCCCATCTCACCAGCCTGTCTGGCTCTCATGATACGACACACTAAGGCTGGGCTGCACAACCAAGTGACCTAACTGTGCTATGCGTGGCATAGCATCATGGAGATGTGCAGGAATATGTATTTCTAAGAAGGCTGTTACAGCCAATTCATGTATTTTCTTCTTTCTGCTTCGTGTCTACTTTCCATTCTGTAATGTGGCTCATTATGAGTTCCAGTTTACTAAAGCATGGAACTGAATAGAACTTCCAAGTGCTGCATGAAACACACACACAGAGTAATATGTTTCGTGTCGTGAGTTTCAGTAAAGCATGCAGCTGAATAGAAGCTTCAAGGCCACATCATGACAGCCGATTGACCTGGTTAAATGACTCTCTGAGTGGCGTGTAAGTGTGTGTGTGTGTGCGTGGGCACGTGTGTGTGTGTGTATGTTTGGTCATTTAGCCACGTTAAGCCAAAGGCAAGCTACTCTGCATCAAACACATCCGCATAAAACGCACATCATTTAGCCTTTCTGATGGTGATGGAGTGAATGGCATTTTTTTGTCAATAGAAAGGCGTTCTAAGAGGCGTTCTGAATGAGTTTGTGCCATTAGACGACACATACACCACCTGGAGTTTATTTAATGTAAGCACAATTAGACATAATTAGCAGAAATTGTCGGGCAAGTGCAGTCGGATGCAGAAAATGTGAATGTGCTGTTGCCTGCCATGTACTCACGCATAGAGATGAGATGAATGGCCTTACGAATCTCTTTCTCATATTAACCAACAAATAATTTGAACATTTGCCATCTGATCTACTTGGATGATCGTTTGCCTTGCTGTTGAGGTTGCCACTGAAGGCTGCATGCATATGAGTAATCTTTGTGGCCAATGAACCAGTCAATGCCAGTGTCAGCAATGACATGGCAAAAAAATTAAAATAGAGATGACAATTATAGTCACGCAACCAAGCATCACAAATGTGATGATAATCACACCTCAAGGTGACAGATTCATTATCTTGGCTTTGAGCTGTAGTGACGCGGTTATATTCTTTGAGCATTACTCTAACTCAATAACAAACCATGAGACTGCTGGTTGGGTATTATTGAAGGCCTTTAGACTCCATTGCTGTGTCTCTACAGTACCACAGTAACAATTTAGTCTCTCAGCTCCACTCACAAGGCTGCTTGGGTGCTGCTGAACAGTTACAGGCACTATGTATGGAAGTGGTCAGCGTTAATATTATTCATATGGAGCAGATAACACGCAGAATGTGTCCCAAATGGCACCCTATTCCCTATATAGTGTTCTACTTTTTTTTACCAGGGCCCATACAATTTTTGTAACAAATAATAGTGTACACTAATGTATTTGTACTTACAAATATGCACAAATATAGCCTACTTCAAATACATTTTGAAAAAACACTAATTGAGAGTGGGAGGAATAATTGACATTTTGTTTAATATTTTAGACTCTGAAGTACTGTTGGCATTTCAGCTGTGACATTTTCACAATGCAACAATTTAGAGTTTATTTTTTTGTTTTGTTATTCTGTCGATGCATAGTGGGCACAGCTCACAGCCTACTGCCTACCTGCTATGGGGAGGGGGTTCATGTCTACAATAGCCTGGGTTTCAAATTGAGGCTTGAGTGGGGAAAATCATGTTCATAAGACACATTATTTATTATCCCCAACAGCAAAGTTGTATAAAATAATTTGGCATTTCATCTATGGCATGACCACAATGCTGAAATGTACATTACAGTTCCCACTCCCTGGTTCCTAGCTGCTATTATCAAGAGGAGGATGGACCTTGACAGCCAGTGGGTTCATATTGACAATAGCCTGGCAGCCAAATTGATGAGCTTTTGTTTACATTATGTTCAGCTCTCATCAGCCATTGTTTCTGTGTGAATCACATGGAAGATAGGCTGGCAGTCTTTACCGTCTCTGCTGTCTCGGGGGCGTAAGAAGGGCCTTCACCACCACCACAGAATGTGTGTGTGTGTGTGTGTGTGTGCTAGAAAGAGAGAGAGAGAGAGAGAGATTGTCTGGGTTAGCTACAGTCAGAGACTGGGAGAGAATATAATTTCAACAGAGAATCGCAAGGCTTTTGTAAGATTTCACATTTGTTGTTTAAAGAGTTTGATTCCGAATGGACAATATGTTTCAGACACAGATGTGCAGATAAAGAAACAAATATACATGTTTACAATAAGTAAAGATTTCCTGAATGGTTGAAAGTAGAGGACGTTTCTGCTGCACTTGACACCTCTAAAATACTGTAAATAGTTAAGCACTTAAGTGCCAAACCTCAATACCGGATCTAGAGTTATTCAATGAAAGCAGATTTGGTTGCTTGTTAGTGCTATGACACCACAGGGTGAAAATATCTGTTCTGTTTGTGGAGCAGGGATCTGATACAGTGATACAATGATGCAGTGCAACAACGTCACTGACTGGTTGAACTAAAATGCTGTTTCTCACACTCTCCTCGCTCAGCTGCTCTGATGTGTGATCATGAATATTTCCCCGCACGGATGAACTCTCTTTCTCTCTCTTCGACTGAAATTTTTCCCCCAATCTCAAGTGGCAGCTGATTAAATTACCTTCGTCGTATGCACAGGGAGATGTCAAATTGAGGTAAGAGAGAGCAGAGAACATTAAAATTAACCTCTAACTCTGAAACAAGCCATCACAAACCTGCAGCCAACAGACAGAAATGTGTGTGTGTAGTGGTGTAATAGAATAACCCTAGTGTTTTAATAACGAGTGCTGAACTGAAAACCACACCCATCATGCTCACATTTATATTTTAGCAGACACTCTTATCCAGAGTGAGTTCATACATTTTCATACTGGTCCTGCATGGGAACCAAACCAACAACCCTGGTGTTTCAAGCACCATGCCCTACTAACAGAGCCATACAGGACTTCTATTGCAAATTGATTTTGAGAATGTTTGTTTCAATATCTATGTTTTTGCATGTACATCGAAGAATTCATCCAATGCTACTCTATTAAATAACATAGATTTCCTAAATGACTCTAATCTGTTACTTGGATTTATTGCACCTGTTACTGAAATGGTTATTCCAGTTTAGATGCTTGAGGTAGTCTCATATCTTAGTCTTCCTAACCCTGGCAGTCATACTGAATGCAAGTTGCGGATGAATATTGTTTGATAGCACCACTCTGGCTGGATTCTAATAGGAATTACACATCACTTAGCAAGCCAGCATTATGTGACTTGAAGGCCTGATGTGGTGTTTAATTGGGCTCTCACTTGAGAAAGGTCACAGGACTGAAAATGAACGAATGCAACAAGCATGTCTTTGTCACTAACAAATACAGTCACGGATTGTAACTCTACAAATAACTTGAAAGGCAACCTGAGATATGCAAATAAGGCTTAACACCAGAGGTGTCAACCTCAAATCAAATGTATTTATATAGCCCTTCGTGCATCAGCTGATATCTCAAAGTGCTCTACAGAAACCCAGCCTAAAACCCCAAACAGCAAGCAATGCAGGTGTAGAAGCATGGTGGCTAGGAAAAACTCCCTAGAAAGGTCAAAACCTAGGAAGAAACTTAGAGAGGAACCAGGCTATGTGGGGTGGCCAGTCCTCTTCTGGCTGTTCCGGGTGGAGATTATAACAGAACATGGCCAAGATGTTCAAATGTTCATAAATGACCAGCATGGTCAAATAATAATAATCACAGTAGTTGTCGAGGGTGCAGCAAGTCAGCACCTCAGGTGCTGAACAGTTGAAACTGGAGCAGCAGCACGGCCAGGTGGACTGGGGACAGCAAGGAGTCCTCATGCCAGGTAGTCCTGAGGCATGGTCCTAGGGCTCAGGTCCTCCGAGAGAGAGAAAGAAAGAGAGAATTAGAGAGAGCATACTTAAATTCACACAGGACACCGGATAAGACAGGAGAAGTACTCAAGATATAACAAACTGACCCTAGCCCCCCGACAAGTAACCATTGCAACATAAATACTGGAGGCTGAGACAGGAGGGGTCAGGAGACACTGTGGCCCCATCTGATGATACCCCCAGACAAGGCCAAACAGGCAGGATATAACCTCAGCCACTTTGCCAAAGCACAGCCCCCAAACCACTAGAGGGATATCTTCAACCACCAACTTACCATCCTGAGACAAGGCCGAGTATAGCCCACAAAGATCTCCGCCACGGCACAACCCAAGGGGGGAGCGCCAACCTAGACAAGAAGACCACATCAGTGACTCAACCCACTCAGGTGACGCACCCTTCCTAGGGACGGCATGGAAGAGCACCAGTAAGCCAGTGACTCAGCCACTGTAATAGGGTTAGAGCCAGAGAATCACAGTGGAAAGAGGGGAACCGGCCAGGCAGAGACAGCAAGGGCGGTTCGTTGCTCCAGAGCCTTTCCGTCCACCTTCACACTCCTGGGCCAGACTACACTCAATCATATGATCCACTGAAGAGATGAGTCTTCAACTGAAAGGTTGAGACCGAGTCTGCATCTCTCACATGAGTAGGCAGACCATTCAATAAAAATGGAGCTCTATAGGAGAAAGCCCTGCCTCCAGCTGTTTGCTTACAAATTCTAGGGACAATTAGGAGGCCTGTGTCTTGTGACCGTAGCGTACGTGTAGGTATGTATGGCAGGACCAAATCAGAGAGATAGGTAGGAGCAAGCCCATGTAACGCTTTGTAGGTTAGCAGTAAAACCTTGAAATCAGCCCTTGCCTTAACAGGAAGTCAGTGTAGGGAGGCTAACACTGGAGTAATATGATACATTTTTGTTGGTTCTAGTCAGGATTCTAGCAGCCGTATTTTGCACTAACTCATGTTTTCCCTAGGGCCGTGTTCGGTTGTCAATGAGGTCCGTAAGGCTGAAAATGTTTTGTATTTCCTCACCGTCAGAAATGTATATAAATAGTCCCCTATCCATCATTTTTTGCCATTTTTGATGCTCACTGTCTAATTTAATTTGGCCGATTATTAGTGAGTCAAGAAACTGTATGAATGTAGATCCATTATCATTTCTACACAGTTTCATTGGATTTTGATTGGGCCCCTGCTTTACGATAAGCAATGTGTTCTTTTAACACTGAAAAGAGTGGAACCATAAAGACACTGGAACATTGTTACATTTAACACTGGAGAATGTGCTGTGCATGCACACCACACACCCACCGACACACACACAGCTCCTCCACTCCTACTGGTGTTGGAGGAGAAAGGCAACACCCCATTATGCCTTCGCTTGCTTCGTCAGCAACTGTTCGCTGGTGAATTATGCTTGAGGGATTTCTGCTTCCAGCATTAAACTGATCTGATTATGGAACCCTCTGTGTGTGTGTGTGTGCACGTACATGTGTGTGTGTATGTGTTTGTGTGTGTCTCTTTGCGTGCCTGCGTGTGCATGTTTGTGTGCGTGTGCGTGTGGTAAGGCTGGTGATGGGTTCGACATAATGCAGCACTATAGATTAGAAGAAGGGAGAAGGGGAAGGGGGACAGACTGCTTATTGTTTCTAAGCTAGCAGCGAGGAGAGGGAGGGCTAGATAGATACACTCTTATCAATAAGGGTTCCAAAAGGGTTAATCAACCTTTTGGGTTCCAAGTAGTACACTTTGGTAGCACTTTACTTGAAACCCAGCGTCATAACACATTATGACACGTCATGACCATGTCGTAATATGTCATACCAGCTGACATAACTTGTCATTACCTGTCATAATATGGTCATAACACTGTCATGAGACATATATGTTGACCTGTTGTGTCATATAATGTGTTATTTTATGTCTGGTTATGACAGCTAGATAAGAGTGTTAAAACCCACAAAACCTACCACACAAGGCAAGACATTCCGTTACACCATAACTTACATGTCAACAATAAGTTTATGTTATATACAATACGAGTCAAAAGTTTGGACACACTGCAGGGTTTTTCTTTATTTTTACTATTTTCTACATTGTATAATATTAGTGAAGACATCAAAACTATGAAATAACACATATGGAATCATGCAGTAACCAAAAAAGTGTTAAACAAATCAAATACATTTTATATTTTATATTCTTCAAAGTAGCCACCCTTTGCCTTGATGACAGCTTTGCACACTTTTGGCATTCTCTCAACCAGCTTCATGAGGTAATGGAATGCACTTCAATTAACAGGTGTGCCTTGTTAAAAGTTCATTTGTGGAATTTCTTTCTTTCTTAATGTGTTTGAGCCAAGCAGTTGTGTTGTGACAAGGTAGGGGTGGTGTACAGAAGATAGCCCTATTTGGTGATATACCAAGTCCATATAATGGCAAGAACTGCTCAACTAAGCAAAAAAAAAACAATAGTCAATCATTACTTTAAGACATGAAGGTCAGCTGCAAAAACCATCAAGCACTATGATGAAACTAGCTCTCATGAGGACCGCCACAGGAAAGGAAGACCCAAAGTTATCTCTGCTGCAGAGGATAAGTTCATTAGAGGTACCAGCCTCAGACATTACAGCCCAAATAAATGTTCAAGTAACAGACACATCTCAACATCAACTGTTTAGAGGAGACTGCGTGAATGAGGCCTCGAATTGCTGCAAAGAAACCACTACTAAAGGACACCAATAATAATAAAAGACTTGTTTGGGCCCAGAAACAATAGCAATGGACATTAGACCGGAGGAAATTTGTCCTTTGGTTTGATGAGTCCAAATTTGAGAATTTGGCTTCTAACCACTGTGTATTTGTGAGACGCAGAGTAGGTGAACAGATTATCTACGCATGTGTGGTTCCCACCGTGAAGCATGGAGGAGGAGGTGTGGGGGTGCTTTGCTTGTGACACTGTCAGTGATTTATTTAGAATTCAAAGCACACTTAACCAACATGGCTACCACAGCATTCTGCAGCGATACGCCATCCCGTCTGGTTTGTGCTTAGTGGGACTATAATTTGTTTTTCAACAAGACAATGACCCAACACACCTCCAGGCTGTGTAAGTGCTATTTGACCAATAAGGAGAGTGATGGAGTGCTGCATCAGATGGCCTGGCCTCCACAATCACGCAACCTCAACACAATTTTGAGATGGTTAGGGATAAGTTGGACCTCAGAGTAAATAAAAATCAGCTGACAATTGCTCAGCAGATGTGGGAACTCCTTCAAGACTGTTGGAAAAGTATTCCAGGTGACTACCTCATGAAGCTGGTTGAGAGAATGCAAAGCTGTCATTAAGGCAAAGGTGTCTACTTTGAACAATCCCAAATATAGAGTGTATTTGGATTTGTTTAACACTTTTTTTGGTTACTACATGGTTCCATATGTGTCATTTCATAGTTTTGATGTCGTCACTATTATTCTACAATCTAAAGAAAAACCCTTAATGAGTAGATGTGTCCAAACTTTTGAATGGTACTGTATTTTTTTAATTGACCATATTCAATTATCATTGTAATTGTGCACACATTGATGGCGGATATGCACCTACCCCAATGCTCTGTTGCTGATGACTGAGATGAATGTGGGTATTGACACACTTATGTAGGTGTCATATCCAGCCATAACATAATGCAGTATATGTCACAACAGGTGTAAATATGTGTGTCATGACAGTGTTATGACCATATTATAACAGGTTATGACAAGTTATGTCAGCTGGTATGACATAACACCCCGTGTCATAACATGTTATGACATGTGTCATAACATGTTATGACACTAGGTGTCAAGTAATGTGTTACCAACCCTTTTTGGTTTCAGGTAGAACTCTTTTGGGTTCCATGTAGAACCCTAAGGGGAAAGGGCTCTTCATGGAACTCAAAAGGGTTCTACGTTGAACAAAAAAGGGTTCTTCAAAGGGTGAGGACAGGCAAAGAACACTTTTAGGTTCTAGATAGCAGGTATATTTTTTTCTAAGAGTGTATGAGAACATTCTGTAGCAGCAGGCATAACATCTCATCACCTCTCCTCATAACATCTCATAACATCTCCTCATCAAGCCTCTCTATCTAACTACACCCATCCTGTCACCCCTCATCACCTCTCCTCATCAAGCCTCTCTACCTAACTACACCCATCCTGTCACCCCTCATCACCTCTCCTCATCAAGCCTCTCCAACTAATTACACCCATCCTGTCACCCCTCATCACCTCTCCTCATCAAGCCTCTCTAGCTAACTACACCCATCCTGTCACCCCTCATCACCTCTCCTCATCAAGCCTCTCCAACTAACTACACCCATCCTGTCACCCCTCATCACCTCTCCTCATCAAGCCTCTCTAGCTAACTACACCCATCCTGTCACCCCTCATCACCTCTCCAACTAACTACACCCATCCTGTCACCCCTCCTCATCAAGCCTCTCTAACTAACTACACCCCTCATCACCTCTCCAACTAACTACACCCATCCTGTCACCCCTCATCATCTCTCCTCATCAAGCCTCTCTACCTAACTACACCCATCCTGTCACCCCTCATCACCTCTCATCAAGCCTCTAACTAACTACACCCATCCTGTCACCCCTTATCACCTCTCCTCATCAAGCCCCTCTACCTAACTACACCCATCCTGTCACCCCTTATCACCTCTCCTCATCAAGCCCCTCTACCTAACTACACCCATCCTGTCACCCTTCATCACCTCTCCAACTAACTACACCCATCCTGTCACCCCTCATCATCTCTCCTCATCAAGCCTCTCTACCTAACTACACCCATCCTGTCACCCCTCATCACCTCTCCTCATCAAGCCTCTCTAACTAACTACACCCATCCTGTCACCCCTCATCATCTCTCCTCATCAAGCCTCTCTACCTAACTACACCCATCCTGTCACCCCTCATCAAGCCTCTCTACCTAACTACACCCATCCTGTCACCCCTCATCATCTCTCCTCATCAAGCCTCTCTACCTAACTACACCCATCCTGTCACCCCTCATCACCTCTCATCAAGCCTCTAACTAACTACACCCATCCTGTCACCCCTTATCACCTCTCCTCATCAAGCCCCTCTACCTAACTATACCCATCCTGTCACCCTTCATCACCTCTCCAACTAACTACACCCATCCTGTCACCCCTCATCATCTCTCCTCATCAAGCCTCTCTACCTAACTACACCCATCCTGTCACCCCTCATCACCTCTCATCAAGCCTCTAACTAACTACACCCATCCTGTCACCCCTTATCACCTCTCCTCATCAAGCCCCTCTACCTAACTACACCCATCCTGTCACCCCTCATCACCCCTCCTCATCAAGCCTCTCTATGTAACTACACTCATCCTGTCACCCCTCATCACCTCTCCTCATCAAGCCTCTCTAACTAACTACACCCATCCTGTCACCCCTCATCATCTCTCCTCATCAAGCCTCTCTAACTACACCCATCCTGTCACCCCTCAATACCCCTCCTCACAAGCCTCTCTATCTACACCCATCCTGTCACCCCTCATAATCTCTCTAACTAACTACACCCATCCTGTCACCCCTCATCACTTCTCCTCATCAAGCCTCTCCCTAACTACACCCATCCTGTCACCCCTCATCACCTCTCTAACTAACTACACCCATCCTGTCACCCCTCATCACCTCTCCTCATCAAGCCTCTATCTAACTACATCCATCCTGTCACCCCTCATCACCTCTCCTCATCAAGCCTCTCTAACTAACTACACCCATCCTGTCACCCCTCATCACCAATCCTATCTAACTACACCCATCCTGTCACCCCTCATCACCGTCACCCCTGACCTACTCTCAGTCTCGGCTAACGTTCAGGCAACTTCACCTCTGTGTTCGCTGCAGTGTGGCTGTCACTTTCACTAACGCTGAGGGAACGTTACATTTTAGCCAGGGCTGGGCGTGTGTGTGTGTCCCACGTGTGTTGTGCTGTTGACAGCAGTGATCTTTAGGCTGGGCTGAGTATATATATATATATATATTATTTTTTTTACCTTTATTTAACTAGGCAAGTCAGTTAAGAACACCTTATTTACAATTATGGCCTAGGAACAGTGGGTTAACTGCCTTGTTCAGGGGCAGAATGACAGATTTCTACCTTGTTAGCTTGGGGATTCAATCTAACCACCTTTCGGTTACTGGCCCAACGATCTAACCACTAGGCTACCTGCCACCCCTGGATGGAGATTGTGGGGCTGTGTAGGGTCTCCGGGAGGGGTTTCAGATTGCCCTTTCATTAACGTGTCCCCAGGCACCCCCCATTGTGTTGCAGACCAGACCACCTCTGTGACTGACACTCTCAGAGGGGTGATAACGGGGAAATTAAGGTCACCTGCGTTTGTCATCTTTGCCTCCAACACCAATCACACATAACCCCCCAAAACCACTCACTGCCCATATAACTGATCTACCGTAGGCCACTGTTCTATCACTGAGATACAGTTCTTACAGCCTTCAAAACTACTAACAACATCAGCACCTGCAATTTATCCAGTAGATTCACTCACATCTAAGGTTTATTGAAATAAACAAATTAAAGAAAAATACCCTTGGATTTTTCATTGTGCTCGTGTTCAGTTCATCTAAATTGGATGTCTTCGTTTCTGGATGTCTAGACTAGCGGACAGACGTGACCAAGTCCTTGTGTTGTCAGGATGCAGTCAGACAAAGACAGCTATCTACAAGCTGCTCTGCTGTTGGCCTTTCCAGGGAGCCGTGGCCCTCTCTCCATCCCTCTGTGACTGTGACAGTTCTGCTTGGATTGCACTATGCCGTCCAGTCAGAGGTCGCTAGCCTTAGCCTCACACACCGGTACCACACACATACGCACGCACACACCCAGATACACACACACCACACAAACACGTTCACACCACACTTGCACATTCACACAGACACCCACACACAGGGACACACACACCAGTCCCTTAGAGCCCCACAGTTCAGCACAGCACACTCAGATGGACAGGCAAGCAGCAGCCACCGCCAGGGAAAACACTTAATTCAACCACTCGAACACACACACACAGTAATGGCTCTGTACTGCCTGGGTGAATCCTGGGTAAATTCCATGAAGCCAGTCTGAGAAATGTATTTAATCCTAATAGGCAGTGTGTGTGACGCTCTGAAAGGCTGAAGCCCTGACAGTGCAAAGGCAGAGCAGAACTTCTGGTGGCAAAGTTCTATTATGTGGTCTACTAACCAGGAACTCTGTGAATTCATCCCAAATTCATCCCAAATGACACCATATGAGGGAATAGGGTGCCATTGGAATGTAGTCTGTGAAAAACAGCAGGCAGGGTGGGTACTGCACAGTGGCCCAAACACTCCAAACATACACTACTGTACTGTACACACTGACATCTTTTCTATTTATATGGAGAAGGAATACAGACTGTTATACTGGTAAGAGGATGCATTAACAAAACACAATAATATTAAACATTAGACATCCATAGTATAGCCAAAACTTGAATTAAATACAGAATCCCAATTATTGTAGTTATTGCTTCTTTTTTTACTGCCGTTAGGATTGTGGGGATCTTATAAACGGGATGGCCAGACCTCATCCAGAGAGTAGCTTTATTTTCCCTTTTCAATCTGAAGAGAGGACTGGTTCATGCTGTTTCCTTGATTATTTAAGTGAGATCCATCAGTGTACTTCAAGCTGTCTCCCCCTTTTCTCTCTCTCTCTCCCTCTCCCTCCTATTGCTCTCTTTCCCCATACTCTCTCTCCCCCTCTCCCTCCTATTGCTCTCTTTCCCCAGACTCTCTCTCTCTCCCTCTCCCTCCTATTGCTCTCTTTCCCCATACTCTCTCTCTCTCCCTCTCCCTCCTATTGCTCTCTTTCCCCATACTCTCTCTCTCCCCCTCTCCCTCCTATTGATCTCTTTCCCCATACTCTCTCTCTCCCCCTCTCCCTCCTATTGCTCTCTTTCCCCATACTCTCTCTCCCCCTCTCCCTCCTATTGCTCTCTCTCCCCCTCTCCCTCCTATTGCTCTCTTTCCCCATACTCTCTCTCCCCCTCTCCCTCCTATTAATCTCTTTCCCCATACTCTCTCTCTCCCCCCTCTCCCTCCTATTGATCTCTTTCCCCATACTCTCTCTCCCCCTCTCCCTCCCATTGCTCTCTTTCCCCATACTCTCTCTCTCCCCCCTCTCCCTCCTATTGCTCTCTTTCCCCATACTCTCTCTCCCCTCTCCCTCCTATTGCTCTCTTTCCCCATACTCTCTCTCCCCTCTCCCTCCTATTGCTCTCTTTCCCCATACTCTCTCTCCCCTCTCCCTCCTATTGCTCTCTTTCCCCATACTCTCTCTCCCCTCTCCCTCCTATTGCTCTCTTTCCCCATACTCTCTCCCCCCTCTCCCTCCTATTGCTCTCTTTCCCCATACTCTCTCTCTCTCTCTCCCCTCTCCCTCCTATTGCTCTCTTTCCCCACTCTCTCTCCCCCTCTCCCTCCTATTGCTCTCTTTCCCCATTCTCTCTCCCCCCTCCCTCCTATTGCTCTCTTTCCCCATACTCTCCCTCTCCCCTCTCCCTCCTATTGCTCTCTTTCCCCATACTCTCTCTCTCCCCTCTCCCTCCTATTGCTCTCTTTCCCCATACTCTCTCTCTCCCCCTCTCCCTCCTATTGCTCTCTTTCCCCATACTCTCTCTCTCCCCCTCTCCCTCCTATTGCTCTCTTTCCCCATACTCCCCCCCCTCCCTCCTATTGCTCTCTTTCCCCATACTCTCTCTCCCCCCCTCTCCCTCCTATTGCTCTCTTTCCCCATACTCTCTCTCTCCCCCTCTCCCTCCTATTGCTCTCTTTCCCCATACTCCCCCCCCTCCCTCCTATTGCTCTCTTTCCCCATACTCTCTCTCTCTCTCCCCCCTCTCCCTCCTATTGCTCTTTCCCCATACTCTCTCTCCCCCTCTCCCTCCTATTGCTCTCTTTCCCCATACTCTCTCTCTCCCATTTCCCTCCTATTGCTCTCTTTCCCCATACTCTCTCTCCCCCTCTCCCTCCTATTGCTCTCTTTCCCCATACTCTCTCTCTCCCCCTCTCCCTCCTATTGCTCTCTTTCCCCATACTCTCTCCCCCCCCTCCCTCCTATTGCTCTCTTTCCCCACACTCTCTCTCCCCCTCTCCCTCCTATTGCTCTCTTTCCCCATACTCTCTCTCCCCCTCTCCCTCCTATTGCTCTCTTTCCCCATACTCTCTCTCTCCCCCTCTCCCTCCTATTGCTCTCTTTCCCCATACTCTCTCTCTCCCTCTCCCTCCTATTGCTCTCTTTCCCCATACTCTCTCTCTCTCCCTCTCCCTCCTATTGCTCTCTTTCCCCATACTCTCTCTCTCCCCCTCTCCCTCCTATTGCTCTCTTTCCCCATACCCTCTCTCCCCCTCTCCCTCCTATTGCTCTCTTTCCCCATACTCTCTCTCTCCCCCTCCTATTGATCTTGTTCCCCATACTCTCTCTCTCCCTCATATTGCTCTCTTTCCCCATCCTCTCTCTCTCCCCCTCTCCCTCCTATTGCTCTCTTTCCCCATACTCTCTCTCTCCCCCTCTCCCTCCTATTGCTCTCTTTCCCCATACTCTCTCTCCCCCTCTCCCTCCTATTGCTCTCTTTCCCCATACTCTCTCTCCCCCTCTCCCTCCTATTGCTCTCTTTCCCCATACTCTCTCTCTACCTCTGTTCCTCTCTATATTCCCCCCCTTTCTCTTTCCCCCCTTCTCTTTCTTGGTCCTTCTCTCCAGCCCCACCCCCTTCCTTCACTCCATCTGTTCAGCAGCTTTCACTTAAAGCCCCCCTCCCTTCCACAGTGGTAGCAGCTCATTCTCTCTTTAAGGGGATTGCTGGAAGGAGCAGGGAATCAATACAGTAAAGCCACAGAGACGCACTAGGCCTGTTAATGTAGTAGGAATAGGTGAAATATGGGACAAAGTGCAGGGGTGAAGAGAGGAGAGGAGAGGAGAAGTCAACACTAGCCATGTCTCTGCAGCAGAAGACTGAGACAGGGCTTCTAGACCCCCTACCAGACATCACATCAGTAGGCCCACTCAGCAGGAGCGGCCACGCTGGAGCTTCTCCTGCCTGGATGGATGATTTGCTCTCAGATGGAGGTCAGAGACACACCAAACAACTCTTATTCTCTGTAACATCCGTGATGGAAAATCACTCACAATGCACTACATATCAAAGGTGCTATCTAGAACCTAAAAGGGTTCTTCGGTTGTCCTCATAGAATAACCATTTGAAGAGCCCCTTTTTGGTTCCAAGTAGAACCATTTTACGTTCAATGTAGAACCCTTTCCTCAGAGGGCTCTACATGGAACCCAAAAGGGTTCCACCTGGAACCAAAAAGGGTAGTACCTAGAAACAGAATAGTTATCCTATGGGGACAGACAAAGAACCCTTTTGGAAGCCTTTTTTCTAAGAGTGTGGCGTGCCTGTGATTCTACAGTAGAAAGAACATATGAAAAAGTCCACTATAGACCTATAAATCCCCATAACTCTACAGTCAATATACAACATAATAGCCCTATCCTCTACTGCTCTGTCCTCCACCTCTTCCGCTTATCATGCAATACTTTCCAGCATGTGCAAGACCAAGCCAGTCTGTCTGTCTGGAAGGTCCCAGTCTGCTGGGTGTGTGCTGTGGGCTCAGTAAGGCGGGTGGGCAGACTGACACAGTCAGGGACATCACAGCGGTTGGCAGTGAGTCACAGCATTAATGTTGCTGAAAGATGAACAATGCTGCTTTTGCCAGAGAGAGAGAGAGACCAAGCTCTCAGCCCTCCACTTCTTTCTTTGCCTGTGTCAGCTAATATAAGGTATATGTCTTCATTCATTATTGATGTAAGGGAGGCTGTGAATTCCTCTGCTTTTCATTACTCTGGGACAGAAAACTAGGCAAACAGATGCCAGGCTTCACTCTCTGTCCTCCTTCAGATGGCTTTTATCTATCTAACCAGAACCAACCCAAGATAGCTCCCACACAGGATCCCTGTATATAGCCCCGCTATTGTTATTTACTGCAGCTCTTTAGTTATTAGTTTTTCTTAACTCCTACTTTCTTTTTAAGGTATTTTCTTAAAACTGCGTTGTTGGTTAAGGGCTAGTAAGTAAGCATTTCACTGTAACGTCTACACCTGTTGTATTCGGCGCATGTAACAAATACAATTTGATTAGATTTGAAATAGCGACTGGAACATTATTCTAAACACCAAGGTCATCTCTCGGTGACTGCTCTTGAAGTCAGGCGTCTCTTACAGACTAATGTAGATTTTCTTTCTGAATCACTGTGTTTTTCATTGATTAAGTTTGTGCAGGTCTTAGTCACCTTGGGAATGAAAACTTACAGAACCCTCTAATTAACTACAATCCCTTATTTCCTTAACATGGCCAAGGTGAATGTTATTTTGATAATAGAATCTAGAATTGATTAGATTATATTTCAATGCTTTTTATTCTGTCTATGATGTCAGTCAGTACAAAGTTGTCTAACAGCTGCATGAACAAAGAGATGGTTTATTCATAGAATTACGGACCCATTGACTACAATGGGAATTTTCTATTCTAGCAATTCCATTTCTATTGGTTTTAGTCACTGTTTAAGTTCAAGACAATGCCACACCTTAGTCACCACCACCAGTGTCCATTAGGGCCTTGGATGCCTGGGTCACGTGATCAGGTTGTTGTGAGCCTGCCTGAGGTCATGCTTGAGTGATTCGGTTAGCCCCTGGCCTCTGTAATTGAAATCTAGTGACACTACAACATTCCCCTCTCCTGTGGTTGCACACACACACATATGCAGGCATGCATGCAGGCACATACACGCATAAACACACATGCACAAACACACACAAACAAACACACACACACACTAGTTCTTCTCTTGTGGTTACATGCAGACATTTTCCTCCCTTCACCCTATAGCGGTAACGTTACAGAGCTGGGGTTTGCCACAACACAACCGCTCAGCAGCATCACACACCATGACAACCCACCATGGTAACAGTAACATGGCATTGCCATTAGGCCACCTGTTTTGTCTGGTTTAGGCTGGTTTAGCCTATTTGTCTTCACAGAAAGAGGAAGGTCCACCTCTATGCCCTCTGCACATGTTCTCTGTAAGTGGAGTGCAGGCAGCAGTGTGTAGTAGCTATCAGCCCTCCCTGTACATCACTAGAAAGTTGTTCTGTGGAGCGCGATAGCTGCTCCATGTGGATGTGCATCAGCGCTGCAGGGTGGTGGTGTTCCAGTTCAGCTTCGTGTCAGTACCATGGAGCCCTTGAACGATGTGTGTGTGTATGACTATGTGTGTGTGTGTGTGTGTGTGTGTGTGTGTGTGTGTGTGTGTGTGTGTGTATGACTATGTGGGAGTGGGCGGGTGAAGGCACACTGCATGTGTGACAGGACTGGAAGTGACTTCTCTACAGGGCCAACCTGGCTTAGACATCACGTTGCTGCTACTCTGTGTGGGCAGGCTGTGGGCGGGCTGTGGGTGGGCTGGAGGGTAGACATGTCATAATGCTAGTTTCAGGGAGAGTGGCTCTCCATTATAGGGATTTAAAGAGTTATTGCATATGTACCATATATACACACAAAAACACACACAACACACACACTGTTTAGCCACATTTGCTCTATATTCATGAATGACTCAACCTACAATCGAAAGTAGAACAAACTAAAAAACTCTCAAGGACTTATTTTTATCAGTCAAGTCGACACAGGATACATCAGGATAGAGGTCATTTCCGTTTCTATTCAGTCAATTCAGGAAGTCAATTGACATTTTGACTCAACTGAAATGGAATTCCCCACAACCCTTGTGTACAGTAGGCCTACATGCAGTCTTAGTACTTATTTACACATGAATCCAACGACTGATCCTGCGATCAGCGATATACTACAGAGGGTAGTGTGAACGGCCCAGTACATCGCTGGGGCCAAACTTCCTGCCATCCAGGACCTCTATACTAGGTGGTGTCAGAGGAAGGCCCTAAAATTGTCAAAGACTCCAGCCACCCTAGTCATAGACTGCTCTCTCTGCTACCGCAAGGCAAGCGGTACCGGAGCCCCAAGTCTAGGTCCAAGAGGCTTCTAAACAGCTTCTACCCACAAGCCATAAGACTTCTGAACATCTAATCAAATGGCTACCCAGACTATTTGCATTGCCACCCCCCCCCCCCCCCCCCCCCCCGTCTTTTACGCCGCTGCTACTCTCTGTTATTATCTATGCATAGTCACTTTAAGAACTCTACCTACATTGAGGTACATATTACCTCAACTAACCAGTGCCCCTGCACATTGACTCTGTACCAGTGCCCCCTGTATACAGTACTGGTATCCCCTGTATGTAGCCTCCACACCGACTCTGTACCGGTACCCCCTGTATACAGTACTGGTACCCCCCTTTATATACCCTACACGCTGACTCTGTACCGGTACCTCCTGTATATAGCCTCCACACTGACTCTGTACCGGTACCTCCTGTATATAGCCTCCACATTGACTCTGTACCGGTACCTCCTGTATATAGCCTCCACACCGACTCTGTACCGGTACCCCCTGTATATAGTACTGGTAACCCCTTTATATACCCTCCACGCTGACTCTGTACCGGTACCTCCTGTATATAGCCTCCACACTGACTCTGTACCGGTACCTCCTGTATATACCCTCCACACTGACTCTGTACCGGTACCCCCTGTATATAGTACTGGTACCCCCTGTATATAGCCTCCACATTAACTCTGTACTGGTACCCCTTGTATATAGCCTCCACATTAACTCTGTACTGGTACCCCCTGTATATAGCCTCCACATTAACTCTGTACTGGTACCCCCTGTATATAGCCTCCACATTAACTCTGTACTGGTACCCCCTGTATATAGCCTCCACATTAACTCTGTACTGGTACCCCCTGTATATAGCCACGCTAATGTTATTTTACTACGGATCTTGTTTTTCTTTTAACCTCTATTTAACTTGGCAAGTCAGTTAAGAACACATTTTTATTTACAATGACGGCCTACCCCGTCCAAACCCGGATGTTGTGTGCCACCATATGGGCCTCCCAATCATGTCCGGATGTGAAGCAGCCTGGATTCGAACCAGGTACTGCAATGACAACTCTTGCACTGAGATGCAGTGTCTTAGACAACTGCCCCGCTTGGGAGCACCAATTATTTATCAATGACTTGTTCCTTTTATTTCTTATTCTTATTCGTATTTTATAACTACATTGTTGGTTAGGGCTTGTAAGTAAGCATTTCACTGTAAGGTCTACACCTGGTGTATTCGGTGCATGTGACTAATACAATTTGATATTGTATCAATTACTAGAGCTATGCCCTCTCTGTCTACACAGAAACCTATGGCCGGCTCTCCAGATTCTCCATGGAAAGAGCTTTTCCGTCCATGACTAAGTTTAATCTGTCTGGGAAAGGCCCTTCAAGTAAAGTCAGCCTTATATCCGTATAACAACACAGTATTTATTGACAGTGTGAATCTAATCACCCATCCTGAGATCAAAAGAGATAAATCATCAACATGGGAGATGGATGTTGACCTGTAACCCTCTGACCCCATCCTGTTCGGGGTCATCTAGGAACATAATGGAGATTGTATTGATTACCCAGCACAGTGGTGATGTCCTCCTGGGCCCTTGTTGTGTGTCCTAATAACCAACCCTTTCTCCTGCCCTCGTTTAATACTTCCCTCAAAAATCTAAAATAATTGAATTAGTGGGGTCTTATGGGAGTTTTCACCATATTTCTTAAAACAGTCATTTCCTTTCAAAACAGTGAAGGGAAGTGAAAAGTGCACACTGTGGGAGAAAGGAGAGATAATTGGGACATAGCCAGTATTCACAAAGATTGCTGATCTAGCATCAGTATTGTCTTTTAGATCTTGAATACAGATACATGGACAGGGAGGACCTGATCCTAGATCAGTACCTCTACCCTGAGACACTTTATGAACACAGATTCGACTCTTATTCCATGTAGAATCATAATGGGTATTGTATTAATTATTACCATGTGGTGAGGGGTGAGGTAATGCCTATAGGCTTACATAGCTCCAAGGTCATGGATATCCAAGACCACACCTGGGTACCAGTGAGACCATCACAGGCTGATTCATCTATCTCGTTGGCCCGTTTTCCTGTTGTACTGAAGAAGGCACTGTTGGGGTCAAATCGTTGCTTGATTAAACCAACACTTGAGAGCATAATGATTCTCTCTAATCAAGTTCATTTTTAAGTATGTGCGCACAACACTTGTTCCTGCCTCTTCTGTGTTTGACCCTACTCTAGTTGGACAACCTGGACGAGCAGGCTGCTCAGATCAGACGGGAGCTGGATGGACGCCTGCAGATGGCCGATCAGATTGCCAGGGTGAGTCTGATAGCCTACAGACGTAGGATCTTAATTTGAGCCAGTTTGCTACAGCAGGAAAATAATCATGCAGCAGCAGGAAATGTGAATTATTATGTGGATTATAATGAATGGATATTTTTGTAGGGGTTGATAAAAATATATATATTTTTCAGGGAAAATTAAGTTTGAAATTTCAAATTGGAAATGACAAACTTCAGAAGCCTTTTTAATACACTCCAAGTAAAAACATTTTTCCTGTGTCAGGGTGATTGAAGTAAGATCCTACAGCTGTATACACACTGCAGTAGTTAAACATCAACACATGGGTAACATTGTGCTGAGCTACATAAGAACCTCAGTTTGTAGGCTAAGAATCAACTATGCGAGTTCCCTATTCTAGAAACAGCTTTACGTCACAATGAATACTGTAGGCTACATACAGTATCTGTTAATCTATTGAATGACAAGCATTTACATTAAGTGTTGACAATTTGGATATATTTTATAAGTAAAGTGTCATTCCTTTTCAAGATGACTAGTCAACATGGACACAAAAGCTGACTTGAAATCTAGTAAAAACCGAACAACAATTTTTGGTCAATTGTTTTTTTTTTTCAAAGGGTGGCAAGTTCCCCAAGTTTGTGTCGAAGGAGATGGAGCACATGTACATAGAGGAGCTAAAGGCATCGGTGAACCAGCTGATGGCCAACCTGGAGAGCATGCCCGTGTCCAAGGGAGGAGAGTTCAAACTGCAGAAGCTGAAGAAAGGACACAACACCTCCATCATGGACATGGGCCAGGAAGATGAGAACACGCTATCTAAATCTGACGTGGTGCTCTCCTTCACTCTGGAAGTAGGTACCCTAATCCTGTCTAACCCTACCCCTAGCCCTGACCATCACCCTAACCCATCTCAACACTAACACTAACCAAGTACAACTCTGATGTTGCCCTAACACTGTCTAGGAAGGATAAAACCTCAGCATTTTGGCATTATGACAGAATATCCTAAATACAGTGTTACCATTCACCTGCCTCTGTCTCTGCCTCTGTCTTTATAAGCAGGATAAGTAATCAAAAACATGATCAACCTATTTATTTACAACGTATCAGTGTTCTGTGGCAAGGAAACCACTGTTTCTATTGAGGTCTGTGGTGGTGGTAGTAGTGGTGGTGGTGGTAGTGGTGAAGATGATGATATAGCAGATTTTTACCCCAGCCGGCCCTTTGATAAACTAGATCTGATTTGCACTTTCATTGGTCTATTGGTTATTTTAGAACATGGATACATTCCATGCCGAAGTCCCAGAGTGTTTGCGCTTATGCTTTAATTTTCTTCTATCTTGATATAAATCTAGACCAGGGCCCGTATTCACATAGCGTCTCTGAGTTGGGGTGCTGAATGATCTAGGATCAGGTTCTCCCTCTTATTAGTTATGATTTGAAATGCAAAACTGATCCGCTCTCATACTGAGACGCTTGTGAATATATACCCAGTATAGATTGCAAACAGGTTGCCCTCCAGCCATAAAGAAAGAGAAGAAAAAAATAGATGAACAAAGAAGGAGGGAAATAACAGATCACAAGGTATACCTAGGTAATGTAGTGATATAAAATACCTCCTTTTTTACATTTCATAGCAAACTTCATAATAACTCATTATAGTAACTCTGGTTATGATGAACAAGAGAATACGATATACTCTGAAGAGCCATTTCTGTTCCCCTAGCTACTTAAGGAGAAGGAAGTTCTAGCACTGCCAGCAGGATTGGTGGGTCCCCTGCGGGACGGTTGAGCTAACGTAGGCTAATGGGATTAGCATGAGGTTGTAAGTAACAATAACATTTCCCAGGGCATAGACATATCTGATATTGGCAGAAAGCTTAAATTCTTGTTAATCTAACTACACTGTCCAATTTACAGAAGCCATTACAGTGAAAGAATACCAAGCTATTGTTTGAGGAGAGTGCACAGTTTTAAACATGAAAAGTTATTAATAAACAAATTAGGCACATTTAGGCAGTCCTGATACAACATTTTGTACAGAAATGCAATGGTTCATTGGATCAGTCTAACACTTTGCACATATATTGCTGCCATCTAGTGGCCAAAATATAAATTGCACCTGGGTTGGAATAATACATTATGGCCTTTCCATTGCATTTCAAAGATGGTACAAAAAAATACAGAAAAACTGTTGTTTTTTTTCTTTGTATTTTCTTTTACCAGATCTAATGTGTTATATTTTCCTACATTCCTTTCACATTTCCACAAAGGTCAAAGTGTTTCCTTTCAAATGGTACCAAGAATATGCATATCCTTGCTTCAGGGCCTGAGCTGCAGGCAGTTAGATTTGGGTGTGTCATTTTAGGCAAAATAGAAAAAAAGGGGCTGATCCTTAACACCACTCCCTCCCCAGCCTGGTCTCAAAGACATGTAACATAGTAAATGTAAATCTGGAACACTCAAATTAGTATATGTTATGTTTGGTACGTTACATAAGACAGAAGGATGCTAAAGTAAAAAATGAAACTAGGTGCATAACGTGAAAGTCTAGCGACCCAAAGGTTGCGTGTTCGAATCTCATCACCTAGCCACCTAGCTCACGTTAGCCACAATAAATTGCAATTGTAAACATCCACAAATGATTACATACTAGAGGTCAACGCCGATACCGATTATTGGAGGACCAAAAAAGCCGATACCGATTAATCTGATGATTTTTATTTTTTTATTTGTAATAATGACAATTACAACAATACTGAATGAACACTTATTTTAACTTAATATAATACATCAATACAATCCATTTAGCCTCAAGTAAATAATGAAACATGTTCAATTTGGTTTAAATAATGCAAAAACAAAGTGTTGGAGAAGAAAGTAAAAGTGCAATATGTGCTATGTAAGAAAGCTAACGTTTCAGTTCCTTGCTCAGAACATGAGAACATATGAAAGCTGGTGGTTACTTTTAACATGAGTCTTCAATATTCCCAGGTAAGAAGTTTTAGGTTGTAGTTATTATAGGAATTATAGGACTATTTCCCTCTATACCATTTGTATTTCATTAACCTTTGACTATTGGATGTTCTTATGGGCACTTTAGTATTGCCAGTGTAACAGTATAGCTTCCATCCCTCTCCTCGCTCCTCCCTGGGCTCGAACCAGCAACACAACGACAACAGCCACCATCGAAGCAACGTTACCCATGCAGAGCAAGGGGAACAACTACTAGAAGGCTCAGAGCGAGTGACGTTTGAAACGCTATTAGCACGCGCATTTCACTTCGGGTTACACCAGCCTCATCTCGGGAGTTGATAGGCTTGAAGCAATAAACAGCACAATGCTTGACGCACAACGAAGAACGGCGGGCAAAACGCACAAAAGTGCTGTTTGAATGAATGTTTATGCCCCTGCTTCTGCCTACCACCGCTCAGTCAGATACTTAGATACTTCTATTCTTGTATGCTCAGTCAGATTATATGCAACGCAGGACACGCTAGATAATATCTAGATAATTTCAACCATGTGTAGTTAACTAGTGATTATGATTGATTGTTTTTTATAAGACAAGTTTAATGCTAGCTAGCAACTTACCTTGGTTTACTGCATTCACTTAACAGGCAGTCTCCTTGTGGAGTGCAATGAGAGAGAGGCAGGTCATATTGCATTGGACTAGTTAACTGTAAGGTTGCAAGAATGGATCCCCCGAGCTGACGAGGTGAAAATCTGTCATTCTGCCCTTGAACGAGGCAGTTAACCCAACGTTCCTAGGCCGTCATTGAAAATAAGAATGTATAAAATAAAGGTATAATTTTTTTAAATGAAAATAAAAAAATTAAGAAATCGGCAAATCGGCACCCAAAAATACAGATTTCCGATTGAACAGATTTCCGATTGTTATGAAAACTTGAACATATCATACTAATTAGAATGTCTCGGATTTACATTTACTATGTTACGTCTACCCCTGAGTCCAGGTTGCCCTCCCAGCAGTTGATTGTAGTGTTGAGAAGAGAAGATGTTATGGTGCTAAAACTGAAACTACTGCTTTATAGATTGGAGAGGCTGGCCTGATTTGTAGCTTCTGTCATGGAATTTAGTGATGGGGGTTTTGCCCCCATTGTCTTTCAGTTTGCTTGAGTAGGTCTCTGTGTTATCATCTTTCTCTCAGTGTGTAGGGCACCTTGATAATGGCTGGAGTGGAATCAGTGGAATGGTATCAAATACATCAAACACATGATTTCAATGTGTTTGTTGCCATTCTGTTCGCGCCGTTCCAGCCATTATTATGAGCCGTCCTCCACTCAGCATGCTCCATTGGTTTAAGGTACTTTAAGATACACTGTAAATGTTGTTGACCAATAGAGCTACGGGTAATAATGAGTTTTAAACTAATGATTGTTAATGGGGGTTTTATGAGGTTATTCTGTATGCATTTACCTATGTGGGTTTCTGCCTTTGATCAACAAGGTCAAGGTGACTGTTGTAGTTGTGTTGGGGCCCGTTGTAGTTGTGTCGGGCTGGGGCCCATTCAGGAATGTGCAGAGCGCTCAGATGTATCGTCTAGACCAGATACAGTATGGTTGTCTTTCATGTAGAATAGAGAGTAATGTTAGCTCTATATTTAATACATTTCTGCTACATTGTGAACCTTACTGAATACACCTGTGGTTTAACAACATGCTGTTTGTGTGTGCCCTTCAGGTGGTTATCATGGAGGTGGTGGGCCTGAAGTCTCTGGCTCCTAACAGGATTGTGTACTGCACTATGGAGGTGGAGGGAGGGGAGAAACTGCAGACAGACCAGGCCGAGGCCTCCAAGCCAACGTAAGACCCTACTCTCTCTCTCTGCCTTTGTCTCTCTTTCTCTCTCTCACCTCAACCTGGCTTTGCTCAACATCCACTTACTAATGTGTTCCCATGGTATTTGAATGTAGTCACCTTCTCTTCACACTTTGATTTCTGAGTCAGCTGTTCAAGTTGTGAAAGAAGGCTCACAGTGTAATCTTCCGTTTAGAACAGTCCGTCTCCATGGGATTTAGACGGAGGTCCGATGATGAGTCAATCTCAGGTCATGAGCAAACAAAAAGGTTCTCCTTTGAACACCTCACATTGACCTACGGGTATAGCCATATAGATACATCCAGAAACTATATCTAAGGGTCCAACACCGTATGTTGGTTCATGTTCATCATGGTTACAGCCTTTCGTCATCCCTGCCTGAATGATGATGATGATGGGAGGTGAATGTGTCGAACATGATCATGTCTCCTGTAATGAAGGACACAGTCTGTAACAGTACAGTGTGTCTATGAAGCCAGTCTTTCTCTCTTGTGATGTTTAGTGCGTGAGCTATTTCAGGGACTCATCATCCTGCTTCTTTCCTTCTCTGACACTGATTGTGCCGACAGACAAGGCAGCTCTGCTTCTAGCTCCTAAGCAACTTTACAGTATTACAGTTGGAAATAACTTTTGAATATCAGAGCGGTGGTAACTCACCATCATTACGACCTGGAATACGACTTCCCCGAATTGGATCCTTTGTTCATACCCCCAGGGCAATTTAACTTATCCCAGAGGCTGCTCCAAGTCGAAGCCGGCGTGAAGAGGTATTCGGAGTGGACTTCTAGTGGGCACACCATCCACCACTTCCGAGTGTATTACTCACTAATGTTTAGTCTCTGGACAATAAAGTAGACAAGCTCAGGGCTTGGATCTCCTACCAAGCTACCAGAGTCACACCAGAGACTGTAACATAGTCTGTTTCACGGAATCATGGCTCTCTCTGCATATACTATCCCTGTCCATGGAGCCAACTGGGTTCTCATTTTATTCGCGCAGACAAGAATGAAGAACTCTCCGGGAAGAAAAAAGGTGGGGGTGATGATTAACACCTCATGGTGTGATTGTGATAACATACAGAAACTCAAGTCCTTTTGTTCACCCGACCTAGAATACCTCACAATCAAATGCCGACCGTATTACCTCCCAAGAGAATTCTCTTCTGTTATAGTCACAGCCGTGTATATTCTCCCTCAACCCGATGCCATGACAGCCCTCAAGGAACTACACCGGACTTTATGCAAACTGGAAACCACACATCCTGAGGCCGCTTTTATTGTAGCGGTGGATTTTAACAAAGCAAATTTGAGGAAAACGCTACCAAACTATCTACACATTGACTGTAGTACGTGCTTAGGAAAAGCACTAGATCACTGCTACTTGCCTTTTGGAAATGCCTACAAGGCCCTCCCTTCAGCAAATCAGATCACAACTCCATTTTGCTCCTCCCTTTCTATAGGCAGAAACTCAAATAGGAAGTACCCATTCAAAAGGTGTATACAATGCTGGTCTGACCAATCGGAATCCATGCTTCATGATTGTTTTGATCACGCAAACTAGGATATGTTCCGGGTTGCCTCTGAGAATAACATTGATGCTTACACGGACACGGTGTATGAGTTCATCAGGAAGTGTATAGGGGATATTGTTCCCACGGTGACTGTTAAAACATACCCAAACCAGCGGCTGCCAGCCCTAGACGGCATCCCTCAGAGGATGCGCAGACCAGCTGGCTCTAGTGTTTACGGACATAATCGCTCCCTATCCCAGTCTGCTGTCTCGACTTGCTTCAATATCTCCACCATTGTTCCTGTACCCAAGAAAGCAAAGATAACTGAACTAAATTACTATCGCCCCAGAGCACTCACTTCTGACATCAAGAAGTGCTTTGAGAGGATACTTTACCTGACACCCTAGACGATGCAATCGCCATCGCAATGCACACTGCCCTATCCGATCTGGACATGAGAAATACACTGCTCAAAAAAATAAAGGGAACACTTAAACAACACAATGTAACTCCAAGTCAATCACACTTCTGTGAAATCAAACTGTCCACTTAGGAAGCAACACTGATTGACAATAAATTTCACATGCTGTTGTGCAAATGGAAGAGACAACAGTTGGAAATTATAGGCAATTAGCAAGACACCCCCAATAAAGGAGTGGTTCTGCAGGGGGTGATCACAGACCACTTCTCAGTTCCTATGCTTCCTGGCTGATGTTTTGGTCACTTTTGAATGCTGGCGGTGCTTCCACTCTAGTGGTAGCATGAGACGGAGTCTACAACTCACACAAGTGTCTCAGGTAGTGCAGCTCATCCAGGATGGCACATCAATGTGAGCTGTGGCAAGAAGGTTTGCTGTGTCTGTCAGCGTAGTGTCCAGAGCATGGAGGCGCTACCAGGAGACAGGCCAGTACATCAGGAGACGTGGAGGAGGCCGTAGGAGGGCAACAACCCAGCAGCAGGACCGCTACCTCCGCCTTTGTGCAAGGAGGAGCACTGCCAGAGCCCTGCAAAATGACCTCCAGCAGACCACAAATGTGCATGTGTCTGCTCAAACGGTCAGAAACAGACTTAATGAGGGTGGTATGAGGGCCCGACGTCCACAGGTGGGGGTTGTGCTTACAGCCCAACACCGTGCAGGACGTTTGGCATTTGCCAGAGAACACCAAGATTGGCAAATTCGCCACTGGCGCCCTGTGCTCTTCACAGATGAAAGCAGGATCACACTGAGCACGTGACAGACGTGACAGTCTGGAGACACCGTGGAGAACGTTCTGCTGCCTGCAACATCCTCCAGCATGGACCGGTTTGGCGGTGGTTCAGTCATGGTGTGGGGTGGCATTTCTTTGGGGAGCCGCACAGCCCTCCATGTGCTCGCCAGAGGTAGCCTGACTGCCATTAGGTACCGAGATGAGATCCTCAGACCCCTTGTGAGACCATATCCTGGTGTGGTTGGCCCTGGGTTCCTCCTAATGCAAGACAATGCTAGACCTCATGTGGCTGGAGTGTGTCAGCAGTTCCTGCAAGAGGAAGGCATTGATGCTATGGACTGGCCCGCCCGTTCCCCAGACCTGAATCCAATTGAGCACATCTGGGACATCATGTCTCGCTCCATCCACCAACACCACATTGCACCACAGACTGTCCAGGACTTGGCAGATGCTTTAGTCCAGGTCTGGGAGGAGATCCCTCAGGAGACCATCCGCAACCTCATCAGGAGCATGCCCAGGCATTGTAGGGAGGTCATACAGGCACGTGGAGGCCACACACACACTACTGAGCCTCATTTGGACTTGTTTTAAGGACATTACATCAAAGTTGGATCAGCCTGTAGTGTGGTTTTCCACTTTAATTTTGAGTGTGACTCCAAATCCAGACCTCCATGGGGTGATAAATTTGATTTCCATTGATAATTTGTGTGTGATTTTGTTGTCAGCACATTCAACTACGTAAAGAAAAAAGTATTTAATAAGAATATTTAATTCATTCAGATCTAGGATGTGTTATTTTAGTGTTCCCTTTATTTTTTTGAGCAGTGTACCTAAGTCAGAATGTTGTTCATTGACTATAGCTCAGCCTTCAACACCATAGTATCCTCCAAGCTCATCATTAAGCTTGGGGCCCTGGGTCTGAACCCTGCCCTGTGCAACTGGGTCCTGGACTTCCTGACGGGCCGCCCCCAGGTGGTGAAGGACAGAAACACCACCACTACGCTGATCCTCAACACAGGGGCCCCACAAGGGTGCATGCTCAGCCCACTTCTGTACTCCTTGTTCACCCATGACTGGGTGGCCACGCATGCCTCCAAGTTTGCAGATAACACAACAGTAGTAGGGCTGATTACCAACAATCCCAACATCAACAAAACGAAGGAGCTGATCGTGGACTTCAGGAAACAGCAGAGGGAGCACGCCCCTATCCACATCGGCAGGACCACAGTGGAGAAGGTGGAAAGCTTCAAGATCCTCGGCGTTCACATCATTGACAATCTGAATTGGTCCACCCACACAGCCAGTGTGGTGAAGGCGGCACAAGAGCGCCTCTTCAACCTCAAGAAGCTGAAGAAATTTGGCTTGGCCCCTAAGACCCTCAGAAACCTTTACAGATGCACAATTGAGAGCATCCTGTCAAGCTGTATCACCGCCTGGAATGGCAACTGCAACGCCCACAACCGCAAGGCTCTCCAGAGGGTGGTACGGTCTGCCAAAGCGGGGACCGAGAGACTAAAAAACAGCTTCTATCTCAAGGCCATCAGACTGTTACACAGTGCATCTCACTACACCCACAATAACATCTGCTAAATATGTGTATGTGACCAATACATTTAATTCAGGTGAGAGAGAGAATAGGGAGAGAGCGAGATGGAGATGAATGAAGGACAGACAAGGAAAGAAAAAGTGACAGGTGACAGACAGAGGTAGAGAAAGGGGAGAGAGAAAATAGAGAGGTAGAGGGGGAAAGGTAGAGGAGAGTGTGAAAGAGAGGGAAAAGGAGAGGGGAGATGGAGGTAGAGAGAGGGGGA
The DNA here is from genome assembly GCF_002021735.2 of Oncorhynchus kisutch. Classification (NCBI taxonomy): domain Eukaryota; kingdom Metazoa; phylum Chordata; class Actinopteri; order Salmoniformes; family Salmonidae; genus Oncorhynchus; species Oncorhynchus kisutch. Next base: position 56,035,208 of record NC_034178.2, on the reverse strand, counting down.
GAGCAGCCTCTCTGTGTGCTCTTACTGTAGTGCAGCCAGGCAGGGAGAGACTGATTAGGACACAGCATCTCAATGGAGCTGGAGAGAGTCCCCATTCAGCACTCATGGAAATGACAAGCATCACGTGCTGCTAGCTAGGTGTCTGCTTATCCATCACACACACCATCACACACTCACTGCACACAGGCTTCACATACACTGTACACACGCTGCCCGCACACTACACGCAAAAACACGCATACAAACAGGATAGCACAAGCATGCAGGTACACATACACAAGCATGCATGACCACGTATGCACACACACATTGTTTGTAAACTCAAAAAAACGAAAACATGCACACAACACGTACACAAAGCTCAGCTAATTCACCAGGCATGGATTGACTAGGGCGTCATGGGTGAGCCATACACAGCCACTGTGTATCTTAGCAATCTGCAGCGACATATACACATATACATACTGTACTTATGGGAAAACACTGACACAACCTTTGACTGGACAAGCTTCAACTACCCCCATTGTAATATACACGATGCACACCGATGCAAGGTCAAATACAACACAATAATGAAATCCATTTGTGAAGACTGGAGAGTGATTGATAGGTGATGGGGTTGTGTAGTACTGGGATGAGGGACCAGCATAAGCACCGGTGACTATTTTGTCCTTTGTATTGACATGAGACTTACTCCAAGCCACTCAACCCAAATATGAATTAGACACTAATTTATATGCTGCACAGTAGGAGTATGGACCTTGGTGTTGCTGCTTCCATCGGCAAGGTCCCCGTCATGTTCTTCAAATGGCCTCTGTTGCCTACCACACACACAACGCTGCAGCTACCTCCAAACACACGCTCATAGAACTCCCTCTTTGTCCAGTCACCTTACTCAAATTGTACCCCTATCTGTTGTAAGAGAATTCCAAACCCCTTAAGCATGATGAGACACATACAGATGTAGGATCTTCATTTGACCACCCTGTTGCAGGACAACTTTCCTGAAATGCAGGACATTTTAAACTTGTAATGAATTTGAAGTTTAAAAAGTCTTCTGAAGTTTGTAATTTCCACTAAGAAATGTCAGTCTTGATTTCCCCTACAAAAATGTCCATTAATTATAATCCACATAATAATTTGCTTTTGCTGCAGAATCATTTTTCTGCTGTAGCGAACTGTCTCAAATGAAGATCCTGCGTCTGAATCCTGACTGATCTTGGATTTGCTGTCATTTTGTTGAACAAACGATCTTTCTGCTTCTTCAAGATATTACAGTACTACTCTCATTCTTATTGATTATATCCATATTCTATATTCTGCCCTTGAGTTGCGTTCCCATGCAAAACTAGACAGATAGCTAACAACTAAGTCTTCAATAAAACTCCCAAGGCTTGACTTTTCTTGAATTAATATATTGAAAACGTTTATGTTGTGAAACTGCAAAATACAGAAAAGAATATACTTTAGTATTCAATTCACACCGACATACTGGAGCTGTACATTAAACATTTGAAGTTGCATGAATACAAAGCACGTGTTGAGGTACCATGCATCTGGCATGATGCCAAACCATATAGCTAATTGTTACTCATATGGTAACTGGTAACTCCTTTAATTACTCTAATAATGTACAACCATCTCTGTAGAATAACAAAGCATATTACACTAGAAACAGTAACAAAACTACAGTATTGTATATTTTACAATTCGTTTGCATGACGCACGAGCAAAGTAATACAGCTGACGACATACATGAAAGGCATTTAAATTTGTGTGAGTAAATGCAACCAACCAACATTGATATGTAAGCAACTATATCAATAACAAGATTATCATCACTAGCTAAATGCTTGAATCGAACTTACAAACAAATATTTTCCGAGGCAGAAGCGTGACAAGAGAACTGCACTGAAAGACCTGCACCGTAGCGTTGTTTTTAGCTGCTTCTCGGGTCTCTTCCGGTTTCCTCCTCTGCGTGTCTCTTCCTGTTTTCCTTACAGTCCAAGTACCAGAAAGCTCCACTAGGTGGCGAATAACACCATGGAACACAATGAAAATCCATCTTAACCATTGTAATGAAATAATCTGTTACCTTCTAACAGGATGGCAGCACAATCTATATTCAATAAATGATCAATACAAGTAGAAATATGATGCCAATGTGAAACAGTTCCGTGTAAGATGAGACACCACTGGCCCCCCCTGGTGGTACTGAGTGGTAGTGTCAGAGAGGAGCAGGAGGAGTGACACTCTTGCTGTGTTCACACACCGTTTCCCCTGTCCCCTTTCTGTGTCTCCTTTTGTCACATCGTCACTCACAGATGCAGCTCACGTAGAGGGACACTCACAGCAGGAGGACAAACAGCACACACAGACGCTCACACACGCAGGCACACACACACACAGACTGCTGGCTCTGCCTCCTTGATGATGATATCACGTGTCATCCAATTATGATTAAAGACACAATAACCCTTATGAACATGTTAGTATATGTCACTTTGTGAATGTGCATGTGTATGTGCATGGGTGAGTGTGCATGTGTGTTTGTCTCTGTGTCGTGGTAGTGTTTCATCAGGCTGGTAGTGCTCCCTGCGTGGTGCGGTCGGTGGCCTGTGTCCTTCTCAGTCTCAAATCAAATTGTATTTGTCACATGCGCCGAATACAACAGATGTAGACCTTACAGTGAAATGTTTACTCACAAGCCCTTAACCAACAATGCAGTTTTAAGAAAAATAAGAAGCTGTTTAGAAGCCTCTTGGACCTAGACTTGGTGCACCAGTACCACTCCATCTCTCCTCTGTAATAAATTGATGTTGCTGCTGCACAGTGTGTTTGGGACTGGGACCAGACAATGCATTTCATATCACCTCCCTCTACTCCCCGCAGCTAACTCTCCGAAAGTTCAGCCAAGACAAAGAAAGTGTCAGCTGCTGTTCTCAGTCTGTCTCATAATTCAACAGTAAATTGCTTACTCAGTCAGACCTATCTTTTTCTTTTCCACCTTGGTTTTCTAGTAGTTTATATCTAACCACCACTCACTCCTTCTGAGAGTGCAGGTATCAAGAGGATGAGAGAGAGAGAGAGGGAGAGAGAGAGAGAGAGAGAGAGAGAGAGAGAGAGAGAGAGAGAGAAAGATATACTTATTACCTATTGGGTGAAATACCAGTGTGCCATCACAGCAGCAAGATTTGTGACCTGTTGCCACAAGAAAAGGGCAACCAGTAAAGAACAGACACCATTGTAAATGCAACCCATATTTATGTTGATTTATTTTTCCTTTTGTACCTTGACTATTTGCTCATCGTTACAACACTGTATATAGACATAATATGACATTTGAAATGTTTCTATTCCTTTTGAACTGTAATGTGTAATGTTTAATGTTCATTTTTTATTGTTTACTTCACTTTTGTTTATTTTCTATTTCACTTGCTTTGGCAACGTAAACATATGTTTCCCATGACAATACAGGCCGTTGAAGCACTTTAATTGAATTGAGAGAGAGAAAGTGAGAGAGAAAAGGGACGGAGATGTCGTTTTTTTTACTAGATCTTGTGCAATACCTCTGGGCCAGGCAGATGTTAAGTAAGGCTGGGATTCAATTCAATTACATTCACTGTAAAGACTGCGAACGGCAGCTCGAACAGAAATTCCCTTCCAAATGAAATTTCAGTGCAGGTTGTTTATCTGCGTTAGTTTGAATCCAGTTGAATCCAGTTGACGGTATAATGCTTCTGATGTTTGTGCAGTGGTGGAAAAAGTACTCAATTGTCATACATCAGTAAAAGTAAAGATAACATAACAGAAAATTACTCAAGTAAAAGTGATTTACCCATTAAAATACTACTTGAGTAAAAGTCTAAAAGTATCTGGTTTTAGATGTACTTACGTACAGTTCTAGAAAAAGTACTAAATTGTCATACTTGAGTAAAAGTACAAAGTAAAAATAAATGCTATACATCAAATCCCTTATATTAAGCATACTAGATGGCACTATTTTCATATTCTTAATTACGGACAGAAAGGGGCCCACTCCAACAGTCAGACATCATTTACAAACACTGCAGTTGTCATATCAGAGGCAGTAGGGATGACAAATCGTTATATTGATAGGTGCCATAATTCTGTCCTGCTTGAGCATTCTAAATGTAACGACTACTTTTGTGTGTCAGGGAAAATATAAGGAGTAAAAAGTACATAATTTTTTTCAGGAATATAGTGGAGTAAAAGTAAAAGTTGTCAAAAATATAAATAGTAAAGTTAGGTACAGATACCCCAAAAAACTACTTACTTACTACTTACGTACTTTACACCACTGTGTGTGTTGTATTTCAGCTGGGGGACCCAGGGAGACTTCACCACCACACACCCCCTCCCTGCTGTCAAGGTGAAACTGTTTACAGAAAGCACTGGAGTTCTGGCCCTGGAGGACAAAGAGCTGGGAAGGGTAACACAATTTCTTTTTCTCTTTCTACGGTCTCTCTCTCTCTCTCTCTCTCTAGTAATTTTCTGCAGTCTCTCTCTCTCTCTCTCTCTCTCTCTCTCTCTCTCTCTCTCTCTCTCTCTCTCTCTCTTTCTCTACAGTCTCTCTCTCTACAGTTTCTCTCTCTCTCTCTTTCTCTACAGTCTCTCTCTCTCTCTCTTTCTCTACAGTCTCTCTCTCTCTCTCTCTCTCTCTCTAGTAATTTTCTGCAGTCTCTCTTTCAACAGTCTCTCTCTCTCTCTCTCTTTCTCTACAGTGTCTCTCTCTCTCTTTCTCTACAGTCTCTCTCTCTCTACAGTTTCTCTCTCTCTACGGTCTCTCTCTCTCTACGTTCTCTCTCTCTACAATCTCTCTCGCTACAGTCTTACTCCTTACAGTCTCTCTCTGCATACAGTCTGTCCCTCTACAGTCCCTCTCTCTATACAGTCTCTTGCTAAAGTCTCTATCTCTACAGTCTCTCCCTCTCGCTCTACAGTCTCCACAGTCTCTCTCTACAGTCTCTCTCTCACTCCACAGTCTCTCTCTCTCTCTCTCTCTCTCTCTCTCTCTCGCTCTCTACAGTCTCTCTCAATCTCTCTCTCTCTCTACAGTATCTCTCTCTACAGTCATTTTCTGCAATCTCTGTCTCTCTCACTCCACAGTCTCTCTCTCTCACTCTACAGTCTCTCTCAATCTCTCTCTCTACAGTCTCTCTCAATCTCTCTCTCTACAATCCCTCTCTCTCGCTACAGTCTCTCTCTCTACAGTCTCTCTCTCTACAGTATCTCTCTCTACAGTAATTTTCTGCAGTCTCTCTCTCTCTCTCGCCTTCTCTCTCTCTCTCTCGCTCTCTCTCTCTACAGTCTCTCTCTCTACAGTCTCCCTCTCTACGGTCTCTCTCTCTACAGTCTCTCTCTCTCTATGGTCTCTCACTCTCTACAGTATCTCTCTCTCTCTCGCTCTCTCTACTCTCTCTCTCTCTCTCTCTTTCTCTCTCTCTCTCTCTCTCTCTC